>NC_134780.1:47489791-47639791 GCF_046742065.1 Oratosquilla oratoria | reverse complement strand
GTATATAATTGTGTGTGTGTGTGTAAATGTAAGTATATTTATATGTATGTATTGATTTTGGGAACAGTTGAAAAAATTGCCACTTTATAACTTCCGAGATGTTGAGCCATGTGTAGTTAGCTTTGTCCGATTTCGCCCGCTTCTTGGTCTCTCGTTCTACGAGAGGACTTTATACGCCGCAATCATGACCTCCAGCCGCTCAGACAAGGAACAGGAGGAAGAGGAGTGGACCTCAGGAGGGAGTTCGAGAAGTAGTTCCGCCTGTGGAGAGTCCAGCGTCGAGGAGTCCAGCTACACCGAGGATTTCTTCGCTCCTGTCTTTAAGACCAGTTTCAACGGAGGAAGGAAACGTTCACTGTCGTCTAGCGCAGAAGAAGAGGAAGAAAGCGCTTTCAGGAAGATAAAGACCAGTTTCAACGGAGGAAGGAAACGTTCACTTTCATACAGCGCAGAAGAAGAGGAAGAAAGCGCTTTCAAGAAGATAAAATCCTTCGAAGAGCCCAAGAATGACTGGATCGAAGTCAAGGAACTGGGCGAAGGAGCTTACGGCTCCGTAGTTTTGCTGAAGAAAGCAACTTCGGAGGTTTTCGTGGCCAAAAAGTCCATCGAACTTGAAGACGATACGAACCAGGAAATCGAAGTCCAAGTCCAAGAGAGTCTCGAGCACCGCAACATTCTTCGCGTGCTGAGCTCCGAGAAGGACGAGACTCACATACACATTTACCTGGAATACGCCAATGGAGGTGACCTCTCAAGAAAGATCGGGCCCTCAGGCTTGGACGAAAAAACGTCCGTGTTGTACTTCAATCAACTGATTTCAGGAGTCAAGTATATGCACACACATGGAGTGGTGCACAGGGATCTCAAACCTCGAAACTTACTCCTCAACGGCGATAACGTTCTTAAAATTGCCGACTTCGGACTCGCAGCCAAGCTGGAAGACCGGAAGACTTACCTGAGCGAAGTCTGCGGCACCCGAGGCTACATGGCTCCTGAAGTCTTCTCGGCAAGATACAGAGGAGAACCCAGCGACGTGTGGTCGTGTGGCGTCACTCTCGTCAAGATGCTGAGCGGACGCGCTCCCTGGGAAGTAGCAAAGGCCTACGACCCTAATTACCAAATTTGGCTTCTAAAGGGCCTCGTATCCCTCGACAGCAAACCTTGGACTCTCATCTGCAAATCAGCAATGGAGTTGATCGAAAGTCTTCTCCACCCGGACCCATCCGGAAGAGCTACAATTCAAGAAATCGAGCAACATGACTTCGTTGCAAATTAAATATCAAGAATTTACAAACCATAAGTGAACACATTCTACTTTCGTTATCACGCTTGAAAAATATCAATGATAATGATAAGAAAGAGCTACAATTCAAGAAATCGAGCAACATGACTTCGTTGCAAATTAAATATCAAGAATTTACAAACCATAAGTGAACACATTCTACTTTCGTTATCACGCTTGAAAAATATTAATAATAATGATAAGAAATGAAGAAAAATAAAAAATAAATTGTAATTACTATATTCAAACCTATTTCGTGGTGAATAGTTTATTGAACTAAATTTCGAATCATCTATTTGAAAATAGAATTTTAGTATCAATTATTAAGAAACATTGGGAGGTTTCCCTCGGCTGAATAAGATTACTATGGGTTAATGAAAAATCAAATTTACCCATACAATGTACAGTTCTATCCACTTTTATGAAATGATGGTCAACCGAATCCTGGGTCTAGTGGGCGAGACGCCGAGTGTGGTAGAATTTTAAGAAACGCTACTGTGAGCTGAATAAGATCATCCATCGCTAACCATAATAGAATTCTTACAGATCCAAAGTCGTTCTTCGTGGGCGCCAAAGGGTTAATGGAAAATTACGTTTAACACTTTACTAAATAGGATTTTGTCTAAGTGAATAAAGTTTGTGTGTGTGTGTGTGTGTGTGTGTGTGTATTTTCATATGATTTGTATTTGTGAGGTTTTGTGCATTTGTTTTGTTTATTTGTATATGTGTATTTATGTCTTCTCTAGTGCGTTTGTGTGGGCGCGCGTATGTGCATTTATGTACGTTTTTAGGTGATTGTGGATAAAAGTGAGTGTTTGCGTGTATACATATGTTCACAAGAGTGTTTGTGTGTACATAGGTATGTGGTTGTGCTTTTGTGCTTCTGTCCGTGTCTGTGATTGTGTCTGTTTCTGTACCTGTGTCTGTGCCTGTGTCTGTTTCTGTTTCTGTACCTGCCCCTGTGTCTGTGCCTGTGTCTGTTTCTGTGTATACATATCCGAGCAAGGAACGGCCGTGGGTGAATGTAATATACGCGTACATGCAAATGAAATTATGTATGCAAAATGAAGGGGTGTGGATTTGAATCTAATCTAGAATGTGTAACAGAGAGAGGAGGAAGAAGAGAGAGTGAAGGTGCTAGAAATCCGTGAGAGTGAAGAATGGAAGTTGAGAGTAAGAATTTATGGGAGTGAGAGTGTGAGAGTATGTGAGGAAAAGAAAACAGCGTCAGGCGAGAAAGTGGAGAAATTTGAAGTGTTTGAGAGTGAGAACGTGAGGAAGGTAGAAAAGCGTGAGAAGAAAACATTGAGTAAGGGAAAGCAGGAAGTGAGAAGTTGAGGTGAGAAATTGAATGTGAATGAAGAAAGTCGTGAGTGTAAGATAGAAGAGACTAGAAGTGAGTGACAGCGTTAGCGTGAGGAAGTGAGAATGCATTAGGATAAAAGCGTGAGTATATGAAGAAAAAGAGAGTTGTTGATAATAAGGAATAGGGAAGCATGGGAAGAAGATCTTAAGAAGGAATAGTGAGAGAGAAGATAGTGAGAGAAAACAAAGTGAGATTTGTGAGATTTCTCGAGTGAGAACATAAGAAACAGACTTTAAGATAGATACCATGAATGTGAGGAATATGAAATAAGGGAGTGAGAGTGTTTGAGAGTGATGAAGGAAGAACAGGTGAGAGGCAAAGGCGTGAGAAAAGGGAGAGAAACAAAGATAATGTTGTAGAATTCGAGTTAGTCACGCAAGAACGTCCGAATCCTTCTGGTGGTCGCAATAGTCTGTTTAGTTGAATATGTCTACGGGCAAACGGAGAGGGAGAAGGAAGGTAGCAGGCAGAGGAGAGTAATCATTTTGAGTAAAAACATCCAATAGACGAGATAATTTTACAAAGAAGAAAAAGGAAATAGAAAGAGAGGGATCATGGATGTGGGAAGAGGGGACAGGAGGGGAAAGAGAAGGGAAGAGGGGGTGAAGAGGAAAAAAAGAGGGAAAGTGTAGAAGAGAACAAAAGGAGAAAGAAAACGATGAGTATGAGAACAAGGATGTGGATGATAAAGATGATGAGGATAGTGATGATGAAGATGAGAAGGGTGAGGATGTGTACGATGTACATGATGTGTACGATGTGTGAGGTGATGTGTGAGGTGATGTGTGAGGTGATGTGTGAGGTGATGTGTGCGATGTGTACGATGTGCACGATGTGTACGATGTGTACGATGATGTGTACGATGATGTGATGTGCATGATGATGTGTACGATGATGATAATGTTAAGGATGGTGAGGATTATGAGGTTGGTGAGAATGTTGAGGATGTTGAGGATGGTGAGGATGGTGAGGATGATGAGGATGTGGATGGTGAGGATGGTGAAGGTGATGAGAATGATGAAGAAGGCGAGAAGGGTGGGGAAGCGGATGAGGATTGGAATGATAAGAATGATGAAACAGAGAATAAAAAATAAATAAATAAATAAATAACAGTAAACAGGACCGTGAATTGTATGATCGTTGCCAACAATTCACATTTGCATCTATCCTTGAAACCAATGCTGTGCTGCAATGGGAGCTATTGCGAAGAAGGAGGAGAAGGAGGAGGAGATAATAACTGAGAGAAATGATGAATTGAGGAGAACGAGGGAAAGAGAGAGAGAGAACAAGGGAGGGAGGGAGAGAGAGAGAGAGAGAGAGAGATAGAGAGAGAGAGAGAGAGAGAGAGAGAGAGAGGGGGGGTAAGAAGAGAGAGAGAGAGAGAGAGAGAGAGAGAGAGAGAGAGAGAGAGAGAGAGAGAGAGAGAGAGAGAGAGAGAGAGAGAGAGAGAGAGAGAGAGAGAGAGAAAGTGCCCGTTAGTGGGACAGTATCCTAGCAAAGTTGGAACATTAGGAAGAGGAACGTCCAAACTGTTGCCTGCACGGGTAGCGAATGCAACTTGCAAGCGGAATACGAATGTATATGTGTGCGTGCACGCAAGCAGGGACGCACGCACGCACGCATACACAGTGGTAATGGCCTCCCATACATTCGGGGGTCTCAAATAACCAATGGTCAGGTTTAACCTTATTGTAAACTAGCTTAAAATTCGCACTTCGTGCAGATTTTTAACCCGTTCAACACAGGGACGCATAGCACTGGTTTTGCTTTGGTTAAAACAAACGATATTATGCGGCTGTGAGAGTTTGTGGATGTCTAATAACGGGGTCACACACACACACACACACACACACACACACACACACACACACACACATACACACACTCACACACGCATATATCCACATGCACACAATCACACATACATACACACACACACACACACACACACAGAAATACACACACATAAATGCATACATCAACACGCACACACACACACACACACACACACACACACACACACACACACAAAATAGAAAGAATCCAAAGAGCAGCTACAAAAATGGCACCTGCACTTGCAAACCTATCATACGAAGAGAGATTGGCTAAACTGGAGTTACCGACACTGGAGCAAAGAAGAGAGAGAGGTGACCTATTGACCATCTACAGAATCATGAAAGGCACAGAGGTACTCGATAGTGAGAACTTACTTAACTGGGACAAAAGAAACACAAGAGGACATGGAAAGAAAATAAAAAAACATAGCTATAGAAGAGAACTGAAGAAAAACAGTTTTCCTCATAGAGTTTTGGACACTTGGAACAAACTGGACAATGAAATAGTATGCGCAAAAACCATTCATGAGTTTAAAAACAAACTAGACACTGCAAGATACAAAGGCGGGACAACACGAGCATAGCTCCCCTTCCCGCAAAATACAACTAGGTAAATACAACTAGGTAAATACACACACACACACACACACACTCGATTGATATACAAAAACCATGTTCAAGCTGTCAGCCCCAAAGCGCTCACAGACCGAATCGCTAATTAAGTGATATAAAATTTCTAATTAGTACAAACAGTGGCGAAAGCTCCCCCAATCCTCGGCAGTCAGTAGACGAGCTCAAACCACTCACTCTGTTCAACCCCTTCACTTCGGTGACGGTACTTGCCTCCTCTCAACTCGCCTGGCATTGTCATGGGGTATCACTGTATTGAACCGGGTGGACGTATTGGCGTGTGTGTGTGTACGAGTATTCGAAATTGATTTCAGTCGCAGATGTCTGATTGCAATACGAGGATTTTTTTTTCTTTTCTTTTTTTTATATAAATTGTACCGATACGTAATCCTTCCTCTTCATATCACGTTTAGATATTTGGATATTTTATACAAGTTTCAATTGTACGTACGATTCGCCTTTTTCCCCCCCTGATAACCAATGACTGCTCCCCTTTTCCTTTTCCTCTTCCTCTTCCTCCTCCTCTATCTCCTCTTCCTCTCCTCCTCCGTCCCCTCCATCTCCTCCTCCTCCTACCAGCCGGTGACAGGGACACAGCCTCATACAAATACAAAACAGAATACAATCCAACATCTCTTCTCCAAAAAGATGGAAGGAGCGTTGGCTGTTTCGGTTGGGCGTGTTTTCTGGGGGCTGATACTTGACAACAAAATAAAGTTACAACCTTGCATTTTGGGGGTTAACCGGGGAGCTAAGTTACTATACTTAATGAAAGTGTTACTATGAGTAATACAATGAAGATATCAGTAAAAGTACTTGCCGCTGGGGCAGACACAGGTGACAACACACGGGAATGGCCTAGAATGGGATGTGGTGTCGCCTGCCCCCCCATTTTCAATTTATTTTTATTTTATTTATTTGATTACTTGTTTATTTTTACACACCTGAAGTACAGAGCTGGGCGCGTTACTGCCGGACGTGTAGTGCGTTACCGAAAAATCTGGGGGAGCATTTCCGTCAATGCGCTACCGATTACCGATTTTAATTTCCTTAGAGCGGTCCGCGTTACTGCATATGTGTATATGTATATACACATACGCAGATTTTCGGTAACGCACTACCTGTCCGGCGGTAACGCGCCCAGCTCTGTTGTAGCACCCTTTCCTTCAGCTTGTCACATGTCAACAACATTTGCCAATGAACAATCCCTCAAAGTGCACGTTCTCACTTACCTTGATGCAGAACTTGTTCAATCAAAGGTTACTGGGTCTCGTTTACTGGAGAAACGTTTTCCTCGTATTTTGGCGCTTTTAATGTTTCCTTTTATTTTGGCGCTGTACAACATCACCTTCCTGCAAAATTAAAAAACCTCTAATCAAAACACTTTTCTTTGTATTCTTGTGCGCTTGTGGTCTCATCGGAAGGGGTGCTGGTGTCTTGCATTCGCTTAGGTGCGAGTTCGAATCCTGCATTCCTATCTGATTCCCAGCAACCCAAATGCGTAGGGCAAAAGTGAAAGTTTCAGTTGTAGCTAAGTGCCTCCTGGCGTAGGCTCATGATCTATTCTGTATACATGTTTATCTATTCATTCTATTATTCTATTATCTATTTAGTCATTTATTTATGCATAGACAAACAACCCATGAATTAATTTACCATTTCTATTTATTCTTATGTTCATTGTGTAATGTCAGAATGTTCGTATTGCGATTAGTAATTTAGTATACATTCAATTATACGTAGAATTACGAACAGGGCGGTTAGATGTCACTTAATTTGATTAATTGATTTGGGGTCAAGCGGATTACAAATACACAAGTCAACTAGACAAGAACTAAACATATTATTTTCATATTATAAGCTTTCGCGTGACTAATTTACACAAGCTAACACATATGATGACAACACATTAGTACGTATAATATAATTATAAAGGTATCTTATATATATATACATATATATATACACACACATATATATGTAAGTTAAAGTATTTATAGATAACGCTTATAGAAAATGGAATAATGCACGTATCTACATCAGACAGAATCAATTGTTTAGCGAGAGGCTATTCTAGTCTATTTATATATCTATCCATTTATTTGTTCATTCATTCATTCATATATTTAGTGCAGCAAAGTATACACATCACAGTGAACTGCACCCATAGTGTACATACATTGTTTGATGTCATAAGGAGAGAAAAGAACTCATAGAAAATGATCGAGGCCAAGGAAAGATTGAAATTATAAAAATCTAGTTAATTTTTTTTGGCTGGGGGATTCTATTCAGCTATTCTTTTTTCTATATATATATATATATATATATATATACATATACACACACACACACACATATATACACACACACAATTTTGTTGTGGGCGAAGAGAAGAGGAATGGGCGTTTCGAAGGTGTCTCTTCATTTCCAAAATGTCGAGATAGGAGGGGATTGGTGTCGTCGTGTCCAAGACTATATGGACCTTTGTCGTGTCCTCAAACTCTGCCTACCCTCACGTACTGTAAGAAGGTGGGTAGGACTACTGTGGAAGGCAAGAGTCACTGCTGGGAATTGGAAAGAAGTGTGGGATTTGAACCCAAACTAAGAAAACGCAAATAAGGCCATTGGGAAACATTTATATTAAATTGTTTATGAAATTATTAATTTATCTATATCACTATGGTAATATTAATTCTTGTCCCCTTTTCCCTTGTAAAGAGGAACTATACAGGCACTACTCCAGTCCTCCGGTACTTTACCCTCTCTCCAGCAAACATTAAATAATCTCACCAACCAGTCCACCATCACTGAACCTCCCTTTTTCAGACATTCTGCATGACATCCATCCAGACCAGGTGCCTTACCTGCTTTCATCATCTTTACAACTGCCTTCACCTCATCCTTCCTTATTTCTCCTCCGTTCTCCTCACTCATCACTCTCATTTTCTTCGTATTTCCCACTGCAGCTATCTTTCCTTCCCTATCCTCCTTCACATTTAGCAACTCCCTAAAATATTCTGCCCATCTCTTCCATTATCAACTCTCCATCTGTACCTTTTACCTTTTCTTCCCTACTTGATTCGCCTCCTCTTCCTCTCTTAATTTCTTTCCAAAACATCTTTTTATTACTTTCAAGTGTGAATGTAGTAATTTCAGAGGGATTAGCCTGTTGAGTGTAGTAGGGAAGGCTTATGGGAGAATCTTAATTGAGAGGATTAGGAGAGGAACAGAAGGAGTAATTGGTGAGGAACAGTGTGGATTTAGGACGGGTAGAGGTTGTGTAGATCAGATCTTTGTGGTAAGACAGATATGTGAAAAAGCTATAGGAAAGGGGAAAGATGTTTTTTGGGCTTTTATGGATCTGGAAAAGGCTTATGATAGGGTAGACAGAAAGGCACTGTGGGAGGTTATGCAGATTTATGGGATAGGAGGAAAGCTTTTGGGAGCTGTCAAGAGTTTTTATGTGAGTAGTAGAGCATGTGTTAGGATTGGAAATGGAGAGAGTGAGTGGTTTGAAGTAAAGGTGGGACTTCGTCAAGGATGCGTTATGTCGCCCTGGCTGTTCAACTTATACATGGATGGGGTGGTGCGAGAGGTGAATGCTAGGGTGGTGAGTCAGGGATTGGAGATGGTTAAAGAAAATGGAGAAAAGTGGGAGGTGAGCCAGCTGTTGTTTGCGGACGACACTGCGCTTGTGGCAGGGTCAGAGGAGGGATTGAGGAAGCTGGTGGCAGAGTTTGGGAGAGTATGTGATAGAAGAAAGCTAAAGATAAATGTGGGTAAAAGTAAGGTGATGAGATGTACAAGGGGTGAAAGTGGCAGTAGACTGGAAGTGAACATTAAGGGAGAGCGACTGGAGGAAGTGGATAGTTTTAGATACTTGGGTGCAAGTGTAGCAGGAAAAGGTGGAGTGAAGGTGGAGGTAGAATGTAGATTGAGAGAAGCGAGTAAATGCCTTGGTGGTTTAAAGAGTGTAATGAGAAATAGACATTTGGGAATGGATGCGAAGAGGAGACTGTATGAAGGAGTGATTGTGCCAACAGCACTGTATGGGGCAGAAACGTGGAACATAAGAGAAGAAGAGAGAAGGAGTTTGAATGTGTTTGAGATGAGGTGTCTGAGAAGTATGGTGGGGGTTACTAGGCTAGATAGAGTGAGAAATGAGGAGGTGAGGAGGAGAACAGGGGTGAAAAAGGATTTGGGAGAGAGGGTTGATGAAAGAATATTAGGATGGTTTGGACACATGGAAAGAATGAGTGACGAAAGACTAGTAAAAGAGGTATGGAAGGCAGATGTGGAGGGAGTGAACATGAGGGGACGTCCTAGGATGAGGTGGATGGATGGGGTGAAGGGGGCTTTGGGGAAAAGGGGAATGTCTGTTGAGGAAGGAAGGGAGAGGACGGAAGACAGAGGTGAGTGGAGAATGGTTGTATATGGATGATGTTGTGACGACATGAGGAGGAATAGGCGGGGGGGTGGGGGGTGGGGTAGTATGTGTGAGTAAATTTTGACGCAGCCCGAAGGGATTTCTCCCCGTCCTCTCCTTATATGCAAGGGGGGACGGAGAGGGGGGGTCGCCGATTAAATGAAGCGGCCTTGCTGTGGATGTACTGTGTCTTGCGACACTGCTTCTGACCCAGGGCGGTGGGCAGGGTGCAGGGATGACCCGTCATCCAGGAGGTGCTCAGATGAGAGGAAGGGTGGGAGGGGTGTGGAGTGTTTTTAGGGATGAAATGGGTGGGAGTGTTTTTATGCCTTTCTTTTTGTGGCTACCTCCCTTGGAAGGGGGAAAAAGCCTTGGTATATGTATGTATGTAATAATAATTCTACATTATATATACATATATATATATATATTATATATATATATATATTATATATATATATATATATATATTTTTATATATATTTACATAATTTCTCTTTTTATTCACTTATACAATTAACTTATGTATTTATCAATCCATTTTTAATTCTAACTTTTAAATATTTATTTATTTACTTGTTTAATTTCCTGTCTAAATATTCATACATCTATTTTACTTCCTTTATATAATCATCTATTCATGTCGTTATTTCTCTCTCAGTCTGTATCGTTTGTACTTCAAGACAGCCGCTCCGCATCAGAAACATCAAGTCTGATCGCGCGTCACAACGAAGCCAAACTCCCATTGAGGTCGTGGCCGCTTGACTTAGCGTCCAAGTTTGCAGCTTTCGCCATAAAGGAACGACAGAAAGCGAAACATTTTGACAGCGTTGGCCACAATTTTCAGGAGAATTGTAATGTATAAGCCAGTATTGCATTCTACTGTAGGCCAGACATAGAACATGGTGTTAAATTTTACTGTATTGATGCACATGGTCACATCGAAAAGATTTTACTGTAAGTGATATGTACTGTATTATTATTTTTTTTCTTTAAATTATTATTTTCTATTTTACATTAAACTAGTCTTATTGTATTGTACTGAGTTTCATTGTATATTGTACGGCAATGAATTTAATTCATGGCAATTCGTTTTATGTTGCTGGATTCCACGGAATAGTAATTTTTGCTATATTGCATTGCAATGCATTTTTAGTCTATACGATCATCGCTTTATCTCTTTCGATGCGTTTTTCCTCCGGTATTGCTTGCAGCAACGGAAGGGTCAAGAAGATTTTTTTATCAGTGATCCTGTTAATGTATTTTTGCTTGTGTTTATGCTTATAACTATATCTACATATCTTTAAATCTATGTATATATATATATATATATATATATATATATACATACATATACACATACATATCTATATGTCTCCTTATCTATATTATCTATATATCTGTATATACATTTGCATACCTGCATCTATACCTACATTTATGTCTATGTATCTATACACCTATATCTATATATATATCTATGCTTATGTTCATGCTTACGTTTATGTTGACTTCTGCATTTACTATTGCATTTATTTTACCGTTATCGTTTGTATTTACGACTGATTTTATGCTTGGGTGTATATTAATGTTTTTCTTTTTGCTTACTTTTTCGCTCACGTTTATGTTCATTTCTATGTCTATGTCTATGTATATGCATACGTCTATGCACATGTCTATTTCTATGTCTATGTCTGTGTACAGAATTAGATCACGTTTACGTTCATGTCTATGTCTATACATATGTCTATGCACATGTCTATTTCTATGTCTATGTCTGTGTACAGAATTAGATCTAGGCTT
This sequence comes from Oratosquilla oratoria, assembly GCF_046742065.1. Taxonomy (NCBI): domain Eukaryota; kingdom Metazoa; phylum Arthropoda; class Malacostraca; order Stomatopoda; family Squillidae; genus Oratosquilla; species Oratosquilla oratoria. Next base: position 47,628,449 of record NC_134780.1, on the reverse strand, counting down.
GGGTTCGGATTTAAGCAATGATAAGTTTCCTTAAGGAGTTAGGAAAGAAACAGATTGCTCTCAGGCTCTTGCCAAAAGTCCTCCACCCTAGTTATGTTGTGGTCGTACACGTGTGCTGCCATTTCTGTACTCTCTATGTATATGTAGGTGATCATGTGTGAAACATCTGTTGCGCTCCTTTATATGTGATGATATTTGCTTGTGTGTGTGTGTGTGTGTGTGTGTGTGTGTGTGTGTGTGTGTGTGTGTGTGTGTGTGTGTGTGTGTGTATGCGAGCATGAGATGTTCATCTTATATGGACACCCACGAAACCTCCAAGACATATGTACACACACACACACACACATTATATATATATATATATATATATATATATATATATATATATATATATATATATATATATATATATATATGTTGAGGAATGGACGACAAAATGAGTGGCAGGGTGGTGAGATAAACACCGAGACCCGTTGAAGTTTTATTAACTGACGTTTCGCTCTTAACAGAGCGTACACTCTGAAGAAGCTCTGTTAAGAGCGAAACGTCAGTTAATAAAACTTCAACGGTTCTCGGTGTTTATCTCACCACCCTGCCACTCATATATATATATATATATATATATATATATACACACACATAGATAGACGCGTACGCATCATAAAATACCAAGGAATTACAACAAAGGAAATGAACGTGTAGGCATAATAGACACAAAGGAAATTTCAACAAAGGAACAAGACACCCAAGTGTCATTTTTCACTTTGCCACGTGACACCATGGCACCTTTCGTCACGTCGAGAGGGGGAAGGTGCCAAGGCTTCTGGCACTCAGTGCAACCCGAGACATCGGAGAGTCATTAGCGGCTCAAGAACGTGAACTCGCCTCAGATTTTATTGAATCACTTAGCGTGAGGCAGAACAGAATATATATATATATATATATATATATATATATATATATGCGTAAGTAACCACTAGGAAAAGTAAACTAACGAAGCAGAGAGCTTTCGTATAATTACATCTTCAGTATCTGCACTTAAGATGTAATTATACGAAAGCGCTCTGCTTCGATAGTTTACTTTTCCTAGTGGTTAATTACGCATGTGTGAACACACGCTCCTAGTGTTTTTATTGCATATATATAATGTAGTAGTGAAAAGGTCAACTGAAATAAAAATTCAAACTTTATGAACTGAGGTCATTGACGTCACTATCATATTTAAGTTTGCTTTTAAAGCTAGTAATTCTAAGCCGTTTATTATCTTTATTCTTATCTTTATTGTTATATTGATTCTTTTCTTCTTATTACTATAAATTATGCTATTATGATTTATATCAATGAAATTATTTCGTGTGTGTGTGTGTGTGTGTGTGTGTATTTACCTAGTTGTACCTAGTTGTATTTTACGGGAAGGGGAGCTATGCTCGTGGGTCCCGTCTTCATATCTCATTTTATCTAAACTATTTTTAAATTCATGTATTGTTTTTGCACACACCACTTTCTCATCTAACTTGTTCCAACTGTCTATTACTCTGTGAGGAAAGCTGTTCTTTTTCAAATCTCTTCTATAGCTGTCTTTTTTTATTTTCTTTCCGTGTCCTCTTGTATTTCTGTCATCCCATTTTATCAGATTCTCTCTATCAGTAATTTCTATGCCTTTCATGATTCTGTAAATAGCTATCAAATCTCCTCTCTCTCTTCTTTGCTCTAGTGTCTGTAGTTTAAGTTTTTGTAGTCTCTCTTCATATGATAGTTTTGAGAGTGTTGGTGCCAGTTTTGTGATTGCTCTTTGTATTCTTTCAAGTTTTTTTATACATTTTTTTGTACTTGGTGACCATATCGTTGCTGCATATTCCAATCTTGGTCTTATCAGGGTGATTAGGATTTCCCTCACCATTTCTTCATCCAGGTATGTAAATGCCACTTTGATTGTTCTTATTAAATTATAAGTTTCTCCAAAAATCTTATTTATATGTTTCTCAGGTGACATATTATTCATAACAATGACTCCCAGGTCCTTCTCATTTTCTACTCTTTTTATTCCTTCTTCTCCCAAATTATATGATCCTGTTATTCTGTTTTTGCTTTTTCCAAATTCCATTATACTACACTTTTTTGTATTGAACTCCATCTCCCACTTCCTACTCCATTCTTGTACTTTATTTAGATCTCTCTGTAGTGATTCACAATCTTCTTCAGTTTTCACTCTTTTCAGTAGTTTTGCATCATCTGCAAAGAAGCTCATATAGCTTTCAATTCCTTCATCCATATCATTAATATATATAGCAAACATTATTGGGGCCAGAACTGTTCCCTGCGGGACACCGCTTATTACTTCATTCCATTTTGAGTGCTGATCTCTTATCACTACTCTCATTTTTCTTTCTTGCAAAAAGTCTTCCATCCAATTTAGCAATTTACCTTGTATTCCTCCTTCATATTCTAATTTCTTAAGCAACTTCTTATGTGGTACTTTGTCAAAAGCTTTTTTTAGGTCTAGAAATGCACAATCAGCCCATCCATCTCTTTCTTGTATTATATCTATTAGCCTTGAATAGAAACATATTAAATTGGTGACGCATGATCGTCCTTGTCTGAATCCAAATTGCCTTGGATTTAGTACGTTGTTTTTTTCCAAGTATTTTACCCATCTACTTTTGATAATTCTTTCACAAATTTTTGCTATTGTACTTGTTAGAGAGACTGGTCTATAGTTGGTAGGTTCTTCTTTATTTCCTCCTTTATATATAGGTACTATATTTGCTTTTTTCCAATCTTCTGGAACTTTTCCTTCCTTCTTTTAAGGAACTGCTTATTATGCTATGTATTTTGTCTGCCAGTTCATTCCTGCATTCTTTCAGAATCCAGTTTGCTATTTCATCTGGCCCATGCGATTTTCTGACATCAAAATTACCCAATTGTGTCAATATTTCATTCTTTGTTACTTCTATTTCTTCCATAGGGGGGACTTTTTCTTTCCACTCAATCTCTTCAGGTTGTATATTTTCCCTTGTAAACACTGATTTAAAATGTTTTTTCATAATTTCTGCCATTTCCATTTCCTCAGTGTATTCAACTCCTCCTTGTCTTAATTTCTCCAAGTCTTGTTTGTTTTTCAGTTTATTGTTTACAAATCTGTAGAATAGTTTTGGTTGATCTTTACACTTTTCTATAACATCTTTTTCATATTTTCTTTTTTCCTCTCTGCACTTTTGTACATATTCATTTCTATAACCAGTATATATTTTTTCCATTTTTCAGGTCTTCTGTCTTTTTTCCATCTGGTCCAGGCTTTGTCTCTTTTGTCTTTTAACTCCCTACAACTTTTGTTGTACCAGCATTTTACATATTCTTTTTCTTGTTTTTGTCTTGGGACATACTTTTCCACTCCTTTTTTGTAAATTTTTGTCAAAATATTCCATTTCTCTTCCACTGATGTTTCTTCTTTGTATATTTCTTCCCAGTTTTCTTGTTGGAAGAATTCTCTTATTTTATCAAAGTTTGTTTTTTCATACATCATTCTTCCTTTTCTATATTGTTCATTTCTTTTCATATATTTTTCTTCATTAAGTTCCAGTTCAATCAATATGTGGTCACTTTTACCTATTGGTGTTTTATATTCAATCTTGTCCACTATTCTAGGTTCAGATGTAATTATTAAGTCTAGCCTCGATGGTTCTTCTTCATTTCTATACCTAGTGTTCTCTTGTATCCATTGTGTCATTGAATGGTCAGTAATCATCTCAAGTAGAGCATTTCCCCATGAGTCATCACCACTCTTTACTGTCATTTCTTCCCAGCAGATTTCTTTGCAATTAAAGTTGCCCATCATAACTATTCTTCCTCCGTCTTCCATTATTTTAGTTAATGCTATCTTTGTGTCCTCTAACATACTTTTATATTCACTCTCCTCCCATGAGGCTGTTTTCGGAGGCACATAATTGATCACAAATTTTCTGCTCTTCTTATCTCTGTCTTCCACTTCTATCATAATCATCTCTACTGTATTCTTTCCATATATGACACCTTTCACGTTTATATCCTTCTTAGTCAGGAACATAACTCCACCCCCTTGCTTTTTCTCTCTGTTTCTAATCCAATAATTGTATGCATCATGTCCTACACTGTTGGGTGGTAGTGGGCCTTTTAATTTTGTTTCTACAATTCCCATTATGTCCGGTTCTTTTTCTTTCAAATAATCATTCAGCTCATTCAATCCTGTTATTAATCCATCTATATTTGTGTAAGACACTCTTAGTTTTCTGCCACTTCCATTGTGTTCTCTGTTTCCCTTATGTTTTTCTTTTGTATGTCGAACTTCCTTAGTTTCATGTTCACTACTCTCCAATAGAATCTCTCTTTCTCTGACTCCGTTCTGTTCTCGTTTTTTGCCTTAGCTTCCAGTCTTTTCTGCTTTTCTTCCTCTCTTTCCTCTTTATTCATTTCTCTTTTTATCCATATCTTTTTGTATTGTTCACTTGTTGCTAGTTTCCCTGTTTTGGATAAGATATTCTCTGCCGTTGTTTGTGACTTGAATTTAATCTTAATTGGTCTGGTCTTGTCTGTGCTATACTTTCCGAGTCTAAATTTCTCTTCGATTTGTTTCATAATTTCTGGTTCATCTTCCTGAACTGATTCTAGTAATTGGCTTACTTTTTCATTTTCCTCTTTGATTCTTGTGGTTCTATCTGTGTTGTGTTTCTCTTCCATTCCTAATATAATTATACATTTCTTCTTGTCTGCTAAATCCCTTACTATATTCTCCTTTTGTCTCATCACTTTAATAACTGAGTCTTCATTATGTTCTTTCAATTGCTGTTTGACTATGTCAGTGAATGAAACCTTATTTCCTTCTTGGGTTTCTTCCAATTTTTACTTTCTTTAGCTATCGTTTCTCTGTTTTCTTTACTATTCTTCTTCAATTCCTCATTCTCCACCTTTACCTCTTTTAACTGTCTTTTTAGGTCTTCTATTTCATCAGTTAAGTTTTTATTCGCCTTTTCCAGTTCTTCCAATCTTTCAACCCTTTGTAAAATGGTGTTCATATGACCTAACCTACTCTCCAAGTCCTCGATCACCTTATCAACCTTCTTCTCTAGTCTTGTCAGTCGGGGGGGGTTTGTGTCCCCCCCACTCTCTTTAAATCCCTTGAAAATATTCTCATCACTTTCTACTGTATTGTTCCTATCTATACTTCTAATCTTTACATTCTTATTAGACATTCCGTCGTCCTCCAGCTCGTCTTGTGGTCTTTTGTTTACTTTACGGCGGTCTATTTGGACCAAGTCCTCTACTTCCTCATTACCTTCCATTTTCCCAGCAATCCCTCCCCTTCTCCTCTTTCCTTACTTTCCCACTACCCCACGAGCAATTTCCCCCACCCTGTAAATACAAAAAGGCACTTCTCTTTGCGTTGGGATCCACAAACTTCACTTTTCTTCAGAACTTTCTTCAAGCCGTCCGTTCGTTGAAAGTGGGTGTGTGTGTGTGTGTGTGTGTGTGTGTGTGTGTGCGCGCGCGTGCATACGAATTTGTAGGTGAGTATACGTGCACATCTAATGGTATGTGTGCATGTGTATTTACCTAGTTGTATTTACCTAGTTGTATTTTACGGGAAGGGGAGCTATGCTCGTGAGGTCCCGTCTTCATATCTCATTTTATCTAAACTATTTTTAAATTCATGTATTGTTTTTGCACACACCACTTTCTCATCTAACTTGTTCCAACTGTCTATTGCTCTGTGAGGAAAGCTGTTCTTTTTCAAATCTCTTCTATAGTTGTCTTTTTTTATTTTCTTTCCGTGTCCTCTTGTATTTCTGTCATCCCATTTTATCAGATTCTCTCTATCAGTAATTTCTATGCCTTTCATGATTCTGTAAATAGCTATCAAATCTCCTCTCTCTCTTCTTTGCTCTAGTGTCTGTAGTTTAAGTTTTTGTAGTCTCTCTTCATATGATAGTTTTGAGAGTGTTGGTGCCAGTTTAGTAATTGCTCTTTGTATTCTTTCAAGTTTTTTTATACATTTTTTTGTACTTGGTGACCATATCGTTGCTGCATATTCCAATCTTGGTCTTATCAGGGTGATTAGGATTTTCCTCACCATTTCTTCATCCAGGTATGTAAATGCCACTTTGATTGTTCTTATTAAATTATAAGTTTCTCCAAAAATCTTATTTATATGTTTCTCAGGTGACATATTATTCATAACAATGACTCCCAGGTCCCTCTCATTTTCTACTCTTTTTATTCCTTCTTCTCCCAAATTATATGATCCTGTTATTCTGTTTTTGCTTTTTCCAAATTCCATTATACTACACTTTTTTGTATTGAACTCCATCTCCCACTTCCTACTCCATTCTTGTACTTTATTTAGATCTCTCTGTAGTGATTCACAATCCTCTTCAGTTTTCACTCTTTTCAGTAATTTTGCATCATCTGCAAAGAAGCTCATATAGCTTTCAATTCCTTCATCCATATCATTAATATATATAGCAAACATTATTGGGGCCAGAACTGTTCCCTGCGGGACACCGCTTATTACTTCATTCCATTTTGAGTGCTGATCTCTTATCACTACTCTCATTTTTCTTTCTTGCAAAAAGTCTTCCATCCAATTTAGCAATTTACCTTGTATTCCTCCTTCATATTCTAATTTCTTAAGCAACTTCTTATGTGGTACTTTGTCAAAAGCTTTTTTTAGGTCTAGAAATGCACAATCAGCCCATCCATCTCTTTCTTGTATTATATCTATTAGTCTTGAATAGAAACATATTAAATTGGTGACGCATGATCGTCCTTGTCTGAATCCAAATTGCCTTGGATTTAGTACGTTGTTTTTTTCCAAGTATTTTACCCATCTACTTTTGATAATTCTTTCACATATTTTTGCTATTGTACTTGTTAGAGAGACTGGTCTATAGTTGGTAGGTTCTTCTTTATTTCCTCCTTTATATATAGGTACTATATTTGCTTTTTTCCAATCTTCTGGAACTTTTCCTTCTTTTAAGGAACTGCTTATTATGCTATGTATTTTGTCTGCCAGTTCATTCCTACATTCTTTCAGAATCCAGTTTGCTATTTCATCTGGCCCATGCGATTTTCTGACATCAAAATTACCCAAGTGTGTCAATATTTCATTCTTCGTTACTTCTATTTCTTCCATAGGGGGGACTTTTTTCCTTCCACTCAATCTCTTCAGGTTGTATATTTTCCCTTGTAAACACTGATTTAAAATGTTTGTTCATAATTTCTGCCATTTCCATTTCCTCAGTGTATTCAACTCCTCCTTGTCTTAATTTCTCCAAGTCTTGTTTGTTTTTCAGTTTATTGTTTACAAATCTGTAGAATAGTTTTGGTTGATCTTTACACTTTTCTATAACATCTTTTTCATATTTTCTTTTTTCCTCTCTGCACTTTTGTACATATTCATTTCTATAACCAGTATATATTTTCCATTTTTCAGGTCTTCTGTCTTTTTTCCATCCGGTCCAGGCTTTGTCTCTTTTGTCTTTTAACTCCCTACAACTTTTGTTGTACCAGCATTTTACATATTCTTTTTCTTGTTTTTGTCTTGGGACATACTTTTCCACTCCTTTGTAAATTTTTGTCAAAATATTCCATTTCTCTTCCACTGATGTTTCTTCTTTGTATATTTCTTCCCAGTTTTCTTGTTGGAAGAATTCTCTTATTTTATCAAAGTTTGTTTTTTCATACATCATTCTTCCTTTTCTATATTGTTCATTTCTTTTCATATATTTTTCTTCATTAAGTTCCAGTTCAATCAATATGTGGTCACTTTTACCTATTGGTGTTTTATATTCAATCTTGTCCACTATTCTAGGTTCAGATGTAATTATTAAGTCTAGCCTCGATGGTTCTTCTTCATTTCTATACCTAGTGTTCTCTTGTATCCATTGTGTCATTGAATGGTCAGTAATCATCTCAAGTAGAGCATTTCCCCATGAGTCATCACCACTCTTTACTGTCATTTCTTCCCAGCAGATTTCTTTGCAATTAAAGTCGCCCATCTTAACTATTCTTCCTCCGTCTTCCATTATTTTAGTTAATGCTATCTTTGTGTCCTCTAACATACTTTTATGTTCACTCTCCTCCCATGAGGCTGTTTTCGGAGGCACATAATTGATCACAAATTTTCTGCTCTTCTTATCTCGGTCTTCCACTTCTATCATAATCATCTCTACTGTATTCTTTCCATATATGACACCTTTCACGTTTATATCCTTCTTTGTCAGGAACATAACTCCACCCCCTTGTTTTTTCTCTCTGTTTCTAATCCAATAATTGTATGTATCATGTCCTACACTGTTGGGTGGTAGTGGGCCTTTTAATTTTGTTTCTACAATTCCCATTATGTCCGGTTCTTTTTCTTTCAAATAATCATTCAGTTCATTCAATCCTGTTATCAATCCATCTATATTTGTGTAAGACACTCTTAGTTTTCTGCCACTTCCATTGTGTTCTCTGTTTCCCTTATGTTTTTCTTTAGTATGTCGAACTGCTTTATTTTCATGTTCACTACTCTCCAATAGAATCTCTCTTTCTCTGACTCCGTTTCTTTCCTCGTTTTTTGCCTTAGCTTCAATTCTTTTCTGCTTTTCTGCCTCTCTTTCCTCCTTATTCATTTCTCTTTTTATCCATACCTTTTTATATTGATCATTTGTTGCTAGTTTCCCTGTCTTGGATAGAATTTTCTCTGCCGTTGTTTGTGACCTGAATTTAATCTTAATTGGTCTGGTCTTATCTGTACTATATTTTCCGAGTCTGAATTTTTCCTCAATTTCCTTTATAATTTCTGGTTCATCTTCCTGGACTAATTTTAATAAACTGCTTACCCTTTCATTTTCCTCCTTGATTCTTGCGGTTCTATCTGGGTTATGTTTCTCTTCCATTCCTAATATAATTATACATTTCTTTTTGTCAGCTAATTCTCTTACTATATTCTCCTTCTGTCTCATCACTTTAATAACTGAGTCTTCATTATGTTCTTTCAATTGCTGTTTGACTATGTCAGTGAATGAAACCTTATTCCCTTCTTGAGTTATTCTCCAATTTTTAGCTTCTGTAGCTATTTTCTCACTGTTTTCATTACTATTCTTCTTCAATTTCTCATTCTCCTCCTTTACATTTCCTAACTGTCTTTTTAGGTCCTCTACTTCTTCAGTTAAGTTTCTGTTAGCCTTCTCTAGTTGTTCCAATCTTTCAATTCTCTGGAAGATGGAGTCTACCTTACCTAACTTACGTTCCAAGTCCTCGATCACCTTATCAACTCTCTCCTCTAGTCTTATCAGTCGGGGGGGGGTTGTGTCCCCCCCACCCTCTTTAAATCCCTGGAACATATTCTCGTCACTTTCTACTGTATTTCTCCTCTCTATACTTCTAATCTTTACATTTTTATTTGCCATTTCGTCATCCGGTGGTCGTTTCATGTTGACCTTACGCCCGTCTGCCTGGGCCAAGTCCTCCACATCCTCATTTCCTTCCATTTCCCCAGCAATCCCTCCCCTTCTCCTCTTTTCCTACTTACCTACTGCCTCACGAGCAATTTCCCCCCCCCCCTGCAAATACAAAAAGGCACTTCTCTTTGCGTTGGTATCCACAATCTGCACTTTTCTTCAGAGCGTTCGTCAAGCCGTCCGTTCGTTGAAAGTGTGTGTATGTGTGTGTGTGTGTGTGTGTGTGTGTGTGTGTGTGTGTGTGTGCGTATGTGTGTGTGTGTGCGCGCGCATGTGTATGTGTGTGTGATGATTCACCATGGTCTTGGATCACGTGTTGGACTCTTGATCGACAGCTATTTCTCTCCCGGAAGAGAGCTCAGAGCTCATATATAACCGATCTACTGGTAATGCTGTGTCCTTGCACACACCCAAATCCCGTCCACGAGAGTTGGAGTAACGACTCGCAGCGCAGCGATGCTGTAATTATTTCAGCCCTGGGCGGGATTCGAACCCGGACAGCCGTAGTGGTCTGTGTGCATGCGTGTGTGTTTGTCTATGTGTACTTTTGCGTGTACGCGTTTGTGTGCGTGCGTGAACGTACCTTTTCATGAGTAAACACTCGTACATATCTTCTTCTAAAATCATACATACAAAAACAGTCATGTGTAAACGTGTGTGTATACGCTATGTACATACGAGGGTTCCACGTTTGGAGTGCATTTGTTTATTGCAATGTGTATTTTTCATCTCGGGGTTGACTTTTCATATGTGATTTTGCTAATTGCCCATGACGCATTTTGCTTCTAATCTGACCAGATTCTAAAGTTGCTTGTATGCAGTTTAGATGAGTTGTCAAGGACCAAACAATAAAACTTTGGATTGGCAATTTCGTGTATGAACAAGAGAATGTTAGCAACAACGTACACAACCACGTGCATGTCCGCACGCATGTACAAATACACACACACACACACATACACATACGCACACACACACATACACATACACGCACACACACACACATACACATGCACACACATACACATGCACACACATACACATGCACACACACACATACACACACACACATCCGGGATGGAAATACCTGTCGATCACGTGTCCAACACGTAATCCAAGACCATGGTTAATCACACACACACACACACACACACACACACACACCCACACACACACCCACACACACACACACACACACACACACACACACACACACATCCGGGAGGGAAATAGCTGTCGATCACGAGTCCAACACGTGATCCAAGACCATGGTGAATCACACACGCACACATACACACACACACACACACACACACACACACACTTCCGAGAGGGAAATAGCTGTCGATCACGAGTCCAACACGTGATCCAAGACCATGGTGAATCACACACACACACACGCACATATAAATGTGCTATTCATATATACGTAAACAATTGTATGTCCGTACAAATGCGCACATTAACGTATTCTATGAAAATGTACACGCCTATTAAAACCTGTACATATACTTTTGAACATTCGTTAGTTTTAACACATGCAAACACAAACACACACACACATACACAAATACATGTACATTCTCAGTCTCTCTATTTCTTTGTCATTCCTCCTCTTCCCCACACCTCTGACTCTTGCTTTTCCTCTTTATTCCACTATCTCTTTCCCTCTCCTTCTCCCCCTTCCCCCCTCTTTCCCTTCCTACTTCACCCTCTGTCCCCATACATGTCTCCCTCTTTCTCTCTATTTATCCTTTTAGCTCATTTTCACTCTAAATAAACCACTAGTTGATCAAAATAAACTACTATTGAATTATATTATATATTATAAATATATATACATAAATTATATATATATATATATATATATATATATATATATATATACGAAATTTTTTATGAGTCGCATGCAGGATTCGAACCCACTGCTTTCGGCGACCCGTAAGATCACCTTCACAGACTGTCATAAAAATTATCAGACTAATGTCGCTGTTACTAGCGAATTTCTCTCATATACAGTATACTGTATATAAATATATATATATATATATATATATATATATATATATATATACATATATATATATATATGCATACACACACACACACACATACGTATTTGTGATGAAGGGATTATCAGCTCTATCCCTTCATTGTTACACCTTTGTTAGCCTTTCGTTTGCCAGGACTGAATAAAATAATTTGGCGACAAACAAAACAGATCATAAATCAACCATGGTATCGAGTGGGTGACCTCTTTCCTCACCCCGTGCAACCCTTCACCCTTCACCTTCCTTTTACCTGTATCTATCTCTATCTCTATATCTTATCACTTATCTCCCTCTCTACTGCTTCCCTATTTGCGTATTTTACTTTCTCCTCTTCTCTTTCTCTTCCTTCACTTTCTTTTTCATTCTCCTTCCATCACCCCCCCCTCCTCCTCCTCCCCTCCTGGCGCCTAATTCCATGATTAATAGCGGCACATTTTCCCTTTCAAGAATCGCCACAAATCTGATGCTATCTAAGGTCTAAATCCGAAATATATCTTGTGTAATAATAGCCTTTACTGCAGAATATCTAAATGATGAAGTTGGCGTGGCCATCTAATCTCAAAATGGGTTTTATATTCGTGGTCGTGATAATATACAGTGGTTGGAAGTTTTGTGAAGTGTGGCACCACTGTAATTATTTTACGCATTTTGTAAGACGTGGCACCACTGTGCCTGCGTAAACCTAACGATTCAACGGATGATATGCTTTGTGAGATGTGATAACATTATGAATGATTATCTAACACATGTATGGGTCTAACTCCGCCTAGTCTACTAGTTTTGTTACGATGTAAACAAAAGCAATGTTGCCACGTTTCGTATGGCAGTCTAGCAACGGTACTCGAGCTAAAGGCAATAGTAGAAGCGGTAGACAATTCATCCTTGTTATAATCTCTGGTTGAAAAGCTCTCCAGCGTTTGGAACAAAATGTCTAATAATATATACACGAAAAATCGGATAACATAAATACTTTCTCGTCTTGTTTATTTTGGAAATAAAATCGTTCCGATTATTGGAAAGTTCCGAACATAGAGATTCCCAGTTAAGAAACTTTTCATTACTATTGTTACATAACTGATGCCTAACACTATGATCTGCACTACAATGTTTTGTATATATATATATATACATGACCTGGACTGACCTGCTTGTGACGTGGACTGACCTCACCGTGACCCTGGAAATCTTGGAGATATCAGTTGTTGTTGTTGTTTTTTTTGTTGTTTTTTGACCATGTCTCAAAGATCTATTTTTACAGTTCTGGAATATTTTTTGGGATTTGATTTGTAGCTCCTTATTGAACGTCGCGCATCTTCTATCTTTACGAAAATGGATTATGTTTCTATATGGTCTGCAGGTCATTTGTGAGCATAAGAATTCTTTCTTTATATCATAATTCACGTTCCTCTATACGAACTTCGTAGTTCATCTTTAAACGGCCCAACGTATTTTCATGGAATTAAATAAATAAAAATAAGATTAAAAAAATAATAATAATGTGTCGGGCTATGCCAAATGCATCCGCGTATATAACGTCTTTTGGTACCGTTAGGCCCTGTCCACACTAGCGGTCTGAACCGCGATGGTTCAATTGCAATGTAAGTCAACGGAGGTGTTCACACACAACCGTGCAGTTTTTCCTTGACTGTGCGGCACCGCCGCGGTTTCCGCACAAATCAAACCGCTCGTGTGAATAGGGCCTTACAGAAAAGGGAAGGGGAAAAGGGGGAAGTGGTAAGGAGAGAGAGTGAGAGGAAGAGGGAGAGGGAGATTGAAAATGAGAGGGAGAGGGATATTTAAGGTGAGAGAGAAAGAGGTTGACAGGGAAAAAGAAGAGGGAGTGGGAGAAGGAGAGGGAGTGGGAGAAGGAGAGGGAGAGAGAGCAGGAGAAAGAGAGAGAGAGCGGGAGAGGGAGAGAGAGCGGGAGAGGGAGTAGGAGAGGGAGAAGGAGAAGGCGTGGGAGCGGGAGAGGGAGAGGGAGAGGGAGAAGGAGCGGGAGAGGGAGAAGGAGCGGAAGAGGGAGCGGGAGAGGGAGAGAGGGAGGAGGAGCGGGAGAGGGAGCGGGAGAGGGAGTAGGAGAGGGAGAGGGAGCGGGAGAGGGAGTAGGAGAGGGAGAAGGAGCGGGAGAGGGAGAAGGAGCGGGAGAGGGAGAAGAAGGAGCGGGAGAGGGAGAAGGAGCGGGAGAGGGAGCGGGAGAGGGAGCGGGAGAGGGAGCGGGAGAGGAAGAGGGAGGGAGGAGGAGGAGCAGGAGAGGGACTGGGAGAGGGAGCGGGAGAGGGAGCGGGAGAGGGACTGGGAGAGGGAGCGGGAGAGGGAGTAGGAGAGGGAGCGGGAGAGGGAGAGGGAGCGGGAGAGGGAGTAGGAGAGGGAGAAGGAGCGGGAGAGGGAGAAGGAGCGGGAGAGGGAGGAGGAGTGGGAGTGGGAGAGGGAGTGGGAGTGGGAGAGGGAGCGGGAGAGGAAGAGGGAGGGAGGAGGAGCAGGAGAGGGACTGGGAGAGGGAGTGGGAGAGGGAGAAGGAACGGGAGAGAGAGTGGGAGAGTGGGAAAGAGAACGGGAGAGGGAGAGGGAAAATGAGTGGGAGAGAGAGTAGGAGAGGAAGAGAGAGTGGGAGAGGGAGAGGGGAGGGAGAGGGAGCGGAAGAGGGATAGGGAGAGGGGAGGGATGGGGAAATGTAGATGGTGAGTGGAAGGTTGAAGGGAAAGTGGAAGGGAAAGGGAGAGTGGAAGGGGAAGGGAGAGTGGAAGGGGAAGGGAGAGTGGAAGGGAGAGGGAGAGAAGAAAATAAAGAGTAGAAAATGAGAGAGGTGAATGGAGGGAGGGAAAGGAAGTGATGGTTGAGGGAACAGAGGAAGTGAGGGAGAGAGTGAGGGAGTGAGTGTGTGAGGGAAGGATTTAAGCAGAAGCAGTGGACGAGCGAGGATGAGGGATTTGAGGAAGATAGAAACAAAGAACGGAGTGAGGAAATGTAAAATGGAAAACAGAGGATAAATCCCCCAGTGATGCAATACTTTGCAATACGTGTCATTTGCAACCATGCAACGTATCATTGGCCTAAAAGATATAGGTGAGGAAGAGGAGGAAGAAGAGAGGGCGGGGGAGGAGGGGGAGGGGGAAGGGGAGGGGAGGAGAAGGCGGGGGAGGAGGGGGAGGAGGAGGGGGAGAAGGGGAAGGAGGGGGAGAAGGGGAAGGAGGGGGAGGAGGAGGAGGGGGAGGAGGGGGAGAAGGGGAAGGAGGGGGAGGAGGAGGAGGGGGAGGAGGGGGAGAAGAGAGCGGGGGAGGAGAAGGGGAGGGGAGGAGAGGGGGAGGGGAGGAGAGGGGGAGGGGAGGAGAGGGGGAGGGGAGGAGAGGGGGAGGGGAGGAGAGGGCGGGGGAGGAGGGGAGGAAAGGGCGGAGGAGGAGGAGGAGGAGGAGGAGGAGGGGGAGGAGGAGGAGGAGGAAGAGGAGGAAGAGGAGAGGGCGGGGGATGAGAGGGCGGGGAGGAGGACGAGGAGGAGGAGGAGAGGGCGGGGGAGCGGGAGGAGGGGAGGAGGAGGGGG
This sequence comes from Oratosquilla oratoria, assembly GCF_046742065.1. Classification (NCBI taxonomy): domain Eukaryota; kingdom Metazoa; phylum Arthropoda; class Malacostraca; order Stomatopoda; family Squillidae; genus Oratosquilla; species Oratosquilla oratoria. The sequence continues at coordinate 47,613,387 of NC_134780.1, read as the reverse complement.
AGGAGGAGGAGGGAGAGGGGAAGAGGAGGAGGAGGAGGTGGAAAGGAAGTGATAGGAGTTGTAGGGAGAGGAGATAAGAGAAGGGCAGGAGGGAGAAAGGGAAGGGGAAAGAGTGGAGGGGGAGGGGGAGGAGGAGGGGGAGGAGGAGGGGGAGGAGGAGGAGGGGAGGGGGAGGAGGAGAAGGGGGAGGAGGAGGAGGAGGGGGAGGAGGAGGGGGAGGAGAAGGAGGAGGAAGAGGAGCCAGAGCAGGGGCAGGAAGAGTATGAAGAAGAGGAGGTGGACGTGGAGGGCGGAGGTGGACGGGGAAGGAGAGGAGGAGGAGGAGGAGGAGGAGTAAAGGTGATAAACATTGGGATGAAAAAGGGTAATTTCGGGAGGCAGGAGAGAAGAAAGGCAGAGAGAGTCGTGGGAGCCAGAGGGAGTTGGGGGAGGGGGGGGTTAGTAAAGAAGGGAACAGGGATAGCAAGAGGGTGAGTGTCAAGGTGAGGGTGAGGGTAAGATTGAGGGTGAGGGTGAGAGTGAGGGTGAGGATGAGTTTGAGGGTGAGGTTGAGGGTGAGGTTGAGGGTGAGGATGAGGTTGAGGGTGAGTTTGAGGGTGAGGTTCAGGGTGAGGGAGGCTGGGAGTGAGGGTGAGGTTGAGAGTGAGGTTGAGGGTAAGGATGAAAGTCTGGGTGAGGATGAGTGTGAGGTTGAGGATGAGTTTGAGGGTGAGGTTGAGGGTGAGGTTGAGGGTGAGGTTGAAGCCGAAGGTGAGGTTGAGGATGAAGGCCTGGGTGAGGATGAGTGTGAGGCTGAGGTTGAGGGTGTGGATGAGGATGAGGAGGAAAAGAAGAGGAAGACAATGAGTGAGTGTGGTATAAAGAGAAAATGTGAGACAAGGGGAAAAAGAGGAGGTGAGGGAAAGAGAGAGAAAGAGAGGAAGAAAAGAAAAAGGGGATGGGAGAAAAAATGGGAAGAAAAGGGAGGAGGACAGAGAGGGGAGGAGGAGGACAGAGGGTAAGAAGACAAAAAGAAAAAGAAGATAAGAGAGAAAAGAGGAGGTATAGGGGAGGTGGAGAAAATGAGGTGGAGGAGGTGGACGAGCAGGGTGGCGGGAGGAGGAGGAAATTGGAAGAGGGAGGGAAAGGGAGAGGGAGGGGAAGGGAGAGGGAGGGGAAGGGAGAGGGAGGGAAAGGGAGAGGGAGGGGAAGGGAGAGGGAGGGAGAGGGAGAGGGAGGGAAAGGAAGAGGGAGGGGAAGGGAGAGGGAGGGGAAGGGAGAGGGAGGGGAAGGGAGAGGGAGGGGAAGGGAGAGGGAGGGGAAGGGAGAGGGAGGGGAAGGGAGAGGGAGGGGAAGGGAGAGGAAGGGAGAGGGAGGGAAAGGGAGAGGGAGAGGGAGGGGAAGGGAGAGGGAGGGAGAGGAAGGGAGAGGGAGGAAGAGGGAGGGAAAGGGAGAGGGAGGGAGAGGGAAGGAGAGGGAAGGAGAGGGAGAGGGAGGAAAAGGGAGAGGGAAGGAGAGGGGGAGGGAAGGGAAGGGAGGGGGAAGGGAGAAGGAAGGGAAGGGAGAGGGAGGGGAAGGGAAGTGAGAGGGATGGGAAGGGAAGGGAGAGGGAGGGGAAGGGAGAGGGAGGGGAAGGGAGAGGGAGGGGAAGGGAGAGGGAGGGGAAGGGAGAGGGAGGGGAAGGGAGGGAGAAGGGAGAGGGAAGGGAAGGGAGAGGGAAGGGAAGGGAGAGGGAGGGCAAGGGAGAGGGAGAGGGAGGGCAAGGGAGGGAAAGGGAGAGGGAAGGAGAGGGAGAGGGAGGGAAAGGGAGAGGGAAGGAGAGGGAGAGGGAGGGAAAGGGAGAGGGAAGGAGAGGGAGGGAAAGGGAGAGGGAGGGGGAGAGGGAGGGAAAGGGAGAGGGAGGGGGAGAGGGAGGGGGAGAGGGAGGGGGAGGGAGGGGGAGGGAGAGGGAGGGAAAGGGAGAGGGAGGGGGAGGGAGAGGGAAGGGAGAGGGAGGGGAAGGGAGAGGGAGGGGAAGGGAGAGGGAGGGGAACGGAGAGGGAGGGGAAGGGAGAGGAAGGGGAAGGGAGAGGAAGGGGAAGGGAGAGGAAGGGGAAGGGAGAGGGGTAAGGGAGAGGGAGGGTAAGGGAGAGGGAGGGTAAGGGAGAGGGGGGAAGGGAGAGGGGAGAAGGGAGAGGGGGGGATGGGAGAGGGGGGAAGGGAGAGGGAGGGGAAGGGAGAGGGAGGGGAAGGGAGAGGGAGGGGAAGGGAGAGGGAGGGAAAGGGAGAGGGAGGGAAAGGGAAAGGGAGGGAAAGAGAGGGAAAGGGAGGGAAAGGGAGAGGGGTAAGGCGAAGAGGAGAAAATAGAGGAGCGATAGGAGAAAGGAAAGTGAGAGGAGTAGGGAAAGGAAAGAAACTGGAAGGTGGTGTGGGCAGAGGGAAACAGCAGAGGAAGGGAGCAGAGAGAGGAAGAAGAGAAAGGAAGAAGAGAGAGGGGCGGTGAAGGAGAGTGAATAAGGGAGGGAAAAGGGATGGAGAAGAGGGAGAGGGGGAGAGGGAAATTGAGAGAGGGAGGGAGGGAGGGAGGGAGAGGAATGATGAGGGTGATAGGTAGAGGGAGTATGGCACTATCGCACTGGGGGAGGATGGCATTATCGCACTGGGGGAGGATGGCACTATCGCACTGGGGGAGGATGACAATATCGCACTGGGGGAGGATGGCACTATCGCACTGGGGGAGGATGGCACTATCACACTGCGGGAGGATGGCACAATCGCTCTGGGGGAGGATGGCACAATCGCTCTGGGGGGAGGATGGCACTATTGCACTGGGGAAGGATGGCACCATCGCACTGGGGAAGGATGGCACCATCGCACTGGGGGAGGATGGTACTATCGCACTAGGGGAGGATGGCACTATCGCACTGGGGGAGGATGGCACTATCGCACTGGGGGAGGATGGCACAATCGCACTGGGGGAGAATGGCACTATTGCACTGCGGGAGGATGGCACTATCGCACTGGGGGAGGATGGCACTATTGCACTGGGGAAGGTTTGCAGTATCGCGTTGGGCATGTGGAATCAGAGTTGGTAAGTTACTGGGCAGTAGAAAAGATGGCTATCAGAAGTTAAAAAATATTTTCTTATGCGAGTAGATTAATCTCTTCATCTTCGCTTCCTCCTGTTCCTCCTCTTTCCCTTCCTCTTTTTCTTCCTCCTCTCCTACTCTTCTTTCCCCTCTTTCTCTTATCTTCTCTTCTCTCTTCTTCCTCCACCTCCTCTCCTTTGCTTCCTCCTGTTCATCCTCCTTAGCTTCCTCTTTTTCTTCCTCCTCTCCAACTCTTCTTTCTCTCCTCTTCCTCCTCCACCTTTTTTCATTATCTTCTCCTCCTCCTCTCCTTCGCTTCCTCCTGTTCCTCCTCCTTTGCTTCCTCTTTTTCTTCCTCCTCTCCTACTCTTCTTTCCCCTCTCTCTTCTATTTTCTTCTCTCCTCCTCCTCCACTTTTTTTCATTATCTTCCTTCTTCTCCTCCCCTTCACTTCCTCCTATTCCTCCTCCTTCGCTTCCTCTTTTTTTCCCTTCCTCCTCTCCTACTCCTCTTTCCCCTCTCTTTCTCTTCTCCTCCTCCTCCACCCTTTTTCATTATCTTCCTTCTCCTGCTCTCCTTTACTCCCTCCTTCGCTTCCTCTTTTTCTTCCTCCTCTCCTACTCCTCTTTCCCCTCTCTTTCTCTTCTCCTCCTCCTCCTCTTCCTCCTCCACCCTTTTTCATTATCTTCCCTCTCCTGCTCTCTTTTGCTTCCTGCTATTCCTCCTCCTTCGCTTCCATTTTTTCTTCCTCCTCTCCTACTCCCCTTTCCCCTCTCTTTCTCTTCTCTCCTCCTCCTCCTCCACCCTTTTTCATTATCTTCCCTCTCCTCCTGCCCAAATTCCAGTGTCGACCAATCCTGGAACCCATTGCATCCTAAGCATTCAAACCCGAAGTTCTTGTCCATATTTACATAACGTCCTGTAATGGAGTGCACATCCTCCACCTGCCTATGGAGGGCACTCCCTCCACACAAAAGTACCTCCTTGAGTGGAGTGCAGGCCCTCCAAACACTTGTTCGAGTATGGAGTGGCGGTCACTATACAAATAAACACATGATATGAAGGACTAATGTTGACTAAGGGAGGGAGGTCTTCCAGATGTTAATAAAATCGCCTGACGACAGCTGATTATAATACACTAGGGCATTGGTTCTAATCCTGTGGTTCATGGATCCATGGCGGACCACGTTGGTTCGCAAGTGTGATCGTTAATGGGCAACTAGTGACCGTCACTAGTTGCCTACTATTGTCTTAAATTGAGCCTTTCACACTACGTCACTGCGGTTGCCCGGTTGCGCAACAGGCTATAGCTGTTGCCCGCTCCGGTAACAAGTGACCGTCACTGGCAATTGCCGTCACCGACCGTCTCTTTTTCTTGACCAGCAAAGCCAACAGAAGCACCTCCTCCATTGATACCATTCTTTCGACTAATGAGATAATGAGAATGGATTCCACAACTTGGTGACAGTCACTGGTTACTTGCAGTTGCCCGAGACTTTCACATTTGGCAACTACTAAGTATTTCAGCGGCTTTGACCCATCGTTTTTTGCTCATATTTCCGAAATAACCATTCACATCAGTATGATATATTAGCACAGCCTAATTCACACCCGGCCATAATTTTTGACGTTAGAGTGCATTTACAAGTGTATTTAATTACGGCGTTTACTCTTGATATTAAGTGTGTCGTCACCAGGACAATGAGGAAAGCCAAGATCTTCGATGGCTCAAATGTCCGGACCCCGGGAAAAGATAAGTCACATTTTATTTCTGACCCTAATTCTGCAAACACCATAGCTATTGATGATTATTTGTTAAAAATTGGAATAAATGTAGCAAAAACATCTTTCAATAAAATAGGAAAAATATTTAAGAAACATAATAATATTGGTAATAATCTCAGTGTCGTCTACCGTATTCCATGTAGCGGCTGTCCATCATCATACTTCGGTGAGTCAGGTCGTGGGATCAATAAATGCTTGAGTGAGCACAAAAACGACCTCAGGGCACATAGAACATCTAACTCCCTGGTTCGTCACCTGGACAAATGTGGACATTTACCTGATTGTAACAACACAGAAATTCTACAAGAGGTATTTTAAAATAATATAAAAAAAAAAAAACAACTGTGGAAGCTGCACATATTGCCACCAACAAGAACAACAACGACAGAGACGGATTTAAATGCCTCTCGAAAGCAGCAAGTGTCCTAATAATGAAATCGTTAGCCAAATGGAAAACATGACCCTTCCGCTCATACCTTGGCGGGTTTCCTCTCACTACGAATATAAGAATTGTGATCCATCTGTAATGCTGTAGTCCTCTGAAGAAGACCGGGTTGGTCGCAACATTAGGGCAATAAACTTTATTCCCAACACATCTTCTTTTGCCCTTCCCCACCCACATTCTCTCTCATTTGTCTGAATTATATATATATATATATATATAGTGCGTTCACATATATATGCTTTTCTTGTTCCTTCTATACTTTGTACCTCATCCATATTGCGACCAAGTGGTCCTCGGTCATGACAGAACTGGCACCCAGAACTCAGTAAAAGTACATATTATTATGAATTTTACTTGTTACCCTAAATTGCTCCAGTGGGTCTATAATGACCTAGTATTCTTTCAATCTCCTCCCACTCGTTCTATCCGAGCCTCGCGACTCGTCGCCGTCACAAAGAAACATAAAAGCATTTGACAAAATATGGCACACAGGACTTAAATACAAAATACACCAAACACACACCCCTGACATACTAACAAGAATACTTTGCAATTACATCGACAACACACAAGCACAAATACGAATACACCATTATACAGGAAGACCCTTCAACATATACAGTGGAGTTCCCCTAAATTGCTCCAGTGGGTCTATAATGACCTAGTATTCTTTCAATCTCCTCCCACTCGTTCTATCCGAGCCTCGCGACTCGTCGCCGTCACAAAGAAACATAAAAGCATTTGACAAAATATGGCACACAGGACTTACATACAAAATACACCAAACACACACCCCTGACATACTAACAAGAATACTTTGCAATTACATCGACAACACACAAGCACAAATACGAATACACCATTATACAGGAAGACCCTTCAACATATACAGTGGAGTTCCCCAAGGAAGCATCCTTTCACCAACATTATTCAACTTCTACACACATGACACCCCCAACCCGACACACGCAGTCACACACATACAATTTGCAGATGACCTGACAAATAATCACATACCCAAGCAAAAAGGGCAAAAACATGTTAGCACCAAAAACAAGCAGAGCAATAGAAACAATAAACACATATGAACAACAATGGAAAATACAAACAAACACAACAAAATTCCAACTACTAAACATATCAACACAGAAACCAGCAGAAATATGGATAGGAGACACACACATACACAAACAAACATAAAAATACTAGGACGAACACTTGGAAACAGAGGTCTATAAACACACACAAACAACAGGACACTACAAGCAGAAAAAACATTACAGACACTAAGACGATTCAGAAACCTAGACACCAAACTAATATTAAGACTATACAAAGTACTTATACGACCTCAACTTGGTAACCGGTCGTTTCGCCCCATTGCCTTTTCGCCCCCAGTCAGTTCGCCCCATCTTTGGTCGTTTCGCCCCCAAGCTGTGGCATTTAATATGGCATGCGATGATTTTGGAAGCATATTATCTTGCGAAAAACGCTTTCTGCTACTGCCGTTAGATGGCAGTACTGTAGTTCCTGGCGTGAAATAACTTTTCGGATGAGTCCCTTTAACTATAAATTCAATTATTTGGCTTTGGCTTTCTGACCCTTATAGTTTTATAGTGATAGTCGTTGATTTTTCCTTGTCTCCATTGGCATATAAGCATGGAGGTACAGTATACCTCTATGGCATAAGGGGACCGTTTCCCGTCTCTCCATACGGCCTAGGAAAATCATCAGTTGAGTTTTATTATACCGTTTTGGAGCCCCTTGCTCCTCTGAAGGCGGGAACAGCACAAGATCAAAGAACAACTCTGCTATGTACACAAGTGAACCTTATCAGTTTAATCCTAATTAAGCCACCACTTTCAAGCACAAAGGGTACTGGACTTGGCAGAACAAATGCATAGAAATCATCTGTGATTAATGCAAACAGATCCTGAATTATTGACAACTAGCTATAACATTTTCCTGTTTTAAATGTTAAATTGTCCCAGAAATAAGATTTTCTGCAATAAATTTTACTTGAGAATGACTATCTGGTTGCCACACGCAGGATATAATTACTGCATAATAAACACATTGCCGTACAGTAAACAGAACGGTTACATCAGCAATCAAGCTCTATCAACAAACAAGAGGTGACATATGAGTTATATTTAGTAATTAAAGAAGTCGGTTAATTGGGGCATTGTTAGAATGTGATTATGGCAATTGGGTAATTGGTTCCACACTAAACAACCCCAGGAGTGTGTTTGCCTATTTGGTTGCGAATGCTAATCACCTAAAATGAGGAGATGACATGTGATGAGGATGAGGTAACACGAATGCTCAATACACTAAAATGAGATGACATATGCGAGGAGGAGGAGGAGGTGACACGTGAGCGAAAAGTTTGCGAAAATACTGATTCGGGTCTCCTGTGATTGGAAAACAAACCAATACATTTTATACATTAATGTCTATGGTAAACCATTGGAACCTGGCATGTACAGCAACATTATCAAAACGATGGTGATGATTGACCTATTCGAAAAAAAATGCCACGGGTCATTTTAATGAATTAAATTCAAATTTGAAATTTATAAATTTGATTTAGCAGGTGTCCCTTTAAGCCGTTAAAAATTTCAGAAATAGATTCTGGTTGTTTTGAATATTACAGCAACGGTATAAAATCTAACCTAAAACCATTGGCGGGCCTAACTCGTAGGTTCCTCATACGGAGACAGTTTTTAAAGTTTAGAAGGCCCGTATCAAACAGAAATCATAAACCAAAACTTATTAAAATAACGACTTTTAGCAAATTACGAATTTATTAATAACATACAAATTACAAGGTAAGAAAGGATCCAGCACGTCGTTATTGTGATGCTAAAAAGCCGGCCGTCATGTTTAATTCTTATCCACGTATCTAAACCTCAGGCCTGGAAGTTTTATATTGTTTATTTGTTTCCAACCCGAATTCTCACAAGTAACTAAATTAAGTTTTCTTAATTACGGAACGCAAGGGACGGGTTGCTAAGGTTGCAAGGACATGGCAGCCAATATATTTTCAGCAATTAACTTTGGGCCAATCGCTATCGAGTAATTAGGAGTGATCCAATGAAATTTACCCAGTGACAGTATAAGAATGGGTGTATTCCTCAACTGGTCATATCATCCTTCAACATTCCGAAAGAATTGCCAAGACACAAATAATTTACGACACAGAATGACGAATCCGAAGTACCCCTGCGGTGACTGCAAGATTGAGTGCCAGAACGACGTCATTTACTGTGAGAGCTGCCGAAGTTGGTTTCACAGAAAATGCCAAGGAAGGCCTTACGATTGCAATGATGAAAGAATTGGGAAAGATGCCACTGGCGTATTGGTGTACCCACTGCACCACCAGTACTTTCGAGCCGAACGCTTTTTGCTACAGTCTGTCGCTCCAGAGACTGAGGGATGCCACAACTCTCGATTTCAAACTTTTGAAACAAGCTGCCAGACGGGAGGAGATATTTCTTCGGAACATCCAGCGCCACCAGGCTTCAGCAGATTCCAAGAAAACCTTCATGAAGTCGATAGGAATGCCCAGGAGATACTTTCGAAGTTTGGTACAAGACATGAACGAATACCAGTATCCGTACCAGGGGATGAAAGTTGTCTTTTCCACTCAATTTTGGTCGCATTGTGTGGACATACAGGGCTATCGAAACAGCTACGTATGAGAACAGCGATTGAGATGATTTCCCAGGCAACATTTTACAAAAAACAAAATGATGATCCTATTTTAGAAGCCCTCAGCCCGGACTACGTCACCGCCATTCAAGATTGCATCCGATCAAACGAGTCGTCTGCTTGGACCATTCATGCCCTTGCTACTGTGACGTCATCACACATAACATCAATCTATCCTCCAATGAATGGCCTGCAAGATCCTGCTGTCGGACGATTGAACACGACTTTCAATCCACGTGGAATACGGCACCCCACGAGTCAAAAGAACTGCATACACGTTATGTGGTCGCTTTTCGGCAGCATCGGTACAGACCGTGGCATCTGGACACCTAATCACTTTGTACCGCTTCTAGATACATCGAACAAACGAAAACATGATATTCAAACAGATCACAGCCCTGATAACATCGGTACGTCTTGTCAATATTTATTGATCTTTTCAGGTATACCTAGCAAACGACAAGCCCGCGACCAAGAAAAAACACCCACCACTGATTACCTGCACAAGCTTTCTCAGCTCAAGCGCCAATCCAGCCAGTGCCCACTATAGTAGACGCAACGAGAACTGGCCGCTAAGGCGTGGTTAGTGGATTTCCCGGTATTGCCACATCTCAACAGATAACACGGCCCGCACGGCTCGCCCACCCACCCGCCCTCTCTCTCTCTCTCTCTCTATATATATATATAATATATTTATCCATGGCGAGAACGTGCGTGTGGATGCAATGTTTTCTGAATGCAGTGTGGGGGCGTGGCCAGAGAAGGGATAGAGTGGCAACATCGCTCTCTCCCGCACATATGCCATGTCCACGAATCGAGGAAATGAAACCTTTGTATAGAAAACATTGCTTTGATTTATACCTCAGTGGTGGTGTGTGACAAAAAATTATAATATAATTATATGTGGCAACATTATAAAATCATAAAATAAAGTTTAAAATAAAATAGAATTATAAAATAATTATATGTGGCAACACGGGGAATCTCCGTGCTCCGCCCTAACGGCCAGTTTTCGATGCACCGAGTATAACATCAAGTCCAGTTGTCGACATTTTGCCTTCGTTACGAGATGTGCCGTGTATGTCTGTGATCGACACATCATTGATGGAAGAAGATAACAGTCACGACAATGCTGTCCCTTCCCCAACGGAATTTGGTGAACCTTCAATTAAAGACGCTTCTACAGTTTCGGCTGTTGCTGAGGAATTCCGATTAACATTCGAGATAATAGAAGATGGCACGAAACGCAGATGTAGAAAGTTGGTCGATAATCGTGGTTATTCGTATAACGTGAAGAGACGGAGAACTACTGGAACAACTGATTGGCAATGTACGGTCCGCCCAAAAGGAAACCAGTGTCGCGCAACGGTAGTGCAGAAAGGAAACGAGTTTATCGTGGGAAAAAACGTCCACAACCACGCCGCACAACCGGGAACTGATATAGCCACAAAGATCTCCGCAAGCGTCAAGGCCAAGGCAGCAACGGACATGTACAAACCTGCATCAGCTATCATCACTGAAGTTCTACTGGAAAACGTCGGCGCCGCTCCCTGCCCTTCCCTCCCCACTACAAGCAATCTTGTGAGAGCAACGAACCGTTTGAGACAGAAGAACCGGCCAAAAGATCCTAAAGACTTGAACTTCGAACTAAACTATGAACACAAACCCGATGATTTTCTTGTCGAAGACGTTAAAGTAAGAGATAGGCGGCATCTCGTTTTTGCATCAGAACAGCAACTTAAATTACTTTGCAAGGCAAAGACTTGGTATGCAGATTCTACATTTAAACTCGTCCGGGAACCCTTCAAGCAGTTATTTTCTATAAATGCATTTGTTAAGAGCGAAGACAACATCAAACAAGTCCCATTGGTGTTTGTCCTAATGTCTGGGAAGAAAAAATCTGATTACAAAGCGGTGCTGAAAAAACTGAAGGAGGTTCTTGAAACAGATGGCGCAACAACCCGGCTGCAGCAACTAGTTATTGATTATGAAATGGCCATGTGGAAAGCGTTTCCCAAAGTTTTTTAAAGAAGTGAAAATCATTGGATGCCTTTTCCACTGGACGCAAGCACTTTGGCGGAAAATTCAAGAACTTGGCCTTCAAGTTTCATATTCAAAAGAACATTTCCGCCTACGTCCGTAAGCTGATGGCACTGCCGTTTCTTCCAGCGGACAAAATTCAATTAGAATTCAATGAACTGAAGTCAAAGGCGAACTCAAGTGAGCTGGAGAAATTCGTAGATTATATCGAAAACACGTGGATACAAAGTACCGTCTGGCCGCCTTCTGCCTGGAGCATTTACACGCCCAATCCGCACAAACAACGACATCGAGGGTTGGCATCATGCACTCAATCGTCGGGCTGGAGGTCGATGCTCTTTGCCTTTTTACCAACTGATTGGTCTACTGTATGAAGAATGCCGCATAACGGAAATTAACGTTCGACTTGTTTCCGATGGAAAGCTGTCTCGGGATGGGTGAAAGAAGTACGTGAAACTTCAGCAGAAGATATTCTTATTATGGGATGCTTACGATAAAGGAACGAAAACAGCAAAACAACTAATGAAAGCGTGCTCATATCTGAATGGACCTGTCGTTTCATGAGGAACTAATGTGCTTTGGCGGGGATGTATTAATCCCTCCTGATTGTTCAAATATATGGTGTTCAATTTGGCAGGTTCCCTTGTATTCATGATCTCCCATATTTGGATCAGTGCATCTATGCCAAACGGAATTTAATTTATCATGAATTTATTATTATTTTGGATTTTTTTTTCATTTCGGGATAAACCATTACCTGTGAAATTATATGTATGATCTGTCATGGTCATCGGTTTTGACTTGTGTATTGTTTATTTTATTTCTTGATTCCTGTTCAAATAAATTCTTTGTGTACAAAATCTAATTTTGATTTTATGTGTTCAAGGATTCACAGAGGCTAATGCAATGACATCAATCGGCCCCCATTTGAACGGAAAATGGGTGTGGTGCAGGTCATCCTGAAATAGTGCATAAAGTCCAGTATGAGACACCAATTGGAAAGAGTGACCATGTACTCATCGAAACTGTACTAAAGGAAGAAATAGACATAGAGAGGAACGAAAAGCATAGGAAAGGAAGACTGATGTACAACAAAACAGACTTTACAAAACTAAAGACATTCTTCCGGAATGCAAACTGGGAAATATTTTACAGGGAAGAAACAACAGTGGAAGAGAAATGGAATATATTGATGGAAAACTACAATGAAGGTGTAAACAGGCATGTACCAAGACAAAAGCGAGAGAGAGAGTACATTAAATGTTGGTTCAACAAAAGATGCAGTGAGGCAAAAGACAGAAGGGACAAAGCTTGGAAAAAGTGGAGAAAAGACAAAAAAACAAAGCAAATGGCAAATTTATGTTAACTATAGAAATGAGTATGTTAATGTGAGAAGAGAGGAAAAAAGGAACCATGAGAAGGATATTATAGACAAATGCAAAGAGCAACCCAAACTATTCTATCGGTATGTGAATGGTAAACTTAAAAACAAACAGGAAATGGTGAAACTATGCCAAGGAAACATAGAATACACAGAAGATTTAGAGATGGCCGAAGTTCTGAACAATCACTTTAAATCTGTTTTCACCAGAGAGAAAATACCAAATTGTGACATAGATAAAAACAAGAAATCTCCCCTCATGAATGAGTTTACAGCATCACTAAAGGAAATATCAGAACATCTATCAAGGCTGGATGTCAGAAAATCACATGGCCCGGATGGTATTGCAAATTGGATTCTAAAGGAGTGCAAAGAAGAACTAACAGACAAAATACACATCTTAATAAACAGCTCACTCAAAGAAGGAAAGATACCCGAGGACTGGAAAAACGCTAACATTGTACCAATATACAAAGGAGGAAACAAGGAAGAACCCACCAACTATAGGCCAGTATCACTAACAAGCACCATAGCCAAAATTTGTGAGAAAATAATCAAGAATAGATGGGTAAAACATCTGGAAGACAATGACATATTAAACCCAAGACAATTCGGATTCAGACAAGGAAGATCATGCTCCACAAACTTAATATGCTTTTACTCAAGACTAATAGACATAGTGCAAGAAAGAAATGGATGGGCTGATTGTGCATTCCTAGACTTGCAAAAAGCCTTTGACAAAGTACCACACAGAAAACTACTAAAAAAACTGGAACACATAGGAGGAATACAAGGAAACCTACTAAAATGGATAGAGGACTTTCTGACTGGTAGAAAGATGAGAGTAGTGCTCAGAGAAAAATATTCAGATTGGAAAGAGGTGATCAGTGGAGTACCACAAGGATCTGTGCTGGCACCAATAATGTTTGCTATCTATATGAATGACATGGACGAGGACGTGAACTGCTACATGAGCTTCTTTGCCGATGACGCCAAACTGCTAAGGAAAATAGAAACTGATGAGGACTGTGAAGCACTGCAAGAAGACCTAAATAGGGTATGGAACTGGAGTCAGAAATGGGAAGTGGACTTTAATACTAAGAAGTGTAGCATAATGGAGTTTGGAAAAAGCAAAAACAGAATATCAGGAAAATATACAATTGGAACCAAAGAAGTAAAGAAAGTAGGATCCGAAAAAGATTTGGGAGTAATTATCACAAACGACTTGTCCTATGATATACAGATTAACAAAATTGTCGGGGAGACTTACAACTTGCTAAGATCAATAAAAGTGGCGTTTACATACTTGGACGAAGACATGATAAAAAAAATATTGGTTACATTGATAAGGCCTAGATTAGAGTATGCGGCGACATTGTGGTCCCCCAGTACCAAAAGAATATAAAGAAAATAGAAAGAATCCAAAGAGCAGCTACAAAAATGGCACCTGCACTTGCAAACCTATCATACGAGGAGAGATTGGCTAAACTGGAGTTACCAACACTGGAGCAAAGAAGAGAGAGAGGTGACCTATTGACCATCTACAGAATCATGAGAGGCACAGAGGTTCGATAGAGAGAACTTACTTAACTGGGACAAAAGAAACACAAGAGGACATGGAAAGAAAATAAAAAAACATAGCTATAGAAGAGAACTGAAGAAAAACAGTTTTCCTCATAGAGTTTTGGACACTTGGAACAAACTGGACAATGAAATAGTATGCGCAAAAACCATTCATGAGTTTAAAAACAAACTAGACACTGCGAGATACAAAGGCGGGACATCACGAGCATAGCTCCCCTTCCCGCAAAATACAACTAGGTAAATACACATGAACTTGACGCATTGTTGAAGTAGGATTATGAGTTGTTGAAATATGAATAAAATATGATATCTTGAGTTGAAAAACATCACCCCCGCCCCCAACTAACACCCTTTCTCAATGATATTATCATTGAGGACGGGTGCTTATGGAAAAATATCAGAAAGGGGAAATATCAGAATATAGAAAAACCAAATCCTTTTCCAATTCTCATATCCCGAATTGAAAAGTTAGTTTGGTTCCAAACCTCTCCGCTAGGCAGGGCTATGGTATCGTCGACGGTCGATCAAGCGCACCAAATACAGAAGGAATACTCAAGGGAGCAGTCATAATGATGTAAAGACGACTGAAGATGAAAAACATTTAAATTTTAAGAATGTTAATACCTCAAGGCAACGGCAAGCAATCACTGACGTTTGAATTTTTACTTAACTAGCGCCTCATAGCACAGTGTTGCAAAGAATTCACACCTCGCGAAACCGAGACTAGGTAGGTAGGGGCGAAACGACCACAGCTTGGGGCGAAACAACCAAACCTCTCGGGGCGAAACGACCAAAGATGGGGCGAACTGACTGGGGGCGAAAAGGCAATGGGGCGAAACGACATGGAACCCCTCAACTTGAATACATACCAATAACAACTATCACATTAAAACCAAATCAACTCCAAAAACTACAGTCAATACAAAACAAAACACTACAATTCGCCAAACACTCCATACCCCCATACCTTAACACAGTAGAAGAACAACACATACAACATAAACTCGAACCACTTAACACAAGACTTCACAGACTAACTTACAGAACATGGAACAGACTTACAATCACAAACCCAGAATTAGTACAAAACAGCGAAAACATAGACACAGAAGACGGACACGATCACAACTGGTGGCCTAGAGTGTCCCCCATCATAAACGGCCCCCCACCCGAACCTAAATACATAAATTAAACACAAACACAATAACAACACAAAATATATTACTACCCTTCATTGTTCTACTAACCCTACTAACAATAACTACTATTACTACTAACATTATTATTGTTATTATTATTGTTAATCAAAAAAGATGATAACACGTGCGAAACCAATCGCACGTGATATAATCTAAAATCAATGAGTATGGCAAATAGGAGTCACTGCCCTCTCCCAACATCGTAAATGTATAATAAAAAATAAAATCACTAGCCGTCATCCCAATGGGCAAAAATCATACTCATTGAAAAAAAAAATCATACGAAGTATAGGAATCAAGACTTCCCCCACCCCCACAACACAAAAATAAAAAGGAAGACAAAAAGAATATATACCCCTAGGAAAATTCAAAACCTATAAATAGGCGAGTAATAGTCGTATACTTTTTATATATAATAAATAAGTAAAATAAAAAAAAAATAATAATAAAAAATAAATAAGTAAATAATACAAAACTAACAAAATAACAGCCAACACCATCAAAACAGCTCAAGAAGAAGAACAAACATTTCGATCCTGCAGATGGACCAGACTTCAACCATTACACGAAATAGGCACTAGCTTCACAACATAAAAATTAATAATTAAAATAGTATCAAGGTAGCAAGTGGGTCTGCCCCACATCTATTGAACCTCTAACTTCCATTCATTTCCTCCTTACCTCTTGCACTCCCTCCCCCTTTCCTCCATCTTACCTATCCTATCTTCCGCCGCCGCCTCCTCCACCGATTGATTGATTGATGGAGTTGCCCATGAGGACTGGCCACGGTGACTTGTTACGCTCCGCTCCGCTGTACCTCCATTAAGATCTCCCCAACACTCAACGCTGGCCTACATCCACAATTGCTTTAGCGGCAGAGGTAAATATAATACCGTGACACCACACCCTCCCCCCCCCTTCTCTACCATCCTTTTACTTTTTAAATGTCTTTTTCTTACCGCCATCATTCCTTACATCATAACATAAAACACACTGAGTGCCAAAGTCCGCCTACGGGCGGCTACAAGTACCAAACCCACCTATGAAAAAACTGACTACACTATGTAATATGGAAATCCTGATAACTCGATTAACTGAAACGGCTGACGGCTACGTGGTTTTTCGCCTGAATAAAAAACACCTACAACCCATCTTTAACCTGAAGAACTCTCCTTTGAAGGAAGCTGGACTGGCTCCGGTCCTAACTCCGCAACATCTAGCTCAACGCTCCGTCTTCTGCCGCGGAATCCAGCCTTGGATTGGAGATCGCACGGCGGAAGAAATCCAGCCCGAATTGACTCAAAAACACACCTTCATCACCACCGCCAACGTCACCAAGCTCGGCAACAGCAACAGAATCTTCAAGATCATGTTCGGAACTACGGAGGAAGCCGACGCGACCCTCTTTCAAGGGTTACGTCTATTCAACCTCGTAGTTCCCCCATGCAATGCAACATCTGACGTGAGGAATACGTAGCGGTGCAGCAATGCTACCGCTGCTACTCTACTCCTACTCCCACAACACAAGATCCTGCACCAAGGAGACCTCCTCAAGGAAGTGTGCTGAGGAAGGACACGATCATCGGAGCTGCTCGACAACAAACTTCAGGTGTATCAACTGCTCGGGCAATCACGTGGCCGTCGCCCGCTCCTGCCCCGAGTGGAAGAAAGCCGCCAAAATCCAGCAGACCCCCAGGCCGTCAACAACCACAACTACCGCCGTCTCATACGCCTCAGTCACAAGGAACAACTCTCCTATCACAACACCATCCACACCCAATCATCTTCATTTCTCCACTACTGCCCAACTACAAATGGTGGGCATCATTTACCGAGCTCATTTACATAACATTCAATACCCAGGTTACTTCTCATAAAAAATGAACGAATAATGTCAACTGAACAGCCTTCCCACAGTGAATCTAGGCGACAACCCCAACTCCTCTGCCTTATTAGGCATTCACTTCTCCTCCTCCAACACCCCCACCTTCCGTTTCCAACTCCAACATCTCAACCGCTACCCCCTCCACCTCAACCGCAACAATATCCAAAAACAGCTCCACCGCCTCAACTACAATCACTTACCCGTCGGTATCAGTCCCCAAGGACTCGGCAGCCACCTTCCCCCCTCCTCCTCCAGTTCTTCCTCCTCCCCAACAGACTCGACCTCAGACAAGGACCAGACTGACGACGGCGTTCCAAAAAGCATTACAGTTTACACATACCAGGATAACCCTTCAACAGCCAACACCAAACAAAAAGACATATTAAAACAAATAGAAAAAATCGGATACAAAATACACAACTTCAATGACCCAAAGACACAAAAACTATACGACGACTGGAAACAGAACAAGCACAGACCACAAATACAATTCGAAGTCATCAGTCAAGAGCAATTTGATCAGCTCCCCCCACCCTCACACACAAACCAACACACGACGTAACAAGAAGAAATAAAACACAGGTAGCACATAACCATGCACAGCACCCTCATCATCCTCCAACACAACGTCTTGGCTTGGCGGCCGAGACGTTTCGAGCTCATTAACACATACAAGCACATTAACACAAACATCATCATTACGAACGCACACGGGTGTTCTACAGAACATCCGATCAGAATCCCCGGTTACCAAACATACATGAAAAATACATATGCAGAAACACACGCTGGCGTCAGCATATCAATACAAACACACACAAAACATACACTCATAGACAATTTTTTCTCTGACACACTAGCCATCACCATAGAAACACCACTAGGTCCCACCACCATTGCCACTACATAATTATATTCCTCCCAGAAGGAATATTTTCACATATCCAGATTTCATAAGATTCGCCGCATTCAACCATCCCACGTACATTCTGGGCGACCTAAACGCACGACACCACACGCTGGGTCACTCAGCATCTAATCCCCCCGGCAGAGGGCTGGACTACCCGACCAGGAATCTCGCCGTAAGGGTGTTGGGACCTGAGTTTCCCACGTTCATCAGAGAACCAAACACAGCTACTACACCAGACATAATTCTCGTAAATAAACACGCAGCACACAATCACTACATCAAACCTGGCACACAAACAACGTGCGACCACATACCCGTCATTCTAACAATATCCACAAATCCAATACAGATACCCATTACATGCAGATACACAAAAAAACTCGTTGGGACAGATACGCACACCACCTCAAACAATCCCGACCGTTAGACCTGGAGGGAGTCGAGAAGGCACACAGAACAAGCCATACTCAAGGCATCCAACCTCACAATCCCAAAAATAGCACACAGAACTCACATCCACTCAACAATAAACTACAGAATACACCGTCTCCTCTTTCAAGCGAGACATACCCACGAATACATGGCACGACACGGTTCCAATCTCCACCACACACGAAGACTTGATCAATTCAGACATATCTTACGCGAACATTACGCCACTCAGGCAGCTCTGAATTGTCAACAACAGACAGACCGCATGGACCTCAGTACTGACCCGGCAGCCTTCTGGCGGTCGGTCAGGAAGCTCTCCGGCGTGTTTTTTTTTTTTTTTTTTTTTTTTTTTTTTTTTTTTTTTTTGTTTTTTGTTTTTTTTTTTAAGTATTGTATGGCTTTCTTGCACCTCCAACTTTGTATTTACTAGCCAGTCTATGAATGTTTGATTTGCTTCATAGATAGTCTGGTAACCCCCAGGCACTGCTGTGATTGGGCAGTGCAGTACGAGATGGTCTGTATCTTGGGGTGAGTTATGACAAGATGGGCACATTGGGGAGTCTTTGTAGCCCCAGCGATGCAGGTTAACGGCTGTTTTGCCTTGTTGTGATATCAGCCTGTTGGCTTGTGTCCATTCTCTTCTGGTTAGGTTGGAAAATCCAGGTAGTATTTCAGTTGGGTCTGTTACTAAGTTTCCCCCAGTGGGTAGTTTCCTTGTCCATTCTTCTTGCCAGGCTTCTTTTAGGTTGAAATTTTCGTTTTTTGTTTTAATGAAAGGTTTTCTTGATTTTAGCCGGCGGTAGTAAGGCATGTTACACAACATACATCACTGAGACTAATGGCATCAGACACTACGATGTGGAAGACAAAGAACTGGCTCTATGTCCACACTGGCAGACAATCCTGACTATTTCCTCAGAGGAAAATCAGGACTTTGATCAAAACTACGAAGACGACATAACGAGGGACATGCGACAACACACGTCCATCACCTCCCCCCTCCCCCACGCCATCATATGCCGCCTTCCTGTGAGAGGCTGTGCAACTAGAGTCACTGCCTCGGGGGTTAAGAGCGCATTATCTCTACTGCATAATAAAACTCCGGGCAGGACTCAAATATCTAAGCCTATGCTCGCTAATGCCCCTGAAATAGTAATATGCAATTTAGCGGAAATATACAGTGCCGCACTTGCTCTAGGATACTTCCCCGACGCATTCAAATCGGCGGTTATGATGTTTATTCCCAAAACAGGCACAAACATACATTCCATCACCAACCTCCGCCCCATATCACTGCTACAAACACATGGGAAGGTATCTGAAAAATCCTTACCCGACGCCTCCAAGCACACATCAGAACGAACAAAATACTGCTTCCTAAACAACATGGCTTTCGAGCCTTACACGGCACAGAAACAGCTCGACACAACATACCATACGATTGATGCTGCTAAAGCCCGCAAAACAGGTTAATCTGGTTTTGCGGGACGTGAGCAAAGCCTTCGACAAGGTATGGTGGCTCGGGTTGAAACACAAACTGACACAGATGAACATGCACCCAACATTCACACGAACACTTTGTGGTTTCATTACAGACCGAACTGCTTGCATACGTATACAAAACCACTATGGACCATACTTCGCTCCACTCTGTGGAGAACCGCAGGGAAGCGTATTAAGCCCAACACTACATTTATTTAAAAGACCTCCCTTCACCACACCCACACTGTCAAAACATAATATACGCAGATGACATCACACAGATTATAAAATATCCTGGCCGCTCGGAGCGTATTGCCTTAACGACTGCGAAAGCAAGTAAATGCATACGAGCGGAAACACAAAATACGAACAAACACAGACAAATCTAAAATCATCCCCATACAGGGACATAGGCGTGAACCCGTCGTCATTGACGGGGCTCCGCGCAATTACGCAGATAAGGGCAAGATACATGGCTGGACGATTACCACCAATGGTGGGGCGGCCCATGTACACGACAGGAAGGTGCTTGCATCTCTCGGCCTACAACGACTGCAGAGATTCAAAAACCTCTCTGTTAAGTATAAAAAAAAAAAAAAATGTATCTCGCACTTAAACGGAGCACACTTACATACCCGATAATACCGTTACACACATTACCAAAGACAAGCATGCAAACATTGCAAGCGGTTCAAAACAAAGCACTAAAATTCATTACAAACACGCACTACCTTGACATAAAAACTGCACAAGCACTTCACGTGGAAGATGACATTCAACCACTGAACATTTACCTACACGAGCGTGCCTCCCGTCTGTGGGAGAAGCTCATACAAATCAAGATCTAGATATACCAGGTCTAACCACTTCCGACCGAATTTCGAGAGAGTTGGCGCAGCGGGCCCGTGACATCACCTGGCTGCTCAAAGTGGGCTTCGCACGTCCCGTTGCTGTTAGTTGTAGCTGGCTCGTCGTACGGGGAGTGTCGCTGCCTCCGCTCGCACCGCTCCACGCAATTAGTTATATTCTGACAATGAAAATCTATATATACCGGTATATATAGATCTTGACAATATGGCTTATTGTACCATAAAGGGTTGTGGCTCAAACCAAAGAGGAATTAAGCCAAATGTTAATTTTCATCGTTTCCCTGCAAATACACGCACATGTGAACGTGTACACATAAGCACACACGACGATATCTCCCCGTAATATACAAGTATATAAAACACACACACACACACACATGTGAACGTGTACACAAGTACACACGACGATATCTCCCCCTTTCCGTAAAATAAAATGATACAAATACAATTTGTATTATCAAGTTTCTCGGTGGCGTAATCGGTAGAGTCGGACAAACAAAGTCAAGATGTCGACGATACCTGGTTCGAAACCAGTCCAAGTTTATTTATTTATTTTTTCAGTCTCGCTGCGCTTCGAGTCGTTACTCCAACTCTCGTGGGCGGGGAGTTGGAGATATGTGTGCGTGTAAGCTCATAGATCGGACATACGAGCTCTGAGCTCTCTTCCGGGAGGGAGATAGCTGTCGATCACGAGTCCAATACGTGATCCAAAAGACAAAGATGAATCACACACACATGTGAACATGTACACATATAAGCACACACGACGATATATCACCTTCCCATAAAATACACGCACACACATACACACATATATGTGAACGTGTACACATATAAGTACACACGATGATATCTCCCATTCCCGTAAAATAAAACTATATAAATACACACACACACACACACACACATAAATAAACTATTGATTCGGTGGCGCAATTGGATGAGAGTCTGACGTACAATGGCAAGATATAGACGGTACCTGGTTCGAATCCTTTCCAGGATGATTTTTTTTTCAGTCTCGCTGTGCTTCGAGTCGTTACTCCAACTCTCGTGGGCGGGGAGTTAGAGAGATGTGTGCGTGTAAGTTCATAGATCGGACATACGAGCTCTGAGTTCTCTTCCGGGAGGGAAATAGCTGTCGATCATGAGTCCAATACGTGATCCAAAAGACCAAGATGAATCACACACACATGAACATGTACACACATAAGCACACACGACGATATATCCCCTTTTCATAAAACACACACACATACATACATACATACATACATATACATATACCAAGGCTTTTTCCCCCTTCCAAGGGAGGTAGCCAAAAAGGGAAAGGCATAAAAACACTCCCACCCATTTCATCCCCAAATACACTCCACACCCCTCCCACCCTTCCTCTCATCTGAGCACCTCCTGGATGATGGGTCATCCCTGCACCCCGCCCACCGCCCTGGGTCAGAAGCAGTGTCGCAAGACACAGTACATCCACAGCAAGGCCGCTTCATTTAATCGGCGACCCCCCCTCTCCGTCCCCCTTTGCATATAAGGAGAGGACGGGGAGAAATCCCTTCGGGCTGCGTCAAAATTCACTCACACATACTACCCCACCCCCCACCCCCCCGCCCATTCCTCCTCATGCAATCACAACATCATCCATATACAACCATTCTCCACTCACCTCTGTCTTCCGTCCTCTCTCTCTCCACACACACACACACACACACACACTTTCAACGAACGGACGGCTTGAAGAACGTTCTGAAGAAGAGTGCAGATTGTGGATCCCAACGCAAAGAGAAGTGCCTTTTTGCATTTACAGGGTGGGGGGAAATTGCTCGTGGGGTAGTGGGAAAGTAAGGAAAGAGGAGAAGGGGAGGGATTGCTGGGAAAATGGAAGGTAATGAGGAAGTAGAGGACTTGGTCCAAACAGACCGCCGTAAAGTAAACAAACGACCACAAGACGAGCTGGAGGACGACGGAATGTCTATTAAGAATGTAAAGATTAGAAGTATAGATAGGAACAATACAGTAGAAAGTGATGAGAATATTTTCAAGGGATTTAAAGAGAGTGGGGGGGACACAAACCCCCCCCGACTGACAAGACTAGAGGAGAAGGTTGATAAGGTGATCGAGGACTTGGAGAGTAGGTTAGGTCATATGAACACCATTTTACAAAGGGTTGAAAGATTGGAAGAACTAGAGAAGGCGAACAAAAACTTAACTAAGGAAATTGAAGAACTAAAAAGACAGTTAAGAGAGGTAAAGGTGGAGAATGAGGAATTGAAGAAGAATAGTAAAGAAAACAGAGAAACGATAGCTAAAGAAAATAAAAATTGGAAGAAAACCCAAGAAGGAAATAAGGTTTCATTCACTGACATAGTCAAACAGCAATTGAAAGAACATACTGAAGACTCAGTTATTAAAGTGATGAGACAAAAGGAGAATATAGTAAGGGATTTAGCAGACAAGAAGAAATGTATAATTATATTAGGAATGGAAGAGAAACACAACACAGATAGAACCACAAGAATCAAAGAGGAAAATGAAAAAGTAAGCCAATTACTAGAATCAGTTCAGGAAGATGAACCAGAAATTATGAAACAAATCGAAGAGAAATTTAGACTCAGAAAGTATAGCACAGACAAGACCAGACCAATTAAGATTAAATTCAAGTCACAAACAACGGCAGAGAATATCTTATCCAAAACAGGGAAACTAGCAACAAGTGAACAATACAAAAAGATATGGATAAAAAGAGAAATGAATAAAGAGGAGAGGAAGAAAAGCAGAAAAGACTGGAAGCTAAGGCAAAAAACGAGAACAGAACGGAGTCAGAGAAAGAGAGATTCTATTGGAGAGTAGTGAACATGAAACTAAGGAAGTTCGACATACAAAAGAAAAACATAAGGGAAACAGAGAACACAATGGAAGTGGCAGAAAACTAAGAGTGTCTTACACAAATATAGATGGATTAATAACAGGATTGAATGAGCTGAATGATTATTTGAAAGAAAAAGAACCGGACATAATGGGAATTGTAGAAACAAAATTAAAAGGCCCACTACCACCCAACAGTGTAGGACATGATGCATACAATTATTGGATTAGAAACAGAGAGAAAAAGCAAGGGGGTGGAGTTATGCTCCTGACTAAGAAGGATATAAACGTGAAAGGTGTCATATATGGAAAGAATACAGTAGAGATGATTATGATAGAAGTGGAAGACAGAGATAAGAAGAGCAGAAAATTTGTGATCAATTATGTGCCTCCAAAAACAGCCTCATGGGAGGAGAGTGAATATAAAAGTATGTTAGAGGACACAAAGATAGCATTAACTAAAATAATGGAAGACGGAGGAAGAATAGTTAAGATGGGCGACTTTAATTGCAAAGAAATCTGCTGGGAAGAAATGACAGTAAAGAGTGGTGATGACTCATGGGGAAATGCTCTACTTGAGATGATTACTGACCATTCAATGACACAATGGATACAAGAGAACACTAGGTATAGAAATGAAGAAGAACCATCGAGGCTAGACTTAATAATTACATCTGAACCTAGAATAGTGGACAAGATTGAATATAAAACACCAATAGGTAAAAGTGACCACATATTGATTGAACTGGAACTTAATGAAGAAAAATATATGAAAAGAAATGAACAATATAGAAAAGGAAGAATGATGTATGAAAAAAACAAACTTTGATCAAATAAGAGAATTCTTCCAACAAGAAAACTGGGAAGAAATATACAAAGAAGAAACATCAGTGGAAAAGAAATGGAATATTTTGACAAAAATTTACAAAAAAGGAGTGGAAAAGTATGTCCCAAGACAAAAACAAGAAAAAGAATATGTAAAATGCTGGTACAACAAAAGTTGTAGGGAGTTAAAAGACAAAAGAGACAAAGCCTGGACCAGATGGAAAAAAGACAGAAGACCTGAAAAATGGAAAATATATACTGGTTATAGAAATGAATATGTACAAAAGTGCAGAGAGGAAAAAAGAAAATATGAAAAAGATGTTATAGAAAAGTGTAAAGATCAACCAAAACTATTCTACAGATTTGTAAACAATAAACTGAAAAACAAACAAGACTTGGAGAAATTAAGACAAGGAGTTGAATACACTGAGGAAATGGAAATGGCAGAAATTATGAACAAACATTTTAAATCAGTGTTTACAAGGGAAAATATACAACCTGAAGAGATTGAGTGGAAAGAAAAAGTCCCCCCTATGGAAGAAATAGAAGTAACAAAGAATGAAATATTGACACACTTGGGTAATTTTGATGTCAGAAAATCGCATGGGCCAGATGAAATAGCAAACTGGATTCTGAAAGAATGCAGGAATGAACTGGCAGACAAAATACATAGCATAATAAGCAGTTCCTTAAAAGAAGGAAAAGTTCCAGAAGATTGGAAAAAAGCAAATATAGTACCTATATATAAAGGAGGAAATAAAGAAGAACCTACCAACTATAGACCAGTCTCTCTAACAAGTACAATAGCAAAAATTTGTGAAAGAATTATCAAAAGTAGATGGGTAAAATACTTGGAAAAAAACAACGTACTAAATCCAAGGCAATTTGGATTCAGACAAGGACGATCATGCATCACCAATTTAATATGTTTCTATTCAAGGCTAATAGATATAATACAAGAAAGAGATGGATGGGCTGATTGTGCATTTCTAGACCTAAAAAAAGCTTTTGACAAAGTACCACATAAGAAGTTGCTTAAGAAATTAGAATATGAAGGAGGAATACAAGGTAAATTGCTAAATTGGATGGAAGACTTTTTGCAAGAAAGAAAAATGAGAGTAGTGATAAGAGATCAGCACTCAAAATGGAATGAAGTAATAAGCGGTGTCCCGCAGGGAACAGTTCTGGCCCCAATAATGTTTGCTATATATATTAATGATATGGATGAAGGAATTGAAAGCTATATGAGCTTCTTTGCAGATGATGCAAAACTACTGAAAAGAGTGAAAACTGAAGAAGATTGTGAATCACTACAGAGATCTAAATAAAGTACAAGAATGGAGTAGGAAGTGGGAGATGGAGTTCAATACAAAAAAGTGTAGTATAATGGAATTTGGAAAAAGCAAAAACAGAATAACAGGATCATATAATTTGGGAGAAGAAGGAATAAAAAAAGTAGAAAATGAGAAGGACCTGGGAGTCATTGTTATGAATAATATGTCACCTGAGAAACATATAAATAAGATTTTTGGAGAAACTTATAATTTAATAAGAACAATCAAAGTGGCATTTACATACCTGGATGAAGAAATGGTGAGGAAAATCCTAATCACCCTGATAAGACCAAGATTGGAATATGCAGCAACGATATGGTCACCAAGTACAAAAAAATGTATAAAAAAACTTGAAAGAATACAAAGAGCAATCACAAAACTGGCACCAACACTCTCAAAACTATCATATGAAGAGAGACTACAAAAACTTAAACTACAGACACTAGAGCAAAGAAGAGAGAGAGGAGATTTGATAGCTATTTACAGAATCATGAAAGGCATAGAAATTACTGATAGAGAGAATCTGATAAAATGGGATGACAGAAATACAAGAGGACACGGAAAGAAAATAAAAAAGACAGCTATAGAAGAGATTTGAAAAAGAACAGCTTTCCTCACAGAGTAATAGACAGTTGGAACAAGTTAGATGAGAAAGTGGTGTGTGCAAAAACAATACATGAATTTAAAAATAGTTTAGATAAAATGAGATATGAAGACGGGACCCCACGAGCATAGCTCCCTTTCCCGTAAAATACAACTAGGTAAATACAACTAGGTAAATACACACACACACACACTTATAATTTAATAAGAACAATAAAAGTTGCATTTACATACCTGGATGAAGAAAATTCTAATCACCCTGATAAGACCAAGATTGGAATATGCAGCAACGATATGGTCACCAAGTGCAAAAAAATGTATAACAAAACTTGAAAGAATACAAAGAGCAATTACAAAATTGGCACCAACACTCTCAAAACTATCATATGAAGAGAGACTAGCAAAACTTGAACTACAGACACTAGAGCAAAGGAGAGAGGAGATTTGATAGCTATTTACAGAATCATGAAAGGCATAGAAATTACTGATAGAGAGAATCTGATAAAATGGAATGACAGAAATACAAGAGGACATGGAAAGAAAATAAAAAAAGACAGCTATAGAAGAGACCTGAAAAAGAACAGCTTTCCTCACAGAGTAATACAGTTGGAACAAGTTAGATGAGAAAGTGGTGTGTGCAAAAACAATACATGAATTTAAAAATAGTTTAGATAAAATAAGATACGAAAACAGGACACCACGAGCATAGCTCCCCTTCCCGTAAAATACAACTAGGTAAATACACACACACACTGATAATAGCAATGAGCTAGAAAGAGAGAGATAAGGGAGGGGGGAAATATAATAATTCCAGTCTTCCTTAGCGTTTCACAGTTTTCTTCGGTGTTTCACAAAGAGAAAACAGAAACATCCAAATGACGTCAGAAGCTGCGCAGAACTGCTCAAGCGGTCAGACCTGGTATATTTAGATCTTGATACAAATCAACACTGAAACTACACGTTCACTCACAGACAACACACTCCCACTACATGTGGAACACGCTAGATTGCCGCTGAGTTTCGAAAGGACACAAAGCGGTGATCTACCCACTCCACAATACACAATATATTCGTAGGTGTAGAATCATGACCGAGGGAAGTATCCCCCCCTTTTTATCGGAAATGTAACCCCCCCTTTTTCTAGACGTAACTATACCCCCCCCCGCTTTTTTCATGAATAATTAAAAGCGAGCATCGGCACACATCAATAGACAAAACTTAAGAGTTAAGATAAAAAAAAAAAGGTTTAAGTTTTGTAGATTTAAGTCATTAGATTTAAGTTTAGGTTTAAGTTTTGTAGGCTTAAGTCATTAGATTTAAGTTTAGGTTTAAGTCTTTGCCTTAACCGACACACACACACACCCCTTCCCGCCTTCGTCTGGGCGACACGGGCTCTACCCTCCCTGTATTTGACGACGTAGGAAATACCTGCGAGCCGGAAGCCCGGCAGCCTATCTATCTCCCTCTTCCTTCCGTTATTTCTAGCTGTTCTTCCCCTTTCCCCCCTCTCCCTCCGTGGTGCCATGATATTATAGTGATGTAATGTTACTGTAGTGCGGAGGCATTTCACCTCTCCCGTCAGGGAAGGTTTTGCTCTCACCACCGTTCCGTCCCTCCTCCACCGATTACTATCATTGCCCAACCAGCTGTCGTGAAGTGAAGACGTATCGCCGAAGCTCCGATTAAAAATTCCCGATATCCGAGCTATTCTCGCTTTCTTCCGAGATCTCGCTCTGTCGGACGATTCATGTCCCCCTTAACTCTGCTGTAGGCAACCATAGCCCCTGCGGTCTGTAAAACTTGGTTGTTCTGCAGTAGAGGGGGAGGGAAACCTCCCTCCCGGTCTCGTGCCTCTTGTAGCACAACCGGCATAGGCACGCGTGTTTGACCAGTCTGAACCTGACTCCCTC
Source organism: Oratosquilla oratoria (assembly GCF_046742065.1). Taxonomy (NCBI): domain Eukaryota; kingdom Metazoa; phylum Arthropoda; class Malacostraca; order Stomatopoda; family Squillidae; genus Oratosquilla; species Oratosquilla oratoria. Next base: position 47,585,071 of record NC_134780.1, on the reverse strand, counting down.
ACTCTCCCGTATCGAGCATCACCTCCCAGGTCGAGATTCAGCCCCCGTTTAACGCTCGCGCAATGTCAGTGTATGCCTACGTTTTACATTCTTTCCGCTAACCCGTTCGATTAACCCCATCGCCCCGCCACCCACCCCTACAACAATCCCTTTACAATAACCACTCCTTCACCCAACACGTATAACAAACAAAAACACTAGGACACAACAACGCTTTGTGGCAAGTTGGTTTTGGCGCGCAAGTAGGTTTTGGCGCGTATCGTAAACAAGGGCCTAGCTTGGCTTGGCTTGGTCGTGCCCAGCTACCACGCTTCCCAGGGACGCACCCTTTGTTCCGGGCTAACTCCGCCCCATGCAAGGTCACGTGGTTGTAGGCCTAAGAGGTGATTGGACAACGCATAGCAGGAAGCCCGCTTGGGAGAGGCGGCACTCCAGGGCCAAAGGTTGACGGAGGCGGTCACGACGTAGTACCATCGCCAAGAGTAAGGTTACTACGCAGTGTAAGTACAGTTGCCACATCTTGCCACATTTCCGTACCTCCCGTAGTCGAACTCCGAAACATATTTAAAATAACCCACATAATAAAATAGAGCCAACGCACCATACGTGTTTATATTGCCCAGCAATTGTAGTCCCATACCAAGCTTAACCCATTGCGCTCGGCGCAATGGGTCGGGTCAGGATCCTACTAACCGACAGTCACGATCCAAGGAACTTTGGGGCACTCTAGCCAAACACAACACAACATATACATACATAACTCATAACCAACACAACGCATTTCTTCTACTCACAGACGACACAACCACTGAAACACTATGCCAGAAACAAACTAAGGACCAAACAACAGATTCCACATTCAGGACCCACCAGAACTTAAAGCTAATAGAACACTCATAATCACACAAGTTGACCCACACGTAACAAACCACACACAACAAGAAATCAAAGTAGAAATTGAAAGACTCAACATAAACACTAAAGTCACTGAAGTCATCATACTCCCACACACAGTCATAAAGATCAGATTCGAAACAACACAAATGGTGAAAGACTGCCTTCAGAAAGGCATCAAGATGTTCTGCCAATCCTTCCCCACACATGCACTTAGAAAAGACACATACACATACATCCCACAGTGTACATACATACATATACCAAGGCTTTTTCCCCCTTTCAAGGGAGGTAGCCAAAAAGGGAAAGGCATAAAAACACTCCCACCCATTACATCCCTAAATACACTCCACACCCCTCCCACCCTTCCTCTCATCTGAGCACCTCCTGGATGACGGGTCATCCCTGCACCTTGCCCACCGCCCTGGGTCAGAAGCAGTGTCGCAAGACACAGCACACCCACAGCAAGGCCGCTTCATTCAATCGGCGACCCCCCCTCTCCGTCCCCCCTTGCATATAAGGAGAGGACGGGGAGAAATCCCTTCGGGCTGTGTCAAAATTTACTCACACATACTACCCCACCCCCACCCCCCCACCCATTCCTCCTCATGCAATCACACATCATCCATATACAACCATTCTCCACTCACCTCTGTCTTCCGTCCTCTCCCTTCCTTCCTCAACAGACATTCCCCTCTTCTCCAAAGCCCCCTTCACCCCATCCATCCACCTCATCCTAGGACGTCCCCTCATGTTCACTCTAGTGATGTACCGAAGCTTCGGTATCGGTATCGGTAAATATCGGTTTATTTTCAAGCTATCGGTAATATATCGGTATTATCAAAAAATAGAAGGTATCGGTAAATATTCGGTATCAGTATTGAAAAATAAATACCGATACGATACCGTGAGAGAAAATTTTGAGAGAAAATTTAAGTTAAATTACTTTCATTCTTAATATTTATTTATTGTAATTATTTATTTATATTTAATATTTGAACTTGCATTTTTCAGATAGTCAATATTGTGATAAATTTATTAAATTACAATTAGAATTGCCAGAACTAGCAATAATGCCTAAGTCAAAGCAAAGTGTTATATGGAATCTAGTGACAGTATGCAAAGATGATTCTTCAAAAGTATCCTGTAATTTCTGTAATACAATATTAAGCAGAGGAGGAATAAACAGGCAAACCCAAACAACAACAAATATTAGAAAGCATCTTCAACATAAACATCCTGATGAGTTTGGAAATGCCGAATTGGAGCAGAATAAAGCAGCTGAATCAAACCCAACACTTGCCTCATTCTTAAATGTTCCACCTACCAAAAAGCTAAAAATTTCAACTTCAACTTCTAGTCAAAGTCAAACAGGCTGTTCAAGTGCAAAACAGGTATCTCAACAGCCAACTCTTGAAGCTACTCTCCAGTACAAAAAGATTTGGGACATCAACAGTGCTCCAGCAAATATATTATATTGCTGAAATGATCACAATAGATTGTCAACCTATATCTATTGTAGAAGATCTGGGATTTGCTAGGCTCCTTAATCACTTAAAATCAAACTATAAGATCCCAAGCAGGAAATACATCTCTAACACAACTATCCCAGAGCTTTATGAAAAAGTGCACAATAAAGTACAAGGCATTGTGAGCAATGCGCAAAATATCAGTTTGACGACAGATATATGGACCAGTTTGTCCAATGATTGCTTTATGAGTGTAACTGGGCATACTCTCACCAAAGACTTTGTCAAGGACACCATTGCATTGTCTATTAAACCATTCCCTGAAAAACACTCTGCCAAAAACATTGCAGATTTGATTGATGAAGTAATAGAAAACTTCAAAATACCCTGTCATAAGATACATTTCATATCTCATGATAATGCATCTAATGTAACAAAAGCTGTCAATGATTCACAGTATCTGAGCCTACCTTGTTTCTTGCATACATTGCAGCTTGTTATCAATGATGCAGTTTTTGAACAACGTGTTGTAATAGATATTATTGGAATGTGCAAGTCTATTGTAACCCATTTCCATCATTCACCTCAAGCTTCTCAGAAACTACTAGAGCTACAAAAATGACACAATTGCCCTCAACATAAGCTAAAACAAGACGTTGCGACAAGATGGAACAGCAAGTATCACATGCTCAAAAGAATATATGAACAAAAAGCAGCACTTGTCAATTACTGCATGGATGCACCTGGTCTTCCATCAATTGATGCAAATAAATGGAGCATCATAGGAAAATTACAAGCACTCCTGAAAAGCTTTGATGATATAACTGTTAGGTAAGTACAATTTTTAGTTATTTGATTCACTTTGAAATAGCTATAGGTCTGATAATGTTGTGAATAGGGTTGCAACCTGAAAAAAAAACTTTTTTCGGAAAAAACTTTTTCATGAAAAAAACAGACCTTTAAACATGTTTGTAAAGATAAATAGAATAAGAATAAGCCCAAAGTTCAATTAATCAATAGGCTCATTAGCTAACTTTTATTTCAGAAAGTGTAGAATATACTTCTTGAATCTTGAGCAGGTATCACAGTCTACTCATTGTCTCATTCTAATGATCATTCATTTGTGCATTCATTCATACTTTAAAAAATGCTCAACAAGCAAACCAGTAGGCAATAAATAGCCTTACAAAAAGATGCACAAGATGAGTTGCTATTGCTAAAGCCTAGAAATTAAATAGGGCCTAGTAATAAAATAATATCTTCGCAGTTACCGGTAGAACAAAGTAGTGATCTCATCTAGTTACACATAGGGTATTTTATTCCACGTTACTATTTTCCAGGTTCATAATATAAGTACAACAAAAAGCATGCCAAGGGTCAAAAGTTTTGACCCTTGGCATGCTTTTTGTAAATTAAAAATAATGATGTAACTGGGGTTTTGACTCAAAACCCCTGTTACATCATTATTTAAAGAAGTAGATATTTCATTTGTTTTCATGATATTTCAGACTTAACAAACTTATTTGTTATTTCATTAACATTTACCTTTATTCTAAACGTCTAAATCATTTTTAATTTACAGATTGAGTTCACGTGAAGCAAATTCTTCAGACATAATTCCCGCTGTTAAAATCATGGAACGCAACATTCAAAAGGCTTCAAATGCTCCAAACTTTTCTGGACTAGGTATGTATAATATTAATATACCGTAAACTGGGGCTACTTTGACACATTTTTCATTTTAAACTCTGCGACGCCAAGCAGCTTCGTTTAAATAATTAATAATTCAATTCATTTTAAACTGCTGGCATATTTCAATGGATTAACCTAAAAGAAATATTAAGCATTTAAATTAAAATTATGATCTATATGAGTACTTTTCTTATCTGAAATGGAGTGCCCCCCAGCTTCGTTCGTATGGCGGCCATCTTGAAAAAACCTACCTGTCAAAGTTACCCCAAAGTTACCCCCATACTGGGGGAAACTTTGACACCCCTAAGAAAGTTGTTTTTTACAGTTGTGGATGAATAAAACAAGCAGTTTATAACACAAAGGCGAACTTGCAGTTATCCTTTTCCTTCTGTGTTATACTTATTTACTTGAACTAAAATTTTCCAAATTAAAAAAAAAATTGTGGGTTCTTACTATTTCAGTTTCCTCCTGAGTATCTTAAACTAGATTGAACTAGAACAAAGTTAAATAGTTGAATAGATCAGGAATTTAGTCTAGTTTCATAATGAATAAAGAAATAAAAATTTGCAACAAAAATATAAAAAAAAAAACAAAGCTAACAGTCAACTTAAGAATTCTGAAATAAATAGAAATGTAGATCTATACAAAGTACAAAAAAATTACTTAGATTTCTAAATTTACAGCTACTTTATAGTGCTCATAAATTAAAATTATAATAAAAATTGTTACTGCCATTACAAATTCACAATGTTTTGTTTTTCCCTTAGGATCAACAATAACTGCCTTGCAAAACGCAATGAAAGAGAGGTTCAAGAAATACAAGGAAAATGAGAATCTTATAATTGCAACCTTCTGTGACCCCCGCTATAAAGATATTATTCTAAATGATGATGAAGAGGCTGCTGTGGAACGAATGATAATTTCAGCCTATTTGAAACACAAAGCTAACATAGATGAAGCAGTGGCAGGTACATGTACGTCATCAAGTGAAGAAGAACTAGAAGCAGAAGGCAGTAAGGGAGATGATGGGAGTGGTGAGACTGGTGACATAGACATGACGCACTTCGAGTTTAGCTTCTCTAGTACACTAGATGAAATTCGGAATGAAGAAAGGAGTAAGAAAAAAGAAGAAAAAGGAAAATGTCTCACAAGAAAGAACTCCAGGATGAAGCTTTTGGAAGACACTGTCCGAGTTGAGCTTCTTCAATACAAATCAAGTAGTATGAGTATGAAGGATGATGAAGACCCTGTTAATTGGTGGAAGGCAAACCATTCTAAATATAATGTGTTAGCTACAATAGCTAACAAGTATTTGTCTTCCCCCCCTTCTTCAGTGGAGAGTGAAAGAGTTTTTAGTGTTGGGGGGAATGTCTACACACCCCACAGGAACAGACTAAAACCTGAGATGGGGGAAATTTTAATGTTCTGCAATTTTAATTTGAAAGTTTTTCAGTTTAATGTGTAAATCGTTTGAATTTTATTTTTCAGGTTTTTTTTTTGCCACTTAATTTTCTACTTTCTATAAATATCATATAGCTATGGATTATGGAATTAAAAATTGAAAGCCAATAGATTGTTTTTAATTGTTTCCAAATTGGAAAAAATTAATTAGTGATGTGCCAGAACCAAAATTTTTACCGATACCGATATTTTTTTTTAGCATTTTAAGCATTTTATTTTTTAGCAAAGTAGGGACTACTTGGATATTGGAATGGAAAATTTCCATTCCAATATCCAAGTAGTCCCTACTTTACTCCTAGCTCCTACTTTACTGTCCTTCCCTGCAAATTAAAATCATAAATTTAAAGAAAAAAAAAAATTAAAATTGAATTTGATATATAAAATTAAGAAGTATATATCGGTATCGGTAACCCATTAAATTCCTGTATCGGTATCGGTATCGGTAAAATGCTAAAAAAAAAAAAAAAAAAAAAAATCGATATCAGTATCGGTATCGGTAAAAATTTTGGTTCTGGCACATCACTAGTGAATAGCACCTGTCATATCAATCGTCTGGCAATGCCTAACATTGGCCAAACATCAAAAATATGTAAAAGAAAGGCAATTAATCAATGACAAAGTGTTTTATTATATTACATAATACTTGCGAATTAAAAGCCTCTTAATTTATGATTTGCCTAACATAGCCAAAATATTGTTGGAACATCACGGGTACCAACAGTTTCCCAGCGTGAACAACTTGTCTCAAATAGTTTCGTTGTTTTGTGTCAAAATGATTAGCGTGATTTACTAACGATAGTTTTCTGTGCAGCTGTACCAGTTATGAAACTAAAGTATAAAACCTTTGTACCACAGCGTGGAGCACTCTCAGATTACGAGACTGCCTTCAACTCAAATTCAACATCTAGAAACTGAAGTTTCAAACTTATACTGACAAGAACATTGACCTCAAATACAAGGTTGTGAACCCCCTTTTGTCCAAATCCCATCACATGACTATATTTTTTGCTCATTGCCAAGTAATGTACATGGGACTGCAAGCTACTCTTAATTTCCTTTGCATGCATGGATTCTGGATCTTTAAGGCCAGGCAAGTAGTTTTAAACATTGAAGGATTGTGCTTTGTAAGAAATAATTCCTGTGCTGTTAACTATCCTTCTCCTTCCTTTTTACCTGCCTCTAGAGTAAATTTAAGTGTGCCTTTTGCCCATACTGTTGTCTATTACATGGGGCATTTATGGGTTAGAGACAGGAATGGAGATAAGGTCAAGGCTTACTTTTAGATATTAACTCCTTTTAATACAAGCCATCAATTTGGAGGTCGTGGATTCTATGTCCACTGCAGAGTTTATTTTTGCTTGTTCGATTTACTAGTAGATATGGAATTCCTACAGTGGTTTATTTGGATAATGCCAAATCATTTATACAAGCAGAAAGTATTATTGGACAACTTCTACAATCTTCTGAATTTGATGACTATGTTGATTCAGAACCTCTTTGATACGTTCTCTTAAGACTGCACTAGCCTCTAGAGACCAAGTTCGAGCCGTTGTGCCGCTCACACCTCCTCTTTAATGCTTCCTACGTGTAACTAATAACAGCACAATGGCCACCAGGAACAGCAACAAGAAACTGTCAGATATGGTGGAAACTTTACTCAAGGCCAAAGAAGAAAATATCCAATGAGCAAGCCAGAAAAGACCGACAGTTCCCGAGATCAACTATCATCAAGTTATTAAAAGACTATCACCCAACAACAGGAGATATCGGACTTTAGATAGAAAGTGGAAACCCTTCAAGCTTGAGTGGACAATTTGAACAATACATGAGAAAGAGGACATCATTATTAATAGATTAAAGGTTGTGAAGTCGTATTCAGATAGTGAAAGTGATTCTGACTTTAGTGTGGACAACAGTGGATGAAATATTGTGGAGAATCAAGTGATTGAAACTGAGTAACAAAGAAATACAGATCAGACACATTTTGGCTTGTCACACACTAGGAAAACTATGATAGGATGGTACCCAGAATGCGATTGTCATTTTCATATCAAGGAAGACTACAGTACATGCACTGAAGAATGCCAAGAAACTGAAGAGGACCGGCATTTACATGTTTTGGTGTTATGATTTTTTTTTTATTTGACCAAATGACAAGAATCTTGTCATCGGAGTTTAATGGGTTAAGTGATCACCTGCCTGTGTTCACAATTAACCCAATAGAAACCCATCGCAAATCAAAACCAGAAATTATAATAAAGCGTAAAATAGATGACAAAAGTATTGCAAAATCAAGTGCTTGCATGAAGAAAACTGTAATCTGGATTACAATTCAGAAAATGCCAATCAATCATACACCGAGAGAGAAGTGGAGAGGAGGAGGAGGAGGAGGAGGAGGAGAAGAAGACGAATAAGAAGATGAAAAAGAAAAAGACGAAGACGAAGAAGAAGACGAAGAAGAAGATGAAGAAGAAGACGAAGAAGAAGAAGAAGAAGAAGAAGAAGAAGAAAAAAAAAAATTACTAACAGCCTTAAGAATGCATGTCAAAAGAAAAACCAACTCAACAAGAAATTAATTAAAAGCAAGTCCACGACTGACGAAATCAAAATGTACAAAAACAGACAACAATCCTACACAATTGCGAGAAAAAACACCAAGATACTCTGAAAATAATTAAGGTAATATAAAAAAGATGGGAAGTGATAACTTAGCTAGGCCAAAAAGTAGAAATCACAATGAATACAAAGACCTTATTTAAAAAAGGCAAAACAGAAAAAGATACAGCAAATTAATTGGATTTCCTCTCCTACATAGGACCTAAACTTGCGAAGCAAACAAAAACTAATCAAACTTGAGACTTATGAAACAACGAAATCAGTAACATTTTTAAAACCACTCACCGACAACGAGCTTATGAATAACATTAAACCAATGCAAAGCAAGAAATCGCTTGATTATCTAGGAATCAATGAGCCTCGCAGAGCAAATCATGCCAAACATAAAAAATCATTTTTTAGCAATATGCAACTAGTCATTTGAGCAAGGATTATTCTCAGATGCTATGAAATCAGCAAAAGTAGTTCCAGTATCTAAATCAGGCAACAAATCTAGCTATAACAACTACTGACCAATTCCACTATTACCAGTTTTCTAAACTGCGGGAGAAGTTATTGTTGGAGAACTTCAAGAACAATGCAGTGTCCTTTCTACCTACATCTACCGACTCTCACCCACAAGACTAGTATGTGCATATGCATTGCACCACATTAGTTAGGGACACAGTGGATAAAAAAAGATGCATTGGTGTACCTAGGTATCCAAGGGAAAAGGAGAAACATCGCCTAGGAAATTCTGAAAGAATTACAAGCGGAAGGACATGGCTTGGATAGGAAAATCGAGAGACCTATAGGATGGACAGATACTCTAAAGAAAAACAATACAACAGGCCACTGAAAGTAAAGCTTCTCAAACAATTCCAGAGGAAGTACTGTCCAGAACGAGTTTAGCAAATAGTTGAAGTCTTAAAGTTTTCTTCTTACAGCAAACTTTTACATCATACTTCCTTCATCTTTAAAGCTGTCTTTAAGAAGTTAATGCTGACCTTTTAAAGCCACTTTTAATTATTCAATGGGCATAATGCAAAGGGATGCATTCCCTCACGGAATTGACATTTAGAGAACCCCAATACTAATGATAGACCCTCTTTGGTAAGTCAAATAAACTTTTTCTTGGACAAAACAGTTAATATCATGAAACTGTCAAATTGTGTATCACAGTAGTAATCGCAATCTTTTGTTAACTTTAAAGTAAAAATTTACTTCAGGATCAATTGGGGTGTTACTGTGATTAAATACTGTAAATTCTTTGTTATTTTGACTATATCTTTGTACTAGTTAATAGTGGTGTATACATCTGGCACCAACTCTTTCCAAAATGACATATGAACAAAGACTGTCCAAATTAGAATGACCAACTCTGGAACAAAGGGAAAGAGGAGACTTACTACCAATAGAATTATGAAGGGAATGGAAATCTTAGATAAGAATAATTTATTGAATGGGTCAATGGAGAAACAAGAAAAATAGAAACTAAAAGATAATTACAGAAGAGATCTTAAGAAAGAAAGAAGAAGGGAAAAAAAAAAAAAACTTCCCACACAGTGATAGGTACTTGGAACAAATTAGACAGTGTGCAAACACTACAAGATTAAGAAAAAACTATGCCAAGAGATACAAAGACGGGTCACCAGAAGCATAGCTCTCTTCTCGTATAATACAACTAGGTAAATCTGAGTCACCTCAATTTGTCCTCTTTGGCTCTGACAAAAAGACTACACGACCTTGTTTCAGAATTAACTTCCATCTACAATTTCAAGGATTATGTCAAGGTCAAAGTAGCAAATTTAAAGTCTTAAAAAAAAAAAATCCAAAATATTCACTCTCACCAAGGATATGGTGCATCTGCACAACCATTTAGTGAGAAATTGTACTTTAGAACTTTCAGGCGTTGTTTACACACTACCACACCCCCACCTCAAAGCTCTACCCTAATTTCACTGGACCTTTTCATATCACTGGACATACATACATACATACATATACCAAGGCTTTTTCCCCCTTCCAAGGGAGGTAGCCACAAAAGGAAAGGCATAAAAACACTCCCACCCATTTCATCCCTAAATACACTCCACACCCCTCCCACCCTTCCTCTCATCTGAGCACCTCCTGGATGACGGGTCATCCCTGAACCCTGCCCACCGCCCTGGGTCAGAAGCAGTGTCGCAAGACACAGTACATCCACAGCAAGGCCGCTTCATTTAATCGGCGACCCCCCCTCTCCGTCCCCCTTTGCACATAAGGAGAGGACGGGGAGAAATCCCTTCGGGCTGCGTCAAAATTTACTCACACATACTACCCCACCCCCCACCCCCCCGCCTATTCCTCCTCATGCAGTCACAACATCATCCATATACAACCATTCTCCACTCACCTCTGTCTTCCGTCCTCTCCCTTCCTTAACAGACATTCCCCTCTTCCCCAAAGCCCCCTTCACCCCATCCATCCACCTCATCCTAGGACGTCCCCTCATGTTCACTCCCTCCACATCTGCCTTCCATACCTCTTTTACTAGTCTTTCTTCACTCATTCTTTCCATGTGTCCAAACCATCCTAATATTCTTTCATCAACCCTCTCTCCCAAATCCTTTTTCACCCCTGTTCTCCTCCTCACCTCCTCATTTCTCACTCTATCTAGCCTAGTAACCCCCACCATACTTCTCAGACACCTCATCTCAAACACCTTCAAACTCCTTCTCTCTTCTTCTCTTATGTTCCACGTTTCTGCCCCATACAGTGCTGTTGGCACAATCACTCCTTCATACAGTCTCCTCTTCGCATCCATTCCCAAATGTCTATTTCTCATTACACTCTTTAAACCACCAAGGCATTTACTCGCTTCTCTCAATCTACATTCTACCTCCACCTTCACTCCACCTTTTCCTGCTACACTTGCACCCAAGTATCTAAAACTATCCACTTCCTCCAGTCGCTCTCCCTTAATGTTCACTTCCAGTCTACTGCCACTTTCACCCCTTGTACATCTCATCACCTTACTTTTACCCACATTTATCTTTAGCTTTCTTCTATCACATACTCTCCCAAACTCTGCCACCAGCTTCCTCAATCCCTCCTCTGACCCTGCCACAAGCGCAGTGTCGTCCGCAAACAACAGCTGGCTCACCTCCCACTTTTCTCCATTTTCTTTAACCATCTCCAATCCCTGACTCACAACCCTAGCATTCACCTCTCGCACCACCCCATCCATGTATCACTGGACAGGAGTAATAATAAAATCAAAGCACTAAGTTGCATGATCTTATGAGTGATGCAGATATCAAGAGTTCCTCATGGCCTTAACATAAAACGTTCCATCATCAGTTGGTACTACCCTTACTATAGAAAGACTTTACCAACACACTTCCCTCTACTCCTCTCCCCTATCACAACCTTTGCAGGCAAACCACCCTTTCACAAGATTGCATCTAGCCCAGGTGAATGAACACATCTACTTCTCCTTGTTCTTATGATTAAGTAAATTTTACAGTATTTTCCTATGATGAAACTGCTCAAATCCATGTTTATTTATCTTGTTGCAAGAAAGATATATACTTTTGTGCTTGCATACACTCATGCATTAGCTACTTTACATCAGATCCTGGTAGTAGTGGCAAGCCTTCAACAGAACCTACTGTTATGTGACCTGCCAAATTGGCTTGAATGACCTGCGAGTCCAACCACCAAGACACTTGCATCTCAAACTGGCAGATTCAACCATACAATATTGCCATATAACAGTTAATGCAATTCACTACTTTGTGTAGAGATGTATAGAGCTAAAATAAGTATTGACCATGCTGTTCCATAATGTAATAATTTGAAACTTAATATGTATACAACTGTAAAGTAATTATACTGTTGGCAACTGCCACACACCATCACTAGCTTTGGTGGAAAGCACCAGTGACTGAGGCAACAGAATAAAGAGAAGAACCCACAGTTTTTCTCCACCTCCAACTAATGTAGATCCAAACACTTGTCTACATTAACTAAATTCCAATTGTAACCAGTTAATACTGATGTACCTTTAGGGTTTGCATTTTTGGGAGAAATTTCCAGAAAAAATAATACCTTTCATTTATAAAGGCATAATAAATGCACCACAAAAGTCAAAACTTTACATAGCATAAACCAATTCAAGGTGGTCATAACTGTAAATGCACTTTACTTGTGAACTACAGCCTCCTCTCAATCTTCTGTAAATGCACACTGGTAACCTCCACTCGTTCAGAAGATCGAGGCACTCTCCTTACCTGCAATAAATGCAATTGTGGTAACTTACATTTACTTACAAAGAGCATCATGCAACTGTTAAATCTAATCCATGCAATGCAAGCTAGGAATCTTCAAACAATTCTTGCAATCAATGACCAGTCATTCTTAGTCCTATGTAATTTCTATGATAAAGATTCCCGGGCAAAGCCTAGGTCAGGGATCACTTTGGCAAATGTGCAAAGCCTGGCACACTACTTTTCCAGGATGTGAAACCCATAGCTCACCATAATATAACTACAGTAATAAATTAGTACAAGGGAATCACATGAGAGGTACAAAGTAAAAAATAAAACAAGATAAAGGAGGCTGATGTGAAATGGGATAAGAGTATGATAAAATCTTTTTTAAGTAATAAAAAATGTTTGGGAATGAAACTGAAGAAAGGCAAATTAAGTAGAGAAAATGTAAAAGGTGTAGATGTAGAGATGATAATGGAAGAGAAGGCAGCAAGAGGAAGGTGGGCAGAGTATTTTAGGGGGCTGCTAAATGTGAAGGAGGATAGATAGGGAAAGGTAGTTGTAGTGGGAAGCGCTAAGAAAATGACCATGTTGAGCAAGGGAAATGGAGAAATAAGGAAAGATGAAGTGAAGGCAGTTAAGATGAGAGCAGGTAAGGCACCTGGGTTGGATTGATGCCATGCAGAATGTCTGAAAAAAGGAAGTACAGTGATGGACTGGTTGGTGAGGTTAATGTTTAGGAGAGGGTAGTGTGCTGGAGGACTGGAGGAGTGCATGTATAGTTCCACTTTACAAGGTGAAAAGTGTGAGTAATAGTTTCAGAGGGATCAGCTTTTTAAGTAGTTGGCAAGGCTTATGGGAGGGTCTTGATCGAGAGGATTAGTAGAGTAACAGAGTAACTGGTGAGGAAGTGTTTAGGACAGGTAGGGGGTTGCGTAGATCAGATTTTTGTGGTAAGATATGTGAGAAAGCTATAGGAAAAGGTAAGGATGTATTATGGGCTTTTATGGATTTGGAAAAGGCTTATGACAGGGTAGACAGGAAGGCACTGTGGGATGTATTGCAGATATTATGGGATACGAGGAAAGCTAGAGCAGGAAAAAGCAGGAAACAGCAGTCCACAGTTTTTACAATAGTAGAGCTAGGAATCTTTTTATACAATTCTTGCAATCAATGACCAGTCATTCTTAGTCCTATGTAATTTCTATGATGAAGATTCCCGGGCAAACCCTAGGTCAGGGATCACTTTGGCAAATGTGCAAAGCCTGGCACACTACTTTTCCAGGATGTGAAACCCATAGCTCACCATAAAAGTACAGTGGCCGCAAAAAAAAAGTACACATTTTCACCGCAATAAAAATGTACACACGCGAAACCGCATGTACATTTTTATTGCGTTCCCACCATAGGAATAGTGGGAGGAGCTAGGGAGTGACGTAGCACCCACGTGATAGGCTGACGTCTTGCTTCCCCGCCACAGAAAGCATCAGTGAGCTTCAAAAGCTTGGTGAGTGGGGATTAAATTGACGTGCTCCTCAGTGCCCGCTTTTGCACTCGCTCACCAACTTTGACGGCCTATAACTCCACAACCACTTGCCACAATGGGACGAAATAAACTTACAATGGAGGAGAAGACTCGTGCCATCACCCTACTGGAGCAGGGGTGGTCTGTGATACGCATGGCCATAGACCTGAAGGTGACAAGAAGGGTCGTCTACAACCTGAAGAAGGCAGCCGCCAGCGTCCCACCCGGCACCATTCCACCATGAAAGAAGGGCTCTGGAGCACCAAGAAAGACCAGCCCACGAACAGACAAGGTCTTGAAGCGTGAGGTGTTAGCTGAACCATCCATTACTGCCGTGGAACTAAAGGAGAAGCACCCTGACCTCCTGAAGGTGTCTGTTCGGACGATTCAACACCGCCTGCAAAAAGATCTGAAACTCCCTGCTCGCCGCGCCGCCAAAAAAACCCTCCTGACAGAGGCGATGAAGAAGAAGAGGGTGAAGTTCTGCAAGAAATACAAAGATTGGACCCCTGAACAGTGGAAGAAAGTAATGTTCAGCGATGAGAGTACTTTTCGGCTTGTCAGGGGCGGCTCAAAAGTGGTCCGTCGCCCCAGTTCTGTGTCGCGGTACGATCCTCGCTACACGGTTAAAACGGTGAAGCACCCTGACAGTGTTATGGTATGGGGTGCCTTTAGTGGGAACAAGGGCAGGGGGGGGCTTTATTTTCTTCCTAAAAACATTACAATGAAATCCGCAAATTATATTGAAGTGCTAAGAGAACATTTACTGACATTTTGGAACATTCACGAGTGCGATTTTTTCATGCAAGATGGTGCCCCTGCCCACAAGTCCAAAGCAGTGAAAACCTTCCTTGATGACCACAATATCACTGTTTTAGAGTGGCCTGGTAATTCCCCGGACTTGAACCCGATAGAAAATGCGTGGAACATCATGAAACACGAGGTGGAAAAGTTGCGACCCGCCAGTATTTCCGAGCTGAAGGAGGCGCTGAAGAAGTACTGGGTGCAGATGGACCTCGCATACTTCGAGAACCTCGCTACATCGATACCTAAGAGACTTGAGATGGTGTTGAAGGTCAAAGGAAACATGACCAAATACTAAATGAAAATATTTGTAAATATAAAGTGTGAATAAAACCCATGAAAGTAATACTTTTGCGTTTTATTATCCAAAAAACCTTAGTGTGTACATTTTTTTTTTGCGGCCACTGTATGACTACAGTAATAAATTAGGACAAGGGAATCGTATAAGAGGTACAAAGTAAAAAGTAAAACAAGATACAGGAGGCTGATATGAAATGGGGTAAGAGTGATAAAATAAGTAATAAAAAAAATTTTGGAATGAAATTGGAGAAAGGCAAATTAGGTAGAGAAAATGTAAAAAGTGTAGATGGTGAGATTATAATGGAAGAGAAGGCAGTGAGAGGAAGGTGGGCAGAGTATTTTAGGGAGTGCTAAATGTGAAGGAGGATAGCTAGGGAAAGGTAGTTGTAGTGGGAACCTCCAAGAAAATGACCATGATGAGCGAGGGAAATGGAGGAGAAATAAGGGAAGACAAAGTGAAAGTAGTTAAGATGAGAGCAGGTAAGGCACCTGGGTTGGATTGATGCCATGCAGAATGTCTGAAAAAAGGAGGCACAGTGATGGACTGGCTGGCGAGGTTATTTAACCCTATATATCCCAACCTGACGAAATCATCAGTCAAGCTTCAGGTGAGTCTCACTGGCATAGAAAAGCAGTTATAACCGGTGTGTCTGTCCTGACGAATTCGTTTAGGGTTCCTCTCTCTGAGAACAACACTTGAAGCTGATTGGTCGAGAGTCCCTTGGGCAGTTCATCATCAGCTGATGACATCAACAGTGGTGTGAAACGCGGTATTTCTGGTGCTATTTATTTCATCATGGAGGAGTTGCCAGGTATGTTACATGCTGCAAATAATTTTTTTCTGAAATGGAAATAGTTATAGATATCTGAGAACGTCATACTGTTTCTTTTTTTGATCAAATAAAGACACTACAAGCTCATTTTATGTCAATGACAAATCCGTCATGTTGGTCATATGGCGCACAAAGAAACGTATGACCAACATGACGGATTCATCATCTACATTGGGGATACAATAATTCTTATCAGTATTTGTGTATTCATTTGTTTAATACTAATATTTTTTGTATGTATGCCTTTGTTTGCAGGGTTTGACGTATCTTCATTTTACTCAAGAGCTGTAAGCAGGCAAATGTGCAGGGAAAATACAGAAATTATGCCAATTGAACAAGATAATGGGTTGAGTGACGAGTCTGATGGAGAGGAGGAAGAGGAAGTAGTTAGACTCCATTCACACCCCAAGTTTCAGTGATTTCGATCAAGGTAGGGAGTATTTTTTACCTACACTAAGACAAAGTGAGGACTAAAACCAATAATTGCCTTGCCTGCTGGCATCCCCACCCATGAGAAATACAGAGAGGTCCAAAAATGTGTGTGTGTGTGTGTATTTACCTAGTTGTTCATTATTTCTGAAATTTTAATCAAAATATGTATTTTACAGAGGTGCCTTTACAAGGGAAAAGGGGACAAGTGTGAATGTAGTAATTTCAGAGGGATTAGCCTGTTGAGTGTAGTAGGGAAGGCTTATGGGAGGATCTTAATTGAGAGGATTAGGAGAGGAACAGAAGGAGTAATTGGTGAGGAACAGTGTGGATTTAGGACGGGTAGAGGTTGTGTAGATCAGATCTTTGTGGTAAGACAGATATGTGAGAAAGCTATAGGAAAGGGGAAGGATGTTTTTTGGGCTTTTATGGATCTGGAAAAGGCTTATGATAGGGTAGACAGAAAGGCACTGTGGGAGGTTATGCAGATTTATGGGATAGGAGGAAAGCTTTTGGGAGCTGTCAAGAGTTTTTATGAGAGTAGTAGAGCATGTGTTAGGATTAGAAATGGAGAGAGTGAGTGGTTTGAAGTAAAGGTGGGACTTCGTCAAGGATGCGTTATGTCGCCCTGGCTGTTCAGCTTATACATGGATGGGGTGGTGCGAGAGGTGAATGCTAGGGTAGTGAGTCAGGGATTGGAGATGGTTAAAGAAAATGGAGAAAAGTGGGAGGTGAGCCAGCTGTTGTTTGCGGACGACACTGCGCTTGTGGCAGGGTCAGAGGAGGGATTGAGGAAGCTGGTGGCAGAGTTTGGGAGAGTATGTGATAGAAGAAAGCTAAAGATAAATGTGGGTAAAAGTAAGGTGATGAGATGTACAAGGGGTGAAAGTGGCAGTAGACTGGAAGTGAACATTAAGGGAGAGCGACTGGAGGAAGTGGATAGTTTTAGATACTTGGGTGCAAGTGTAGCAGGAAAAGGTGGAGTGAAGGTGGAGGTAGAATGTAGATTGAGAGAAGCGAGTAAATGCCTTGGTGGTTTAAAGAGTGTAATGAGGAATAGACATTTGGGAATGGATGCGAAGAGGAGACTGTATGAAGGAGTGATTGTGCCAACAGCACTGTATGGGGCAGAAACGTGGAACATAAGAGAAGAAGAGAGAAGGAGTTTGAATGTGTTTGAGATGAGGTGTCTGAGAAGTATGGTGGGGGTTACTAGGCTGGATAGGGTGAGAAATGATGAGGTGAGGAGGAGAACAGGGATGGAAAAGGATTTGGGAGATAGGGTTGATGAAAGAATATTAGGATGGTTTGGACACATGGAAAGAATGAGTGAAGAAAGACTAGTAAAAGAGGTATGGAAGGCAGATGTGGAGGGAGTGAACATGAGGGGACGTCCTAGGATGAGGTGGATGGATGGGGTGAAGGGGGCTTTGGGGAAGAGGGGAATGTCTGTTGAGGAAGGAAGGGAGAGGACGGAAGACAGAGGTGAGTGAAGAATGGTTGTATATGGATGATGTTGTGACTGCATGAGGAGGAATGTGCGGGGGGGGTGGGGGGTGGGTTGTATGTGTGAGTAAATTTGACGCAGCCCGAAGGGATTTCTCCCCGTCCTCGCCTTATATGCAAAGGGGGACGGAGAGGAGGGGTCGCCGATTAAATGAAGCGGCCTTGCTGTGGATGTACTGTGTCTTGCGACGCTGCTTCTGACCCAGGGCGGTGGGCAGGGTGCAGGGATGACCCGTCATCCAGGAGGTGCTCAGATGAGAGGAAGGGTGGGAGGGGTGTGGAGTGTATTTAGGGATGAAATGGGTGGGAGTGTTTTTATGCCTTTCCCTTTTTTGGCTACCTCCCTTGGAAGGGGGAAAAAGCCTTGGTATATGTATGTATGTATACTTAAGATAGTGTGAATCCCTCCCTCTCATTTCCTAGTGTAAGGAGTGAGACAAACAAATACATGCACTGTATTTTTTTTATTATAATTATTATTTTCCTCCTTTCCAACAAATTTCGCACTGAGGAGTTCATGTTTTTTTTTCTAAAGTATAATATTTTGAATAAAGGTGTTATTGATGATATTCTGCAAATTTCAGCAAGTTTTTCACTGCTAAGAACAGGTATATTATTTTCTGTAATAACCCATATTACATATAAAGGTATTTCAATTATTTATATGCTTAAAAACAATTAATTTTCATTAACAAAATATCAAGTTATCACAAGAAATTGTATTTAAGTTTAATTTTTCAATAAAATATTCATTTTTGGTGAGATGAGCAACAGAATTGCTTTCTATATTCTAATAATGTAATAAATCTAGATAACACAATCATTAGCCAATTTCATTTCCCTCGTGACCAACATGACTAATTCGTCATGGTATTGTATTATTGCATAGACTGTAGCAATTGCCAGGAAAACTTATCTATAACATTCCTCAGGTCCATAATAACCTAGAAACAAACGCATGATTTTTTTTTGTCCGGCCAAAATATATGTGGTCCATATAGGGTTAATGTTTAGGACAGGGTAGTGTGCTGGAGGACTGGAGTTGTGCCTGTATAGTTCTACTTTACAAGGTTAAAGGTGACAAGTGTGATTAATACTTTCAGAGGGATCAGCTTTTTAAGTAGTTGGGAAGGCTTATGGGAGGGTCTTAATTGAGAGGATTAGGAGAGGAACATAGGGAGTAACTGGTGAGGAACAGTGTGGGTTTAGGACAGGTAGGTGGTTGTGTAGATCAGATTTGTGGTAAGATGTGAGAAAGCTGTAGGAAAAGGTAAAGATGTTTTATGGGCTTATGGATTTGGAAAAGGCTTATGACAGGGTAGACAGGAAGGCACTGTAGGAGGTATTGCAGATTTATGGGATAGGAGGAAAGCTGTTAAGAGCAGTCAAGAGTTCTTACAATAGTAGAGCTTGTGTTGGGATTAGAAATTGAGGGTGGTTTGAGGTAAAGGTGGGACTTCATCAGGGATGTGTTATGTTGCCCTGGCTGTTCAATTTATAACATGGATGGGGTGGTGCAAGAGGTGAATGCAAGGGTCGTGGGTCAGGGATTTGAGATGGTTAAAGAAAATTGAGAAAAGTGGGAGATAAACCAGTTGTTTGCCAACGACTGCTTGTACCAAGATCAGAGGAGGTATCGAGGAAGTTAGTGACAGTTTGGGAAGGTGTGTGAAAGTGCAAGAAAAAAGTGGATAAAAGTAAGGTGATATGTACAAGGGGAGTGGCAGCAGACTGGGAGAGAGTACTGAGTAAGACTGGTGGAAATGGATAGTTTTAGATGCTTCAGTGCGAATGTGGCGGGAAAGCAAGAAGTGAAGGTATAATGTAGACTGAGAGGTGAGTAAATGCCTTGGGGGGGGGGGTTAAAAAGTGTAATGAGAAAGACATTTGGGAATGGATGCTAAGAGTTGTGTATAATGACTGTGCCAACTGCACTGTATGGGACAAACTTGGAACATAAGAGGAAGAGGAGCTTGAATACGAGATGAAATGCCTGAGGAGTATGATGGGGGTTACTAAGCTAGATAGTGAAATGAGGCAAGGAGAAATGGGGTAGAAAGGGAGTTGGGAGATAGGGTTGATGAAAGCATTGGGATGGTTTGGAAACATGAAAAGCACGAGTGAAGGAAGACTAGTAAAAGGTGTGGAAGGCAGAGGTGGAAGGAGTGATAACTGACTTAGGATGAGATGGATGGATGGGGTAAAAGGGGCACTGAGAAAGGGTAACATATGTTGAAGACAGGAGAGGACAGTAGATAGGGGTGAATGGAGAATGGTTGTGTGTGGATGATGCTCTGATGCATGAAGGGGAGTGCGGTGGGGGATGGGGGCGAGGGATTTGAGAAATAAATTGACGCAGGCCCAAAGGGATTTCTCCCAGTATTTTTTGCACGAGGGGATGAGAGGGGTTTGCAGATTTAATGAAGCGGCCTTGCTGTGGATGTGCTGCGTCTTGCAACACCGCTTCTGACCCAGGGCAGTGGACAAGGTGCAGGGATTACCCGTCATCCAGGAGGTGCCAAAATAAGAGGGATGAAAGAGGGTAGAGGGGAATGGAGTATGTAGGGGATGGAATGGGTGGGAGTGATTTCTATGCCTTTGTTTTCTGGCTACCTCCCATGTAAAGGCCCTGTCAGACGAGCGGGTTGGCCGCCGCGGGTGCAAAGCGGGTCAGCCGCCGCGGAACCGCTTTATATTGATTCCTATGTAAAACACTGGTAAACCTCTCGTCTGACATAGCCAGGCGGGCTGGCCGCGGCGGTTTCAAGTGGGGAAATGCGTCTCACCCGCCGCGGTCAGGCGGGTAAACCGCCCGTGTGACATCAGCCTAAGGGGGGGGGGAAGCCTTTGGTGTATGCAGAACCCTTACATGCCTAAGTGCCACCCCTGGGCAAAGTTTTTAGTGATGCCCCTCCCCCTTCCCCATCACCATCCCTTACAGCCTGTTTCACCTATTGGCTTGCAAAATAATGAAAATTTAAAATTTGTATTTAATGTCCCTACTGCAGAATGGGTAAGGGAAAAAAATGTTTCATATTCAATTGATTCCAATGCAAAATTAGTATATTACGGTCAAATATTCAGGGCTCATTTGACCTCGTTTTACTACAATTACTTTGTCAGCCTTGTAGTAGGCAGCATGTCCAGACTAAATTGCCACCCCAGGGCATATGACCCCCCCCCATGTGAGGGCCCTGGGTGTATATAATAATATATGCAATATCCAACTTCTGTATTATAATTATTGGTAACCACATGCTGTGCCGAGCAGTAGATAGGGGCCCTAGGAGGTTGTTATATTATTATTATTATATGTGTATATATATATATATATTTATTTGCAGGCGAGCAAATACTCCTAAATTTTATCCGTGACTGCTAGCCGATCACTTTCTTCATTATATCATTCTCAGCTGTTGGAATTGAATCTCGACACTAATCCATTTACATGTGAATATTGAAAGAGACTTACCCGTCTCCTTAACAAGTGGGAGAAAAAATAGGTTCCGCCTTTTAATGCAGTTGCCCTGGAACGAGGTAGGCTTGCTCGATGAATACCATGTTCGGCTTTATTTTGTGGTAAACATCGTCACTGAGACGCGCGAAATTTGAACATCGATTTTTCGTAGGTGCGCGTTTTTAGCGATCCTCATTTCGAATTGCTCGTTCGCGAAAATGCACAACTTAAAAAACAAGCCCTAGCAGTTGAAGTTGAGGAAACCATACTCCTATACAAGACTATAAATTTCGTATAAAAAATTAGCAATTTTGGGAGTGTCGAGGCCGTGAGGCGCATGCGCGCCCGTAGCGTCCACCAAACTCATCTCTGGCGTCCACGATCAAAACATCGCCACGTGAACCCAGGACCATCTTTCGATTGTAACCATTATTAACAGCGTGGGAAATAATGGAGATACGACCAGAAACTATCACGTCTAGATAGCTCACCGAGTACTGCCGACCATTTGGAGTATACAGGTGGTAGGAAATATTCATTGGGTTACGGTCTCCACGGATCCTTCCCCTTACCGGCCGGATGACAGAGGGGAGAGGACAGAGAGGAGAGGGGAGAGAGGCCAGAAGAGAGGGGAGAAAGGACAGGAGATGAGAGAGAGGACACAGAAGAGAATTTATGTTTGTCCATTTTTTTTTTTTTTTAAGTCAAACCGGCGCTACCTGCGGTTTCTCGCTTCCCACTTCGTAAGAGATGAATGCAGAGTTTTAGCACAGACTTGGCCAAATCCTTCCCGACGAAGGCCCACCGGACGAACACCACCACAGCATATCGCCACCGCCTTGCGGAACCCTCACGCACTAAATAGTACTCCCTCTCCCTCCCCTCGCTATATTCAATCTCACGATTTCGTTAGTGTGCTGATGAACCTTGAAAGACAACCATGAATCGTGTCGAAGACTACAACTGGAGAGAGCAAGGGGAGGGGAGGGGAGGGCAGGGCAGGGCAGGGCGAGAGCAAGGGGAGGGGAGGGCTGGGCAGGGCGAAAGCAAGGGTAGGGGAGGACAGGACAGGGCAGGGCGAGAGCAAGGGGAGGGGAGGGCAGGGCGAAAGCAAGTGGGGGGCAGGGCAGGGCGAGAGCAAGTGGAGGACAGGGCAGGGCGAGAGCAAGTGGAGGACAGGGCAGGGCGAGAGCAAGTGGAGGACAGGGCAGGGCGAGAGCAAGGGGAAGGGAGGGGAGGGCAGGGCGAGAGCAAGGGTAAGGGAGAGGAGAGGAGGGCAGGGTGAGCGCAAGGGGAAGGGAGGGGAGGGCAAGGAGAGAGCGAGGGGAGGGGAGGGCGAGAGCAAGGGAAGGAAAGGGCGAGAGGAAGGGAAGGGGAGGGCGAGAGGAAGGGGAGGGAAGGGAGGGGAGGGGAGAGGAGGGGAGAGGGGAGGAGGGAAGGGAGGGCGAGAGGAAGGGGAGGGAAGATGAAGGCGAGAGGAAGGGGAGGAAAGGGGAGAGGAGGGCGAGAGCAAGGGGAGGGGAGAGGAGGGCGAGAGCAAGGGGAGGGGAGAGGAGGGCGAGAGCAAGGGGAGGGGAGGAAAGGGGAGAGGAGGGCGAGAGCAAGGGGAGGGGAGAGGAGGGCGAGAGCAAGGGGAGGGGAGAGGAGGGCGAGAGCAAGGGGAGGGGAGAGGAGGGCGAGAGCAAGGGGAGGGAAGAGGAGGGGGAGGGAAGAGGAGGGCGAGAGCAAGGGGAGGGAAGAGGAGGGCGAGAGCAAGGGGAGGGAAGGGGAGGGAAGAGGAGGGCGAGAGCAAGGGGAGGGGAGAGGAGGGCGAGAGCACGGGGAGGGGAGAGGAGGGCGAGAGCAAGGGGAGGGGAGAGGAGGAAAGGGGAGGGGAGGGGAGGGAAGGGGATGGGAGAGGAGGGCGAGAGCACGGGGAGGGCGAGAGCACGGGGAGGGCGAGAGCACGGGGAGGGAGGGGAGGGGAGGGCGAGAGCACGGGGAGGGGAGGGGAGGGCGAGAGCACGGGGAGGGGAGGGGAGGGCGAGAGCACGGGGAGGGGAGGGGAGGGCGAGAGCACGGGGAGGGGAGGGCGAGGGCGAGAGCAAGGGGAGGGGAGGGCGAGAGCACGGGGAGGGGAGGGGAGGGCGAGAGCACGGGGAGGGGAGGGCGAGAGCACGGGGAGGGGAGGGCGAGAGCACGGGGAGGGGAGGGCGAGAGCACGGGGAGGGGAGGGCGAGAGCACGGGGAGGGGAGGGCGAGAGCACGGGGAGGGGAGGGGAGGGCGAGAGCACGGGGAGGGGAGGGGAGGGGAGGGGAGGGCGTGAGCACGGGGAGGGGAGGCGAGGGCGTGAGCACGGGGAGGGGAGGCGAGGGCGTGAGCACGGGGAGGGGAGGCGAGGGCGTGAGCACGGGGAGGGGAGGCGAGGGCGTGAGCACGGGGAGGGGAGGCGAGGGCGTGAGCACGGGGAGGGCGAGAGCACAGAGAAGGGAGGGGAGGGCGAGAGCATGGGGAGGGGAGAGGAGGGCGAGAGCAATGGGAGGGGAGGGCGAGAGCGGGAGGGGAGGGCGAGAGCACAGGGAGGGGAGGGGAGGGTGAGAGCACAGGGAGGGGAGGGGAGGGTGAGAGCACGGGGAGGGGAGGGGAGGGTGAGAGCACGGGGAGGGGAGGGGAGGGTGAGAGCACGGGGAGGGGAGGGGAGGGTGAGTGCACGGGGAGGGGAGGGGAGGGTGAGTGCACGGGGAGGGGAGGGGAGGGGAGGGTGAGTGCACGGGGAGGGGAGGGGAGGGTGAGAGCACGGGGAGGGTGAGTGCACGGGGAGGGGAGGGGAGGGTGAGAGCACGGGGAGGGGAGGGTGAGAGCAAGGGGAGGGGAGGGGAGGGTGAGAGCAAGGGGAGGGGAGGGGAGGGGAGGGGAGGGGGAGGGCGAGAGCAAGGGGAGGGGAGGGGAGGGCGAGAGCAAGGGGAGGGGAGGGCGAGAGCAAGGGGAGGGGAGGGGAGGGCGAGAGCAAGGGGAGGGGAGGGGAGGGGAGGGCGAGAGCAAGGGGAGGGGAGGGGAGGGCGAGAGCAAGGGGAGGGGAGGGGAGGGGAGGGGGAGGGGAGGGCGAGAGCAAGGGGAAGGGAGGGGAGGGGAGGGGAGGGCGAGAGCAAGGGGTGGGGAGGGGAGGGCGAGAGCAAGGGGTGGGGAGGGGAGGGCGAGAGCAAGGGGTGGGGAGGGGAGGGCGAGAGCAAGGGGTGGGGAGGGGAGGGCGAGAGCAAGGGGGAGGGGAGGGGAGGGCGAGAGCAAGGGGGAGGGGAGGGGAGGGCGAGAGCAAGGGGGAGGGGAGGGGAGGGCGAGAGCAAGGGGGAGGGGGGGAGGGGAGGGGCGAGAGCAAGGGGAGGGGAGAAGGGGGAGAGAGCAAGGGGAGGGGAGGGCGAGAGCAAGGGTAGGGGAGGGGAAGGCGAGAGCAAGGGTAGGGGAGGGGGAGAGGAGGGCGAGAGCAAGGGGAGGGGAGGGGAGTGGGAGGGGGAGTGGGAGGGCGAGAGCAAGGGGAAGGGAGGGGAGGGGAGGGCGAGAGCAAAGGGTGGGAAGGGGAGGGCGAGAGCAAGGGGAGGGGAGGGGGAGAGGAGGGCGAGAGCAAGGGGAGGGGAGGGGGAGAGGAGGGCGAGAGCAAGGGGAGGGGAGGGGGAGAGGAGGGCGAGAGCAAGGGGAGGGGAGGGGGAGAGGAGGGCGAGAGCAAGGGGAGGGGAGGGGAGGGCGAGAGCAAGGGGAGGGGAGGGCGAGAGCAAGGGGAGGGGAGGCCGAGAGCAAGGGGAGGGGAGGCCGAGAGCAAGGGGAGGGGAGGCCGAGAGCAAGGGGAGGGGAGGCCGAGAGCAAGGGGAGGGGAGGCCGAGAGCATGGGGAGGGGAGGGAAGGGGTGGACGAGAGGAAGGGAAGGGGAAGGGGAGGACGAGAGGAAGGGGAGGGGATGGAGAGAGGAAGGGGAGGGGATGGAGAGAGGAAGGGGAGGGGATGGAGAGAGCAAGGGGAGGGGAGGGATGGGGAGGCGATGGAGAGAGCAAGGGGAGGGGAGGGGAGGGGAGGGGGAGGGCGAGAGCAAGGGGAGGGGAGGGGAGGGGAGGGGGAGGGCGAGAGCAAGGGGATAGGAGGGGAGGGCGAGAGCAAGGGGAGGGGAGGGGAGGGGAAGGGAGGGCGAGAGCAAGGGGAGGGGGAGGGGCAGGGCGAGAGCAAAGGGAGGGGGAGGGGGAGGGGGATGAATGAATGAATGAATAATTGGGATTTATCTAGCGTCGCAACATCAATGGTCATTGACGCCGTAGTATTTATGATTAAGAAAAGGAAGTGGTAAAAAGCTTAAGAAATAAATAAAATAAAAAAAGATTGAAATCTAAAGATTATTGAGAAGATCAATAGCACTAAGAAAATCAAAAATAGAATTTATATTGCAGTTACATCCCAAAACATTTCGAAGGGACAGATCTCCTTCATCTCTGTGTTTTGACAAATATTGTTGTCTTTCTGCATCATAACTGGGGCATTCCACCATAATGTGTCTAATGGTCATAGGAACAAGGAAATCATTACAAATTGCACGAGGACTGCCCTCCATAAGAAAGCCATGGGATAATCTAGAGTGACCGATCCTCAACCGGCAAAGGGTTACTTCCTGTTTTCTGTTCAGCAATGTATAAGACCAAGGATGAATAGTATCAGTAATCTCTCTCATCTTGTTACCAGCCTCAAGATCCCATTGGAACTGCCAAAGAGATGAGATCTCGGCTTTGATTAGAGGGATATAATCTTCATAAGGTATAGGCCATAAGCGAGGTACGGGTGAGAGAGCGGCTTCCTTGGCCAATTTATCGGCCTGTTCATTTCCTGGTACTCCGACATGTGCTGGAACCCAGCAGAAGTTTATTTCATTGCCTCGACTCTCGATTAAAAAAAGCCATTCTAAGATCTTTAAAACTATTGGGTGCCTTGAGTCGAATTGTTCTAGAGACTGCAAGACACTCTTTGAGTCACTAAAAATTGTAAAACATTTGGCTCTCTTTTTCCTGTCAGTTCGGCAGTGAAATTAGATGCTGTATCAGGCAAGGTGCCCTTACGATTAAAATCATTTGAGAATATTCCAAAACCAACGCCAGCGCTAGTTTTGGAGCCATCAGTAAAAACAAACACAGATTGATTGATTTATGGAATTTTTGGCTCGAAGGCCAAGCGCCAGAGCCGGTGGGCCATTCAGCGCATATTTATCTTATACATAAAAATTCAGGTAAAACAGTTAAAACAATAAACATTCACAAAAACACATCAACAACATACACTCACAAGCATTCATGTACACAATTTTAAATTTCATAAAATAAATTTATGTCTTTTAAAAACTTTAAAACATTCTTCACACGAGCTTCCTCCCCTAAAATTTCTTTAAAAGATAAATCTGTTAAAAAATTTGCCCTGCGCTTATTAGAGAATGCAGGGCACTGAATTAATATGTGTCTTATTGTCAAAACTACTTGGCAAGTGGGACATTGGGGGGCCAACCTTTCTGCTCCACTTGCCATTAAAAATTTATGAGTAATGTAGGAATAGCCAATTCTCAGTCTTGTCAAAACAATGCTTGACCTTCTGTCCAAAGGAGGACACTTCCAAGGGTTCACTAAGGGGTGAATCTCTTTTAATTTATAACTACCGTCCAGCCTTGTCCATTGCTCTTGCCACTTCTCCATTGTATAACAATGGATCACTTGTTTCAAGTCCATATGTGGGACTTTTTGGTCTGTTATATGGCTGAGCATAGTGGCGGCTTTGGCTGCAGCATCGGCCTTTTCATTTCCAGCGATACCCACATGGGACGGCATCCAGCAAAAGTTTACTTTTATCTTCTTTCTGTTGTTGATGAGAATCAACCATTCCTGTATTTCTTGGACTAAAAAATGATGAGGCAACAAATTATTTACAGAGGATAGAACGCTCATGGAATCCGTAAAAACAACAACGTTCCTACCACACGGAACAGAATTAAAAACAAATTGGAGGGCATTACTGACTGCCTGCAGTTCAGCAGTAAAAACAGAGCTAAAATCAGGCCACTTTCTCTTTAAAACTGTGCTATCAGATACAACAGCACAACCAACACCATCTTGGGATTTTGATCCATCTGTAGAAATAAAAATTGCATCAGTATGTACTGATAAATGTTCTAAAAATTCACTTTTTAGCTCTACAGCAGTTCTGTTTTTCTTCTTTTTAAGAGGACATATTTCAGTGGGGCATCGGTTCCAAGGAGGGAATTTGGGAGGCGTGATCTCAGCAATTGTGTTAGGAACAAGTCCTACCTTCTCTGTCCCAACTTCACATCTCACTTCTAAAGGTTTTGGCAGAGTACTTTTCCTTGGAGCTCTGTCTACCGGCTGCTTTACAAATTTGAAGTTTGGATTCTGTTTGGATGTCAAGACCCGAGATATATATCTAAGGCTTAATTCCTCCCTGCGAATATACAGGGGAGGAATTCCTGCGTCCACATACAAGCTATCCACTGGAGATGTTCTATAGACTCCCGAACAGATCCGTAAAACCATATTGTGGACTATATCAAGCTTCTTCAGTGAACTTTTACATGCCGATCCATAAATTTGACATCCGTAATCCATTTTACTAAGGCACAATGTTTGGTAAAGGCTTATTAAAGTTACACAATCTGCTCCCCAGTTTAAACCAGACATTACCTTTAGTATATTAAGTCGTTGTTTAACAGTGTATACAACCTCGTTTATGTGATTTGTGAATGTCAACCTTTTATCCAAAACCAGACCCAAGTATTTTACTTCATCTTCATACGGTAATATGACACCCTCTAAGAATAGTGTTGGTATTTCTTCCTTGCGTCTTAGTCTGGAAAACCTTATGGCTTTGGTTTTTTCAGCAGAGAATCTGAAGCCCCTGCAATTAGCCCATGCTGTTGCTAAGTTAATAACCTCTTGAATCTTTTGGCCCGTTTCTAATGTTGTCGATTTGCTGCACACAATAGCGAAGTCATCAGCATAAGCCAATCCATGAACTCCTGTGGGAACTTGTTCTAATAAACTATTAATGACTATGCTGAAGAGTGTAGGACTCGGAACACTTCCTTGGGGAATCCCTTCCTCTTGAAGATATGCACAAGAGAAAGAAGAGCCCACTCCGACTTTTAGATAACGGTCAGATAGGAAGTCCTTTAAACAATTGAACATATTACCCCTGATACCCCACTCTGCAACTTGCTTCAGAATGCCTCCCCGCCAGGTAGTATCGTAGGCATTTTTCAAGTCAAAAAACACACCAATGCTAGAGTTCTCAATTGCAAAAGCATTCTGAATCTCACGGGTGATAAAAAGTACGGGGTCCAGAGTGCACTTATTTCTTCTAAATCCAAACTGTCTGTTAGATAGCAGATTTTTAGATTCTAAAAACCAAACTAAATGCGTATTAACCATTCTTTCATAGATCTTACAAATGCAGCTAGTGAGAGCAATAGGTCTGTAACTTTGTGGGTCATGAGAGTCTTTTCCTGCCTTTAAGATTCCTATGATGATTGAAGTCTTCCAAGATTTAGGAGAAGATCCAGAAGACCAAAATTTGTTCAGCACATTTAAAAGGAATTTCTTTGACGATATGGATATGTGACCAACCATGGAGTAAAGAATGTCATCCTCTCCAGGAGAGGTTGGGGAGGATAAAGATAAAGCATGATCCATTTCATCCAAGGTGAAAAGAAGATTATATGCCTCCAAGTTCATATTGGTAGGAGGAATAATCATGGTCTTGGCTCTAATTCTTTTGAAATTATCTGAATAATGTAGTGGGCTTGAAATATCAGCATAATGTCTTCCAAAAGCCTCTGCTACTTCTCTTGTATCTGATATAAAACAGTCATTTATCTTCAGAATGGGTAAAGGAGATGGAGTAAACTTTCCTTGTAATTTTCCAATCCTATTCCATACTAAGGTAGGGGAAGAGTCATATTTCAATTCGCTAATATATTTAATGAAGGATTCCCTCCTTGCTTTCTTGAAGATTTTCTTCTGCTTTGCTCGAGCTCTTCTGCACCTTATCTTATTGACTAAACAAGGGTATCTCCGATATCTCTTGTAGCAAGTTCTTGTAATCTTTCTGCTTAAAGCACATTCATCGTTCCACCAGGGGACTACTGGGCGTTGAGGTTTACCAGCTGTCCTAGGAATGGAAGAGAAAGCACCAGAAAGTATCATGTCTACCAGGTAGTCATATGCATCACAGTTACTACCAAAATCACTAGTCTTATACTTAATCTCTGTGGTTCTCCTAAATAATTCCCAATTAGCCTCTCCTGTCTTCCATTTAGGTAAGCAAGAGGAGGGAGTGTTCTTTAAATATTTGATATGGATAGGCCAGTGGTCGCTACCATGTAAATCTTCATCTATTGACCAACTGTAGTCTAATCTTAAGGATGATGAACAAATAGTTAGGTCTATAGCAGAACTTGAGTTGTGAAAGACATCAAACCTAGTTTTGGAACAGTCATTCATCAAAATGACATCGTTATTATCAATAAATTCTTCAATTATATTGCCCCAGGGGTCACACCTTAATTCACCCCATAGAGGATGCTTGGCGTTAAAGTCACCCATTAGAATAAAAGGCTCAGGGAGCTGGTCAACCAAAGATTGTAGGTCATTTAACTCAAACTGACGGGGGTGGTTATATATGTCTACGAGTCAATCTTCCAGTTCAGGTTCCAAATACAAAGAACATAAAGTGATCCATTTAGTGGTAAAGATTTGTACTGCACAAGCCTGCAACACCGAATGTAGGTGGACACTTCTGTGGTTTACACATTTCTTAACAATGATACCAGTACCTCCATGGGCACGGCCCCCAATCATAGGAGGAGATCTGTAAAATTTATAATTAAGTCCAACATTAGGGGATAAATTGCCAAGCATAGTTTCTTGCAGACAAAAAACAGACACATCATGTTCTTTAAAGAGAATCCCAACCTGCTCTCAATGAGAATTAAAACCTTGAATATTCCATTGAATTATGGACATTATACTGTTTTCTTTTTCTTTTTTGGGTCTACTGGTCTGGTAAGAGAAGTCTGGGAGAGAGAGGGTTTACAAGGCGAGTTCTTTTCTAATTTCTTTGCTTTTCGCGGGTGGCATCCTCCTCTCTGACAATGGTCCGACCGACAATGTAGAGTCCGGGTTATTAGTTTCTTTCTTAGATTGCTTATCACGATTTGGGGAAGAGGATGGAGATGAGGGTGGACTGTGGAGTCTTTTATTGCACACAGCTTCAGACTCCATAGCTTCGCTTCTGTGCGCCTCAACTGAGTGAGGCACATCAGTCCGTGATCCCTTTATTGGGGAGCCCCCCCGAGTTTGGAAGTTTGACTGATTGAGAGGAGGCTTTATTAGAGGAACCCTGTGGGGTTTCAGCAATGAGAACTTTAGGTGCCCCTCTAGATGGGGCAGGAGACATTCCCTCAACTGGGGATGGGAGAACCTCCGCAGAGGAGGGTTGAGGAGTACTGCATTTTCCAACTTGTGGGGAAGACCGATTTGGTCTAGTAGTGACTCTTTCACGTTGAGGCTTGGGTTCAGCATTTGGTTGATCCCCATTGCTTCTGTGCACCTCTACTGAGTGAGGCACACTAGTCAGCAATCCCTCTACTGGGGAGTCCCCCAAGTCTGGAAGAGAGATTGCCTGAGAGGAGGCTTCATTACAAGAAGCCTGTGAGGTTTCTACAATAGAAACCTTAGGTGCCCCTCTAGATGGGGCAGGGGACACCCCTTCAACAAGGGGTGAGGAAACCTCCGCACAGGAGGCTTCAGAAGTACTAGAAATTCCTACTTGAGAAGAAGAAAGACTTTTAGGTTTCATAGTAACAGTTTTACACTGAGGCTTGGGTTCAGTGTTAACATAAGAACTCATATTGGCAATTTTATTTCTATTGCCTTCTACAGTTGGCTGATCCACTTTACTATTTGTTTTAACAACATCACTGTATCTTTTGGAATTACTTAATAGTCTTTTAGCATGTCAACAAGGGGTGAGGAAACCTCCGCACAGGAGGCTTCAGAAGTACTAGAAATTCCTACTTGAGAAGAAGAAAGACTATTAGGTTTCATAGTAACAGTTTTACACTGAGGCTTGGGTTCAGTGTTAACAGAAGAACTCATATTGGCAATTTTATTTCTATTGCCTTCTACAGTTGGCTGATCCACTTTACTATTTGTTTTAACAACATCACTGTATCTTTTGGAATTACTTAATAGTCTTTTAGCATGTCCTACACTTATATGTTCTGCATGAGCTTTTAGTAGTATTTCCTGTTCCTTCTTATAAATTACACAGTTCTTATTTCTGGTATCATGCTCTTCTTTACAATTTATACAAACTGTTGGGCGGGAACAATCCCCATGCTCAGGCTGAGCACATATCAAACACACTTTGTCCCTTGCACATCTGCGGGAAGGATGGCCAAAACCATAGCAGTTGAAGCACTGAAGGGGACGGGGCTTAAACTGCTTCACATAAACAATCTCTTTTTCTATCTCTACATAATGAGGTAGATCTTCACCACAAAAACTTAGGATAATCATAGAAGAATGAGGGATTTTAGCAACCTTCCAAACATTAGTTGGGCACATTTCTAAAATCTCTTCTTCATCAAAGTCATACAGATCTCTATTAAAAATTACCCCTTTGGCATAACTAAAGGTGTAGTGGGGTTTAACTTCCTTAATGTCCAATTTCTGTTTCAAGTTAAGCACCATGGCAGCTTGTTCATAAGATTTTACATGAATTAAGAAGGAATTGCTTCCAAATCATGATACCTGGGAGTTATTCAAATTACCAGAGCCAAGATGACTCTTCAAGAATCTTCTAAACTCAAACAAGTTAGCACGTTCTTTTGCAAGAGTGATAATGAGCCACTTAGCTGGATTGGGAGGTCTCTGCACACTTTCCTTCCTTTCCTCTACCGGGATTTCTGGATAAAAGATATCCAGGTTAGGTGGCACTCTACCAACAAGTTGGCCCAAAGA
The DNA here is from genome assembly GCF_046742065.1 of Oratosquilla oratoria. Lineage (NCBI taxonomy): Eukaryota > Metazoa > Arthropoda > Malacostraca > Stomatopoda > Squillidae > Oratosquilla > Oratosquilla oratoria. The sequence goes on along the minus strand of NC_134780.1, from coordinate 47,552,822 downwards.
TTCATTCTCATTAAAATTATTATAATCCAAGCAGGCAGCAGCTGCATCCTGATTAGAAAGAAATGAGATCCACACTAGTCAAGCTTTAAAGTTGTCAGTCAGTTTAACTCTGATCTCTTTAATTTGTCCAATTTTACGGAACTTTTCATATAAGTCTGTATCACTCTTATCAAGAGAGACATATTGTAAATGTAAGATTCTATGACTATTAGGGGCAGTATTTGATTGATTGATTTTACCGAAGTCCTTTTTCAAGACGGAGTCGTCAACTGGGGTTTTTATTTTTGTTGAGTCAATATTGTCAACATTAGGATTGGCAATATTAGGAGAGGGATCGGGGGGTTTAGGAGGATCAGGTAGTGGTGGAGGTTGAGAACATTCAGTTTCAACAGCAGCCATCATCGTGTATATTTATGAGGCCACACCATATATTAATTGAGAATGAGGAATGCATAGAAGGAAGATACTGCAGTTGCCTGTTGCCACACGCAATAAAAGAAAAGTCTCTGCAGAGTTGGGAGGTTCCAGAAACGACTATTTACACATGCAGGGCCTCGGTGGTGAGTTAGAGACTTTGTCAACCCGGGGTTTGTCCTCTTTTGTTTTGTCCCATTTAGGATGGGTCCGGCGTAGTCACTCTGCATGTGTACTGGATAGGGAGAAAGGAAGTCAGCAGCCTAGTACCTACCTCACAAACATGCATTCCCCAGTCGGTGGGCTTTCGACCCTCGCAGGGAGTAGTGACCTCGCGGTATACATCCCCAATTGACTGGGTTCAGACATGTAGCTTGGAAGGCACCAAGATACCAGAACCTTCCTTAACAAGTATTAGAGAAAGATGATGAAAAGGAGAGTAGGGTAGCAAATATGAAGGAAAGGGATAGGGGAATTCACAAAGGAAAAGGGTGAGGGACCCCCTATCTATTCACTACCCCAAAAACCTCATCCTAAAACAACTGTCATAGGATGAGGGCAACAAATCCTACGAGTATTCCATTTCATAACACTGGCATGCATTTAAATTTTTTTTTTCAAAGGTCGAAGGTTTTTCAAGTGATTTATAGATTTTTTGGTGCGCTGAATCCAAAAATGCCATCCGTTTCCTTGGATCAGGTCTAGTTTTTGAGATATGAGAAGTGCGACTTTTGGGCCTTGTATAGTACTAAGTATAAGGAAAATGAGGCTGCAGGTATAGCCTATTCTTATTTTTTTTTGCATAAAAATTATACTGTAGCACCCTGAAACTGATACTGAAACCTAATGATGTTTTTGTTTACTTTCAGGAAACTGAAACTGAAACTGCATTTACATTGACAAACTGCATTGACAACACTGAAACTGAAAATGGTTTAGAAAAGTGTGATCTCCAATCAATGTGACTGATTTTATAAGAACCTGTGCTTTTTACAAGAATCTGTGCTTCTTGTGTTTCTATTTTGGACACGTATCTTAGATTGACAGAAAATGGAACGCAAATGCACAAATCATCCTGATAGGTTCTGCTACATATGTGGTAATGTGATTCTTCCTCGTCGACTAGCAAATATAACTGATTTTGTGAAGAAGGCATATCATGCTTACTTTGGAGTTAAGCTTGGGGACCAGGACAAGCCATTTGCACTCCATGTTAGCTACAAAACATGTGTCGAGAACTTGCGTGATTGGAGAAATAAAAAAAGGAAGAGTATGCCATTCGCTGTTCCAATGGTTTGGAGAGAGGGTAAAGATCATGTGTCAGACTGCTATTTCTGCATGACTAATCTTAAAGGAGTCAACCGCAAGAACAAGCATTGTATTCAGTATCCTAATGTTCCGTCTGCCATACGACCAGTCCCTCATGGTCCAGGCCTGCCCGTTCCCGAGCCAGATGTTGCAATGGAATCTAGCTCTGAATCAGAATCTGATAACGCACTAGACAGGGCAGAGGGTGGAGAATACATGCCAGAAGAGAATGACCGGCCAGTGCCTCTAACACAAGCAGATCTCAATGACCTGACACGGGATCTAAACCCTATCAAAGGAATCAGCACAGCTTCTGGGTTCTCGTCTTTGTGAGAAAAATTTGCTAGCACCTGAGACAACATTCTTTTGATACCGAGAGCGTGAAAGAGAATTTAGACAGTTCTTCACAACCCAGAAGGACTCGTCATTAGTTTACTGCAACAACATTGCTGGTTTGATTCAATCAATGGGGCTGGACTATGTTGCTACTGAATGGAGACTGTTCATCGACTCTTCCAGCAGAAGTCTCAAGGCAGTCCTCCTTCACAACGGAAATAAATACTCTTCAATTCCAATCGGTCATTCGGTGCAAATGAAAGAAACTCATGACAACATGGATCAGCTACTGTCTGCTCTGAACTACAATGACCATGGTTGGTTGATCTGTGGAGATCTTAAGGTAGTTGGATTGGTTTTGGGACTACAGGGTGGGTACACAAAGTATCCATGCTTTTTGTGTTTGTGGGATAGTTGGGCTGATGATCAACATTTTGTCAGACAAGAATGGCCACCACGACAACGTTTGGAACCTGGTTCACACAATGTTCAGGCTCGTTCTCTTGTTGAACCAAACAAGGTCTTACTCCCACCTTTACATATCAAACGGGGACTGATGAAGAACTTTGTGAAGGCAATGGACAAGGACGGCATGGGATTTACTTTTCTTCAGCAGAAGTTTCCTCGGATCAGTCTGGAAAAGCTTAAGGCTGGCATCTTTGATGGGCCTCAGATAAGGGAACTTATGAAGGACTCAATGTTTGACGATGCACTGAATGCAGCTGAGCTGTCCGTTTGGTGGTCGCTTAAGTCAGTGATAAGAAACTTTCTAGGAAATAACCGAAGTGCAGAATACGAGAAAGAAGTCGATGAGCTCTTGAACAGCTATCAAAAATTAGGGGCTCGCATGTCAGAACTGTGGTGACTTCAGTGAACTGTGGTGACTTCAGTGAGGAACAGGGAGAACGTTTCCACCAGGATATTCGTGTCATGGAAGAACGCTACCAAGGCCGGTGGGATGTGAACTTTCTTGCGGACTACTGTTGGTGTTTGAAACGAGACGTGGTGGCTGCCCAACACAGGAGAAAGTCACTGAAAAGGCCCTTCATCCATGATTAGATTTTCTGTAATATATCCTCTTTATCTTCTGAACTATGCAAGAAAAAATTATTTCTTTTGTCAAGAATTTTTTTCCAAAATTAAAGGGAATAAATAGCACTAAATGGCGTTTTTAATTATTTTTACCGCCTCGTATCTCAAAAACGTGACCTGATTGAACAAAATGAGTGTGATTTTTAGATTCTGCATAGCAAATTACCCTAGAATCAGTTATCAGAAGCTTTACCTTTGAAACTTCGCAGGCCAGTGTAATCAAAGCCAAGCTAGGGTCGTCAACAAAAAGACTTTTGGCTCAGTTTTCGTCTGGTAGCTCGGGGCTGACCTCTCCAGTATGGTTGCACTTGGCTGGCACAGCTCAGCCCGTCCTTACTACACGGAAGACCCTCCACTACATCAAAGTACTGGGCCTCGGGGGGGATTTATGGGTTAGAGACAGGAATGGAGATAAGGTCAAGGCTTACATTTAGATATTAACTCCTTTTAATACAAGCCGTCAATTTGGAGGTCGTGGATTCTATGTCCACTGCAGAGTTTATTTTTGCTTGTTCGATTTACTAGTAGATATGGAATTCCTAGTGGTTTATTTGGATAATGCCAAATCATTTATACAAGCAGAAAGTATTATTGGACAACTTCTACAATCTTCTGAATTTGAAGACGACTATGTTGATTCAGAACCTCTTTGATACGTTCTCTTAAGACTGCACTAGCCTCTAGAGACCAAGTTCGAGCCGTCGTGCCGCTCACACCTACTCTTTAATGCTTCCTACGTGTAACTAATAACAGCACAATGGCCACCAGGAACAGCAACAAGAAACTGTTAGATATGGTGGAAACTTTACTCAAGGCCAAAGAAGAAAATATCCAATGAGCAAGCCAGAAAAGACCGACAGTTCCCAAGATCGACTATCATCAAGTTAAAAGACTATCACCCAACAACAGGAGATATCGGACTTTAGATAGACAGTGGAAACCCTTCAAGCTTGAGTGGACAATTTGAACAATACATGAGAAAGAGGACATCATTATTAATAGATTAAAGGTTGTGAAGTCATATTCAGATAGTGAAAGGTGATTCTGACTTTAGTGTGGACAACAGTGGATGAAATATTGTGGAGAATCAAGTGATTGAAACTGAGTAACAAAGGAATACAGATCAGACACATTTTGGCTTGTCACACACTAGGAAAACTACGACAGGATGGTACCCAGAATGCGATTGTCATTTTCATATCAAGGAAGACTAAAGTACATGTACTGAAGAACGCCAAGAAACTGAAGAGGACGAGCATTTACGTGTTTTGGGGTTTTATGATTTTTTGTTTTATTTGACCAAATGACAAGAATCTTGTCATCAGAGTTTAATGGGTTAAGTGATCACCTGCCTGTATTCACAATTAACCTAATAGAAACCCATCGCAAATCAAAACCAGAAATTATAATAAAACATAAAATAGATGACAAAAGTATTGCAAAATCAGGTGCTTGAATAAAGAAAACTGTAATCTGGTTTACAAGTCAGAAAATGCCAATCAATCATACACCGAGAGAGAAATGGAGAGAGAGAGAGAGAGAGAGAGAGAGAGAGAGAGAGAGAGAGAGAGAGAGAGAGAGAGAGAGAAAGAGAGAGAGAGAGAAAATTACTAACAGCCTTAAGGATGCATGTCGAAAGAGAAACCAACTCTACAAGAAATAAATTAAAAGCAAGTCCACGACTGACGAAATCAAAATTTACAAAAACGGACAACAATCCTACAGAATTGCGAGAAAAAACACCAAGATACTCTGAAAATAATTAAGGTAATATAAAAAAGATGGGAAGTGATAACTTAGCTAGGCCAAAAAGTAGAAATCACAATGAATACAAAGACCTTATTTAAAAAAGGCAAAACAAAAAAAGATACAGCAAATTAATTGGATTTCCTCTCCTACATAGGACCTAAACTTGCGAAGCAAACAAAAACTAATCAAACTTGAGACTTATGAAACAACGAATCGGTAACTTTTTTATTGCCAGTCACCGACAACGAGCTTATGAATACCATTAAACCAATGCAAAGCAAGAAATCGCTTGATTATCTAGGAATCAATGAGCCTCGCAGAGCAAATCATGCCAAACATAAAAAATCATTTTTTAGCAATATGCAACTAGTCATTTGAGCAAGGATTATTCTCAGATGCTATGAAATCAGCAAAAGTAGTTCCAGTATCTAAATCAGGCAACAAATCTAGCTATAACAACTACTGACCAATTCCACTATTACCAGTTTTCTAAACTGCGGGAGAAGTTATTGTTGGAGAACTTCAAGAACAATGCAGTGTCCTTTCTACCTACATCTACCGACTCTCACCCACAAGACTAGTATGTGCATATGCATTGCACCACATTAGTTAGGGACACAGTGGATAAAAAAAGATGCATTGGTGTACCTAGGTATCCAAGGGAAAAGGAGAAACATCGCCTAGGAAATTCTGAAAGAATTACAAGCGGAAGGACATGGCTTGGATAGGAAAATCGAGAGACCTATAGGATGGACAGATACTCTAAAGAAAAACAATACAACAGGCCACTGAAAGTAAAGCTTCTCAAACAATTCCAGAGGAAGTACTGTCCACAACGAGTTTAGCAAATAGTTGAAGTCTTAAAGTTTTCTTCTTACAGCAAACTTTTACATCATACTTCCTTGATCTTTTAAGCTGTCTTTAAGAAGTTAATGCCGACCTTTTAAAGCCACTTTTAATTATTCAATGGGCATAATGCAAAGGGATGCATTCCCTTACGGAATTGACATTTAGAGAACCCCAATACTAATGATAGACCCTCTTTGGTAAGTCAAATAAACTTTCTTGGACAAAACAGTTAATATCATGAAACTGTCAAATTGTGTATCACAGTGGTAATCGCAATCTTTTGTTAACTTTGAGTAAAAATTTACTTCAGGATCAATTGGGGTGTTACTGTGATTAAATACTGTAAATTCTTTGTTATTTTGACTATATCTTTGTACTAGTTAATAGTGGTGTATACATCTGGCACCAACTCTTTCCAAAATGACATATGAACAAAGACTGTCCAAATTAGAATGACCAACTCTGGAACAAAGGGAAAGAGGAGACTTACTACCAATAGAATTATGAAGGGAATGGAAATCTTAGATAAGAATAATTTATTGAATGGGTCAATGGAGAAACAAGAAAAATAGAAACTAAAAGATAATTACAGAAGAGATCTTAAGAAAAATCTTCCCACACAGTGATAGGTACTTGGAACAAATTAGACAGTGTGCAAACACTACAAGATTAAGAAAAAACTATGCCAAGAGATACAAAGACGGCACCAGAAGCATAGCTCCCTTCCCGTATAATACAACTAGGTAAATCCGAGTCACCTCAATTTGTCCTCTTTGGCTCTGACAAAAAGACTACATGACCTGGTTTCAGAATTAACTTCCATCTACAATTTCAAGGATTATGTCAAGGTCAAAGTAGCAAATTTAAAGTCTTGTATGGGGCAGAACACATAAGAACATAAGAACATAAGAAATAAAGGAGACTGCAAAAGACCATAAGGCCTACACTAGGCAGCTCCGTATCCATCACCACCTGTCGTCCCCATCCATAAAGTTGTCTAATCGTTTTTTAAAACAACTGATAGTTTCAGCGCTTACTACGTGGTTACTAAGTTTATTCCATTCATCGACCACCCTATTTGTAAACCAATTCTTGCCTATTTCCTTCTTAAATCTAAATTTGTCCAGTTTATACCCATTACTGCGAGTCCTGCCCTGTTGTTTTATTATGATGACCTTGTTTGCATCACCCTTGTTATAGCCTTTGATCCACTTGAACACTTCTATTAGATCACCCCGCACTCTGCGTCTTTCCAGAGAGTGTAAGTTTAGGTGCCTAAGCCTCTCTTCGTAAGGCAAATTTCCAAGTCCTTGTATCATTTTGGTCATTCTTCTCTGTACGTGGAACATAAGAGAAGAAGAGAGAAGGAGTTTGAATGTGTTTGAGATGAGGTGTCTGAGAAGTATGGTGGGGGTTACTAGGCTAGATAGAGTGAGAAATGAGGAGGTGAGGAGGAGAACAGGGGTGAAAAAGGATTTGTGAGATAGGGTTGATGAAAGAATATTAGGATGGTTTGGACACATGGAAAGAATGAGTGAAGAAAGACTAGTAAAAGAGGTATGGAAGGCAGATGTGGAGGGAGTGAACATGAGGGGACGTCCTAGGATGAGGTGGATGGATGGGGTGAAGGGGGCTTTGGGGAAGAGGGGAATGTCTGTTGAGGAAGGAAGGGAGAGGACGGAAGACAGAGGTGAGTGGAGAATGGTTGTATATGGATGATGTTGTGACTGCATGAGGAGGAATGGGCGGGGGTGGGGGGTGTGGGGGGGGTAGTATGTGTGAGTAAATTTTGACGCAGCCCGAAGGGATTTCTCCCCGTCCTCGCCTTATATGCAAAGGGGGACGGAGAGGGGGGGTCGCCGATTAAATGAAGCGGCCTTGCTGTGGATGTACTGTGTCTTGCGACACTGCTTCTGACCCAGGGCAGGGTGCAGGGATGACCCGTCATCCAGGCGGTGCTCAGATGAGAGGAAGGGTGGGCGGGGTGTGGAGTGTATTTAGGGATGAAATGGGTGGGAGTGTTTTTTATGCCTTTCCCTTTTTGGCTACCTCCCTTGGAAGGGGGGAAAAAGCCTTGGTATATGTATGTATGTATGTACAATGAATATGTAATGTTCACACTTGTCACCAACTATGGTAACATGGGGAGGTAGTGAGGTCCACCCCATGTATAAAATGCTCACAGCCCATTTGTAAACTCATTCCTTTGAAAAAGCATACCTGCAAAAATAGTCAGGAATAAACTCAAGACTAAGACTCCTGTGTTTCGTACTCTGCTTACGTCAACCTGTCAGAATGTCTCAACATATACCGTATATCCACTGCTCGGCACAGCATGTGGTTACCAATAGTCGTGCAGAAGTTGGATACTGCATATATACACCCAGGGCCCTCGCATGTGGGGGGGGGTTGCAATTTAGTCTGTACACGCCGCCTACAAGGCTGTCTTTTATGATAAAACTAGGTCAAAGGAGCCCTGAATGTCGACTGTATTATATGAATTTTGCATTGGGAATATAACAGCTTCCGATACCAGTAGACACCCAGAACTCCCAGTGGAAGGTTCATATGATGTCACACGTCTCATTATTTGAGGGGAAAAGCAAGTGAAAGAAGCTCCATTTTCTGAAATACAATGTCTTCATCAAAAAGGAGGTGAGTAAGGAAAACTATCATCGGGGATTTGTTCATATCTATTTCATAAGAATCTTCTATGTTTCTTTTCATGACAACACTTTTGAACCATATTTTCTTTGATAGTATACTGATGGCAGTTGTGTAAAAACTTTATAAAGAAAAAGTTGCGCTAACGCAACTATCGGCACCGGCCTCTTCATTGAAGTAGTTATTTTGTAACGCATATTTTTTTTTTGTGCATATAATTGCAGTGAATGAATACATCTGTGTAGCCTAACTTGTTTGTTGAAAGCATACATATCGTTTACAAACATTTTACGATATATAAATTCCAATATTATTATTTTTTCAGAAAAATAAATTTGAACGAGATCTTAGACGAGCTAGAGAGACCTACTATGTCTGACGAGAGTGAAATTAGTGATGAAGATGAATCCAATGGAATGGTAAAACAAACTGAAACACATGACGTTTACATTATGCCTGCAAATGATGGTGCTGTGACAGATGAAGATTCTGGCGAAGAAGAAAGCATGGATATCTCTAATCTTCCCAGAACACAGCTAACTGCTTTTGCAGTGTTGGATTCCACAGTGTCGCAAGATGATGTAGATGAAAATGCTGAAAGACAAGCATCCCAGAAAAAGAAAATCATAAAACTCAGAAAATGGAAAGCACAGGATCCATATAAACCATCAATTGCTGACATTCCACATAAGCCTAGTGAGACCCTTGAGCTTTTCTTGGATGTATTAGCTATTGATCACCTTGTGAAACAAACTGTAAGCTATGCAGTACAGAATGGTAAACATTCATTTACGCTGACAAGTGATGAAATGAAAACCTTCATAGGAATTTTGTTAGTGTCAGGCTACTGTTGCGTTCCACGTCACAGACTGTATTGGCAGAGACAACCAGACGTGTATAATGAGCTTATTGCTGACTCCATGCGCAGCGATCGCTTTGATGAGATCATGAAATATTTTCATGCTGCAGACAACACAAAGCTTCCCAAAAATGACAAGTATGGCAAAGTTTCTCCCCTCATGAAAATCCTGAATGGCAACTTTCTCAAGTACGGGGAAGTATTTGGGCCAATAAATATATCCATTGATGAGTCAATGATACCTTATTTTGGTCGGTATCCCACAAAACAGTTCATCAGGGGAAAACCTGTACGATGGGGTTATAAAGCATGGGTTGCAGCTGATCCAAATGGCTATGTTTTTTATATATCTGTTTACCAAGGCAAAGATGGTGCAAAGGATAAGGCTAATGCATCTTATGGACTTGGTGGAAAAGTTGTACTTGATGTTTTGGATGTGATAGAAAAACGTTATCCAACAAAGAAGTTATCCCTTTACTTTGATAACTTCTTTACATCCCTCAAACTTGTAGAAAAAATCAAGAGCATGGGTCATGATGCTACTGGCACACTAAGAAAAAACCGAATCGAAAAATGCCCATTTACAAATCCTGCAAAGTTTATGAAATTACCTAGGGGAACTGAAGAACATTTTTGTGATGCTGAATCAGGGATAATTGCAGCACGCTGGAAAAGAAAATGGCATTGTAACAATTGCATCATCTGAGTATGGAGTATCACCACTAATGAAGGCTGAACGCTATGTTGCTTCTCAGAAGAAACGTATGAATGTTTTGATGCCAAATGCCATCCATCAGTATAATCGGAAAATGGGTGGTGTTGATAGGGTAGATCAAAATATTGCTCAGTACAGGCCTTCAATTCGTGGGAAAAACTGGTACTTTCCAATTGTCACATACTTGTTTACAGTATGTGTAAACAATGCCTGGATTTTTGCAAGAGAAGGAGGTTACAAAGAGGATATGTTATCATTCATACGTGCTGCTGCTACTGAATGGATACAGAATCACGGCAAAAAGCCAAATAATCCAGGAAGATCATGACCAGTTCTCAGTGTTGCAGGTGTATCGGCACAAATGCGCTATGATAATGTTGGGCATCACATCGTGAAATCGGATCCTCCAAAACGCTGTCGTTGCAGGTTGTGTAACAGTCAGACTGTATTCATATGCCAGAAATGTAAAGTATACCTGCATCAAAAGTGTTCAGTGCAGTACCATACCATGTAGGCCAGGAGAATCCTGTGAAAATATATCTAAGATAGGTTGTACTATTTCTTTATCATGATTTTTCTTTTTTATTATCACATGCACCTCATTTCTCCACTTCGAGAGCTGTATTATCTCTAAGGGCTGTATTCTTTGGTTTCCTTTAGTTTATAATAAAGAAATTCAAGGCTTCCTTTTTAGTCAGGAAATTCTAATTATGTATCAAAAGTGAGTTTTATACATAATTCTTAAAATTCTTCTTACGCAACATGTACTGCAGTCGAAACGCTGCTCATTGCGTTTGCGCAACAACACATTTTCGTCAATAAAATGAGAACCATTGTACATATGGAGTAATTTTCATCATATGTTTGCAGTTTAGGTTCACATTATGCATATATCAAAGCGGCAACATCAAATTCTTACTTTCATTTTTTTTCGGCTTAAATGGGTTAATATGTATACAACTGTAAAGTAATTATACTGTTGGCAACTGCCACACACCATCACTGGCTTTGGTGGAAAGCACCAGTGACTGAGGCAACAGAATAAAGAGAAGAACCCACAGTTTTTCTCCACCTCCAACTAATGTAGATCCAAACACTTGTCTACATTAACTAAATTCCAATTGTAACCAGTTAATACTGATGTACCTTTAGGGTTTGCATTTTTGGGAGAAATTTCCAGAAAAAATAATACCTTTCATTTATAAAGGCATAATAAATGCACCACAAAAGTCAAAACTTTACATAGCATAAACCAATTCAAGGTGGTCATAACTGTAAATGCACTTTACTTATGAACTACAGCCTCCTCTCAATCCTCTGTAAATGCACACTGGTAACCTCCACTCGTTCAGAAGATCGAGGCACTCTCCTTACCTGCAATAAATGCAATTGTTATTTACATTTACTTACAAAGAGCATCATGCAACTGTTAAATCTACCGAATCCATGCAATGCAAGCTAGGAATCTTCATACAATTCTTGCAATCAATGACCAGTCATTCTTAGTCCTATGTAATTTCTATGATAAAGATTCCCGGGCAAAGCCTAGGTCAGGGACCACTTTGGCAAATGTGCAAAGCCTGGCACACTACTTTTCCAGGATGTGAAACCCATAGCTCACCATAATATAACTACAGTAATAAATTAGTGCAAGGGAATCACATGAGAGGTACAAAGTAAAAAATAAAACAAGATAAAGGAGGCTGATGTGAAATGGGATAAGAGTATGATCAAATCTTTTAAGTAATAAAAAATGTTTGGGAATGAAACTGAAGAAAGGCAAATTAAGTAGAGAAAAAGTAAAAGGTGTAGATGTAGAGATGATAATGGAAGAGAAGGCAGCAAGAGGAAGGTGGGCAGAGTATTTTAGGGGGCTGCTAAATGTGAAGGAGGATAGATAGGGAAAGGTAGTTGTAGTGGGAAGCGCTAAGAAAATGACCATGATGAGCAAGGGAAATGGAGAAATAAGGAAAGATGAAGTGAAGGCAGTTAAGATGAGAGCAGGTAAGGCACCTGGGTTGGATTGATGCCATGCAGAATGTCTGAAAAAAGGAAGTACAGTGATGGACTGGCTGGTGAGGTTAATGTTTAGGAGAGGGTAGTGTGCTGGAGGACTGGAGGAGTGCCTGTATAGTTCCACTTTACAAGGTGAAAAGTGTGAGTAATAGTTTCAGAGGGATCAGCTTTTTAAGTAGTTGGCAAGGCTTATGGGAGGGTCTTGATCAAGTGGATTAGTAGAGGAACGGGAGTAACTGGTGAGGAACAGTGTGTTTAGGACAGGTAGGAGGTTGCGTAGATCAGATTTTTGTGGTAAGATATGTGAGAAAGCTATAGGAAAAGGTAAGGATGTATTATGGGCTTTTATGGATTTGGAAAAGGTTTATGAAAGGGTAGACAGGAAGGCACTGTGGGATGTATTGCAGATATATGGAATAGGAGGAAAGCTAGAGCAGGAAAGAGCAGTCCAGAGTTTTTACAATAGTAGAGCTTGTGTTAGGATTAGAAACTGAGTTGTTTGAGGTAAAGGTAGGATGTGTTATGTTGCCCTGGCTCTTCAATTTATACATGGATGGGGTGGTGCGAGAGCAAGGGTCGTGGGTCAGGGATTGGAGATGGTTAAAGAAAATTGAGAAAAGTGAGAGATAAACCAGTTGTTCTCCAACAACTGCTTGTACCACGATCAGGAGGTATTGAGGAAGTTAGTGACAGTTTGGGAAGGTGTGCGGAAGAAGTGCAAGAAAAATGTGGATAAAAGTAAGGTGATGATATGTACAAGGAGTGGCAGCAGACTGGGAGAGAGTACCGAGTAAGACTGGAAGTGGATAGTTCTAGATACTTCAGTGCGAATGTGGTGGGAAAGCGAGAAGTGGAGGTATAATGTAGATTGAAAGTAGCGAGTAAATGCCTTGGGGGGATTAAAAAGTGTAACGAGAGATAGACATTTGGGAATGGATGCTAAGAGGAGTGCATGATTGACTGTGCTAACAGCACTGTATGGGACAAACTTGGAACATAAGAGGAAGAGGAGTTTGAATGCGAGATGAAATGCCCGTTAAGTATGATAGGGGTTACTAAGCTAGATAGAGAAATGAGGCAAGGAGAACAGGGGTGGAAAGGGTATTGGGAGATAAGGTTGATGAAAGTATTGAGATGGTTTGGAAACATGAAAAGCATGAGTGAAGAAAGACTAGTAAAAGGTGTGGAAGGCAGAGGTGGAAGGAGTAAACAAAGGGTTGACTTAGGAGATGGATGGATGGGGTAAAAGGGGCACTGAGAAAGGGTAACATCTATTGAAGAAAGACAGGAGAGGACAGATAGGGGTGAATGAAGAATGGTTGTATAGATGATGCTGTGATGCACCAGGGGGAGTGTGGTGGGGGATGGGGGGGTGAGGAATTATGAAAAATAAATTGGCGCAGCCTGGAGGGATTTCTCCCAGTATTTTCTTCATGAGGGGATGAGAGGGGTTTACAGATTTAATAAAGCGGCCCTGCTGTGGATGTGTTGCGTCTTGCAACACCGCTTCTGACCCAGGGCAGAGGACAAAATGCAGGGATGACCCGTCATCCAGGAGGTGCCAAAATAAGAGGGAGGGAAGAGGGTAGAGGGGAGTGGAGTATGTAGGGGATGGAATGGGTGGGAGTGATTTCTATGCCTTCATTTTCTGGCTACTTCACTGTTTATTCCAATGCAAAATTCATATAATACAGTCAAATATTCAGGGCTCCTTTGACCTTGTTTTATCATAAATGTCAGCCTTGTAGGCGGCGTGTACAGACTAAATTGCAACCCCCCCCCCCACATGCGAGGGCCCTGGGTGTATATATGCAGTATCCAACTTCTGCACGACTATTGGTAACCACATGCTGTGCCGAGCAGTGGATATACGGTATATGTTGAGACATTCTGACAGGTTGACGTAAGCAGAGTACGAAACACAGGAGTCTTAGTCTTGAGTTTATTCCTGACTATTTTTGCAGGTATGCTTTTTCAAAGGAATGAGTTTACAAATGGGCTGTGAGCATTTTATACATGGGGTGGACCTCACTACCTCCCCATGTTACCATAGTTGGTGACAAGTGTGAACATTACATATTCATTGTACATACATACATACATATACCAAGGCTTTTCCCCCCTTCCAAGGGAGGTAGCCAAAAAGGGAAAGGCATAAAAACACTCCCACCCATTTCATCCCTAAATACACTCCACACCCCTCCCACCCTTCCTCTCATCTGAGCACCTCCTGGATGACGGGTCATCCCTGCACCCTGCCCACCGCCCTGGGTCAGAAGCAGTGTCGCAAGACACAGTACATCCACAGCAAGGCCGCTTCATTTAATCGGCGACCCCCCTCTCCGTCCCCCTTTGCATATAAGGCGAGGACGGGGAGAAATCCCTTCGGGCTGCGTCAAAATTTACTCACACATACTACCCCACCCCCCACCCCCCCGCCCATTCCTCCTCATGCAGTCACAACATCATCCATATACAACCATTCTCCACTCACCTCTGTCTTCCGTCCTCTCCCTTCCTTCCTCAACAGACATTCCCCTCTTCCCCAAAGCCCCCTTCACCCCATCCATCCACCTCATCCTAGGACGTCCCCTCATGTTCACTCCCTCCACATCTGCCTTCCATACCTCTTTTACTAGTCTTTCTTCACTCATTCTTTCCATGTGTCCAAACCATCCTAATATTCTTTCATCAACCCTATCTCACAAATCCTTTTTCACCCCTGTTCTCCTCCTCACCTCCTCATTTCTCACTCTATCCAGCCTAGTAACCCCCACCATACTTCTCAGACACCTCATCTCAAACACATTCAAACTCCTTCTCTCTTCTTCTCTTATGTTCCACGTTTCTGCCCCATACAGTGCTGTTGGCACAATCACTCCTTCATACAGTCTCCTCTTCGCATCCATTCCCAAATGTCTATTCCTCATTACACTCTTTAAACCACCAAGGCATTTACTCGCTTCTCTCAATCTACATTCTACCTCCACCTTCACTCCACCTTTTCCTGCTACACTTGCACCCAAGTATCTAAAACTATCCACTTCCTCCAGTCGCTCTCCCTTAATGTTCACTTCCAGTCTACTGCCACTTTCACCCCTTGTACATCTCATCTCATATTCATTGTAATAATGATAAAGTTTAACAATTAGATATGATGACGACACTAATAAATAAAAGAAAATATTAATAGTAATTGTAACAATAATAATGATAATAATAGCAATGATAATAAAAATGAAAATATTTAAATATTTACAATAATAAAATAACGAAAATATTGAATATAAAAAATATAAATAAAAATATATATATTATAATGATAATAGTAATAATAAAGTTAAAAATAAATAATAATAAATAATATTAAAAGAATAATAATGATAAAAAGAAGGGAATAATATTTAAGTGGTGAATGAACAATGTGGAAATGATGGAGGATATGTGAATTGGTAACATGTGAAGTAAAGTATGGTAGCATGGTATAACAAGGAACGTCAGAGTAAAAGGATGAAAGCTGGAAAGGGTAGGCAGAAGTGGGAAAAAGGTATCTACTTAGAGTCGGGGGGGTCTGGGAAGCCATTCCTGGAGGGCAAGTGTCGCGGTAGATCTTGTCCATTTTAAGTCACCAGTTCTCTTGTTTGTGTTTTTGTGGTTGGCAATGTAAAGTGATTCAATTATTTTTTGTTGTTTTTTGTGTAGTCCTCTGGCTAGAATGGTGGATCCCTCCCAGTTTGGTAAGTGTCCGTCTGTGTCTATGTGGTTAACTAGAGCGTTTGTTTCTCGGTGGTGTCTAATGTCCGCTTTGTGTTCCCTGGGTCTGCTGTTAAGTCCTCTGTATGTCTCTCCATAGTATGCACAGTCGCATCCTTTGCAGGGAATTTTGTAAACGATGCTATTGTCACGGTTCGTCTTGGTTCTGTTGGTGGTCAAGTGTCCTATTTTCTTCCCTGTGTCATTTACTATGATGAGTCCTGTCTGTCTCAACGTTTTGGAAAGCATGTGAGAGAGGCCAGAGTTAGGAACCACAAGGTATCGTAAATCTGTCCTCTCTTCACTTCCTTTCCTCTGTCTAATTTTAATTGCTTTCCGTAGTGACGTCCCTAACATGCCCTCTGGGTACCTTAGGTTCTTGAATGCAGCGGTGATGTATTCAATTTCTTCTTGTAAATACTCTTTGCTGCATATTCTAAGAGCCCTAAGGTAAAACCCAATGATAACCCCTGATTTGGTCTTTTCGTCATGTGCGCTAAAATAGTGGATGAAGTCGCCTTTGTTCGTCGGTTTACGGTATACCTTGAACCTAGCGCTGTCGTTCTATCTGATGACGACAGTGTCTAGGAAAGGTAGGGAACCGTTGGTCTCTTCCTCTACTTTGAATTTAATTATTTGGTCTACGTTGTTCAGTTGTTCCAGTAGGTTTCTTGTGTTGTTTGTTTTGTGTGAAATGAAGAGGATGTCGTCAACATAACGGTACCACTTGGAGTTATCTGGGATGATATGTAGAAAATGGTCCCTTTCCAAAGTCTCCATGTAGAGCGATGCTGCCACTACACTCAATGGAAATCCCATTGGGAGCCCTTCATGTTACCTGTATTCCTGTTTGTTAAAAACAAAAGAACCAAACTTCATGCACTTTTCTACTAACTCCAAGTAGTCATGCTTGTTGATGGGTAAGTTGTCGGTGTCAATGTGTTTTACTGTCTCTTTAACAACCCGAAGGGCACCATCGATTGTTACGTTTGTGTAGAGGGAAGTAATGTCAAGGCTTACCAGGCGTTGGTCTGTGAAGTCAAATGTGTTCAGTTTATCTATTAGGTCGGAGGAGTTTCTAAGGTGTGTTCCGCTAATGCTACCTAAGGAGGATGAAAGAGGTTTGGCCAATTGCTTGGCTAGTCTATGTAGTGCGCTTCCTTTGCCAGAAGTTATAGGTCAGAGGGGAATGTCTTGTTTGTGGATTTTCGGAAGTCCTTTCATGGATGGGATTGTTGGGTCTTCCTACAGGAGGTAGAGGAGTCTTTTCCCCTTTTCCGTTCTTTTGAGGATTCTCCTGATGCCGGTGTTGAACCTCTTGGCTTCTTTGCTGGCTGTACCGTCCCTTTGTTTACAATATGTGGTTTGGTCAGAGAGTAAACGTTCCATTTTGTTGGTGTAGTCCCTCTTGTTCATGATGAAAAGCCACCACCTTTGTCGGCGGTCGTGATGATGATGTCGTCATTGTCAAGGAGTTCTTGAAGGGCATGGACTTTCTCCTGGGGATGGTCTTGCTGTTGTTCCTGGCTGCAATGGAACAGCATAATAGAACACCTTGCTTAAAGCCGGACTCGATGTCGCTGTCTTTCCAGTTGTAGTTCTTGCCCATGTAATTGTTCAATTTCTTTGGGTTTATGTTAGTGCTGAATTTTAGACCAAGGGAGGGGCCTTCCATTTGGGTGTGCATAAGGTTGTAGTAGGATAGGTTGTTGATGAGATTCTGTCTACCCACTTCTTTCCATTTGCTTGTGTTGTTACAATTACTATTAATATTTTCTTTGTTATTAGTGTCGTCATCATATTTAATTGTTAAACTTTATCATTATTACAATGAATCTGTAATGTTCACAGTTGTCACCAACTATGGTAACACAGGGAGGTAGTGAGGTCCACCCCATGTATAAAATGCTCACAGCCCATTTGTAAACCCGTTCCTTTGAAAATGCATACCTGCGAAACAAGTCAGGAATAAACTGAAGACTAAGATTCCTGTGTTTCCTACTCCGCTTACATCATATATATATATATATATATATATATATATATATAGTATATATACAGTATATATACAGTATATATATATACAGTATATATATATACAGTATATATATATATATATATACAGTATATAAAATACACACACACACATATAAATACATATATACATATTACTACAGGCGAGCAAATACTCCTAAATTTTCTCTGTGACTGCTAAGCAATTACTTTTTTCATACTGTTGTAATTGAACCATGATATTAATCAGAAGTTTTTCATTAACATGTGAATATCGAAAGACCTACCCGTCTCCTTAACAAGTGGGAGAAAACAGTTTCCGCCTTTTTATGCAGTTGCCCTGGAACGAGGTTTGCTTGCTCGATGAATACCATGTTCGGCTTCTGTTTGTGGTAAACATCGTCACTAAGACAAGCAAAATTTGAACTTCGATTTTTCGTAGGTGCGCGTTTTTAGCGATCCTCATTTCGAATTTAGGCTCGTTCACAAAAATGCGCAACTTAAAAAACAAGCCCTAGCAGGTGAAGTTGAGGAGACCATACAAGACTATAAATTTAGTATAAAAAACTTGGCCAATTTTGGGAGTGTTGAGGCCGCAAGGCACATGTGCACCTGTAGCGTCCACCAAGCTCATATCCGGCGTCCACAATTAAAGCGTCGCCACGTGAACCCAGAACCATCTTTCGATTGTAACCATCATTAACAACGTAGGAAATAATGTTGATATGATCAAAAACTGTCACACCTTGATAGCTCGCCGTGTAATGCCGAGAATTTGGAGTATGGTAGAAAATATTTATTGGATTATGGTCTCCACGGATCCCCTTACCGGTCGGAGGACAGAGGGGGGAGAGAGGACAGAGAGAGGGAGAGGAAAAAACCTTTATGTAACATTAGGAGACCATTTTGTCGGTTTTTTTTCATTTATACCTTCTCACTGGCAAGGGGAGGGGAGGGCAGGGCACGAGCAAGGGGAGGGGAGGGCAGGGCACGAGCAAGGGGAGGGGAGGGCAGGGCACGAGCAAGGGGAGGGGAGGGGAGGGGAGGGCAGGGCACGAGCAAGGGGAGGGGAGGGGAGGGGAGGGGAGGGGAGGGGAGGGGAGGGCAGGGCGCGAGCAAGGGGAGGGGAGGGGAGGGGAGGGCAGGGCAAGAGCAAGGGGAGGGGAGGGGAGGGCAGGGCGAGAGCAAGGGAAGGGGAGAAGAGGGCAGGGGAGGGCAGGGCAGGGCAGGACAAGAGCAAGGGGAGGGGAGGGGAGGGGAGTGCAGGACGAGAGCAAGGGGAGGGGAGGGGAGGGCAGGACGAGAGCAAGGGGAGGGGAGGGGAGGGGAGGGGAGGGCAGGGCGAGAGCAAGGGGAAGGGAGAGGAGGGCAGGGCACGGCGAGAGCAAGGGGAAGGGAGAGAAGGGCAGGGCACGGCGAGAGCAAGGGGAGAGGAGGGGAGGGCAGGGCAGGGCGAGAGCAAGGGGAGGGGAGGGGAGGGGAGGGTAGGGCAGGACGAGAGCAAGGGGAGGGGAGGGAAAGGCAGGGTAGGGCGAGATCAAGGGGAGGGGAGGGCAGGGCAGGACGTGAGCAAGGGGAGGGGAGGGGAGGGCAGGGCAAGAGCAAGGGGAGGGGAGGGGAGGGGAGGGGAGGGGAGGGCAGGGCGAGAGCAAGGGGAGGGGAGGGGAGGGCAGGGCGAGAGCAAGGGGAGGGGAGGGGAGGGCAGGGGAGGGCGAGAGCAAGGGGAGGGGAGGGGAGGGCAGGGCGAGAGCAAGGGCAGGGCGAGAGCAAGGGGAGGGGAGGGGAGGGCAGGGCAGGGCGAGAGCAAGGGCAGGGGAGGGGAGGGCAGGGCAGGGCGAGAGCAAGGGGAGGGGAGGGGAGGGGAGGGCAGGGCGAGAGCAAGGGGAGGGGAGGGCAGGGCAGGGCGAGAGCAAGGGCAGGGGAGGGGAGGGCAGGGCGAGAGCAAGGGCAGGGGAGGGGAGGGCAGGGCGAGAGCAAGGGCAGGGGAGGGGAGGGCAGGGCGAGAGCAAGGGCAGGGGAGGGGAGGGCAGGGCGAGAGCAAGGGGAGGGGAGGGCAGGGTGAGAGCAAGGGGAGGGGAGGGCAGGGTGAGAGCAAGGGGAGGGGAAGGGAGGAGAGGTCAGGGCAGGGAGGGGAGGGCAGGGCAGGGCGAGAGCATGGGGAGGGGAGGGGAGGGGAGGGCAGGGCGAGAGCAAGGGGAGGGGAGGGCAGGGCGAGAGCAAGGGGAGGGGAGGGCAGTGCGAGAGCAAGGGGAGGGGAGGGGAGGGCATTGCGAGAGCAAGGGGAGGGGAGGGCATTGCGAGAGCAAGGGGAGGGGAGGGCATTGCGAGAGCAAGGGGAGGGGAGGGGAGGGGAGGGGAGGGCATTGCGAGAGCAAGGGGAGGGGAGGGGAGGGCATTGCGAGAGCAAGGGGAGGGGAGGGGAGGGCATTGCGAGAGCAAGGGGAGGGGAGGGGAGGGCATTGCGAGAGCAAGGGGAGGGGAGGGGAGGGCATTGCGAGAGCAAGGGGAGGGGAGGGGAGGGCATTGCGAGAGCAAGGGGAGGGGAGGGCATTGCGAGAGCAAGGGGAGGGGAGGGCATTGCGAGAGCGAGGGGAGGGGAGGGCATTGCGAGAGCAAGGGGAGGGGAGGGCATTGCGAGAGCAAGGGGAGGGGAGGGGAGGGCATTGCGAGAGCAAGGGGAGGGGAGGGGAGGGCATTGCGAGAGCAAGGGGAGGGGAAGGCATGGCGAGAGCAAGGGGAGGGGAGGGGAGGGCATTGCAAGAGCATGGGGAGGGGAAGGCATGGGGAGGGGAAGGCATGGGGAGGGGAAGGCATGGGGAGGGGAAGGCATGGGGAGGGGAAGGCATGGGGAGGGGAAGGCATGGCGAGAGCAAGGGGAGGGGAGGGCCGGGCGAGAGCAAGGGAAGGGGAGGGGAGGGCAGGGCAGGGCGAAAGCAAGGGGAGGGGAAGATACAAAATATGAATTAACTAATATACTGAAGGACAGGAAATACAGTAATTATGGGTGACTAATTCAAAAGAAATATGTTGGGAGGAAATTACAGTGAAGGGTGGAGAGGAACTCTGGGGCAACGTCCTGCTCTACATGACCATTGAATACAGAATGACTCAGTGGATAAGGGAAAATACCAGATACAGAGGTAGTGAAGAACCATCAAGGCTGGATTTAATACTTATGACAGAGCCTGAAATTATCGATAAAATTTATTACAACACTCCGATAGGAAAGAGTGACCATGTACTAATAGAATTTGAGTTGAAAGAGCAAATGGATCAGAGTAGAAATGATAAACATAGAATAGGAAGACTAATATACAACAAAAATTTTGAGAAACCAAAAATTCTTTCAAAATGCGAACTGGGAAAAATTCCTAAATGAAGAAACAGGGATGGAAGAGAAATGGAATATACTAAAAGAAATTTACAATGAGGGAGTAAATAAGTACGTACAACAAAATTTTTTAAGAACATACATAAAAAGCTGGTACAACCAAAGGTGTAGCGAGGCTAAGGATAAAAGAGAAAGCTCGTTAGAAATGGAAAAGTGACAAGAAGGCAAGCAAATGGCAAATGTACATCAAACTAAGAAAAAAGTATTTAATACGCAGAGATGAAGAGAAACTATAAAAAATGCAAGGAAGAACCCAAACTATTTTACAGGTAGGTAAATGGCAAACTGAAGAACAAACAAGAAATAGAAAAGCTGCACCAAGGTAAACATAAATATACAGGAGAACTGGAAATAGCTGAAATTATGAACAACCATTTCAAATCGGTATTCACAACGGACAACTCGCCTAACTGAGGAAATAGAGAGATTCCCATCAATGAAAGAAATAATTGTAGCATAAGGAAATCAGCAACCAAATCAAAACCCTCGACATCAGAAAATCACATGGTCCAGAAGGAATTGCAAATTGGATACTGAAAGAATGCATTTCAGAATTAACAGACAAAATATACAATACAATTAAATTCTCACTTAAAGAAATAAAAGTGCCACAGGACTGGAAAAAGGCAAACATTGTACCAATTTATAAGGGAGGAAACAAGGAAGACCCATCAAATTACAGACCAGTATCCTTGACGAGCACAGCAGCAAAAATTTGCAAAAAGGTAGTCAGAAATTGATGGGTTAAACATTTGGAAGAAAAAACTATACTGAATCCAAATCAATTTGGATTCAGACAAGGAAGATCATGTACAACAAACTTAATCTACAAGATTAATAGACATAATACAAGAGAGCTGGTTGGGCAGACTGTGCCTTTCTGGACCTACAAAAGGCATTTGATAAGGTACCACACAAACTAATAAGATAGAATCAATAGGTGGCATCAGAGGAAAATTATTGGAATGGATGAAAGACTTCTTGATTGGGAGGAAAATGAGAATAGCAATTAGGGAAATTCTCAAATTGGGAGGAAATGATAAGTGCTGTCCCACAGGTATCAGTACTGGCCCGATCATGTTTGCTATACACATAAATGACATGGACGAAGGAGTAGAGTGTTGTATGAATTTCTTTGCAGATGATGCAAAAATACTAGAGAAAGTAAAAACTGGGGAAGATTGCAACTCGTTACAACAAGACTTGGACAAGATCTGGAAATGGACTCAAAAGTGGGAAGTGAAATTCAATATCAAGAAATGTAGTATAATGGAATTTGGAAAAAGTAAAAACAGAATATCGAGAGATTATAAAATTGGCGAGGGTCAAAAAAGTAAACTCCAAAAAAGATCTTAGAGTGATGATCAAAGACATGACATCGGATAAGTATATTAATAAAATAGTCGGAGAAACCTATAATTTATCGAGGTCAATAAAAGTGGCATTTGGATATTTGGACGAGGAAATCATTTTTTTTTTTAACTACACTAACAAGACCAAAACTTGAGTACACAGCAACACTAGACACCCAGTACCAAAAAGAAAATATAAAGAGCAACAACAAAATTGGCACCGACTCTTTCCAAAATGACATATGAACAATGACTTTCCAAATTAGAATTACCAACTCTGGAACAAAGGGAAAGAGGAGACTTACTACCTATAGAATTATGAAGGGAATGGAAATCTTAGATTTATTGAATCTTAGATTTATTGAATGGGACAATGGAGAAACAAGAGAGAGAAAAAGCTTCCCACACAATAGATACTTGGAACAAATTAGACAAAGTGTGCAAACACTACAAGATTAAGAAAAAACTTGATGCTGAGAGATACAAAGACGGGTCACCATGAGCATAGCTCCCTTCCCGTATAATACAACTAGGTAAATCTGAATCACCTCAATTTGTCCTCTTTGACCTGGTTTCAGAATTAATTTCCATCTACAATTTCAAGGATTATGTCAAGGTCAAAGTAGCAAATTTAAAGTCTTGAAAAAAATCACTCAATGATATGGTGCATCTGTACAACCATTTAGTGAGAAATTGTACTTTAGAACTTCGAGACATTGTTTACATACTACCAAACCCCCACCTCAAAGCTCTACCCTAATTTCACTGGACCTTTTCATATCATTGGACAGGAGTAATAATAAAATCAAAGCACTCAAGTTGCATGATCTTATGAGTGATGCACAAAGATATCAAGAGTTCCTCATGGCCTTAACATAAAACATTCCATCATCAGTTGGTACTACCCCTACTATAGAAAGACTTTACCACCACAACTTCCCTCTACTCCTCTCCCCTATCACAACCTTTGCAGGCAAACCACCCTTTCACAAGATTGCATCTTGCCTAGGTGAACGAATATATCTACTTCTCCATGTTCTTATGATTAAGTAAATTTTACAGTATTTTCCTATGATGAAACTGCTCAAATCCATGTTTGTTTATCTTGTTGCAAGAAAGATGTAGAGTAGCTAATGCACGAGTGTATGCAAGCACAAAAGTATACATCAGATCCTGATAGTAATGGCAAGCCTTCAACAGAACCTACTGTTATGTGACCTGCCAAATTGGCTTGAATGACCTGCGAGTCCAACCGCCAAGACACTTGCATCTCAAATTGGCAGATTCAACCATACAATATTGCCATATGATAACAGTTAATGCAATTCACTACTTTGTGTAGAGAAGTATAGAGCTAAAATAAGTACTGACCATGCTGTTCCATAATGTAACAAGTTGAAAGAAACTTAATATGTATACAACTGTAAAGTTATATTCAAGGTGGACATAACTGTAAATGCACTTTACCCGTGAACTACTACAGCCTCCTCTCAATCTTCTGTAAATGCACACTGGTAACATCCACTTGTTCAGAAGATCGAGGCACTCTCCTTCCTGCAATAAATGCAATTTGTGGTTATTTACATTTACTTATAAAGAGCATCATGCAACTTAAATCTAATCCATGCAATGCAAGCTAGGAATCTTTTCATACAATTCTTGCAATCAATGACCAGTCATTCTTAGTCCTATGTAATTTCTATGATAAAGATTCCCGGGCAAACACTAAGTCAGGGATCACTTTGGCAAATGTGCAAAGCCTGGCACACTACTTTTCCAGGATGTGAAACCCATAGCTCACCACAATAATATAACTACAGTAATAAATTAGGACAAGTGAATCATACGAGAGGTACAAAGTAAAAAGTAAAACAAGATAAAGGAGGCTGATGTGAAATGGGATAAGAGTATGATAAAATCTTTTAAGTAATAAAAAATGTTTGGGAATGAAATTGAAGAAAGGCAAATTAAGTAGAGAAAATGTAAAAGGTGTAGATGTAGAGATGATAATGGAAGAGAAGGCAGCAAGAGGAAGGTGGGCAGAGTATTTTAGGGAGTTGCTAAATGTGATGGAGGATAGATAGGGAAAGGTAGTTGTAGTGGGAAGCGCCAAGAAAATGACCATGATGAGCGAGGGAAATGGAGGAGAAATACGGGAAGACAAAGTGAAGGCAGTTAAGATGAGAGCAGGTAAGGCAGGATTGATGCCATGCAGAATGTCTGAAAAAAAGGAAGTAGTGATGGATGGGCTGGTGAGGTTAATGTTTAGGAGAGGGTAGTGTGCTGGAGGACTGGAGGAGTGCCTGTATAGTTCCACTTTACAAGGTGAAAAGTGTGAGTAATATTTTCAGGGGGATCAGCTTTTTAAGTAGTTGGGAAGGCTTAGGATGATGTTGTGATTGCATGAGGAGGAATGGGCGGGGGGTGGGGGGTGGGGTAGTATGTGTGAGTAAATTTTGACGCAGCCCGAAGGGATTTCTCCCCGTCCTCTCCTTATATGCAAGGGGGGACGGAGAGGGGGGGTCGCTGATTAAATGAAGCGGCCTTGCTGTGGATGTGCTGTGTCTTGCGACACTGCTTCTGACCCAGGGCGGTGGGCAGGGTGCAGGGATGACCCGTCATCCAGGAGGTGCTCAGATGAGAGGGAGGGTGGGAGGGGTGTGGAGTGTATTTAGGGATGAAATGGGTGGGAGTGTTTTTATGCTTTTCCCTTTTTGGCTACCTCCCTTGGAAGGGGGAAAAAGCCTTGGTATATATGGGAAGGCTTATGGGAGGGTCTTGATCAAGTGGATTAGTAGAGGAACATAGGTAGTAACTGTTGAGGAACAGTGTGTTTAGGACAGGTAGGAGGTTGCGTAGATCAGATTTTTGTGGTAAGATATGTGAGAAAGCTATAGGAAAAGGTAAGGATGTATTATGGGCTTTTATGGATTTGGAAAAGGCTTATGAAAGGGTAGACAGGAAGGCACTGTGGGATGTATTGCAGATATATGGAATAGGAGGAAAGCTAGAGCAGGAAAAAGCAGGAAAGAGCAGTCCAGAGTTTTTACAATAGTAGAGCTTGTGTTAGGATTAGAAACTGAGTGGTTTGAGGTAAAGGTGGGACTTCATCAGGGATGTGTTATGTTGCCCTGGCTCTTCAATTTATACATGGATGGGGTGGTGCGAGAGCAAGGGTCGTGGGTCAGGGATTGGAGATGGTTAAAGAAAATTGAGAAAAGTGGGAGATAAACCAGTTGTTTGCCAATGACTGCTTGTACCAAGATCTGGAGGTATTGAGGAAGTTAGTGACAGTTTGGGAAGGTGTGCGGAAGAAGTGCAAGAAAAATGTGGATAAATGTAAGGTGATGATATGTACAAGGAGTGGCAGCAGACTGGGAGAGAGTACCGAGTAAGACTGGAAGTGGATAGTTCTAGATACTTCAGTGCGAATGTGGTGGGAAAGCGAGACGTGGAGGTATAATGTAGATTGAAAGTAGCGAGTAAATGCCTTGGGGGGATTAAAAAGTGTAACGAGAAATAGACATTTGGGAATGGATGCTAAGAGGAGTGCATGATTGACTGTGCCAACAGCACTGTATGGGACAAACTTGGAACATAAGAGGAAGAGGAGTTTGAATGCGAGATGAAATGCCCGTTAAGTATGATAGGGGTTACTAAGCTAGATAGAGAAATGAGGCAAGGAGAACATGGGTGGAAAGGGAATTGGGAGATAGGGTTGATGAAAGTATTGAGATGGTTTGGAAACATGAAAAGCATGATTGAAGAAAGACTAGTAAAAGGTGTGGAAGACAGAGGTGGAAGGAGTAAACAAAGGGTTGACTTAGGAGGAGATGGATGGATGGGGTAAAAGGGGCATTGAGAAAGGGTAACATCTATTGAAGAAAGACAGGAGAGGACAGATAGGGGTGAATGAAGAATGGTTGTATAGATGATGCTGTGATGCACCAGGGGGAGTGTGGTGGGGGATGGGGGGGTGAGGAATTATGAAAAATAAATTGGCGCAGCCTGGAGGGATTTCTCCCAGTATTTTCTGCATGAGGAGATGAGAGGGGTTTACAGATTTAATAAAGCGGCCTTGCTGTGGATGTGTTGTGTCTTGCGACACCGCTTCTGACCCAGGGCAGTGGGCAAGATGCAGGGATGACCCATCATCCAGGAGGTGCCAAAATAAGAGGGAGGGAAGAGGGCAGAGGGGAGTGGAGTATGTAGGGGATGGAATGGGTGGGAGTGATTTCTATGCCTTCATTTTCTGGCTACCTCCCATGTAAGGGGGGGGGGAGCCTTTGGTGTATGCAGAACCCTTACATGCCTAAGTGCCACCCCTAGGCAAAGTTTTCAGTGATGCCCCCCCCTCCCCCATCACTTTCCCATACAGCCTGTTGTTGTCGTTCCCTAGACTGTCTGTCCGAGCAGTCCCGTCTCCCCAAGGAATGCTACAGGCGAAACTGGGTTTTCCCACAAATCCTTTATTGAGTGTATGTTATGTTGTTTGCGTGCATGATTGTGTATAATGCAGTCTTCCATTATGTGTTGTATGGTATGGGGTGAAGTGTTACACCCTGGGCAGCTGTTCACAATGCGGTCATCCAGCCTCTTCTGGTAGCTTAGAAGTGCTGGGTGGTGGCCGCACCGCAGTCTGGCCAAGTGGACTCTGTCCTTTTGTGGGAGAGAGGATTCAGAAGGGTGGATATCAGGGGGTCTGGCATGCAGCAGTGTGTTGTCTTTCAGTGTGTTAATGGAGCGGTGAGTGATATGATTATGAATATAATTCCGGAGGCTGGTATTTGGTGGTTGTGGAGGAAGAGAAGAGAGTATTTGTGCGTAATAAAGGTCTTTGGGTGTTGTTTTAATGTTTCTTGGTGTGTGTGGGTGTTCTGCTATGTAGTGTAGTGGGTGTGATGTGTTTGTGGTGGCTGCGGCAAGTGTTTGTGTGCCTTTCATGTCGAGGTGGACCTTGACTTTGAGGACTTTTGTTTCATGGTGTAAATGGTCTGTTGGTGTTGTATTTGTGCAACCTGTAATTGTTTTTAGGGCTTTGTTTTGTATGATTTGAAGGGTGTTGTGGTGTGTCTCACTGAGATTAGGAGCCCATGCAGGACTTGCATAATTCAACACTGAGCGTATGCATTGTTTGTATATTGTTATATTAGTTTCTTTGTTTTGTCCAAATGTCGTTCCAGTGATTGACTTAAGTGCGTTAAGTCTAGGTGTGCATTTGTTTTTTTTTGTTTGTGATGTGTTGTTTGAAAGACATGGATGTATCATATGTTACACCAAGAATCTTCAGTGTGTTTGTGTGTGGTATTAGAGTGTTGTTGATGTAGAGTTGAGGTATGTATTTGTGTTCTATTGTCCAGTTGGTGAGAAGTGTTGCTGTAGATTTGGTTGGAGCTATTTTGAGTCTGTTTGTGATGAACCATGTGTTGAGTGTATCAAGGTATGGCTGGATTATTTCTGCAGCTTTGTCTGTGTTACGATGTGTGCATGTGATTGTTATGTCGTCTGCGTAGGAAGAGATTTGTATTTCTGAGTTGTCTGGTGTGGGTAAGTCATGCATGTATAGATTAAATAGTGTGGGGGATAGAACTGAGCCCTGTGGTACTCCATTCTTAATGTTTCTGATGTGCGATGATTGGCCATTATATGACACGTAAGCATTCCTACCTGCCAGATAATTGGCCAGCCATCTTTTGGTGTTATTGTGCATGTCTGTGTTATATATTTTATTTGTTAGGTTGTGGCGGGGGATAGCATCAAAAGCTTTACTAATGTCTAATGTTATGAGAAGTGTTCTGTGGTGGGGCCTATCTGAATTGATGCCATCTAAAATTCTTTGTGTGAGGTTTATCAGAAGAGTGTTTGTGGAGTGTAGTGGCCTAAAACCGTGTTGTGAGTCAGCAAGGGGAATATGTGGTGTGACAAGTTTAAGTATTAGGCGTTCAATGACTTTAGAGGGGGTGCAGAGAAGTGTGATTGGGCGGTGCGATGTTGGGATTGTTGGGTCTTTGTTCGGTTTTGGAATGGTGATTATTTTACCGTGCTTCCAGATGTCAGGTATAGTGTTGTGTGAATAGCTGTAGTTTGCAATGTTTGTGAGTGCATGTATACCTTATGGTCCAATGTGTTTTAGGTGGATGTTGCTTATGTTAACAGGGCCACAGGCAGATGAGTGCTTGAGATTATGTATTATGAGTTTTGTCTGACTGTCTATGAAGGGTGTATAGTCTGAGTCTGTGGGGAAGTCTTTCTTACGTCGAATGGTGCGTCGGTCGTCAGTGTGAGAAGTGAGATGGCTTGTCTGTGCAAAATGACGTACGAGTGCGTTTGCTTGTTGTCTGTTTGAGGGTAGATTATCTGTTGTTGTGATTATTGCTGCAAGACAGCGTGTAGTGTTACTGTTGGATAGTGTAATGCTGTTGAGTGTTTTGTACAATTTGCTGGTGTTTGTTTTGTGATCAAGTGCATGGATAAAGTTTTGCCAATTTTGTGTTTTTTGTTCGTGTATTTTATTAGCAATCACAGTGTTTAGTGTTTGTATTTGGTCTGCTATGTTTTGAGGGATAGGTGTGGGGGTATCGTGTTTAAGTGTGTCACGTTGTCTGATGAGGTCTTGGATTTCTGGTGTGAAGTTGGGGTTGTGTGATTTTCTGTTGCCTCTAGGGATGTATCTCTTGTCTGCGTTTTGTATGATTGTATTAAAAGTGTGCACAGCATTGTTAATGTTTGTGACTGGTGTACTGTTAAGTGTTTCAAAATGTTGTTCTGTCTCTTTAGTAAAAGCTTCCCAGTTAGCTCTCTTGTAATTGGTGTATGTGTGTCTGTGGCCAACTGGGGTGCATCTTGTTTTGGTGGTGATGATGATTGGAAGGTGGTCAGAACAAAGGCTTCTGACCACTCTCCATGATGTTGTTGGGGTTAGGCAGGGGGAGCAGAAGGTGATATCAGGAGAGGAGGGAGTGTAGAGGGCTTGGTGTGGGATATGTGTATGATTATGTGTGTTGTTCATGATAGTCAATGTGTCAAATTGAGTCTGTATATCAAGCCCTCTGTCTGTGTCAGGGTTGTCGACATACCAGGCAGACGACTTGGCGTTGAAGTCACCACCCATGATCAGGTTAGTGATTGAGGCTAGTTGGCTAAATTGAGGCCTGAAGGTGTTTGGAACTGTGGGGTATGATTGTGGGGGGAATGTACATGTTAACTATTGTCAGTGTTGATTTGTTGCCTGTGTGGATTCGAATGGATTGGATTTCTGTTGTGTTATCTGTGGTAGGGAGGAGAATTTTGGTTGTGGCACTTGTGTCCACAAAACAGATGGAGTGACAGATCAGGGTGATGAGTCCACCGCCATTGCCGTCGGTCCAGTCTTGTCTGATGGTGGTGTAATTATGAAATGATGGTGTTTTGTGTCAGTGTCTTAGTTTTGTTTCTTGTATAATCGCAATGTGTATGTTGTGTTGTTTAAGAAAGTGTTCAAGTTCATGTTTTTTCGTGTTAATACCGTCAATGTTGTGTTGTAATATGTTGATGTTGTTTGTTTTGTATGTGTTGTATGTTGCCGTTTGGGGTTGAGGTTGGGGTGGTAATGGGGAAGGTGTAGGATCTGGGTTAGAGGGGGGGAAAGGAGAGATCGGGGACAAAGGAAGGGGAGTACAGATCGGGGGTAAGGGCAAAGGGAAATTGGGAGTGGGTAAGGGTGCTGGCTGTGGTTGGGGAGGTGGGAGTGGGGTTACTGGAGGGCAGGTAGAACATGTCCAACCGTTTGTGTATTGGTTTGTGTCAGCAAGTGTTGTACAAGTGAGGTGGGCCCAGTTTTTGCACACATTGCACTGAACTGAGCCCTTTGTCTGTCTGCTCGAAGTAATGGGTTTAGAGCATGTTGGGCATGTGTATTTTGTGGTGGGCCCAGGATTGCTCTCTACATCTCCGGCTAAAAGTAGGAGAAGAGGAGTAATCGCCGGAAAATCACCCCTCGGTGCAGAAAAAACATAACATTGCATGTTGGGAAAAAGGATTGTGGTACTCCCCAAGGCAGGCGTAGCTCCTCTTGGGGATCGGTGCCACCTGCGTAGAGCTGATGGCCAGGGGTGGTTGCTGCTGTTTGGCCCCCAACTCTTGGGGTTGGGGGGTGGTCCCACGACGTAGACGCTGCAGCTCCAGGGAGTTGGGAGATAGGGTTGATGGAAGAGTATTGGGATG
This sequence comes from Oratosquilla oratoria, assembly GCF_046742065.1. NCBI lineage: Eukaryota > Metazoa > Arthropoda > Malacostraca > Stomatopoda > Squillidae > Oratosquilla > Oratosquilla oratoria. The sequence continues at coordinate 47,522,109 of NC_134780.1, read as the reverse complement.
GTTTGGAAACATGAAAAGCACGAGTGAAGGAAGACTAGTAAAAGGTGTGAAAGGCAGAGTTGAAGGAGTGATAAGGGGCTAACTTAGGATGAGATGGATGGATGGGGTAAAAGGGGCATTGAGCAGTGGCGACTCTGGCCGTCAGGCTACTCGGGCTTAGCCCGAGTATAAGATTTTCTAAAATGAACAAGTAATTACAGCCAGTTAGCTCGGGCTCCATTTATTTCACCTGGCCACAGTTCATATATTTTAGTTCAGCGTCTGGGATTCGTCTACTCTAGGTGGGCTGTGTCAGAATATAAATATTGCTCCTATATAACGCGCCTGACTCGTCTCCCAATGATAGTCGAGCTGCTTCTCGGCTCGGCCAATCAGAGCTTTTCCGGATCCTGCCTCTGCCGCTTTTCCGAATCCTGCCTCCGCCTTGTTATCTATAATTGTAAGAATTTAAAAGTAATTCAAATTCAATGTTTCCTTGAAACAATAGATTTCAACAGAGCTTAGGATTTAAATTCCAATGTATGAAAGATCTCAATTCTACAATATTCTTAAAGGAACGGAAAACTGTCCAGTAACTTGGGCTAATACAAATTAGCTTGGTAAGCTGGGTAAAAGACTAACTGGCATCTCTTGAGTTGATGATGCGCTCGGGCTCAGAGCTTACCGGCCCAAGTTGTTATCTATAATTGTAAGAATTAAAAGCAATTCAAATTCAATGTTTCCTTGAAACAATAGATTTCTACAGAGCTTAGGATTTAAATTCTAATGTAAGATTTAAATTATACAATATTCTTAAAGGAACATAAAACTGTCCAGTAACTCGGGCTAATACGTATTAGCTTGGTAGAGGTAGTCTACGGTGTGCATTACGTCTCTTACCTTCATTTATGCATGTGTCTTAGGCGAAATCTGTGATGAGCCCGAGTGACGTTGATGACCTGGAGTCGCCTCTGGCACTGAGAAAGGGTAACATATGTTGAAGACAGGAGAGGACAGTAGATAGGGGTGAATGGAGAATGGTTGTGTGTGGATGATGCTCTGATGCATGAAGGGGAGTGCGGTGGGGGATGGGGGCGAGGGATTTGAGAAATAAATTGACGCAGGCCCAAAGGGATTTCTCCCAGTATTTTTTGCACGAGGGGATGAGAGGGGTTTGCAGATTTAATGAAGTGGCCTTGCTGTGGATGTGCTGCGTCTTGCGACACCGCTTCTGACCCAGGTGGGCAAAATGCAGGGATGACCCGTCATCCAGGAGGTGCCAAAATAAGAGGGAGGGAAGAGGGTAGAGGAGTATGTAGGGGATGGAATGGGTGGGAATGATTTCTATGCCTTCATTTTCTGGCTACCTCCCATGTAAGGGGGGGGGAGCCTTTGGTGTATGCAGAACCCTTACATGCCTAAGTGCCACCCCTGGGCAAAGTTTGCAGTGATGTCTCCCCCCCCCTTCCCCATCACCATCCCTTACAGCCTGTTTCACCTATTGGCTTGCAAAATAATGAAAATTTAACATTCGTATTTAATGTCCCTACTGCAGAATGGGTAAGGGAAAAAAATGTTTCATATTCAGTTGATTCTAATGCAAAATTAGTATATTACGGTCAAATATTCAGGGCTCCTTTGACCTCATTTTACTACAATTACTTTGTAAGCCTTGTAGTAGGCGGCATGTCCAGACTAAATTGTCGCCCCAGGGCATACCCCCCCCCCCATGTGAGGGCCCTGGGTGTATATAATATATGCAATATCCAACTTCTGTATTATTGGTAACCACATGCTCTGCCGAGCAGTAGATAGGCCCTAGGAGGTTGTTATATTATTATTATTATAATGTGTGTGTGTATATATATATATATATATATATATATATATATATATATATATATATATATATATATATATAGATATATAGATATATATAATATATTTGCAGGCAAGCAAATAGGCCTACTCCTAAATTTTCTCCGTGTCTGCTAGGCGATCACTTTTTTCATACTGTTGGAATTGAATCACGACACTAATCCATTTACATGTGAATATTGAAAGAGACTTACCCGTCTCCTTAACAAGTGGGAGAAAAAATAGGTTCCGCCTTTTTATGCAGTTGCCCTGGAACGAGGTAGACTTGCTCGATGAATACCATGTTCGGCTTCAGTTTGTGGTAAACATCGTCACTGTGACGCGCGAAATTTGAACTTCGATTTTTCGTAGGTGCGCGTTTTTAGCGATCCTCATTTCGAATTTAGGCTCGTTCGCGAAAATGCACAACTTAAAAAACAAGCCCTAGCAGGTGAAGTTGAGGAGCCCATACTCATATACAAGACTATAAATTTCGTATAAAAAATGAGCAATTTTGGGAGTGTCGAGGCCGCGAGGCGCATGCGCGCCCGTAGCGTCCACCAAACTCATCTCCGGCGTCCACGATCAAAGCGTCGCCACGTGAACCCAGGACCATCTTTCGATTGTAACCATCATTAACAGCGTGGGAAATAATGGAGATACGACCAGAAACTATCACGTCTAGATAGCGCGCCGAGTACTGCCGACCATTTGGAATATACAGGTGGTAGAAAATATTCATTGGGTTACGGTCTCCAAGGATCTTTCCTCTTACTTACCGGCCGGAGGAGGACAGAGGGGAGACGGGAGAGAGAGAGGACAGACAGGAGAGGGGAGAGAGGACAGACAGGAGAGGGGAGAGAGGACAGAAGAGAGGGGGGAAAGGACAGGAGATGAGAGAGGACACAGAAGAGAATTTATGTAACATTAAGATGCCATTTTGTTGTTTTTTCCTTCTTCATTTTTTTTTCATTTATAACTTCTCTGTGGCCAGGCTGATGCGCACAAACGTTTGTCCATTTTTTTTTTTTTTTTTTTTTTGTCAAACCGGCGCTACCTGCGGTTTCTCGCTTCCCACTTCGTAAAAGATGAATGCAGAGTTTTAGCACAGACTTGGCCAAATCCTTCCCGACGAAGGCCCACCGGACGACCACCACCTCAGCATATCGCCGCCTTCTAACCCTCACGCACTAAATAGTACTCCCTCTCCCTCCCCTCGCTATATTCAATCTCACGATTTCGTGAGAGTGTGCTGATGAACCTTAAAAGACAACCATGAACCGTGTCAAAGACTACAATTGGAGAGAGCAAGGGGAGGGCAGGGGAGGGGAGGGCAGGGCGAGAGCAAGGGGAGGGGAGGGCAGGGCGAGAGCAAGGGGAGGGCTGGGCAGGGCGAGAGCAAGGTGGGGAGGGGAGGGGAGGGGAGGGCGAGAGCAAGGGGAGGGGAGGGCTGGGCAGGGCGAGAGCAAGGTGAGGGGAGGGGAGGGCTGGGCAGGGCGAGAGCAAGGTGAGGGGAGGGGAGGGCTGGGCAGGGCGAGAGCAAAGGGAGGGGAGGACAGGGCAGGGCGAGAGCAAGGGGAGGGGAGGGCAGGGCGAGAGCAAGGGCAGGGGAGGGCAGGGCAAGGCGAGAGCAAGTGGAGGGGAGGGCAGGGCAGGGCGAGAGCAAGTGGAGGGCAGGGCAGGGCGAGAGCAAGTCGAGGGCTGGGCAGGGCGAGAGCAAGGGTAAGGGAGAGGAGGGCAGGGAGAGAGCAAGGGGAGGGGAGGGCAGGGCAGGGCGAGAGCAAGGGGAGGGGAGAAGAGGGCGGGAGCACGGGGAGGGGAGAGGAGGGCGGGAGCACGGGGAGGGGAGAGGAGGGCGGGAGCACGGGGAGGGGAGAGGAGGGCGAGAGCACGGGGAGGGGAGGGAAGGGCGAGAGCATGGGGAGGGGAGAGGAGGGCGAGAGCATGGGAGAGGAGGGCGAGAGCATGGGAAGGGGAGAGGAGGGCGAGAGCACGGGGAGGGGAGAGGAAGGCGAGAGCACGGGGAGGGGAGAGGAGGGCGAGAGCACGGGGAGGGGAGAGGAGGGCGAGAGCACGGGGAGGGGAGAGGAGGGCGAGAGCACGGGGAGGGGAGAGGAGGGCGAGAGCACGGGGAGGGGAGGAGGGCGAGAGCACGGGGAGGGGAGAGGAGGGCGAGAGCACGGGGAGGGGAGAGGAGGGCGAGAGCACGGGGAGGGGTGAGGAGGGCGATAGAACGGGGAGGGGAGAGGAGGCGAGAGCACGGGGAGGGGTGAGGAGGGCGATAGCACGGGGAGGGGAGGGGAGAAGAGGCAGAGAGCAAGGGGAGGGGAGAGGAGGGCGAGAGCAAGGGGAGGGGAGAGGAGGGCGACAGCAAGGGGAGGGGAGGGGAGGGCGAGAGCAAGGGGAGGGGAGGGGAGGGCGAGAGCAAGGGGAGGGGAGGGGAGCGCGAGAGCAAGGGGAAGGGAAGGGAGGGCGAGAGCAAGGGGAAGGGAAGGGAGGTCGGGAGCAAGGGGAGGGGAGGAAAAGGGAGGGCAAGAGCAAGGTGAGGGGAGGGGAGGGGAGGGCGAGAGCAAGGTGAGGGGAGGGGAGGGCGCGAGCAAGGAGAGGGGAGGGCGAGAGCAAGGGCAGGGGAGGGAAGAGGAGGGGAGAGCGAGAGCAAGGGGAGGGGAAGGGAGGACGAGAGCACGGGGAGGGGAGAGGAGGGCGAGAGCACGGGGAGGGGAGGGGAGGGCGAGAGCACGGGGAGGGGAGGGGAGGGCGAGAGCACGGGGAGGGCAGGGCGAGAGCAAGGGGAGGGGAGGGCAGGGCAGGGCGAGAGCAAGGGGAGGGGAGGGCAGGGCAGGGCGAGAGCAAAAGGAGGGGAGGGGAGGGCAGGGCGAGAGCAAAGGGAGGGGAGGGCAGGGCGAGAGCAAAGGGAGGGGAGGGCAGGGCAGGGCGAGAGTGAGGGGAGGGGAGGGCGAGAGTGAGGGGAGGGGAGGGGAGGGCGACAGCAAGGGGAGGGGAGGGCGAGAGACAAGGGGGGGGAGGGGGGCAAGGGGAGGGAGGGGAGGGCAAGGGGAGGGGAGGGAGGGCAAGGGGGAGGGGAGGGGAGGGGGAGGGGGGCAAGGGAGGGCGAGGCGAGGGCAAGGGGGAGGGGAGGGCAGGGGAGGGCGAGGGCAAGGGGAGGGGAGGGCGAGGGCAAGGGGAGAGAGAGGGCAAGGGCGAGGGGACGGCAAGGGGGAGGGAAGGGCAAGGGCGAGGGAGGCAAGGGGAGGGGAGAGGGCAAGGGGAGGGGAGGGAGAGGGCAAGGGGGAGGGGAGGGGAGGGGAGGGCAAGGGAGGGAGAGGGCAAGGGGGGAGGGGGGCGAGGGCAAGGGGGGAGGGGGGGGGAGAGGGCAAGGGGGGAGGGGGAGAGGGCAAGGGGGAGGGGAGGGGAGGGCGAGGAGGGAGGGGAGGGCAAGGGGAGGGGGAGGGGAGGGCAAGGGGAGGGGAGGGCAAGGGGGAGGGGAGGGCGAGGGGCAAGGGGAGGAGGGGGGGAGGGGAGGCAAGGGGAGGGGAGGGGAGAGAGGAGGGGAGGGCGAGAGGGGGAGGGGAGGGGAGGGCAAGGGGGAGGGGGAGGGCAAGGGGAGGGAGGGCAAGGGGGAGGGGAGGGAGAGGGCAAGGGGAGGGGAGGCGAGGAAGGGGGAGGGAGGGCAAGAGGGGGAGGAGGGCAAGGGGAGGAGGGAGGGGGGAGGGCAAGGGGGAGGGGAGGGGAGGGAAGGGGAGGGAGGGGGAGGGGAGGGGGGGGGAGGGAGGAGGGAGGGGGGGAGGGGGGGGAGAGGGGGGGGGGGGAGGGGAGGGGGAGGGGAGGGGGAGGGGGGAGGGAGGGGGGGGGAGGGAGGGAGGGCGAGAGGGGGGAGGGGAGGGCGAGGGGGGGGAGGGGAGGGGGGGGGGAGGGGAGGGGAGGGCGAGGGGAAGGGGGAGGGGAGGGAGGGAGGGGAGGGGAGGGGAGGGGGGGAGGGGAGAGGGGGGAGAGGAAGGGGGGAGGGGAAAGCTGGGGGGGGAGGGGAGAAGGGGGGGGGGGCGAGGGAAGGGGAGGGGAGGGAGGGGGGAGGGGGAGAGGGAGAGGAGGGAGGGGAAGGGGGGGAGGGGAGGGGGAGAGGGGGAGGGGGGGGCAAGGGGAGGGGGAGGGGGAGGGGGGGGGGAGGGGAGGGGGGGGGCGAGGAGGGGGAGGGAGGGAGGGGGGGAGGGGGAGGGGAGGGGGGGGGAGGGGGAGGGGAGGGGGGGGGCGGGAGGGGGGGGGGAGGGGAGGGGGAGGGCGAGAGCAAGGGGAGGGGAGGGGGAGAGCAAGGGGAGGGGAGGGGAGGGCGAGAGCAAAAGGAGGGGGAGGGCGAGAGCAAAAGGAGGGGGAGGGCGAGAGCAAAAGGAGGGGGAGGGCGAGAGCAAGGGGAGGGGGAGGGCGAGAGCAAGGGGAGGGGGGGGGGGGCGGGGGGGAGGGGGAGGGGGGGGGAGGGAGGGCGAGGAAGGGGGGGGGGGAGGGGGGTGGGAGGGAGGGGTGGAGGGGGGGAGGGAGAGGGGAGGGGAGGGGGAGTGGCGGGGGGGGAGGGAGGGAGGGCGAGGGGAGGGGGGAGGGGGAGGGGAGGGGGGGGAGGGGGGGAGAGGGGGAGGGAGGGGAGGGAGGTGGAGAGGGGGGGGGGAGGGGAGGGGGGGGAAGGGGGGAGCGAGGGGAGGGGGGGAGAGGGGAGAGGGGGAGGGGGGGGGAGGGGGGGGGGGGAGGGGAGGGGGGGGGGGGGGGGGGAGGGAGAGGGGGGGGGGAGAGGGGGGGAAGGGGAGGGGAGCGAGGGGGGGGGGGAGAGAAGGGGGAGGGCGAGAGAGAAGGGGGGGAGGGGAGGGAAGAGGGGAGGGCGAGAGAGAGGGGGGATGGGGAGGGCGAGAGAGAGGGGGGATGGGGAGGGCGAGAGAGAGGGGGGATGGGGAGGGCGAGAGAGAGGGGGGCTGGGGAGGGCGAGGGAGGGGGGGGGGGGGGGGATGGGGGGGAGGAGGGGGGAGGGGAGGGGGGGGGGGGAGGAGAAGGGGGGAGGGGAGGCGAGAGCAGGGGGAGGGGAGGGCGAGAGCAAGGGGAGGGGAGGGGAGGGCGAGAGCAAGGGGGAGGGGAGGGAGGGGAGAGAGGGGAGGAGGCGAGAGGAGGGGAGGGGAGGGGAGGGGGAGGGGGGAGGGAAGGGGGGCGAGAGGAAGGGGGAGGGGGGGGGAGGGGGGGGGGGGGGGGAGGGGAGGGGGGGGCGGGGAGAAGGGGGGGAGGGGGGGAGGGGGGAGGGAGGGGGAGGGGAGGGGAGGGGAGGGGAGGGGGGAGGGGAGGGGGGGGAGGGGGGGGGGGGGAGGGGAGGGTGGGAGGAGGGGGGGAGGGGAGGGCGAGGGGAGGGGGGGGGGGGGGAGGAGGGGGAGGGGAGGGGGAGAGGAGGGGGGGAGAGGGGGGAGGCGAGGGGAGGGGGAGGGGGAGGGGAGAGGGGGGAGGGGGGGGGAGGGCGGGAGGGGGGGGGAGGGGAGGGGGGAGGGGAGGGGAGGGGGGGGAGGGGGAGGGGGGGAGGGAGGGGGGGGGGGAGGGGGAGGGGAGGGGGGGGGAGGGGAGGAGGGGGAGGGGAGGGGAGGGCGAGAGCAAGGGGGAGGGGAGGGGAGGGCGAGAGGAAGGGGGAGGGGAGGGGAGGGCGAGAGCGAGGGAGGGGAGGGCGAGAGCAAGGGGGAGGGGAGGGGAGGGAGAGAGCATGGGTGAGGGAATGGGAGGGCAATAGCAAGGGGGCGGGGAGGGGAGGGCGAGAGGCAGGGGGAGGGGGAGGGGAGGGCGAGAGTGGGAGGGGAGGGGAGGGAGGGCGAGGAAGGGGGGAGGGGAGGGAGGGCGAGGGAGGGGAGGGCGAGGGAGGGGAGGGCGAGGGAGGGGAGGGGAGGGGAGGGGAGGGGGGGAGGGCGAGAGGGGAGGGGGGAGGGGAGAGAGCAAGGGGGAGGGGAGGGGAGGGCGAGAGCAAGGGGGAGGGGAGGGAAGGGAGAGAGGAAGGGGAGGGGAGGGCGAGAGGGGAGGGGAGGGAGGGAGAGGAGGGGGAGGGGAGAGGAGAGGGGAGGGCGAGAGCAGAGGGAGGGGAGGGGAGGGCGAGAGCAGAGGGAGGGGAGGGGAGGGCGAGGGGAGGGGAGGGGAGGGGAGGGCGAGAGGGAGGGGAGGGCGAGAGCAGAGGGCGGGGAGGGCGAGAGGGGAGGGGAGGGCGAGAGGGGAGGGGAGGGCGAGAGGGCTGGTAGAGCGAGAGGGAGGGGAGGGGAGGGCGAGAGGAAGTGGGAGGGGAGGGCGAGAGGAAGGGGGAGGGGAGGGGAGGGCGAGAGCAAGGGGGAGGGGAGGGCGAGAGCAAGGGGGAGGGGAGGGAGAGAAGGGGGAGGGGAGGGGAGGGCGAGGGGAAGGGGGAGGGGAGGGCGAGGGGAAGGGGAAGGGGAGCGAGAGGAGGAGGGGAGGGCGAGAGCAAGGGGGAGGGGAGGACGAGAGAAAGGGGGAGGGGAGGGAAGGGGAGGGGAGGGCGAGAGGAAGGGGGAGGGGAGGGCGCGAGAACGGGGTAGGGCAGGGCGAGAGAAAGGGCGAGGGGAGGGCGAGAGCAAGGGGGAGGGGAGGGGAGGGCGAGAGCAAGGGGGAGGGGAGGGCGAGAGCAAGGGGAAGGGGAGGGGAGGGCGAGAGCAAGGGGGAGGGGAGGGGAGGGGAGGGCAGGAGCTCGGGGGAGGGGAGGGCGAGAGCGGGGGGGAGGGGAGGGAGGGCGAGAGCACGGGGGAGGGAGGGGAGGGCGAGAGCAAGGGGGAGGGGAGGGGAGGGAGGGCGAGAGCAAGGGGGAGGGGAGGGGAGGGCGAGAGCAAGGGGGAGGGGAGGGGAGGGCGAGAGGAAGGGGAGGGGAGGGGAGGGCGAGAGCAAGGGGGAGGGGAGGGGAGGGCGAGAGCAAGGGGGAGGGGAGGGAGGGCGAGAGCAAGGGGGAGGGGAGGGGAGGGGAGGGCGAGAGCAAGGGGGAGGGGAGGGCGAGAGAAAGGGGCAGGGGAGGGGAGGGCAAGAGCATGGGGGAGGGGACGGGAGGAGGAGGGGACGGGAGGGGAGGAGAGGGGAGGGCGAGAGCAAGGGGGAGGGGAGGGGAGGGCGAGAGCAAGGGGGAGGGGAGGGGAGGGCGAGAGCAAGGGGGAGGGGAGGGCGAGAGCAAGGGGGAGGGGAGGGCGAGAGCAAGGGGGAGGGGAGGGGAGGGCGAGAGCAAGGGGGAGGGGAGGGGAGGGCGAGAGCAAGGTGAGTAGAGGGGAGGGGAGGGCGAGAGCAAGGGGGAGGGGAGGGGGAGAGGAAGGGGGAGGGGAAGGGGGGGAGGGGAAGGGGGAGGGGAAGGGGGAGGGGGGGAGGGGAGGGCGAGAGCAAGGGGGAGGGGAGGGGAGAGCAAGGGGGAGGGGAGGGCGAGAGCAAGGGGGAGGGGAGGGCGAGGGCGAGAGCAAGGGGGAGGGGAGGGCAGGAGCAAGGGGGAGGGGAGGGCGAGAGCAAGGGGGAGGGGAGGGGAGGGCGAGAGCAAGGGGGAGGGGAGGGGAGGGCGAGAGCAAGGGGGAGGGGAGGGGGAGGGAGAGAGCAAGGGGGAGGGGAGGGGAGGGCGAGAGCAAGGGGGAGGGGAGGGGAGGGCGAGAGCAAGGGGGAGGGGAGGGGAGGGCGAGAGCAAGGGGGAGGGGAGGGGAGGGCGAGAGCAAGGGGGAGGGGAGGGGAGGGCGAGAGCAAGGGGGAGGGGAGGGGAGGGCGAGAGCAAGGGGGAGGGGAGGGCGAGAGCAAGGGGGAGGGGAGGGCGAGAGCAAGGGGGAGGGGAGGGGAGGGCGAGAGCAAGGGGGAGGGGAGGGGAGGGCGAGAGCAAGGGGGAGGGGAGGGGAGGGCGAGAGCAAGGGGAGGGGAGGGGAGGGCGAGAGCAAGGGGGAGGGGAGGGAAGGAGCAAGGGGAGGGGAGGGGAGGGAAGGAGCAAGGGGAGGGGAGGGGAGGGGAGGGCGAGAGCAAGGGGAGGGCGAGGGGAAGGGGAGGGCGAGAGCAAGGGGAGGGCGAGGGGAAGGGGAGGGCGAGAGCAAGGGGAGGGCGAGGGGAAGGGGAGGGCGAGAGCAAGGGGAGGGGAGGGGAGGGCGAGAGCAAGGGGGAGGGGAGGGGGGGCGAGAGCAAGGGGGAGGGGAGGGGGGGCGAGAGCAAGGGGGAGGGGAGGGGAGGGCGAGAGCAAGGGGGAGGGGAGGGGAGGGCGAGAGCAAGGGGGAGGGGAGGGGGAGAGCAAGGGGGAGGGGAGGGCGAGAGCAAGGGGGAGGGGAGGGCGAGAGCAAGGGGGAGGGGAGGGCGAGAGCAAGGGGGGGGGGTAGGGGTGGAGCACGGGGAGGGGAGGGGGAGAGCAAGGGGGAGGGGAGGGGGAGAGCAAGGGGGAGGGGAGGAGAGGGCGAGGGCAAGGGGAGGGGAGGGGGGGAGGGGAGAGGAGGGGAGAGGGAGGAGGGGGAGGGCGAGGGCAAGGGGGAGAGGGGAGGGAGAGGGCAAGGGGGAGAGGGGAGGGCGAGAGCAGAGGGAGGGGAGGGCGAGGGCAAGGGGGAGGGGAGGGCGAGAGCAAGGGGGAGGGGAGGGGAGGGCGAGAGCAAGGGGGAGGGAGGGCGAGGGCAAGGCGGAGGGGAGGGGAGGGAGGGGAGAGAGGGAAGGGGGAGGGGAGGGCGAGAGGAAGGGGGAGGGGAGGGCGAGAGGAAGGGGGAGGGGAGGACGAGAGGAAGGGGGAGGGGAGGGGAGGGCGAGAGCAAGGGGGAGGGGGGGACGGCGAGAGCAAGGGGGAGGGAGGGCGAGAGCAAGGGGGAGGGGAGGGCGAGAGCAAGGGGGAGGGCTAGAGGAGGGGAGGGCGAGAGCAAGGGGGAGGGGAGGGGAGGGCGAGAGCAAGGGGGAGGGAGGGCGAGAGGAAGGGGGAGGGGAGGGGAGGGCGAGAGCAAGGGGGAGGGGAGGGGAGGGGAGGGCGAGGAAGGGGGAGGGGAGGGCGAGAGCAAGGGGGAGGGGAGGGCGAGAGCAAGGGGGAGGGCAGGGGAGGGCGAGAGCAAGGGGGAGGGGAGGGGAGGGCGAGAGCAAGGGGGAGGGGAGGGGGAGAGCAAGATCGAAAGCATGGGGGAGGGGAGGGCGAGAGGAGGGGAGGGGAGGGCGAGAGGAGGGGAGGGGAGGGCGAGAGGAGGGGAGGGGAGGGCGAGAGCAGGGGGGAGGGCGAGAGCAGGGGGGAGGGGAGGGGAGGGCGAGAGGAGGGGGAGGGAGGGCGAGAGGAAGGGGGAGGGGAGGGCGAGAGCAAGGGGGAGGGGAGGGGAGGGCGAGAGCAAGGGGGAGGGGAGGGGAGGGCGAGAGCAAGGGGGAGGGGAGGGGAGGGCGAGAGGAAGGGGAGGGGAGGGGAGGGCGAGAGCAAGGGGGAGGGGAGGGCGAGAGCAAGCGGGAGAGGAGGGGAGGGCGAGAGCAAGGGGGAGGGGAGGGGAGGGCGAGAGCAAGGGGGAGGGGAGGGCGAGAGGAAGGGGGAGGGGAGGGCGAGAGGAAGGGGGAGGGGAGGGCGAGAGGAAGGGGGAGGGGAGGGCGAGAGCAAGGGGGAGGGGAGGGGGAGGGCGAGAGGAAGGGGGAGGGGAGGGCGAGAGGAAGGGGGAGGGGAGGGCGAGAGGAAGGGGGAGGGGAGGGCGAGAGGAAAGGGGAGGGGAGGGCGAGAGGAAAGGGGAGGGGAGGGCGAGAGGAAGGGGGAGGGGAGGGCGAGAGGAAGGGGGAGGGGAGGGGAGGGCGAGAGGAAGGGGAGGGGAGGGCGAGAGCAAGGGGGAGGGGAGGGCGAGAGCAAGGGGGGTGGGGAGGGCGAGAGCAAGGGGGAGGGGAGGGCGAGAGCAAGGGGGAGGGGAGGGGAGGGCGAGAGGAAGGGGGAGGGGAGGGCGAGAGGAAGGGGGAGGGGAGGGCGAGAGGAAGGGGGAGGGGAGGGCGAGAGGAAGGGGGAGGGGAGGGGAGGGCGAGAGGAAGGGGAGGGGAGGGCGAGAGGAAGGGGAGGGGAGGGCGAGAGGAAGGGGGAGGGGAGGGCGAGAGCAAGGGGGAGGGGAGGGCGAGAGCAAGGAGGAGGGGAGGGCGAGAGCAAGGGGGAGGGGAGGGCGAGAGGAAGGGCGAGGGGAGGGCGAGAGCAAGGGGGAGGGGAGGGCGAGAGGAAGGGGGAGGGGAGGGCGAGAGGAAGGGGGAGGGGCGGGCGAGAGGAAGGGGGAGGGGAGGGCGAGAGGAAGGGCAGTGGAGGGGAGGGCGAGAGCAAGGGCAGTGGAGGGGAGGGCGAGAGCAAGGGGGAGGGGAGGGCGAGAGGAGGGGGAGGGGAGGGCGAGAGGAAGGGGGAGGGGAGGGCGAGAGCAAGGGGGAGGGGAGGGGAGGGGAGGGCGAGAGGAATGGGGAGGGGAGGGGAGGGCGAGAGGAAGGGGGAGGGGAGGGGAGGGGGGAGGGCGAGAGGAAGGGGGAGGGCGAGAGGAAGGGGGAGGGGAGGGGGGGAGGGAGAGAGGAAGGGGGAGGGGAGGGGGGGAGGGCGAGAGGAAGGGGGAGGGGAGGGGAGGGCGAGAGGAAGGGGGAGGGGATGGGAGGGCGAGAGGAAGGGGGAGGGGAGGGGGTGAGGGCGAGAGGAAGGGGGAGGGGAGGGCGAGAGCAGGGGGGAGGGGAGGGCGAGTGCAAGGGGGAGGGGAGGGGAGGGCGAGAGCAAGGGGGAGGGGAGGGGAGGGGAGGGCGAGAGCAATGGGGAGGGGAGGGGAGGGCGAGAGCAAGGGGGAGGGGAGGGGAGGGCGAGAGCAAGGGGGAGGGGAGGGGAGGGGAGGGCGAGAGCAATGGGGAGGGGAGGGGAGGGCGAGAGCAAGGGGGAGGGGAGGGCGAGAGCAAGGGGGAGGGGAGGGGAGGGGAGGGGAGGGCGAGAGCAAGGGGGAGGGGAGGGGAGGGGGAGGGCGAGAGCAAGGGGGAGGGGAGGGCGAGAGGGGGAGGGGAGGGGAGGGCGAGAGCAAGGGGGAGGGGAGGGGAGGGCGAGAGCAAGGGGGAGGGGAGGGGAGGGCGAGAGCAAGGGGAGGGGAGGGGAGGGCGAGAGGAAGGGGGAGGGGAGGGGAGGGCGAGAGGAAGGGGGAGGGGAGGGGAGGGCGAGGGGGGGGGGGAGGGGAGGGCGAGAGGACGGGGGGGGGGAGGGGGGGTGGGGGGGGGAGGGGAGGGGGGGAGGGCGAGAGCAAGGGGGAGGGAGGGGGAGGGCGAAAGGAAGGGGAGGGGAGGGGAGGGCGAGAGGAAGGGGGAGGGGAGGGGAGGGCGAGAGCAAGGGGGAGGGGAGGGGAGGGCGAGAGCAAGGGGGAGGGGGAGGGGAGGGGAGGGCGAGAGCAAGGGGGAGGGGAGGGGAGGGCGAGAGCAAGGGGGAGGGGAGGGGAGGGCGAGAGCAAAGGGGAGGGGAGGGGAGGGCGAGAGCAAGGGGGAGGGGAGGGGAGGGCGAGAGCAAAGGGGAGGGGAGGGCAAGAGGAAGGGGGAGGGGAGGGCAAGAGGAAGGGGAGGGCGAGGGCAAGAGGAAGGGGAGGGGAGGGCGAGAGCAAGTGGGAGGGGAAGGGAGGGCAAGAGGAAGGGGAGGGGAGCGCAAGAGGAAGGGGAGGGGAGGGCGAGAGCAAGGGGGAGGGGAGGGGAGGGCAAGGGGGAGGGGAGGGGAGGGCAAGAGGAAAGGGGAGGGGAGGGCGAGAGGAAGGGTGAGGGGAGGGCGAGAGGAAGGGGGAGGGGAGGGGAGGGCGAGAGGAAGGGGGAGGGGAGGGCGAGAGGAAGGGGAGGGGAGGGCGAGAGCAAGGGGGAGGGGAGGGCGAGAGGAAGGGGGAGGGGAGGGCGAGAGGAAGGGGGAGGGGAGGGCGAGAGGAAGGGGGAGGGGAGGGCGAGAGGAAGGGGGAGGGGAGGGCGAGAGGAAGGGGGAGGGGAGGGCGAGAGGAAGGGGGAGGGGAGGGCGAGAGGAAGGGGGAGGGGAGGGCGAGAGGAAGCGGGAGGGGAGGGCGAGAGGAAGGGGGAGGGGAGGGCGAGAGGAAGGGCGAGAGGAAGGGGGAGGGGAGGGGGAGGGAGGGCGAGAGGAAGGGGGAGGGGAGGGCGAGAGCAAGGGGGAGGGGAGGGGAGGGCGAGAGGAAGGGGGAGGGGAGGGGAGGGCGAGAGGAAGGGGGAGGGGAGGGCGAGAGGAAGGGGGAGGGGAGGGCGAGAGGAAGGGGGAGGGGAGGGCGAGAGGAAGGGGGAGGGGAGGGCGAGAGGAAGGGGGAGGGGAGGGCGAGAGGAAGGGGGAGGGGAGGGGAGGGGAGGGCGAGAGGAAGGGGGAGGGGAGGGCGAGAGGAAGGGGGAGGGGAGGGCGAGAGGAAGGGGAGGGGAGGGGAGGGCGAGAGGATGGGGGAGGGAGGGCGAGAGGGGAGGGCGAGAGGAGGGGGAGGCGAGAGGAAGGGGGAGGGGAGGGGAGGGCGAGAGCAAGGGGGAGGGGAGGGGAGGGGAGGGCGAGAGGAAGGGGGAGGGAGGGCGAGAGGAAGGGGGAGGGAGGGGAGGGGAGGGCGAGGGCGAGAGCAAGGGGGAGGGGAGGGCGAGAGCAAGGGGGAGGGGAGGGGAGGGGAGGGCGAGAGCAAGGGGGAGGGGAGGGGAGGGCGAGAGGAAGTGGGAGGGGAGGGTGAGGGCGAGAGCAAGGGGGAGGGGAGGGGAGGGGAGGGGAGGGCGAGAGCAAGGGGGAGGGGAGGGGAGGGCGAGAGCAAGGGGGAGGGGAGGGCGAGAGCAAGGGGGAGGGGAGGGGAGGGCGAGAGCAAGGGGGAGGGGAGGGGAGGGGAGGGCGCGAGCAAGGGGAGGGGAGGGGGAGGGGAGAGGGGAGGGGAGGGGGAGGGGAGGGGAGGGCGAGAGCAGGGGGAGGGGAGGGGAGGGCGAGAGCAAGGGGAGGGGAGGGGAGGGCGAGAGCAAGGGGAGGGGAGGGGAGGGGAGGGCGAGAGCAAGGGGAGGGGAGGGGAGGGCGAGAGCAAGGGGAGGGGAGGGGAGGGCGAGAGCACGGGGAGGGGAGGGGGAGGGCGAGAGCAAGGGGAGGGGAGGGGGAGGGCGAAGGGGGGGAGGGCGAGGGAGGGGAGGGCGAGAGCAAGGGGGAGGGGAGGGCGAGAGCAAGGGGGAGGGGAGGGGAGGGGAGAGCAAGGGGAGGGGAGGGGAGGGCGAGAGCAAGGGGGAGGGAGGGCGAGAGCAAGGGGGAGGGAGGGCGAGAGCAAGGGGGAGGGGAGGGAAGGGGAGGGGAGGGCGAGAGGAAGGGGAGGGGAGGGCGAGAGGAAGGGGAGGGGAGGGGAGGGCGAGAGGAAGGCGGATGGTAGGCCGAGAGTACGGGGAGGGGAGGGGAGGGCGAGAGCAAGGGGGAGGGGAGAGGAGGGCGAGAGCAAGGGGGAGGGGGGAGGGGAGGGGAGGGCGAGAGCAGGGGGAGGGGAGGGGAGGGCGAGAGGAAGGGGAGGGGAGGGGAGGGCGAGAGCAAGAGGGAGGGGAGGGGAGGGCGAGAGCAAGGTGGAGGGGAGGGGAGGGCGAGAGGAAGGGGAGGGGAGGGCGAGAGGAAGGGGGAGGGGAGGGCGAGAGCAAGGTGAGGGGAGGGAAAAGGAGGGCGAGAGCAAGGTGAGGGGAGGGGAAAGGGAGGGCGAGAGCAAGGTGAGGGGAGGGGAAAGGGAGGGGAGAGCAAGGTAGGGGGAGGGCGAGAGGAAGGGGAGGGCGAGAGGAAGGGGAGGGGAGGGCGAGAGGAAGGGGAGGGGAGGGCGAGAGGAAGGGGAGGGGAGGGGAGGGCGAGAGGAAGGGGAGGGCGAGAGGAAGGGGAGGGGAGGGGAGGGCGAGAGGAAGGGGAGGGGAGGGCGAGAGGAAGGGGAGGGGAGGGCGAGAGGAAGGGGAGGGGAGGGGAGGGGAGGGGGAGAGGGAGGGGAGGGCGAGAGGAAGGGGAGGGGAGGGGAGGGCGAGAGGAAGGGGAGGGGAAGGGGAGGGGAGGGCGAGAGGAAGGGGAGGGGAGGGCGAGAGGAAGGGAAGGGAAGGGGAGGGAAGGGCGTGAGGAAGTGGAGGGGAGAGGAGGGCGAGAGGAAGGGGAGTGGAGGGGAGGGCGAGAGCAAAGGGAGGGGCGCCCACATTTACTAAAATGAATAAAATAAAAAATATGACCAACACCTAAGCCAGAAATTTCAAACCACCACAATTTTATTTGGAGTTGTGCACTTCATCCAGGCTTCAGGACGACTTCAAAACGGACTCCAAGCTGACTTGGAGGCATCTTCCAGAGCCCTCCTATACCCAGCCAGTGCCTCCTGCCTGACGAAAGGAAGTACTACCCCCAACAGAAGTGTTCCGGCGTCAAGTGGTAATGGTGCTCTTCCGTTACACTAAAGTTCAAATCGTTTTCAACTTGAGCTGCCATGGTAAAGGGCGAACACGATTACAGACCCCAAACGTACCCAAACGTTCTGTATTCTAAAGTGAAGTTAAGGTCAACGCTATTTCAAACCTTTAAGAAAGGTCACGTCCACGTGGCCTAATGTACAGACCCCAACTCTCGTTTCTGCGCCCGGAGTAAATGGGGACAACACATCTATACGTCCACTAAACTTTAGTTTTTCTTCTGGCCTTCGCTAGCGATTTAGTCGCATGCCCCCCCCCCCTCGACTGGAAAAAGGAAAAGTTATTAAACACAAGTGAAAGTCCCCTACACACAAGACCACCGTTTTGCTGTCCCTCCCATTGAGTGGCACTTTTGGCTTTAAGCCTATTATAGTCGCCCAAGTCATTGACTTCCATCTATTAATACCGGATAACCTTTTAATGCATCTCATCATTTATCCTTTCATTTCTTCGACCTCGACATCTATCATAAACATGGCGTACCATTCGTCCGGCGCGACTTCGTTACTTACGAAATCTGTTTTAGCAACTTTTGTTTTTTATTTCCGACCAGAAAATTGCATACTTATATTACGTTGATAAATAATTTACAAAATTAACAACTAATTTTCTATTGCTACAAGCCGCGGGCTTCGCCCTTCCCCGGCTTCGCCGGAGCTTGGCTGCACAAACAATAGCAAATGTACTCGTACTTCCAACCTCCATTTGAATAACGACAACATGTCATCCGTTGCAGACATCTAGCTGTCCCCTGTAACAACATATCGCACAGGATGATGATCATCTCCACATGTGCGAAATAGACTTACATGGAGGTGTCCGCAGATTGCCACGCCGACTGAGCACTTGAAGGGTTTTAACAAAATCGACGAAACCACCCTGGACCGCGGAGACTTATCTTTTATATTATATTAGATATTACGTCCAGGTGCAAAACTGAACATTTAACTAAAATTGCTAAAACAGATTTACTAACTATTGAAGTCGCGGCGGTTGAATGATACGCCATGTTGGTTTTGACAGATGGCGGAATGCAGAGGTCGAAGAAATGAAAGGGCGATAAATTCGTATGTTCTAACCTACGTAACCTATCCTATATTTAATAATTCTGTACCTCAAATTTCTTGCAAAAGGGGTTGTGCCAAGCTACACAGTAAATTTATGAGACTTATGAAAAATACATGGTAAAAAGGCATCAAGTTCTAACAGTTGCAGTGGAAGAACTAAAGGACTGTAGATGTGAATAAACATGAACAACTTTACAATAGGGTTGGACATCTGGAAGACCAATCTGTTAAACTAAACGAATTTGTAAAAAAAAAGTGCTGTGTGCACAACTAGACTGGGTATTCTGGATGCAAAGACAGTTTATCCTGAAAAACTGGAATCAGAATGTAAAATGGCCAAAGCTTGGAAATGATAAAAATGACACTAGACCACAATCCAACTTGCAAGGGGGAGTGGAACCAGATTGTGATTGCCGAGAGACATGAAAGTAAAAATAGAGGAAACAATTTAGTCATGTATCATGTATGGAGTGGCAGAGTTAAACTCAATTGTTACACATGAAAGAATCTAACATTACAAAGTGTGGATTTCATGCAGGCATGTGGGGTGTATGATAAGTTAAAGATTTATAAAGCATTCAGGGTAGGCCAAGTGAGACCTGATAAACACACACCACTGATTGTAAAATTTACTGACAAAAACATAAGTTGCAATCTTTAAAAATGTAAAGTACATCAAAGACAATGAAATTTACAAGGGCTTTAGGGTAACAAGTTATTGCACAAAAAGGAAAAAATCAAGAACCAGCCTTGATTAAAAAAAAAAAAAAAAAAAAAATGGAGCCGCAGGGAAAGGGTGTCACAGTAACCAGTCCATCATGGAAGAGGTTAACCAAGGTGACAAGACAGGCATGGACGGGGACAGCAACCAGTGCATCAGAGCAAAACTACACAAGAGGAGAGAATCAACACAGGAAGGAGCAAGTGGAACACCGGGACAAATAGAAATGACAAGCCAGGCGAGAACTGCCCAGTAGTTCAACAGTAAATACGACTAGCTCAAATAATGGATTTAAAAACAATTACTTATTCTATCTAGTAATGTAGACACCTTTGGTTTAGATAAGCAGCTAGAATTAAGGGAAATGCTGAAGATAATTGAAAATACTCTTCAAATCATTGCATTGCAAGAAGTGAAAGCAAAAAAGCAGCAGATGAAGCTGGCCGAGTACAAAATAGATAACCGTATAATATAGATGCAAATGAAGGAAGAGGATTGTTATTGCATGTTAAGAATGATGTACTGTGAAATCAGATGAACCAAATACAAATTGTGGATATAGTTGTGTATAAATTAAATCCAGCAATGATGATAACCTGCTCATCACATCAGCATACAGGAGTCCCAATAGTTCTGCAGAAAATAATGACAGTTACAACTTCCACAAGAAATCACTGATAAAAGTTTAAAATAAACTAGTGTTGGGCGACTTTAATCTTCCCTTAATAAAGTGGGATAATTACACAACAGACGAGGGTATGTAGGGATTTTCTGCCTTTTGTGGAAAGAATTAGAGACTTTCTTCACTCAACGTGTTAAAGAAATGACAGAAGAGAGGAGACTGTGGGAAGCAAATCATGAGAAAGAGGACCAATAATCTACCAATGTCAGGACTACTGACTCTAGACAAAAATTAAAATGAAACAGGCTTTGGGAGAAACTGGTAAAAAAAAATTACACAAAATGAAAGTGAATGTGTACAAGTTGAAGTGCAGTACAGAAGAATCAAACAAGATGGGAGACCAGAAATGCCATCAAAACCAAGGAAAAAGAAAATGCAAAACCTGTCAGAATGCTACAATATTCTGGCAATACGTATAAAAAACCAGGACCAAGTCAAGGATAGCTCATCTTTACACAGATGACAACAATCTTGTGAAAACAAGTGACAGAAAAGGCAATGGTTCTTGCAGATAAATTCAGTTCTTGTATTAAAAAAAAAAAAAGCCAAGGATATCCTGACTACATCCAGGTTAGACCACGGATAAACTATGAAATCAGAAAGGGTCTGCAAAAGCTTAAAAACAAATTCACCAGGTCCAGATGGTATTCACCCAAGAATTGTTAAAGATCTGATGCAAGAACTATTGGTATCACTGAAAATATTCAGTAGTTCACTGGAAGAGGGAGTACTCGTAGTTCTGGAGGATTTGAATATTGCGCAAATAACACCAATATTTAAGGATAGCAAGAATGACCCTGGTAAATACAGACCTGCAAGTCTAACTAGAGTTCAGTAAATTAATGGAATCAGTCCCGCGAGAAGCATACACCTTATGAAAACTCAAAACTTGTTTGCTGATAAACAATTTGGGTTCATCTCTGGCAGATCAACAGTGCTTCAACCGATTCAGGTCTTGGACAAATGGACGGAGGTCATTAATGAGGGCAAAGCCAAGTTTGTGACTTCATGAAGGCACTTGACAGTTCCCCACAAAAGACTACTTGCCAATTATGGAATAGCCTAATCTGTTCCAATGGATTTAATTTTTTTTTTTTTTTTGTCTGGCAGAAAGCAACAAGTAATGGTTAATGGCGAGGCCTCCAACTGGAGGGAGGTAACCAGTGGGGTGCCTCAGGGATCAGTGCTGGGGCGTCTTGTGTCATGTTCATCAATGATCTTCCAGATGCAGTCATGGGACCAAGGTACATCTTTATGCAGATGATACCAAGATTTAGAACAATTCCAAATGAAGATAACTGTAAAAAGCTTCAGGAAGACATGAACTGAGAAAATGGTCAAAGATGGATGCTCAATTTCTATTCAGTTAAAAATAAACATACGAGAATAGGTAGATATAATGTAAAAGAGCAAGAGTACAAGATGTATATGGCAACATACCCAGCACTACAAATGAAAAGGACATTGGAGTTTTCAATGACTATCTGACATGCACAGAGCACTTAGCCGAGAAAATCAACAAGGCTAACAGCCTTCTTGGTATTACAAGAACTTATGTCCACCTTGATTTTTCCATCCTGAAAGCACTGAACATTGCACTAACAAGGCCTCGTTTAGAATATGCTTCTCAGATCTGGTGTCCTCATCTAATTAAAGACAGGGGCTATTGAAAATGTTCAATGAAGAGCCACAAGAATAACAACAGCTGAAAGGACATGATTATGAAGAATGACTTAAGGAATTAGATCTACCGATACTGGCCTACAGAAGATCAAGAGATCAAATTGAAACTTACAAGATTATTACCCAGAAATATGACTAACAATGTACAAGAGGTATTTGAGATTAGGGAAGGCAACACAACTAGAGGAAATTCAAAGATTTTTAAAGAGAGCAAGACTAAGAATGATTTTTCGAATCTGGTAGTAAATACTTGATTGTAGGACAACTCGTCCACGGACATCTCGTCCACAAAACTGCAAAGTAGGACAACTTGTCCACAGACACCACCATGGGTGGTCAACTCGTCCACGGACAAGATTTCAAAAAACTTTTAGAAAATTATTTTACCTTTTTTTTAATGATATTTCATGTTATTTCATTAAAATTTGCTTTAGATGGTATATTTTGGTAAGTAATAGATGTGATTATAAATGTTATGGACATGCTTATTTTAACACCCTAGAATAGCTCCAACTATGATCAAAAAGAAATAATCACAACTCTATCATATTTACACCTAATATTTACCCCAAGCTTCAGGTTGTAACAACGCAGAGAGGTGCTCAAAAGATTCTTCTGGATGGATTCATGTACACTAAGAAACATGTTTCCAAGTCAGCTGATGAAGTTGTCTGGCGCTGTATCCAACGTGATGTCAAATGCAGTGCCCGCTTGAAGACCACCAAGAGCCTTAGTGACCATAGGCTTGTTGGTGAGCACAGCCACATTGCAGACCGTGTGAGATGTGATGTGGAGCAAGCTCGCCAATATATGAAGAGGAAGGCTGCTACCACCAACGACCGCCCCAACAACATCCTCAGCTTCACCGTTAGAGAGCTTGATGATCAGGTCAAGGCACGCATGCCAAGGCCGGACACCAGCAAGCGTGTCCTTCGGCGTGTCCATGCTGCTCACTGTCCAAAGGATCCGCAGTCCCTTCAAGAGTTGGACATCACAGGCCCCTGGGCTTCCAACCTCCTCTACGACAACGGTCCTGCAGCTGATGAGCTCATCATCGTCTTCGCCTCCCCTGGTCATCTAGAGCAGCTCGCAGCCTGTGACGACTGGTGTATGGACGGCACGTTCTCAGTCGCTCCCAGACTGTTCACCCAACTGTACGTCGTCCAAGGTCGCATCGGTGAAGGCTACTTTCCTCTGGCCTTTGCCTTGCTCCAGCGCAAGACGCAGACCACCTATGAGGAGCTCTTCCGTGTTCTCGAACAGCATGGCTGCGACCCCAGCACCGTCATCGTGGACTTCGAGAGGCTAGTGGAGCTGGGCCTTCGTGCAGTGTTTGGAGAGGAGATCCAGGTCCGGTTCTGTTTCTACCACCTCAGCCAGTCTATTTGGAGGCAGATCCAGGGCCTGGGTCTCAAGAACCTGTACGAGTCAGACGACGAGTTCCGGCTCTTCTGCGGCCAGCTGGATGCCCTGGCCTTTCTTCCTACTGAGGACGTCCATGAAGGCATGAAACATCTGCGGTCCACCATGCCCAACGAAGCAGCAGCCTTAGTGGAGTATTTCGACTCCACTTACGTCTCCGGCCAGCTCCGCCACCAGCGCCGAGTCACCCCCACCCCAGGCAGTCATCCAACCAGTTCGGCTTCGGCGCACTCCACCGATGTTCCTACCTGAGCGGTGGAACCAACATCACGCCACCCTCAACAATGAGCCACGCACAAACAACATATGTGAGGGGTGGAACAATAAGTTCTCCAGTTTGGTGGGCCATTCCAACCCCACCATCTGGAAACTTATCGAGTGCCTTCAAGCAGAAGCATCCAACGCCGACTCGGTTCTCCTCCAGGATGAGCGTGGCATCCGCCCTGTGAAGCGAAGGAAGAAGTGCTACGCTGAGCTGCAGACACGTCTGTGCAACTTGGTGGGCGACCTGAAGGCTGGCAAGAAAACACTTCCAGAGTTCCTGCGTGGTGTCAGCTACAACCTCCGTGGTGGCAAGCCCAACATCTAGACCTTACACTTGTATATTTATTCTGTATTACACACCTGTATTCTGTATATATAAATATGTAAATAAAGTTTTATTGTTCTGCAAATTATGTTTATTATTCTTAAAATAAAGTCATTGGACGAGATGTCCATATTCCTGTGGACGAGTTGTCCGTCCACGAAATACTTGGAATGATTTGCCAGAATGGATGGCCAATGCAGACACCGTTTTACAATTTGTTTGAATCAAGTCTAGATAAAATATGGGAAAGCCAAGAACAAATTTAACTGTAGAGCACAACCACTACCACCGTACATGCCGGGAATAACGGCAATCAGGTTATCGAGTTGGAGTCAAAGGCGCCTCTTCCAGAACTTCATCTGAAGTATCTAAAGATCATCCGGATCGTGGTCGTCGTCACTGAATTACGGTAGTTTCGCTGACGGCCTGATTATTATTGTACATCGGACAATTAACAGACGACGGCAGAACCCCGTGTTCCCTCAAGTCCAAGGAAGCCCTACAGCTATTGTATTTGTAACAGCGCTTATTAACGTCACCTAGAGTTGGAGACAACCCGGTCCACAATGTGAAACCCATCGTCTAACTCGGGTGTTCTCATTAGGGGTGAAATTCTCCCCCAGGGGAAAATTTTGTTTTTTCTGGGGGCGGGGTGAATTGTGACCACAGTAAGTTAACGGGATGAGGAAAGCAAGGTTTTGGCCTATCTGGCCTGATCTGGGCTTGAATTAACCTGTGCTGACCCAAGTTAATCTTAGGATTAAAAAATTGTTACGCCGTGCGACAGTATCGCACGTAATATCGCCTATGATGGTGACGCGTCTCAGTAAATTTTTAGTTTCGACCATAGGCGCAATATAGCAATAGAAAATTAATTATCAATTTTGTAAATTATAATGTATCAACGTAATATGTAATTTTGTGAGCGGAAATAAAAAGCAAAAAAGGTGCTAAAACAGATTTTGTAAATAACGAAGTCGTGTCGGACGAATGGTACGCCATGTTTGTTATGATAGATGCCGACGTCGAAGAAATAAAAGGATAAATTCGTCTAACCTAAACTAAACTAACCTGGAATATGCTCAGTCCGTCTGGTCACCTTATAAGAAAATAGAAAATGTTCAACGTAGAGCCTCCAAGATGGTGCCACACCTACAAAACCTTAATTATGAGGAAAGACTAAGGAAGCTGGACCTTCCAACTTTAGTATATCGAAGATTACGTGGAGATATGGTGGATGTCTACAAAATTTTAAATCAGTACTATGACCCTGCTGTTAACATAAATTTCCAATTGAGAAAAGGACCAACTCGGGGCAACATCTTAAAGATCTTCAAACCAAGGAGCCGGACTAGACTGCGACAAGGTGCTTTCCAAGTGAGGGTAGTGGATGCTTGGAACAGCCTCCCCAATAGTGTCATAAAGGCAAAATCTATAAGAGAATTTGAAACGAAACTTGATAAGCACTGGGAGAGACAGGCAATAAAATATGACTATGAAAAAACTATTACATTTACTGGCACACCCGGCGAAGACCTACCGGAGGATGACCAAGATGTAATTTCTGCATCTGGCCAATCGAAGGTCACCGATCTGGACATATAGGTCTAGCGACCTGCGTCCAGTATCAACGTAAGATCACGTAAGAAATGTCATCCGGCTTGTCCTCGTTGTCGTCGTCGTGAGAGACGTTGAAGCTTTTCAACCACTCTCTCAGCTTGCGGGGTATACAAAGTTCTTGCAGCTTGAAGGAATGCATGTATCTCCGCTCCATAACATTCATGAAAATGTACCTGGCGAGGTACTGTCGGAGGTACCGAGGCCGTCAATTGACAGACAAGATGGCGTCCCGATCCTATGCTACCGACTTCGTTCATTAGCGTATTTGCTTGTAGCAAGGTATTTTTTATTTTCACTTCCGCCCACAAAATTGCATATTACGTTGATACATTTTAATTTACAAAATTAATAATTTTCTATTGCTATAGTGCACCCATGATCGTAACTAGAAAAATACCCGCGTCTTCTTGTACGCGTGGCCACAGAAACACGTCTTCTGCATTTTTCTTTCAATTAATATATTTTGTTGTCAGCTGCTGAAATTACATTGTTGGGAGGTGCTAAAGATATCAGAAGTATGGGAAATGAAAGTTACGTAAATTACGTTAAGTCGTAATACGTATCAAGTAATGACGCGCTAAAGAAAATAAAGGAATTTAGTCATATTTGCCTATTTAGAATGCCCCTTTTGAAACTGAATCTTGGAAAGGAGGGGGGAATGGCATTCTGACAAATGGTGAAAAGTGTGCTTTGCCCAAGCAAGGCAAAGAACCACTGGACTCTATCTGACTGACTGGACTGGACAGACGCATGGCGTCTGTACATTGTCCTAGCGGCTTCGTTTGTAGACATGCTTGTAGCAAGGTTTTTTATTTATTCCAGCCAAGAAAATCTCATCCTACGTTCATGTATTTTAACTTAATTTTCTAACGCTATACCAAGTATGTGCACAACTAAAATAATCCAGTACGAGTCTAGTCTCCTTGTACGCGAGGAAATAGTTTTCACAGATCAACTTGTCCGTGTTAACCGTAGCTTACAAATTGACGGGTCTCACTCCTGTTGCGAGAAGAGATGAAATCACACAGTTCACGGGCTCCCAGCCGTCAACAGACCCTGCTTTCAGCGAAAATGCCATACTCGAACGCGCTCCATCGCAAATAAAACCCTTATCTCCTTAGGGCATAAAGTCCACGGCTGATACTGTGACGTATGCACCCTTGTTTCACAAAATATCCTTAACCGTTTCACGTAGGTTTGTACATCAAGGTACACGCTACTGGACAAGTTATTCCAAGTAGATTAACATCCTAATCCCGTTATCATAGAATAAACCAAGTTAGCTAATCCAAGAATATTATTGGTGCTTCCAAGATGTAACACTAGTTTTCTTGAACATAAACTCTCCGAAATGATTAATTTGGACGACTAACCGCAAACAACCGGTTATGGCTTGCATTCCGGCTTAGACAAAATTTCCATAGCACTATATCAACAATTAACCACAATTCTCTCAGTACTGCATTAAAATAAACGTGGTTGCTCTAGTAACACGCAAGCGCTTCTCTATTGCATTTAAATGATATTTTTCTACCAAATTGTTAGGGTAAGTAAAGTCAGTTTTGGAGCTTTTGGACACGCATGTTTCAATGTGCTTACGTGCTTCTGGAATTTTACCACAATAGAATTTTCCGGTCGACTCCAGACTATTTCAATCGCGATCCTCTGCCTCAAGTCGGGCCCTTGGTACATGTTCAACAGAAAATAAAGTTTATACATCACCGCAGCAATGGCTTTGAAACATTGTCCTTCATGAAGTGGCTGGGACCGTGAACCTATCTTGGCAATACAGCGTGCAATTTGAACTGAACATTTCAACAATGTTAATAATTGTACATACCTTTCCGATCCAGTTTCCCAAGGAGATACGTGATATTACGGTAGATTATTGCTTGAAGATCTGTCGTTGATAGCATTGCAAAGAACTTGATTTCTTTACTATTACTATGACGATATAGCCACCTATTTATCGAACACAAAGGTTACGTTTAGTCTGTTGTAATCGCAAGTTTGTTTTAACTTATTTCTATAAATCTTAAGAGTTCAATACAAAATTGAATTTCATTAGTTGATTTTCACTAATTCATTATCCATGCTTTTGCCTGGACCAAGCCACCTCGTGTATTCTTGGAACAGAATCCTAAAAGAAATTTATATATATATATTATCACTACTGAGCAACCGGAGGTACACAATTTATTGAAAATCTAAACTATTTCTGCTCGTATTACGGTTGTATAACAAGTCCAGCACCAACTTTACACGTTCACTTCCACTGCTGTAATTGCATCGACTAACGGTCAACAACAGTGTTGCCACGGTGATCTATGCCAGTTCCCACAAACGAGTTTTCAATTCAATTCAATAAGTTTATTGTTGATGTACAACAAAGGAGAGAGTTGGGTCTTGCCAACTAACCCCTATACATTTTATATTAAATTTGTTTATAACAGTTATATCAAAATAAATGTTTATATTACAATATCAGTGTTGTATTTAACGTTTGAAAGCAAACATTGGATGTTTTTTTTTTTACAATTTTAGTTAAGATATAATTATTTATGTAATAGCATATGAGCTCAATGAGGTTCCATTGTTCCTGTGGTCTAAATTAATCGATTATTGGGCAATACTGTATATAATGTTGTAGTGAATGTCCTCTCGGCCTTGCGCATAAAGTACATGGCTCAGGTTCAGCTTCCCTGTACACCTCCCAGTAATATCTATATCCCAGTCTGAGTCTCATAGTGACTAAATCCATTTGGGAACTATGTCTACCATATGGATATTCCTTTGTATTATTTAATACTGCCTTATAATGCTTGCTACTTACACTACCCATCTCGCAACATTTATCTAGGTCTATATCCATGTTAGCAATAACATTTGATCTTATTATTGACCTTACATGTTTATATGTGTATTCATTACCAGGAATATTGTTAACATCTCTAATTGTATTTCGTGCAAGACTATCTGCTTTTTCATTATAATACAATCCTATATGGGATGGTACCCATACAAAATAAATATGTGTATTGTTTCTCTCCAGGTTATATATAATATTTAAACATTTGTTAACAATATCACAATCAGCTGGAGAGGAAGATACAAGTTCATATAATGCACTCTGACTATCGACAAAAAAGTATACATTTTTACCCATACTCTTAATAATACGTAAGCCTTCTAAGATAGCATATAGTTCAGTTCTGGTTGATGACAAATTATTTGGTAGTCTTTTTGAAATTTCATAATCTTGAAATTCTTCAGAGGAAGAATATTCCCTTATAAACACCCCACATCCTGTCTTGGTACCCTCAACTGACCCATCACAGTACACATGTACCACCTGTTTCCGTGGGTATTGTGACAATTTGTCAAGAAAATGTGCTTTTAATTCGTATTTATACCATTGTTCCTTTGGTTTACTTAGCTTTTCAATGTCAATTTTTACATTGTATGGATTCCAGGTGGTATAATAGTTATTTCTTATGAGGGCATTAAATTCGTTCATAATATCAAACTTTCTTAGAACCTTACATATTTTGCGAAGATATGGGTTGTTAGTTACATGATTATCATTATATAATGCTAATATATCTCTTTGGAGAGAGTTTGTACCATTACACACTATACGACATACAGTTCGACTCGTTATTTCTTCTATTCTTAAAATAATACTGGGTAATCTTAACTCTCTTCTTAATACCTCTATCTTAGTTGTTGTAGCACACCCTAAAATAATTCTCATTGCCTTATTTTGTACGACTTCTAAGCATTTAAGTTGTTGTGTATTGTATTGCACCAACACAAGTGAAGCATAATCTATGAGGGAACGTATCACATATATAAAACATGCGAAGTATAGGTACACCAACACCTGACCCTCTCTTTGCTAAGACTTTGAGAGGGGCTAGCCTAGATACACACATATTTTTAACATATTCAATACAATAATTAGCATTTCTATAACCTAATTGTACACCCAAATATTTGTAGTTAAGGACACGCTCAATTTTTACACCATTTACAGTAGGTTTCCTACACTTTTTCTGTTTAGCTTGAAATTTAGTTTTGTTTTCATTTATGACAAGCCCCATGTATGTACATAGTTGTTCAAGTTCATTCACAGCCTTGCTAAGTGTTTGAGGTGTATCACATTGAATAAGTATGTCATCAGCATAAATGATGACTTTGGTACCCTGTGTAAATTCATATCTAGCAATTTTATCCATTAGTATATTGTATAGCATAGGACTCAGAACTCCACCTTAGGGGGTACCTAACTCGAATGTTTCTTCATCTGGTAGTGTTCCCTGTGACCAAACCTTACCTTTTCTATTATACAAATAGTCTTGTATCCATCCTAATAACTTTCCTTTGACTCCCTTCAATACAAGTTCCTCTAGTATAACTTCTTTATTAGATCTATCAAAGGCACCTTTCAAATCTACATATACTTGACAAGAAGCACTGGTATTAGCTAAGCAATGAACAAAACAGTCGCTAGTAGCACGTCCCTTCATGAAACCATATAAATTTTCAGACATTTTATCACCCACTTTATAGATTAACCTACGTAAGACAATTCTTTCCATCATTTTGCACAAGCAGCTGGTAAGTGAGATTGGTCGAAATTTCCCATCACTCTTAGGTACAGGTATAATTATGGCTGATTTCCATGCTGGGAGTAATGTACTATTTCTGTAAGACACATTAAACATATCTAGTATGGGATTTTTCCCGTCAATATTCAGTAATGCATTTATAATATTAAATGTAAGTCCATCCTCACCAGGGGCTGTTGATTTACCACTTTTGACAGCATATAATAGTTCATCTATTGATATAGGTACACAAGTGTCATCATCCAACTTAACATTATGATTTACTAATTGTAACCTTTGTAACCTATTCTCTGCCAGAGCAATTTGATGTCCAACAGGCAGACCAGACAAAACAGAAGCAGAACTCCATTGTTTAATGAGTTCTTTGACCTTTTTTGCAGGATTTGAGTCACTGGTTACTGAAGTTTTCTTACCTTTGACCTTATTAACGTGATACCAAACTTCCTGTATTGATTTGGTGTTACGAATTTTATTTAGAAACTCATCCCAATACTTCTTCCTCATGTCTCTCTTTAGCTCAGACAAATGTTTAGCAACTGTTCCCATAGCTCTCTTGACATCATGATCATTTGGCTGTGCTTGCCATCTACTCTGTAAGGCTGCCATTGTATCCTGACAATTTAATATAACAGGGTCATGTGCATATGATCTCTTTTGATTATGAGTGTGCTTCTGCCTAGTCTTGTTGTTGTCTACATATTCATTAATTACTTTAAGTAATCCCTGATAAATATCATTGGCATCTTGTAAATTAATATTGTTATTACTGTACCATTTCTTAACATTGATCAGGAGCCCAGGAAATTTACTTGAGGGGATGCTTAACCTTTTTCTGTGTACTATGTTGGTTGTGGAGAGGGTGATATATGTCTTAAGGGCAAAGTGGTCACTGAGAAGAGATGGTACAACATTAGTTTCACACGTACAAAATGGCATATTAAATAAAGCAACATAATCTAGTCTTCCTGAACATGTGTAGGGACTTTGGCACCAGTAATTTGTACATTATTAGCTTTAAGAAAGGTTACCCACCTTACGCCATTAGTATTAGAAGTCTTAAAACTACCTAGGTCTACATGTCTAGCATTAAGATCACCCAAAAGAATTGTACTTTCTTCTAATATGTGCGGAGGTAAATTATCAATGTACAGGGCACCAGAATGAACATACATATTAGTGATATATATAGTTATTTGATAAATGTAGACACACAGTGATATATTCTATTCCCCCATTGACTCCTTTCTCCACCAAGGTAACTGGAAGTCCAGACTTAACATAAGTAACCATACCTCTACTGCTTCCATCATCACAACTAAGAATATGTTGATAATATCCTCTGAGTTCATACACCTCTGGTCCAGTTTCCTGTACAGCTATGAAGTCAGGGCTCTGTTGAAGAAAAAATGCATGTATATCAGTTACCCTATCTCTTAGTCCATTAACATTCCATGTCAATAAATGGAAAATTTTGTTATTCATTGTAGGGTTTTGCATCATTTTGATTTGGGCCACTGTTTATTGTTCTGGCTAGCAATGACTTCTCTTCTGAAGGCTTCAAATTTCTCTAGAATTAGTTCTATATTCCTAGATAGCTGTTCGTAATTTTCGTGTCTCTCCTTATCTCGCTTTTTCAAAATTTCAAGTTTTTCCATGATAGATTCCATATTCTTTGCTTGTTGACAGTTAGCCTTCTGTATTTCTTGATGCACAGTTTCCTTTACTTCTTGATGAACTTTCTGAATGCCTTGATACACAGTTTCCTGTAATTCATGATGTACTTTCTGAATGTCTTGTTGCACAAATTCCTGTACTTCCTGTTGGACTTTTTGTATGTTTTGATGCACTAATTCCTGCACTTTAAATTTTGAGTCTGTGTATTCTTTCATCTTTCTCTCAAGCCTTACTCTATCTGCTCTTAATTCTTCTATACTTTCATTTAACAATGTAGTAAGTTTGTCCACTGCTATACTTAGTCGTTCCTGCTCTTTAGCCACTATATTTACTTTATTTGACTGAGTAACGGATAGTGACCTCACCTTAGTTGTAGAATTAGTTGTTGCTTTCTCCTGTTGCAAAGGTGGAAATTCTTCCTGCATTGCTGTGACGTTCCAAGCAGTTCTTGTAGGTGGAGGAGCAGTTTGGTATACAGTAGTGGGTATACTTGGTGGTAGAGTCTTGTAGCGTGGTTTTTTAGGGCATACTGGAGAACTTGCATTGTGTTGACCTCCACAGTTGCAGCATTTCGGTGGTACAGCTACTTTCTGTTGAATCTTTTCCCAGCACTCCTCTGAGAGATGTCCCCCAGCACAGTATCTGCATCGCACATATGTAGCTCGACATCGCCAACTTTTGTGTCCCCATTTGCTACACTTTTGACACAGGTCTGGCTCTGGAACATAGGGAGCAACTTTCTTCCTTCCAACACCGATGATGTGAGTTTCTGTGTCAATAGGTCCTGATACTGCTCCTAGGAGTTGTGGCCTTGGATTTTTCCCAACCATCCGTCATTTTAGCCACTGGAATCCTGGTGGACACTGTAATAAATTGACATTTATATAAGTAGGTACGTCAAAAATGACCACAGTACGTTGTAAGCCAGTTATAGGTTTCATTACTTGTCCCTGGAAGCCATCTGTTATCATGGTGTTATATTGCTGACCATTGATTAATGTGATATATGGTGCATTCCTCCCTTCCTTAAAGAGTGGCCTACAGTCAGGGTGTTGTTTTAATAGAGCCATATACCAGGTATATTTGTTTTCCAGAGAGAGGTTACATTTTTCTGGAAATGTTATCATAAGTCTTTCCCTACCTGTGGACGTGGTGATGTTGTCCCCGACTATATTATCTTGATTCACATCAGCTGCTTTAGTGTCTGCGGTGTTATTTTCTTCAATTATCAAGTCCTGGTCCATGCCGGCTGCTTCTATTGCAGTCATTAAGGGATCTTTCGTGGTGGTGGCAGATTTAGCTTGGTCTTCAGACGTTCCACTAAACTTGATTCTCTTGGCACGGGAACCGGCATTGTTGACACTGTCGTTCGAGTTCTCAGCTATCTCGGCCCAGTCCTTCACTTCTCCTACTCCCTGTGTTGACGTCTCTCCCATGCTACTTCCTTCACAGTTTTCATTATTCCGACTCTGTGGCAGAGTCATATCCATGTTGTTAACTTCCTGGGAGGATTCAATAGTAGCATAGGTGTGATCTAAGGAGCTCCTTTTCTTCCCAAATTTCGTGGTCATATAACTCAAGAAGATTATCTGGAGTTATGATCGGAACAACCTTCCTCCGCCGCTGCCCGGCAGCGAATGTTCAAGAAAATAAGAAATAAAATTGTTGCGGCGGCGGCGGCTTACCGCGGGGCCCTAAATCAAATTTAAGAATACGAGAACATAAGAATGAAGGAGACTGTGAGAGATCATAAGGCCTACACTAGGCAGTTCCATGTCCCTTACCACCTGTCATCCCCATCCATAAAGTTATCTCTTAAAACAACCAGTAGTTTCAGCGCTCACTACTAGATAGTTACTGAGGCCATTCCATTCGTTAACCACCCTATTGGTGAACCCGTTCTTGCCAATTTCCTTCTTAAATCTAAATTTGTCTAATCTAAACTCGTTAGCACGAGTCTTATCATGTCTTGATATGATGACCTTGCCTCCATCACCCCTGTTAAAGCCATTGACCCATTTGAATACTTCTATTAGGTCACCCAGCACTC
>NC_134780.1:47452291-47479791 GCF_046742065.1 Oratosquilla oratoria | reverse complement strand
TATGGGGAATCCCCTCTCGCCTGTTTTAAGCAACATCTACATGGAATTTTTTGAAAAAGAACTATTGTGTGAAATTTTGCCATCTAATGCGATATGGTATAGATATGTAGATGATGTTCTTTGCCTGTGGCCATGTACTGAAGACCTGGATGCTTTTCTACAATCTCTGAATAATTTAGTTCCCTCCATTAATTTTACTGTAGAACTAGAAAATAATAACAAATTGCCCTTTTTAGATTGCCTTATCCACAGAGAAGGTTATGACTTTAGATTTAGTATTTATAGAAAACCGACAAATGTGTTTTCTTATATTCATTATTACTCTGAACACCAAGATAAAGTAAAAAAAAATCTGTATTTTCTTCTATGTTCTTACGTGCCTTGCGGATATGCAGCCCGGAATTCATTGATGAAGAATTTGAGTCTATTGTTAACCTAGGATTAGGATTAAAGTACCCTAGAGCATTTTTAGATAACGCTCTCTCTTTGGCGATTTTTTTTTCCATAGGAATCAACCCCCTCCCCTTTTTGACATTAAGAATCTTTTAGTATTACCTTACAGTAACAATCTTTCTCAAGTTCCTCATCTACTTAAAACATGGAATGTTAAAGTAGCGTTTAATAACCCATGCACTTTTAAGAAATTAATAATTAAAAATTCTCCCGCTGATTCTGATGGCTGCATATACAAAATCCCTTGCAGAGATTGTGAAAAGTATTACATTGGACAAACGGGCAAAGAACTATCAACTAGAATTAAACAACATAAATATAGTGTTAGAACAGCACAAGAATCCAATGCTCTATTTGTTCACATGAAAGACTTCAATCATTGTATTAATTGGACTAATGCTTCCACTATCATTTCTTGTAATTCATTTGTCAATAGAAACATAATAGAAAGTAGTATTATAAAAAAAAATTGAAGGTTCTACTCTTAATATCAGTAATGGCATTTATAAATTAGATAAATTCATCATTAACAAGATTTGTAATCAGGTTGTATGTGACCAAAATTAATTTGGTGAATTGTGCTGTTCTCTAGATTTCTTTTTCATTGATGACTTTGTGTACCAAGACTTATTCTTATTTCATACGTGACTTTTTGTACCTCACCGGTTCCTTTCCTAGTGTAATATTTCGTGTCATCTTGTGCTATGCCAGTTCCTTTCCTAGTGTTTAATTTTTGTGACATCTCGTACCTTGCCTGTTCCTTTCCTAGTGTATAATCTTGTTATTTTTAAACCTCTTTGTAACACAACTTTTTCTGTATTTCCCTGAAGATGTGAATTACACGAAAGCGCTTGGGAATTACTGTTTTCTTCCGATTTCCTTAGTGGTTACCAGCAAAATTTGTGGATCACGTGTTGTTTATAGTGATCTTTCTGCATATATATATATATATATATATATATATATATATATATATATATATATATATATGTGTGTGTGTGTGTATATACATGTGTGTGTGTGTATATATATATATATATATATATATATATATGTGTGTGTGTGTGTGTGTATATGTATATCTATATGTATATATATATATGTGTGTGTGTGTGCGTGATTATATATATATATATATATATATATATTATATATATATGTGTGTGTGTGTGTGTGTGTGTGTGTATTATATATATATATACATACATATATATACATATATGTATATATATGTGTATATATGTGTATATATGTGTATATATGTGTATATATGTGTATATATATGTATATATGTGTATATATATATATGTTATATATATATATATGTGTTTTATATATATATATATGGGTAAAAGTAAGGTGATGAGATGTACAAGTGGTGAAAGTGGCAGTAGACTGGAAGTGAACATTAAGGGAGAGCGACTGGAGGAAGTGGATAGTTTTAGATACTTGGGTGCAAGTGTAGCAGGAAAAGGTAAGTGAAGGTGGAGGTAGAATGTAGATTGAGAGAAGCGAGTAAATGCCTTGGTGGATTAAAGAGTGTAATGAGGAATAGACATTTAGGAATGGATGCGAAGAGGAGACTGTATGAAGGAGTGATTGTGCCAACAGCACTGTATGGGGCAGAAACATGGAACATAAGAGAAGAAGAGAGAAGGAGTTTGAATGTGTTTGAGATGAGGTGTCTTAGAAGTATGGTGGGGGTTACTAGGCTGGATAGATTGAGAAATGAGGAGGAGAACAGGGGTGGAAAAGGAGCTGGGAGATAGGGTTGATGAAAGAATATTAGGATGGTTTGGACACATGGAAGGAATGAGTGAAGAAAGACTAGTAAAAGAGGTATGGAAGGCAGATGTGGAGGGAGTGAACATGAGGGGACGTCCTAGGATGAGGTGGATGGATGGGGTGAAGGGGGCTTTGGGGAAGAGGGGAATGTCTGTTGAGGAAGGAAGGGAGAGGACGGAAGACAGAGGTGAGTGAAGAATGGTTGTATATGGATGATGTTGTGATTGCATGAGGAGGAATGGGCGGGGGGGGGGGTAGTATGTGTGAGTAAATTTTGACGCAGCCCGAAGGGATTTCTCCCCGTCCTCTCCTTATATGCAAGGGGGGACGGAGAGGGGGGGTCGCCGATTAAATGAAGCGGCCTTGCTGTGGATGTGCTGTATTTTGCGACACTGCTTCTGACCCAGGACGGTGGGCAAGGTGCGGGGATGGCCCGTCATCCAGGAGGTGCTCAGATGAGAGGGAGGGTGGGAGGGGTGTGGAGTGTATTTAGGGATGAAATGGGTGGGAGTGTTTTTATGCCTTTCCCTTTTTGGCTACCTCCCTTGGAAGGGGGAAAAAGCCTTGGTATATGTATGTATGTATGTAACAACGTTATCCCCTCCAGTAAATTATTTTCTTACAAAAAAAGAATAAAAATGTCGACACTATGAAGACAATAATTTTAAGGGTTATTTGATTTTTAGAATGATTAAATTGAAAGGTACGTATTACCAGCCCATCATTAAAACAGTTATTTCATTATTATATTAGGTCTTGGATCACGTGCTGGACTCGTGATCGGCAGTTGTAACCTTTTGTCTGCTCTGTTATGTCAGACTTGTTGCAGTCGACCAACATTTAAGTTTGCCCGATTTATGATTTCTTTATCGGCTGTGTAACTTTTTAGTTGCCCGATGTTATTTAATTATCTATTTATGCATTTATTTATCGGTTGCCATTTAAGTTGTCATGCAGTGATGGATGATATGTGTGTGACGTCACTGTTCTCAGTTCAAATGTACATTTCGAAAGATCGAAGCAATTGTTTAACCACTGAAGAGGCAACGGTCGCGGGAGGGAGGGAGCGGTAGGGAGGATGGGGAAGGGGGGGGGTGGCTTTGCCACAAGTATTGGTGTCTACGATGTGAGGACTCAGTTATTTATTTGTCGCGCCCTTACGTAAGGCTCCTTTTGAAGCCGCCGCGTGGACGATTTTCGCCCAAAAGGTGACGCCATAGCGAAAAGGATAAAAACTTGGGACTGCCTTCTCCTCCTCCTCTTCCTTCTCCTCCTCCTCCTCCTCCGCCTCCTATTTTCCTCGACTGTTTAAAAGATATGGAAAGTTATATTAATGGGGAAATATTTGGTGTATTATATTTTGATTTTTCTATTTCATCACATAACGTCACCTTGTTAATTCTATTAATGTGTATTATTATTATTATTATTACTAATGTTATTAGTATTATTAATATTGTTTTTATTTTGAGGAATGGAGGGCGGGAGGGAATGCACCTGCCAAAATAGCAGATGTGCCTAGGATGATGACGTCACCGGCGGGTAACGAACGTTTCGATGACGTGCTTCTTTTGAGCGTCACGTGATTAACTCCCGTAGCAGCTATTTTATTTTATTTATTTGTTTACGTATTTATATATTTTATTCATTTATTTATGCATTTCATTCATTTATTTATTCATTTTATTCATTTGTTTATTGGTGCATGTTTCTTTTGAGGATTCACCGACAAGCGACGCCGATTTGATATTGGCACATTTGATCTAATCTGATCACTGATATATTGCTTTCGATTTTCTAGGAATTTTTTATGTCAGGTATTTGACTAAACCATTCCTCAGTCACCTAGATTCTTAAATATATATATATATATATATATATATATATATATATATGTATATATATATATATATATATACATACATATATATATGTTATATACATATATATATAATTTGTAGGATATCCGTTTATGTACTCGTTCAGGAAGAGCTAAAACGACGTCGATACAACACAAACACATAAACAAAGAGAAGACTCGTGGTTCAGTGGTAGAGTTACCGGTTGCCACTACGTCTGTCCGGGTTCGAATTGCGCCCAGGGCTGAAACAATGACAGTATCGCTGCGCTGCGGGGAATTACTCAAACTCTCGTGGTGGGGGAGTTGGTACGTGTGTATTCGTGTAAGGTCACAGCATTACCCATAGATTGGTCATATATGAGCTGTGAGCTCTCTTACGAGAAGGATATGGCTGTCGATCACTAGTCTAACACGTGATCAAAGACCATGGTCAATCTCTTTACAGATTATTTTCCAACAATCATTTTTGTGACATTACTACGGTACACAATAGAGCAGTCATTCATCTTGATATTAATGGAACAAATATTTATGAAGATTTCAAAGTTGCCGGTGCTTTCGAGTGCGTTTGGTGCGATAGCACCAGCCCAAAGGTGATGCATCAAGAGTTGCCATTGGCTGATCATTCCCGCCGCCCTCGTGAAACAAGAACCAATCAGTGGCTGTTTTACAATTGCTGTTTGGAGATCTCGGCAGTTTGGTGTGCTATCTCGTAGCTGGCTGCCGTATATCGTCAAGTATAGCTTCCAAAAGATCTCCACATAATCAATTCTTCATATAGTAACTGGAAGTGTAATGTTCACTCTGATTCGCTAGAAGTTGCAATTTTTTAATATTTGGTCAGGATTCGAACTGGGGTACTTGGCCTGCGGCGCTGCTCGCGCTGCTCGCTGCTTCCTGGGGGCGCCCCGCCGCTCGTGCTGGGGGCGCCCCGCCGTTCCTCCAGGGGGCACCCCGCCGATCCTCCTGGGGGCGCCCCGCCACTCGTGCTGGGGGCGCCCCGCCACTCGTGCTGGGGGCGCCCCGCCGTTCCTCCTGGGGGCGCCCCGTCGATCCTCCTGGGGGCGCCCCGCCGATCCTCTGGGGTCGCCCCGCCGATCCTCTGGGGTCGCCCCGCCGATCCTCTTGGGGGCGCCCCGCCGATCCTTCTGGGGGCGCCCCGCCGCTCCAGCTGGTGGGCGCCCCGCCGATCCTTCTGGGGGCGCCCCGCCGCTCCAGCTGGTGGGCGCCCCGCCGATCCTTCTGGGGGCGCCCCGCCGTTCCTCCTGGGGGCGCCCGGCCGATCCTCCTTGGGGCGCCCCGCCGCTCCTCCTGGGGGCAACCGGCCGATCCTCCTGGGGGAGCCCCGCCGATCCTCCTGGGGGCGCCACGCCGCTCCTCCTGGGGGCGCCCCGCCGCTCCTCCTGCTGGGGGCGCCCCGCCACTCCCCCTGGGAGCACCCCCGCCGATCCCCCTGGGGGCGCCCCGCCGATCCTCCTCGTAAAATTCTGGAAACATTGTACTATGCTCTGATTTCAACATCTGAAGTTGTTTACAGTTTTTCAACACTACATTTTTAATTATCTTCTTAGTGTTTATCACCCATTTCCAAAAATGTCTCTGTCTTCGTTTCTTAGCAGCAAAAGACTCCGGCATCTTTACACCGCGCCACTGCCCACAGGTGTCCCCAAAGTACCATGGACCCCGCCCCCCTGGCCAAGAATATTTTTATAGATACTTAGATACTTTGGATATGCTTACCCATGTTCATTATGATAAATACCATAGTATTTTATATGTGAAGTACATTTTTAAGCTTTAAAAGGATATATAATTCTTTATGGTTTGTTTCAAATGTACGGTGCTAAGCCTAGTTAGTAGAGCGCTTAGCAGCAGCAGACACAGCATCATCATCAGCAGCAGCAGCAGACACAGCATCATCATCAGCAGCAGCAGCAGACACAGCATCATCATCAGCAGCAGCAGCAGACACAGCATCATCATCATCAGCAGCAGCAGACACAGCATCATCAGCAGCAGCAACAGCAGACACAGCATCATCAGCAGCAGCAACAGCAGACACAGCAGCACCAGCAGACACAACAGCAGCAGCAGACACAGCAGCAGCAGCAGACACAGATCATCATCATCGTTCTTGTTGTTGTAGGCTGCTGCCAGGAGTCGGTGCGTCTGCTGCTGTGCGTACAAATATGGCCGAGCCACCACCAACCAGGTGGAGAGAGGGAACTGCTGCTGAGGATGGATGGATGGATGGATGGATGGGCATGATCGTTTGCATGCTGAAGACGCCGCCGCACTTCTCGGCCCGCACAGGGTTGCCAGATGTACGATAATTATCGTACATTTACGATTATTTACCCGTCTGCACGATGTACGATAGTGTTCCTCATTATCGTACAGTTTGTACCATAACTTTCTGTGTTTCATACGATTTTTTACGATAATTTTCGATGTTTATTAAATAGTTGTATAGAATATTGTAAGAGTTGAAAAACAGTAACTGTCACTTAGTTTCATGAAATATTTGGAAAAATAAACAATGGGACTGGGAGGTTTCATATTACCGTTAGAGAGACGAGAAATCCACGTGTTCGGAACGTTCAGAACGCGTTCAGTGGTGGAGTCGGCCTAAGTAGATCAGATGAACCTTCATTCAGTATGAACTCGTCTTCAGGATCCAAAAAGAGAAAGGTGAGCTATTTGTGATGCTTTTTTTTAGATCAAAAAAGGAAATAGGCAAGAACTGGTTTATCAATGGAGTGGTTAACGAATGGAAAAGAATTAGTAACCTTCATGTACTAGTGAGCGCTGAAACTATCGGTTGCTTTAGGACAAGGTTTGATCATTTTATGGATAGGAATGAAAGGTGGTAGTGAACATGGAAGTGTCTAGTGTAGGCCTTATGGCCTCATGTAGCCCCTTCCACTCTTATGTTCTTATAAATCCATTAGATCTGTTGGTGCGTTAAAGGCCGAAGGCCGTGCACCCTGCAAAGCAGGGACTGACGCAGCCGGTGGCTTGCATTTATTTATTTTATTTATTTGTTAGCTATCTATTTTCATTTATTCATATCTTTACTTAATTATTTGACCATTTACTTATTTGTTCATTTCTTTATCTATCTATTTATTTTTATTTATGTATCTATTTATTTATTTGTTTGTAATTCAATTTATTCACTTATTTATTTATTTCTTTGCCTGTTTGTTTATCTATCTATCTATTTATTATTCTATTTATGGTTATTTATAAATATTATATTCATTTGTTTGTCCAATTACTTATCTATTTCTATTTATTCATATATATACACTGTATATATATATAGATATATATATATATATATATATATATATATATGTATATATTCACTTGTATACTTATTTATATACCTATTCATTAATTTGCTTATTTATCTATTTATTTATTCATTTGTGTATTTATTTATCTATATTTTTGTTAATTGATATATCTTTATCTATTTATTTAGGTGTATATTTGTTTATCAATTTATCTCTTCATCTATTTATTTATTTATCGATTTATTTACTATCCATTTATTTATCTATTTATCTGTCTACCTATTTCTTTTATATATTTTATTTCGTTTATTTGTTTATAGACTGATTTATTTAATTAACAATGTAGTTAGTTTATTTCTTCATTTATTGTTTTTTTTTCAATTTGATCGACGTAATTATTCGTATTCCTTTACAAAACTGATTGAGCGTCCAGTGAAGTGCTGTAGGCAATTATTCAGTAAAAGATAAAATAACTTTCCAACGCTTCTGATACTTGAATACATGTACTTTCGAGTAACGCCATGTTTGCTTCATTTTTATGTTGTTTGATTTTGTTGAATTTAACTTATTTTTATCCTATTTTGTTTTATTTCTATTTCATTTTATTTGATCTTATTCTATTTTATCTTATTTGTTTTTGTATTATATTTCCTTGTCCATAGTTTCCCGTTTTTTTTTATTTTTTTATTTTTTTATTTTTATTTTTATTTTTTAAGAATATTAGGTTACGTTAGGTCAAATTAAACTTGGATAAATGTCGCTTTGTGGATTGGATTTTTTTTTTTTTTTTTTTTTTTTTAAGTAATACCGCCACATTGGTTGGGATTGTTTGGAAATGATAAATTCCATGTGATGAATGAACCTTTATTAGTACATTTCGTTTGTTTCAGGTTTATCAAGTTCTTGATAAAAGCTGTAATAACAAGAGAAACGCCATTCTAAATAAAGGTTCCGTAATCACATGGAATTTATTTCGATAGATTTGTCAGCAACTGTCAATTTTATACATTTATGAAAATACCACCGATTTTTGTCATCAAAACAATTCATTTAAAAGATCGGTTAGAAAAATAAGTTCCCAACAAGCCATTGAGTAATGTAATGTGTTTGCAAATGGTCTTATTCTTTCGTGGGTGAGGGTTGTATTCTCTCTCTCTCTCTCTCTCTCTCTCTCTTATGGTTAGGAACTATTTTAGTTTTAGCTTTTTCAGTTTTTATGAAGTTAGTGCACTCAACAGAAGACAGACTGAACGGCTATGCTACTGAGGAGACAAGATCGTAAGACTTGTGAGAAAAGAGAAAGATTTCTTCAAAGTTGGGCTTCCCCAGACTATCAAAGATTGTTTCCAAGAAATCCAGCTACCAACGTCAAAGTCGACGTCCACAAAGATCTTAGACAAAAATCAAACAATATACTAAAAAAAAAAAAAAAAAGTCAGTATCTAGGCATATCATTTAAGTTTTGCCCAGAGAGTTTATGTACACATTGTTATAAATAAAATGTCGACAAGATACCTGTTTCCTACCATCCTCCACCTAAGATGACGTCCGGGACAGCGGTGTCTGTCACAAGTACGACAATGCTCATTACAAAAATATTTTTCCTTTGCCTAACTCGTACAAAGGCGTAAATGTTTATAAACCGGCGTTGTGACATTGGTATTTACTATTCTATTATACTATATCAAAACAGATTCATAAGTCTGAAATAATGTTTTTGGAATTATTAAATAGAAAACGAGCTGGCAAGAGGTATCTGGCGATCTACGACGTGTCGTTCTTATATTCGAAGAAACTTGATTTTTCACTAACGGGCTCACTTTAAAAGCCCGTGGGAGCTTCACTCCCGAATTTAATAGACTAGACTAGTGATTTTTACATCACTTGTCCACAGCCTATCACCTAAAACAGTTACATGTACCCAATCGAGCTTTCGGATAGCTAGCTTGCCAGGATGCAGGTCTCTCTCGTAATTACGTTGGCTTTGGCGTTTAGCGTACGCCTAATGACGTATATATAATCGGTTATATAATTATGTATAGGACGCTTATATAATGTAATGACTACATAGGCTTACTTATACAAAACATTTACAATGAATATATGTTGATATTACGTACTCATGTATAACAAAGAAGTGTTACATATACAATAAAGGAGATACATATACAATAAATATATACAATAATTAAGTAAGGAAGGGCTTCCCTACAGTACTCCCCCCTGAAGAGTGTAGCGTCAGTGAATAAAGTCTTTAGTAGTAGTAAAAATCAGATTTATTGTGAAATCTGACTTTTCTGCCCGCACGACTTGTGTATGGGAGAGTGGAAATATGAGGGTGGGAGGGAGGGGAAGAGGTGATAGGGTGGCCAAGGTCATTGGCATCAGTTGTGGGTGGTATGACGCTGGAAGTGTCAGAAGTGGACGAAGTAGGAACAGGAGGAGTGGAAGTAGAGGTATCACACCAGAGTGTCAAATCAGAGGTTAAAGGGAATTTAGAGAGTCTAGGCTTGAAAGTTTCCAGTTCGTCATCTGTTGTCTGACTTTGAGCTATGCCACTTAAGTCAAAAGCGTCTAGTGTAACTGCGCATGACGTGCGAGATAAGCAATCAGCGACGACGTTGATTTCGCCACGAATGTACTCGACTGAAGAAACGTATTCAGAAAGAACAGAGAGTTGTCGTTGTTGTCTGTCAGTTTTAGCAAGAGATTTAGAGTAAAAGGCAGCTACGAGGGGTTTGTGGTCAAGAAATAGGGTAACTGTATGTCCGTCAATGAGAGTCCTGAAATGCAAAACTGCGAGGTAAGCAGCTAATAACTCGCGGTCGTAGGTGGAATAGATGCGTTGTGCGTCAGAGAGTTTCTTCGAGTAGAATCCTAGGGGCGTTGGCTCGCCGTCTATAACTTGATAGAGAGCGGCGCCAACGGCTAGGCTTGAACTGTCAGTCACGAGTTGGTAGTTTGTCGGTAATAGGGAAGGGTAAGCTAAGGTTGGACAGTCCAGGGCTTGCTTCAAATTATTGAAGGAGTCCTTTGCTGCGTCAGTCCAAGTGAGACACTTTGAAGAAGGATATTGTTTAAGAAGCTCAGTAAGGGAATAGGCTATGGTAGCAAAATTAGGAATCATGGGCCGAAAAAAATTGATCATACCCATGAAACGGCGCAAAGCCTGTGAAGTCTGAGGCAGAGGGAAATCGGAAATGGCCGTGGTGCGGTCTTTAGGTGGCTTAATCCCTTGTGAGCTAATCTCGTAACCGAGAAAGGTAAGATTTGACTTGAAGAATTGACATTTGTCAAGAGAAAGTCGCATGTTATGCTGAGCCAAAATAGAAAGAACAGTTTGAACATCTGAAATATGTTCTTCAAGGGTTTCACTAGCAATCAGTACATCATCAAGGTACGTAAACGTGTTGTTTACGTTAGCTAAGAGGGTATCTATAAAGCGCTGAAATGTGGCTCCAGCATTTTTCAATCCAAAGGGCATGTACAAAAATTCAAATAAACCAAATGGCGTGCATATCGCAGTCTTAGGAATATCTTGTTCAGCTACAGGAATCTGCAGATATGCACGTTGTAAGTCTAACTTAGTGAATATAACCTTATTATTAAGTGACATGGTGAGAGAGCGCAAGTGTGGTATGGGATATTTGTCATTTACAGTTACACTGTTGAGACCTCGGTAATCTCCGCAAGGTCTCCAGGAATGTGGTTCTTTCTTGGGAACCAAATGAAGTGGGGACGCCCAAGGTGAGTTGGAGCGTCGTATGATCCCTGCATTAAGCAAAAATTGAAACTCATCCTTAGCCGCTTTGAGCTTCTCACCTGTCAATGGCCTTACTTTATAGGATATAGGGGAAGAATCACCTGTATCAATATGATGATAGGTTGTAGTTTCTACTGGTGGAGGATCAGACAGTTGTCGGGGCGCGGTAAGGACGGGGAATTTTGAAAGAAGAGCAATGGCTCTTGAATCAATATCCCCATAATGTACCGCATGTGAAGAGATAGGGAGAGGAGAAGCCTTAAGGGAAATGGCGCAAGCAGTGGAAGGATCAGAGAGGAGGCGATTTCTACAATCAACTACTAGTGAATTATGGGTTAAAAAATCTGTACCAAGAATTTGGCGGACAACATCAGCAACGACGAATGACCATGGGAGAGAACGTCTGATACGTCGAATCCCAAGTTCCACGTCGACTTCGCCGTACGTACGAATACGGGTACCGGAAGCAGTAGTAAGTTGTACTACCGTGGAACGGAGCAGTGGAGTTAAACTTGGGTCATAGGGAATGAGCGAGACTTGAGAACCGGTATCTATAAGGAAT
Source organism: Oratosquilla oratoria (assembly GCF_046742065.1). Classification (NCBI taxonomy): domain Eukaryota; kingdom Metazoa; phylum Arthropoda; class Malacostraca; order Stomatopoda; family Squillidae; genus Oratosquilla; species Oratosquilla oratoria. The sequence goes on along the minus strand of NC_134780.1, from coordinate 47,468,065 downwards.
TCATAGTTCTTGCAACCTATAGTGGCACTAATGACGAGAGGCAGTCCTGCGGTTGCAAGGGATACTTCTACAGACTGCCCATCAAGTTTCCCGACGTGTTAAGCTGAGGTCCTGGGGATGAAGAACGTGAGTTAGGGCGTGAATTGGGACGTGAACTAGGCAACACGTTAGCACTAGTGTGGGACAATATGCACCATTGTTTGCAAGTTCTAGCACTGTTGCCGTAGAAGAGGTGGTAACGGCACACTCGTGGTCTTTGACCGTCGTAGAAGGGAGTTAATCCGAGTGGAAAGGTAGTGGGTGTTGAAACACGTGTAGTGGAGTCACCACTACGAAACACTGGCACACATCACTACGCGGAGCCCTTGGCACAGGCTTGTTCACCGATGACGCACTTATCCCTTTGTTTCCGTGGCCATGGGCCATGAGAGTATCAGCGACACGGGCCAACTCATCTAGTGAACCTGCATGTGTAACAAGTAGTGATCGTATGTCACTTGGCACTGCACGTAAAAATTTTAGGCGGATGAAGTCGTCGTCGACACCGAGTTGCTTACCTATGGTGCGAAGTTCTCGTAGGAAGGTCGTCGGCTTATCATACATGATATTGTTCTGGTGGACCAAGGCATCGAAGAGTTCCGGCGGAGACCTGGTAAGGACGTTGATTAGCGCCTTCTTCAAGCGGTCGTAGTCACCGGAAGTAACGACATCGTCGTCGAGCTGGTTGAGCACAGGGATGGTTAAGTTCGCAAGTGCATGGTTGAACTTAGTTTGGGGGACGGTTATGTTAGCTAGTGCAAATTGCGCCTCTAGCAACGAAAACCATCTTGCCGATGATGCTTCGTCGAATGGTGGAGGTCGAACAGCGACGGCGGCGGAAGTCGTGGAATGCGTAGAGGAAGAAGTGCTTCCTGCTGCTGCTGTCGTCGTTGAAGTGGCTGCAGTGGTTGTAGGCGGAGTATTGGAATTCATGTTCTTGTTGTCGGATGTTTCCCAGTATACGTGTTGCGTGTAGATCAGAACTGTTAATGCCGCACACTCCGATTATTTCATGCGCACTTTGAAGTTCGTAAATGCGTAATTCCATGCGCGTGCCGAGTCACAGTTTATGAATACGCATAGGCACTTAACCACGTAATGTGTATGACCCTAAATCACTTAGGTATGGAGCACTGGGTATTTGGGTTACTTGGGCACTGTCACTCCGGGAGGTCACCACTGTGGTAAGTGCCAAACACGCAGTATCTTGGTAGGAGTTTATTGCGGAGGTCTACACACAAGTAATACAGGAAGTGATCTGTCACAAGCGAATGCTTGGGGCCTAGCATGGGCATTAAGACGCGCCCGTGGCCTACTTTCTGTTACATTGTTGCTAGGCGGGAAAAAGATTGGGCAAAACAATACATACTAACATATCTAGGTATATACATAGAAATATACAGCAACAAGAGAACAATTACATATAATGATGAATATGCATGCAAAATGGTTAAGGGTAACATATATTTAGTTCCTTAATTCTACGACGTGTACAATTGGCATAGACGCATACGCGTTTAGCGTACGCCTAATGAAGTATGTATATTCGGTTATATAATTATGTATAGGGCACTTATATTGTAATGACTACATAGGCTTACTTATACAAAACAATTACAATAGATATATGTTGATATTAAGTACTCATGTATAATAAAGAAGTATGACATATACATTAAAGGAGATACATATACAATAAATATATACAATAATTAAGTAAGGAAGGGCTTGGCTACATACATGCACTGTATTTTTTTCATGATAATTATTATTTTCCTCCTTTCCAACAAATTTCCCACTGAGGAGTTCAGGTGTTTTCTTTTCTAAAGTATAATATTTTGAATAAAGGTGTTATTGATGATGTTTCTACAATTTCCAGCAAGTTTTTCACTGCTAAGAACAGGTATATTATTTTTTGTAATAACCCATATTACAAATAAAGGTATTTCAATTATTTATATGCTTAAAAACAATTAATTTTCATTAACAAGATGTCAAGTTATCAAAAGTTTAATTTCTCAATAAAACATTCATTTTTGGTGAGATGAGCAACAGAATTGCTTTCTATATTCTAATAATGTAATCAATTTTGATAACACAATCATTAGCCAATTTCATTTCCCTCGTGACCAACATGACTAATTCGTCATGGTACTGTATTATTGCATAGACTGTAGCAATTGCCAGGAAAACTGATCTGTAACATTCCTCAGGTCCATAATAGCCTAGAAACAAATGCATGATTTTTTTTTGTCCGGCCAAAATATATGTGGTCCATATAGGGTTTAGCTTCATTCTACTTTTCTTCCACGTTACATTTTCGTTCAGCTATCGTCTCTTTTCCTTTAATCAACTACAATCTTTCCTTCAACTCTTTCTAAACATTCTATATAAATTTCCTAGAGTACGCCTCTTTTAGATGATTTTCAACATTCACTCTTATATCTGGCATGTCTGTAATCAGGACGCGTTGTCAAAAAACACTAAATGTTCCTGTGTGCAGAACAAGAAGAAGCCACTTTTCACCTGAAGCCCAAGCCTTCTTTTACCTGCTGGCACAGCCCCCTGCCACCTCTAACGCCCACCACAGCCACCCACCACCTCGTCCATCTCCATCCAGCCCCGTTCACCTCCATCAACTCCAGCAATTGTGTGTCAACTTGCACCTCCTGGGCGCTTGCTAAAGGTCTATTTTTTTCTTTTTTTCTTTTTTGCTGTCCCTGAAGAATGTGTCTTTTATTGTTTAACGAAAGGTCATTCGCTTTTATGTATTCATATAATATCATAACTTATGCTGAAAAATAAACTTATGGGAAATCCGGAAAACGGTACATGTTCATGACAATGTGAAAGACGAACAATGAGTCTTTAGAGAAAAAATACAGAGGAGTTTCATGCCAAAGCACACAAGCATACGCATATACATACGCACAATACGTGCGTATACAAGCACACACACACGTACACACACACAAACACATACATACCGTACACACACACACACACACACACACACACACACACACACACACACACACACACACACACACACACACACACACACGACTCGTGGCGCAGTGGTAGAGTTCCCGGCTGCCACTACAGCGGTCCGGGTTCGAATCCCGCCCACGGCTGAAATAATTTCAATATCGCTGCGCTGCGAAGCGTTACTCCAACTCTCGTGGGCGGGGAGCTGGGTGTGTGTGTGCGTGTAAGATCACAGCATTACCCATAGATCGGTCATACATAAGCTCTGAGCTCTCTTCCGGGAGGGAAAAAGCTGTCGATCACGAGTCCAACACGTAATCCAAGACCATGGTGAATCACACGCGCACACACATACATGCATACAAACACACACACACACACGCAGACTCCATTTTGTTTTACTTTAGCCACTGAGTCATATAAAGTTGCCTAATATCAGATAAATGAATATGCAAGGAGTCGTTTACCAATAGAGTTTTTAAAGAATGGAACAGACTTAGTAACTATGTAGTGAGCGCTGAAACTATCGGTTGTTTTAAGGAAAGGTTAGACAACATTATGGATGGAATTGAGAGGTGGTAATGTCCATGGAACTGCCTAGCATAGGCATTATGGTCTCTTGCAGTCTCCTTCATTCTTATGTTCTTATGAACGAAACGGGTAAATCACATCATTGTGTGGAAATTTATAACATTACAAACCGATACAGATAATGTCGTTTATCAATCACAAATTTCTGATATGAAAAACGACCAGAGATTTACAAGCGATACTAATGTCTTCGAAAACAATTCTCCATTTACATTATAAACATGACAGAACATTCCTCCCCTTGTAATATGCAAATGGACTTGCATCATGATTCCATTGTTTGAAAAATCACAGTAATGTCTTTACTTGAGACGCCCTCCATCATCTGAACAAGCCCAGTGTGTGGCGAAATTGAAAGTCATTAGGACATAAAGTCAGTCTCGTAAATCATAGAGATGTTGCTTTCCAAACCAGTGAGTCGGAATATCGTAAGCAGTTAGAGCAGGTGTAGTGGTAAGCGGAGAACACCTGCAGTTCTAATGATGAAAAATAGACAATTCATTTATGTAAGTACTGTACACGTATATATATATATATGTATATATACATGTATATATATGTATATATGCATATGTATATATACATATATATGTACATGTATACACACACACACACATATATGTGTATACATATATCTCACTTGAATTATGTAATAGTTAAAATCACTACAGCACTTGTCACGCGCTCACCAGGTTCGAGTCCTTGGTCGTACCACGTTTCAATTTCTGCATGCTGCCTCCATCGGGACACCCGATGTTGATGGCTTAGAATTAAAGTGCATTGTGGTTAATAAAAATGTATCGCTATTCACTAGGACCCATTCAGTGTTGTACAATATATATATATATATTATATATATACAAACACACACACACATACACACACATATATATGTACTTACTAAACTAGCTTTGCATGGAATAAGTGGTAGCCTATTAGGTTGGACTAGTAATTGGTTGAATGGTCGAAAACAGAGAGTTGTTTTAAATGGAAAAACTTCTGGATGGAAAAGTGTTGCAAGTGGAGTTCCTCAGGGTTCCGTTCTTGGGCCACTTCTATTCATAGTATATATAAATGATATAGACCATGGACTAGAATCTACTGTTTCCAAATTTGCTGATGATACAAAACTGTGCGGAGTGGCAAATGATCACTCAAACCAATTAGATATTCAAGAAGATTTAGATCAATTACAGCAATGGTCTCAAAAGTGGCTAATGAAATTTAACACAAGTAAATGCAAGGTAATGCACATAGGTAAAAATAACAGTAAGTACGATTACAAGTTATTTGGAAATTCGTTAACAAAAGTGGATAGTGAAAAAGATCTCGGCGTAATTATCAGTAACGACCTCAAATCATCCAAGCAATGTATTTCAGCCTCTGAGAAAGCAAATAAGATTCTAGGACTGATTGCGCGATCTTTTGATTTCAAAAGTCCATCACTCATTAACAAGCTATATAAATCGTTAGTTCGTCCACATTTGGAATATGCTGTTTCCGTATGGTCACCGAATCTCATTAAAGACATTGACAGACTAGAAAAAGTACAACGGCGAGCCACAAAACTGATTCCAAATATCAAAAATAAATCATACGAAAATCGACTAAAGCACATGAATCTGTTTTCCCTAAAAAAGCGTAGACTCAGAGGTGACTTGATACAGGTCTTTAAGATCTTAAAGGGAATCGACAACATCAAAAGTGACCAAATTTTCACATTGAATGAGAATCAGACAAGAAACAATGGTCTCAAACTGTCCGGAAATAGATTCAATTTGGAAGTAGGTAGAAACAACTTTGCCAACCGTGTAGTTAATGAATGGAATAAACTTCCTGCACAGGTAGTGCAATGTAGTTCAGTTCAAAGCTTTAAGAATCATTTAGATAAATACCTAAGTAAGATGCTGTAATGATTATAATTTATATTATTTGTTTTTGTTTTGTTATCATTTGTCTGTCTGATCTTCATTTATTATTAGTTATATGTTAATTTATAATTTACTATTTACCTGTTTATTTATTATTTTAACTATACCTATGCATTTATTTATGTATTTTATTTATTTACATTATTATAGTTTTTATTTATTATTCTATTATTAATATATGATATATATGTGTATATGTATATATATGTGTTTTTTTTTTTTTTTTTTTTTTTTTTTTTTTTTTTGCATCCGACCTAGATATGGATCAAAAGGTCTCCTGTCGGCATGCTCCGCCTTTGTAATCCTTTGTTATATATATGTGTGTGTGTGTGTGTCTGCGTGTATGTCGGTGCAAGGACCAATTTGCTCAAACGGCATCTGAGTAATATAATCTTCGTTCTTTACCTGCATCTGATGTATGGGTTCGTCTTCCTAATGTGTTGGCCAAGACATGAGGAACAAGAAGTACGTTTTTGTCGTTTCATGACAAATTTAACAGAGACAATCATAGGTTAACAGAATGTACACTGTAAACTTTTATCTTGAATATAATTCAATGGGTATTTACTTTGCTTCAATACAGATCTAGTTTATGTGTTAATTGATATTTTAAAGGTGTGGTTACTCTGAATTTCCTAAGTACTCTGCCTCTAGATATGTTCTAGTAATATCCCGAAATCTGATATCTCCCGCTGTGTTTTTTCAATGCAATCGGAACCACAACAAAAATCATTATTAGTATAAAGTCCATTATCTCCTTTGGGATGATAAGATGTATTTTCAAATTAAAAACAAATATTTATTTATATCCAGGATATGAAGTTATTCACGAAAAAGTAACGTTTTGACTTGAGTTAGTATGTGAATTATTTTGTCAGAATTCGTGTCATAGAGCAATATACGCTTATTTTTATTCTTAAGCTAAAACATTACATGAATCGAAAACATAAAATCGTGTCTTTGATGTGCAAATTCAAATAAACTAAGTTATCAACTATTTACAGCACTCCAATTAAAAAAGGAGAAAATTGATTTCTCTTTTAACGTAATCCAAACCTACGTTCATAGAGTCATGGATTAGATATAGATTTTCGAACGAACGACCAAAGTGTATTTTCAGTCGATTACAACCGATTTTATCCAGGTGTGTCTTGATTCATAACGCTTATCGTATCTGTAAACTTAAAGAAGAAATTCGACTGATTTTGTTCGTCTATTCATGACGTTGTAATTAATACTAAAATAACAATATCAATGATATACTGATTATTGTTCTGGTTGAGCTTTGCATTTAAAAGAAATGAAAGATATTCCCCGTTTTTGTTTTCGAAAGGGTTACGGGTTAAAAAACCATAAGGAAAAAAAAAAGTTAAATCTTTGAGGGCGCAGATGGATTAAAATATATTTTCTACCATTCTGCTTCAGTTGTTTCTCACAAACATGAGAGTCTTGATTTCTCCATCCAGTCATTTATTCATTCTGGCCCAAGGTCATTTTACTCTGCTAAGGAACTACCTAGTGTAGGCCTTATGGTCTCTTGCAGTCTTTTTCATTGTTATGTTCTTAAGGAAGACCCATTTTGCAACCAGAAGGTGTAAGGAAATATTTCAATTTTTATGAGTTTCCGTCTTTCCAGTGATAAAAAAAGAAGAAAATGGTTATTACGAAAATACTTATATTCTAGGTTCACATGAAAACACTGGTGAATCAAACAATAAAACCCTGAATTAAAAAGACACAAAATATCAACTAGTATTCCCGTGTGTTTTCTACACTCAAAAAGTACATACAGGCAGTATGTTATCTTCAACAGATCTCTCTCCATCTCTCTCTCTTTCTCCCTCTCTTTTTTTGTCAAGTATATACATTATTACTACCAATGGCTATTTCCCTCTTACAAGGGAGGTAGCCAAAAAACAAAGGCATAAAATCCACTCCCACATTCCGTCCCCAAATACTCCACTCCCATTCACCCCCCTCCCTCTTATCTTGGCTCCTCCTGGATGACGGGTCATCCCTGCATCTCGCCCACTGCCATGGGTCAGAAGCATTGTAGTAAGACACAGCACATCCAGAGCAAATCCTCCTGTATGTCTCGAAAAACCTAACGTGTTTATTATTGATATATATGTTTTCTTACCCAGATATGGTAATTATCCTTTTCTAAAATATTTTCTGATAAGATTAAAAAGAGAGGAAATAATGATCTCTTTTTTAAGGCAATAGAAAGCAAATTTTGAGGATCACAAACTATAGATTATACGTACCGAATATACAGTTGAAAACAACTCACATTTATTCATGACGAGTTTGTGTGATTATTGGTTTATATATCCGCTAAAAATAAACAATGACAGAAGATTCGGTCAGATCAGCGCAACCTTTATCTTATTTATATCCAAAATCGGAGAACGAAAAACATTCCCAAGGACTCGAACCTATCCGATTCGTAAAAAGTTCGTGTATATGTAATTGAAGCATACATATATAAGAAATTCTTTAACTTATATCCTTCTTGATGGTTGAATTGTTTAGGTCAGTATTTGTTACGTATCGGCTAGGTTCGAGTCCTCAGCCTGACAGCGTCTCAGTTTCCGAATATGCTTCCATCGAGCTACGTACTCGTGTTTGCAAGGAATTAAAACGGAAACAAGTTAATGTGATGATAAGATGAATATCTTTGTAATGGAGACTATTCAGTATCTGTTTATATATATACATTTTTATCAACCACAATACACTTTAATTTTAAGCCGTCAACATCGAGAGACTTGCGGAGGCCCGCATGCAGAAATTGAAACGTGGTACGACCCATGCTGGCCTATGCGAGTATCTCGATGTTGATGGCTTAGAATGAAAGTGTACTGTGTCTAATAAAAAAAAAAGTATATCTGTTCACTGGGACTCATTCAGTGTTGTACATATACAGTATATATATATATATATATATACATATATACATGTATATATATATATATATATATATATATATATATATATGTTGAGGAATGGACGACAAAATGAGTGGCAGGGTGGTGAGATAAACACCGAGAACCGTTGAAGTTTTATTAACTGACGTTTCGCTCTTAACAGAGCTTCTTCAGAGTGTACAAACATAATCGGGAAATCAACAATTATATATCTTACATCATTCCGCGTTCCTTCCACCCCCTCCCGCCCTCTCATACCCTTCAGCTCCTGTAAGATCATCCAGCCGGACATTTTGGACAGCTTAATAAAACCATCACGATGGTTACAGCAGGGCTGGGATGCTATAAAAGCTGCTTCTACTATTTTTCTTTTTTTTCTTGTCTAATCCTTGTTTTAATATTTCCACTCCGTCCCAGTTAGGTAAATGCCCGTATTCCTCCGCATGAATCACCAGGGCGTTTGATGTTCGGTGGGCCCTCAGGTCGCTCTTGTGCTCATATGTCCGCTTGTGTATGCCTCTTCCTGTCTCCCCAAAGTAGTTTAGGTCACAGCCACCACATGGGATTCTGTAAACCATGCTGTTGTTATTATGTTCATTTCTACTCTTACCTCTCACTACTTCACCTATCTTCGTACTGGATGTACTGGCGATCTTCAGCCCTGCTCTGCGGAGCAAATGTCCTAACTCTTCTGTGTGCTTGGAGTTTGGAACTACAATGAAGCCACCTTCCTTAGTCTCCTTTTTCTCATCATTTCTCTTTTCCATTATTTTAAGAGCTATTTTCTTCAAACTATGGAGTAACCCTTCTGGATATTTTAGTCCTGAGAACACTTTAAAAATATATTTGATTTCTCTGTCAATATGTTCTTTACTACATACCCGGAACGCTCTGAGAAAAAATCCAATTATTACTCCTCTCTTTATCCTTTCACTATGTGCTGAAAAGTAGTGGATGAGGTCATTTTTTTGTTGGTAGCTTTTCTGTGAACCGAGAAACCCACCGTGCCGTTATCCTTCCTCCAAATTAATACATCCAAGAAAGGTAACTTTTGATCCACCTCGTGTTCTACTGTGAACTGAATATCCCTGTCTACCATGTTCAGCCTATTAAGTTTGGTGGTGAAATTGGTTTTCTCCGGGGCAATGACTAGGACGTCGTCTACATATCGAAACCAATGGGTCCCTCTTCCCATAATTTTCATAAAATGATCTCTCTCCAAAACTTCCATGTATAATGATGCTAGGACTGCACTGAGTGGACTCCCCATTGCCAGACCACGTATCTGACAATATTCCTCATCCTGGAACATGAACGGTCCGAATCTGATACACAGAGAGACTAATTCCAAAAAATCATTTCTTCCCACTGGTAAATCCTGGTCATCTATATTACCGATGGCTTCCTTGGCTGCTGTTAGTGCCCCCTCTGCGCAAACATTTGTGAACAAAGCAGTTACATCATAACTTATCATGACTTTCTGTGAGAAATCCACATTACTGAGTCTCGTGATTAGGTCACTTGAGTCCTTCAAATGGCCACTGCTAAGTGCCCCCAAACATCGAGATAACGGTTTGGCTAAACACTTGGCTAACCTGTGGGGAGCGCTGCCGATACCTGACGTAATGGGTCTCATCGGTATACCCGGCTTGTGTGTCTTTGGTAATCCCCTCATCCTGGGCGGTCTTGGTGCTTCTTCTAACAATCCCACAAGTTTCTTGCCTCTGTTGGTTCGCATTAAAATCCTCCTGGCTTCTTTCTTGAACCGTATCCCTTCCCGTTCTGCGTTTCCTAAGGGTTTTTTCCCATACGTGGATGTATCGTTGAGTAAATCCATCATTTTGATGTTGTAGTCTGTCCTGTTTAATATGACAACTCCTCCTCCTTTATCTAAGTCTCCGTCACTTCCTAAAACTTCCTAAAACTTCAACGGTTCTCGGTGTTTATCTCACCACCCTGCCACTCATTTTGTCGTCCATTCCTCAACATGTCGAGTGGTGGTGAGATACCGGGAATCTTATGGAGGGAGTTTCGTGCAAAACGGAAAATCAACAGCTGTATACTTCGCAGGCGTTCCCTACAAGACTGCATAGATGAGAAAGTTCTACCTAGGGAAGCGCCAAAACAGCTCAGGAAGGAAGGAGTCCCTTTTAGTAACAGTGCAGAAATGTTTCTATCCGAGGCCTGTGAGGACCTGAGTAACGAAGTTGAAAATCTACGAGCCAGCAAACTTGATACCGAGAAATCAGTGCAAAGTGTGAGACTGAAAAAGAAATTGGAGTTACTCTGTGAACAAAGTGATTGGAATGAAGTGGGCAATGCTGATCTCATAGTGAATCTTTCAAACCGACAACTATCTGACACCGAAAAACAAGCCCTTTCGCTCGGTCTTAAGTTCGATACCGGTGTGAGTAACAAAAGTTTTTCTGATTTTATAAATAAAAACTATAGATGGGATGACAGTGATGTAGAGAAAGGTTTTAAACAGGGATTGTTAACGTGTTTCCATGCTTTAGCAAATCTTAATCGATGTAGCATCCCTAGGCGTTTCAAGATAGCTTTGGAAAATTTAGGAAGTGACGGAGACTTAGTTATCACGAGTGCAGATAAAGGAGGAGGAGTTGTCATATTAAACAGGACAGACTACAACATCAAAATGATGGATTTACTCAACGATACATCCACGTATGAGAAAAAAACCCTTAGGAAACGCAGAACGGGAAGGGATACGGTTCAAGAAAGAAGCCAGGAGGATTTTAATGCGAACCAACAGAGGCAAGAAACTTGTGGGATTGTTAGAAGAAGCACCAAGACCGCCCAGGATGAGGGGATTACCAAAGACACACAAGCCGGGTATACCGATGAGACCCATTACGTCAGGTATCGGCAGCGCTCCCCACAGGTTAGCCAAGTGTTTAGCCAAACCGTTATCTCGATGTTTGGGGGCACTTAGCAGTGGCCATTTGAAGGACTCAAGTGACCTAATCACGAGACTCAGTAATGTGGATTTCTCACAGAAAGTCATGATAAGTTATGATGTAACTGCTTTGTTCACAAATGTTTGCGCAGAGGGGGCACTAACAGCAGCCAAGGAAGCCATCGGTAATATAGATGACCAGGATTTACCAGTGGGAAGAAATGATTTTTTGGAATTAGTCTCTCTGTGTATCAGATTCGGACCGTTCATGTTCCAGGATGAGGAATATTGTCAGATACGTGGTCTGGCAATGGGGAGTCCACTCAGTGCAGTCCTAGCATCATTATACATGGAAGTTTTGGAGAGAGATCATTTTATGAAAATTATGGGAATAGGTACCCATTGGTTTCGATATGTAGACGACGTCCTAGTCATTGCCCCGGAGAAAACCAATTTCACCACCAAACTTAATAGGCTGAACATGGTAGACAGGGATATTCAGTTCACAGTAGAACACGAGGTGGATCAAAAGTTACCTTTCTTGGATGTATTAATTTGGAGGAAGGATAACGGCACGGTGGGTTTCTCGGTTCACAGAAAAGCTACCAACAAAAAAATGACCTCATCCACTACTTTTCAGCACATAGTGAAAGGATAAAGAGAGGAGTAATAATTGGATTTTTTCTCAGAGCGTTCCGGGTATGTAGTAAAGAACATATTGACAGAGAAATCAAATATATTTTTAAAGTGTTCTCAGGACTAAAATATCCAGAAGGGTTACTCCATAGTTTGAAGAAAATAGCTCTTAAAATAATGGAAAAGAGAAATGATGAGAAAAAGGAGACTAAGGAAGGTGGCTTCATTGTAGTTCCAAACTCCAAGCACACAGAAGAGTTAGGACATTTGCTCCGCAGAGCAGGGCTGAAGATCGCCAGTACATCCAGTACGAAGATAGGTGAAGTAGTGAGAGGTAAGAGTAGAAATGAACATAATAACAACAGCATGGTTTACAGAATCCCATGTGGTGGCTGTGACCTAAACTACTTTGGGGAGACAGGAAGAGGCATACACAAGCGGACATATGAGCACAAGAGCGACCTGAGGGCCCACCGAACATCAAACGCCCTGGTGATTCATGCGGAGGAATACGGGCATTTACCTAACTGGGACGGAGTGGAAATATTAAAACAAGGATTAGACAAGAAAAAAAAGAAAAATAGTAGAAGCAGCTTTTATAGCATCCCAGCCCTGCTGTAACCATCGTGATGGTTTTATTAAGCTGTCCAAAATGTCCGGCTGGATGATCTTACAGGAGCTGAAGGGTATGAGAGGGAGGGAGGGGGTGGAAGGAACGCGGAATGATGTAAGATATATAATTGTTGATTTCCCGATTATGTTTGTACACTCTGAAGAAGCTCTGTTAAGAGCGAAACGTCAGTTAATAAAACTTCAACGGTTCTCGGTGTTTATCTCACCACCCTGCCACTCATATATGTATATATTTATATATACATGTATTATATATTAACATCCGCAACGCACTTTAATTCTAAGCCATCAGCATTGGACCGATGCTGATGGCTTAGAATTAAAGTGCGTTGCGGATGTTAAAATGTATATCTAATAACTGGGACACATTCAGTGTTGTACATATATATATATATATATATATATATATATATATATATATATATATATATATATATATATATATATATATGTATGTATATACACACATATATATGTGTGTATGTGTGTGTATATGTGTGTATATGTGTATTCACCTCGGATCTGCTGCAGCCTCTTTTCGAGACAGCCAGACACCACCCTACGGCAGTGAGCTCAGAGCTCGTTATTAGCAGATCTCTGGGTAGGTCTGAGACCACTCACACTCCACACACCGGGAATGCAAGGTCACAACTCCTTGACTAACGTCCCGTACCTACTCGCTGCTAGGTGAACAGGGGCTACACGTGAAAGGAGACAAACCCAACTTGTCTCCGCCCGGCCGGGGAATCGAACCCCGGTTCTCCGGCTTGTGAGGCCAGTGCCTTACCAATCCGCTACCGGGCCGTGTGTGCTTGTGTGTGTGCGTATGTGTGTGTGTGTGTGTGTGTGTGTGTGTGTGTGTGTGTGTGTGTGTGTGTGTGCGTGTGTGTGTGTGTGTAGTTTGCAGGACAGAAATTATGTTATGAAGTCAGAGAGTAGAGATTAGGGGGAGAACTTAGATTGGTAAAGTTTCAACATGCTGTTTAGAATTAGAGAATGTAGACGGCGAATTTGAGATTGATACATGTAATTTCTTGTGGGGGGTAAAGGCGTTTCTTGAACACGTATAAATACGGATTACGTAACAACACGAAAACCTTAAATGTTTTTTATCGAAGCTGGGTTTAAACCTTTTGGATATGATGGGTTCCCTCCGCTGTTTTTTTTTTTTTTTTTCTTAGCAGACTAGGTATATAACAAAGCTGGGCGCGTTACCGCTGGAGAGGTAGTGCGTTACTGTCGGACAGGTAGTGCGTTACCGAAAAATCTGGGGTGCATTTCCGTCAATGCGTATTATATACATACATATGTATATACACTGCGTAACATATATATATATATGTATTTCGGTAACACACTATCTGGCCGGCGGTAACGCGCCCAGCTCTGTTATATATTGCATATGCTGCTGCTATATTCTGGTGAAGAAACTGTGTATAACTCATGGATTGTTGTCGAGACCAAAAGAGTTTTCGATCTACTTTCCCCTTTTAAGAGCCATTTACACGGTCAAACAGTTTGACAAACAGTTTGACCGTATGAATGGGGTATTTGGTCGTCAAACACGTTTGTCGAACGTGTTTGACAACCAAATACCCAAACCGTTTGGCCGTCTAAATGCCCCTTTAGAAATGAGTACGACTTGCTGAGGTGAGAGACACACAGAAGGAAGCACTTGTATGTGGACAAGAACAAATGACGAGCTTTAGCGTCATTGGGGGAAACACACTCAGTACTACCTTTCATCTTCGTCAAGGGAACAGTGGCCCACAAAACCAAGTTTAATGACCAAAACAGTTAATGAATTCAGGAGCAGCGAGTTCCCGACGTGGGAGCGAGGTGTGGAAAACCGGAGCTTCTTATCACTAGATTTTCATCAACGAAGAGCATATTTGCTGCATCACTGTGTTGTAGAGAGTATTTTGTGTAATGGAGTGACAATTCAACATACCAGAATTAAGCACAATTCTTTTATGATCGGAGGTTAATATATTTCTAATCCATCTCCTTCCTGTTACTTCTTCAACGGGAGCTTATCACTAGATTTTCATCAACGAATAACATATTTACTGCATCACTGTGTTGTAGACAATATTTTGTGTATTAGAGTGACATTTCTACGGACCATGATTAAGTACAATTCTTTTAAGGTCGGATGTTAATATACTTCTAATCCCTCTCCTTCCTGTTACTTCTTCACGGGAGCTTATCACTAGATTTTCATCAACGAATAGCATATTTACTGCATCACTGTGTTCTAAATCATATTTTGTGTATTGGAGTGATATTTCTACGGTCCAGAATTAAGCACAATTCATTTAGGATCGGAGGTTAATATACTTATAATCACTAGATTTTCATCAACGAATAGCGTATTTACTGCATCACTGTGTTGTAGATAATATTTAGTGCATTGGAGTGATATTTCTACGGACCATAATTAAGCACAATTTTTTTACGATCGGAGGTTAATATAATTTTAATCACTAGATTTTCATCAACAAATAGCATATTTACTGCATCACTATGTTGTAGACAATATTTTATGTATTGGAGTGATGTTTCTACGGACGAGAATTAAGCACAATTCTTTTACGATCGGAGGTTAGTATAATTCAGATCTCTCTCTTTCCTGTTAATCTACTCCAGCGTTTCTCTTCCCCGGAACCCTAAGGTTCCGCAAAAGGTCCCTAAGGGTTCCGCGAGAACAAGTGAGATAAGCTAACGCACTTTTTATTTATTTTTTTTTATTTAATTTCATATACGTAATATAATTAAACACGCACGACATATTCTTGGTTATTGTAATAATGTAATATAGACATAATCCTATCTAACCTATTATTACGATGAAAATAAAATGAGAAAGATATGGTATACGTGTTTTTTTTTTTTTTTTTTTTTTTTTGCGCAGGGGTTCCTTGAGACATGCAATCTATTTCAAAGGTTATGCAAGGGTAAAAGGTTGAAGAACTCATTCAATTCGCCATTTCAATCAATCAATCAATCAAATCAGCAACTGCTGAACAAAGGCCTCCTTCACGGCATTCCAAGATTCACACGACCGCGCCGTTCTCTCTCACGTCACTCCTGCAAACTGTTCTATCTC
>NC_134780.1:47402291-47404791 GCF_046742065.1 Oratosquilla oratoria | reverse complement strand
TATATATAATATATATTCAAAAAGATCCAATGTTTTCTATAGATAACTCGTTATGATATAAATAGATAACCAACATATAAGATAACCTATTACCGTATACTCAGTAAAAAAAAAATCCGGAAAAAAATATAGTGATACTTAAATTGCGCTGTAGCAAGGATCTTCATCTTGCTGTACCTTGATTTAACAGACTATGATCTCAGCAGATCTCTTTGCAAGTTGTCATTTAAACACTCCTTTTTAAGGTTAGTAAAACATCATAAGTAATTTTGTTTTTATTCTGTTTCCTTAATTGCTCCTTCAGTATACTAGTTACCACTAGAGCAGTGGTTCTTAACCTGGGGTACCTGTACCCCCAAGGGGAACGAAACCTTAATCCTGGGGGTACGAGACATGATAGCCTGTACAATGGTACTGTATATTTACCATGAGAAATCATAATGTGCATTCATTGTATCCTACAAACTGACATTATCAATTTGAAATAAAAAGTACCTTTGTTCAGTAATACATACATACATAAAACAAAGACTTTTTCCCCCTTACTCGGGAGGTAGCCAAAAGCCGAGGCATAGAAACCACTCCCACCCATTCCATCCCGTACATACTCCACTCCCCTCTACCCTCTTCCCTCCCTCTTATCTTGGCACCTCCTGGATGACGGGTCATCCCTGCATCTTGTCCACTGCCCTGGGTCAGAAGCAGTGTCGCAAGACACAGTCCATCCACAGCAAGGCCGCTTCATTAATTCGGCGACCCCCCCTCCCCGTCCCCTCATGCTGAAAAGGAGAAGACGGGGAGAAATCCCTTCAGGCTACTTCAATTTATTTCTCATGCATACTCCCTCACCCACATCCCCCACCCACTCCTCCCCAATACAAACATATGAAACGGATTAGTGATACTAACCTTACTGAGAAATGATTATATATATTATATATATTCATTATATATATTCCATTACTGAACTCCTAGGAGTTCAGTAATGGAATATGTATAATAATTATATATAATATATATAATAATTTCTCAGCAAGATTCATCACTAATCCTTTTCATATATTTGGATTGTAATTATATTGGATGGGGGTACGAATTTTTTTTCTGGGATAATCAAGGGGTACGGACACTGAAAAAGGTTAAGAACCACTGCACTAGAGGTATCATGAGCATGAAAGTTATAATCTATATGTAATCAATGGCAGTTGCCGATAAGTCTATTATATGAGGACGGAGCCGTTTTTAGCACAACGTTTAGATTGATCAAGTACATACTAACTGATCAAACTGTGACAAGTAAAACGTCGTACAATAAAGACTCCGCCCTGAGAATATTTTTTTACAGCCAATTCTTTTCTAGTTATGTAAATAGATAAACTACTAAAGCACGCTTCTCATACAGCTTTTTCATAAATACAAGACACCTTAACGTAAAGAAAAGGAGCCTAGGTTGAAACCTAAATGTTGTCTTCGAATCCTTTTAAGTGGGTCCGATTTGATCAATGTTGGAAATGAAACGGAATGAGTTGTAGCACTCTGTGACAGGAGGAAAAACATAACTCTGAAAAAAAATAATAAAAAGTTTCACATAATTGAACCTGCTTACACAAATATCCGATCGCTCCCTGCCAACTTTTTCTCCGAAATTTTTTAGCGTATTACTTCTAAAAGATCCTTTTTTTTTTTTTTCAATTTAACCCGTGACTCCATTCTAACGAAACTCGTTCCCTTTCCTTTCTCTTTCCGTTTCAGAGGACTTTGTTATATCTGATTATAGAAAACCGAACAATCTTAGAATTTTAGTAATATCTAGAGAACCCACTCACACCCTCTCCATATAATTTGATACCTTTTAAAAACTTTTTTCTGACTAATGACAGACGATTTTATTCAGATTGGAGAAACTCCCCGTCTGGTGCAAGCAAAACGTGTAACTTTATTGACGAAATTGTCACTATAGCCCATTAGCTTTCACCGTGCCAAATTTGAGACATTCAAATATTTTGTTCTGGCTGATTTCAGGCTATTTGATTGAGGTTAGACGAATTCTGAGTATGTTTGTTCGTGCGCACACGTTTATATAACAATATCTTTTCAAGTTTCATCAACAGTAAAGGACTTTGGCTTATACACCAGTCGAAATAGTAAATTAGAAAACTATATTGTACATGTATTACTATTAATAGAATTTATTGAATGTATATGTTTACTGTGTGACATAGAGACGTTGTCAAGATGCTAAGAAATTAATTTTTTTAAGACGAAAGTGGCTAGAGGCCTGAAAACATTCGAGTTATGACAAATCTCCTGAATATTTTGAAATATTCATTTTTTGATACTGAAGCAGGGAACAACATTTTTGGAACTTCAGACGAATGTTGTAAGAAAATATGAGAAACAATAGAGTTGTCATTATTGATGATTTCTAAGGCAGCACTAGAGCGGTTTTGCATATGATACTTACAGAGCCGTCGGACACTCGCGCCAAAGATGATAAATC
>NC_134780.1:47369791-47384791 GCF_046742065.1 Oratosquilla oratoria | reverse complement strand
ACAAGACTAGAAGAGAAGGTCGATAAGATGAACGAGGACTTGGAGCGTAGGTTCGGTAATGTTGACAGTATAATACGAAGAATTGAAAAATTGGAAGAACTAGAGAGGGCGAACAAAAACTTAACTAAGGAAATTGAAGAATTAAAACAACAGTTAAAAGAAGTAAAAGATGAGAATAAAGTCTTAAAGGAGAATAATATGGAGAACAAGGAGGGTTGGAAAAAAATTCAAGAAAATATCAAGGTTGCATTCACTGACATAATCAGACAGCAAATGAATGAACAAACTGAAAACTCAGTTATTAAAGTGATGAGACAGAAGGAGAATATAGTAAGAGACTTAGCAGACAAAAAGAAATGTATAATTATATTAGGAATGGAAGAGAAACATAACCCAGATAGAACCACAAGAATCAAAGAGGAAAATGAAAAAGTAAGCCAATTACTAGAATCAGTTCAGGAAGATGAACCAGAAATTATGAAACAAATCGAAGAGAAATTTAGACTCGGAAAGTATAGCACAGACAAGACCAGACCAATTAAGATTAAATTCAAGTCACAAACAACGGCAGAGAATATCTTATCCAAAACAGGGAAACTAGCAACAAGTGAACAATACAAAAAGATATGGATAAAAAGGGAAATGAATAAAGAGGAAAGAGAGGAAGAAAAACAGAAAAGACTGGAAGCTAAGGCAAAAAACGAGAACAGAACGGAGTCAGAGAAAGAGAGATTCTATTGGAGAGTAGTGAACATGAAACTAAGGAAGTTTGACATACAAAAGAAAAACATAAGGGACACAGAGAACACAATGGAAGTGGCAGAAAACTAAGAGTGTCTTACACAAATATAGATGGATTAATAACAGGATTGAATGAGCTGAATGATTATTTGAAAGAAAAAGAACCGGACATAATGGGAATTGTAGAAACAAAATTAAAAGGCCCACTACCACCCAACAGTGTAGGACATGATGCATACAATTATTGGATTAGAAACAGAGAGAAAAAGCAAGGGGGTGGAGTTATGTTCCTGACTAAGAAGGATATAAACGTGAAAGGTGTCATATATGGAAAGAATACAGTAGAGATGATTATGATAGAAGTGGAAGACAGAGATAAGAAGAGCAGAAAATTTGTGATAAATTATGTGCCTCCAAAAACAGCCTCATGGGAGGAGAGTGAACATAAAAGTATGTTAGAGGACACAAAGATAACATTAAATAAAATAATGGAAGATGGAGGAAGAATAGTTATGATGGGCGACTTTAATTGCAAAGAAATCTGCTGGGAAGAAATGACAGTAAAGGGTGGAGATGACTCATGGGGAAACGCTCTACTTGAGATGATTATTGACCACACAATGACACAATGGATACAGGAGAACACTAGGTATAGAAATGAAGAAGAACCATCGAGACTAGACTTATTAATTACATCTGAACCTAGAATAGTGGACAAGATTGAATATAAAACACCAATAGGTAAAAGTGACCACATATTGATTGAACTGGAACTTAATGAAGAAAAATATATCAAAAGAAATGAACAATATAGAAAAGGAAGAATGATGTATGAAAAAACAAACTTTGATAAAATAAGAGAATTCTTTCAACAAGAAAACTGGGAAGAAATATAGAAAGAAGAAACATCAGTGGAAAAGAAATGGAATATTCTGACAAAAATTTACAAAAAAGGAGTGGAAAAGTATGTCCCAAGACAAAAACAAGAAAAAGAATATGTAAAATGCTGGTACAACAAAAGTTGTAGGGAGTTAAAAGATAAAAGAGACAAAGCCTGGACCAGATGGAAAAAAGACAGAAAACCTGAAAAATGGAAAATATATACCAGTTATAGAAATGAATATGTACAAACATGCAGAGAGGAAAAGAGAAAATATGAAAAAGACGTCATAGAAAAATATAAAGATCAACCAAAACTATTCTACAGATTTGTAAACAATAAACTGAAAAACAAACAGGACTTGGAGAAATTAAGACAAGGGGGAGTTGAATACACTGAGGAAATGGAAATGGCGGAAATTATGAACAAACATTTTAAATCAGTGTTTACAAGGGAGAACATACAACCTGAAGAGATTGAATGGAAAGAGAAAGTCCCCCCTATAGAAAAAATAGAAGTATCAAAGAATGAAATATTGATACAATTGAGTAATCTTGATGTCAGAAAATCACATGGACCAGATGAAATAGCAAATTGGATTCTGAAAGAATGCAGGAATGAACTGGCAGACAAAATACATAGCATAATAAGCAGTTCCTTGAAAGAAGGAAAAGTTCCAGAAGATTGGAAAAAAGCAAATATAGTACCTATATATAAAGGAGGAAATAAAGAGGAACCTACCAACTATAGACCAGTCTCCCTAACAAGTACAATAGCAAAAATTTGTGAAAGAATTATCAAAAATAGATGGGTAAAATACTTGGAAAAAAACAACGTACTAAATCCAAGGCAATTTGGATTCAGACAAGGACGATCATGCGTCACCAATTTAATATGCTTCTATTCAAGGCTAATAGATATAATACAAGAAAGAGATGGATGGGCTGATTGTGCATTTCTAGACCTAAAAAAAGCTTTTGACAAAGTACCACATAAGAAGTTGCTTAAGAAACTAGAATCTGAAGGAGGAATACAAGGTAAATTACTAAATTGGATGGAAGACTTTTTGCAAGAAAGAAAAATGAGAGTAGTGATAAGAAACCAACACTCAAAATGGAATGAAGTAATAAGCGGTGTCCCGCAGGGAACAGTCCTGGCCCCAATAATGTTTGCTATATATATTAATGATATGGATGAAGGAATTGAAAGCTATATGAGCTTCTTTGCAGATGATGCAAAACTACTGAAAAGAGTGAAAACTGAAGAAGATTGTGAATCACTACAGAGAGATCTAAATAAAGTACAGGAATGGAGTAAGAAGTGGGAGATGGAGTTCAATACAAAAAAGTGTAGTATAATGGAATTTGGAAAAAGCAAAAACAGAATAACAGGATCATATAATTTGGGAGAAGAAGGAATAAAAAAAGTAGAAAATGAAAAGGACCTGGGAGTCATTGTTATGAATAATATGTCACCTGAAAAACATATAAATAAGATTTTTGGAGAAACTTATAATTTAATAAGAACAATCAAAGTGGCATTTACATACCTGGATGAAGAAATGGTGAGAAAAATCCTAATCACCCTGATAAGACCAAGATTAGAATATGCAGCAACAATATGGTCACCAAGTACAAAAAAATGTATAAAAAACTTGAAAGAATACAAAGAGCAATTACAAAACTGGCACCAACACTCTCAAAACTATCATATGAAGAGAGACTACAAAAACTTGAACTACAGACACTAGAGCAAAGAAGAGAGAGAGGAGATTTGATAGCTATTTACAGAATCATGAAAGGCATAGAAATTACTGATAGAGAGAATCTGATAAAATGGGATGACAGAAATACAAGAGGACACGGAAAGAAAATAAAAAAAGACAGCTATAGAAGAGATTTGAAAAAGAACAGCTTTCCACACAGAGTAATAGACAGTTGGAACAAGTTAGATGAGAAAGTGGTGTGTGCAAAAACAATACATGAATTTAAAAATTGTTTAGATAAAATGAGAAATGAAGACGGGACTCTACGAGCATAGCTCCCCTTCCCGTAATATACAACTAGGTAAATACAACTAGGTAAATACACACACACACACACACACACACACACACACACACACACACACACACACACACACACACACACACACACACACACACACACACACACACACACACACACACGACGCACCTCGTGTCGCCACTACGGCGGCCCGGGTTTGAATCCCACACAGGGCTCAAATAATTTCAGTATCGCTACGCTGCGGGTCGTTACTCCAACTTTCGTGGGTGGGGAGTTAGGTGTGTGTGTGTGTGTGTAAGGTCACAGCATTACCCATGGATCGGTCATATATGAGCTCTTAGCTCTCTTCCGGGAGGGTAAGAGCTGTCCAACTGTGGTGCCGTCGATTGATTTAGTGTTTAACCAAGAGCACCTCCAATGGGAGTGATCAGAGATACCCACATAAGAACGATTTGGGAAATAAAAAAAATCAAGGTATACGCTGCCACCACCCAATCGTCTATATGGATATATCTGACCATAAATGGAAACTGCTCCTTGTTATTCACGTCTGACTCCGTCCCCTTTCCTCAGGTCGTTCGGGGTTGGTTCTGGGTAGCGAAAAGGCCTATGCCCAAGTGGGGGTAGTAAAAGAAAATAAGCGAAGGTCTGCTATGTGTTAATTATTACACTGAAGCAAAAATATAGTAAGGAAATACAAAAGTATATTGTGGTTTTCTCCAACTAATCTATTGATCCTTACAATATGAAAAATATATGGGTATGCGAGATATTTAATAACAGTTTTCTTTTTTGCTTATGGGCATCATAAGTAAGGTCACAGGCACGTGGAAAAACGTAGTTATTTACACTCCAACCTTCCGGTCACTGTATAAGTCTACTTACAATATTGTGTCTACCTTCAAGCACTGTGTCTACCTACAACCCCGTATTCTTATTAGAGAACGATCACAGACAGAATCGTACTCTAAGGATTACACCCTCATAGCTAATGTATATACGCAAAGTGTTTGTGAAGTACACTCCCTTAAACCCCTTTTTCCATATCTGTTATCGGAATCATTTTTGGCATCAGATTCAAAACTTAATAATAATAATAACTATCTACCTACTATATCTGCACTATATCATTTAACTCACATATTGACATTTGTTTTCATTAATCTTACAGAACGTGTTCATACCTGTTATCGGAATCATTTTTGGCATCAGATTAAAATTTTAGCTGCGCACAAAAAGAACGAGACGGCTATGTGTTCGTATCTATGGGTAAACTACTAACCTCCCTGTTGTATTATCTCGTAAAACTTCATTTCGCTTCTCAACAGAGCTCCTAGCTGCTACAATCTCTCCCTAAACTATTTCTCTAGTGGAATCCTGAACTGAAAGTTGGGAATTTTTCCTATTACTCTTAAAATTAATGGCCTTAGTTTACGCCTCTGTCCGAACGTGTTTAGTGACGTCACGGGTGGGCGGAGCTACGGTGCGCCCGCTATGTTCGAGAACATTCTAATGTCGCGTCGAAACTCAGTTGAACCAAAATCAGCTGAAATATATTTGTAGCTATCTCCTATTGTATGTTCTTCTTCAATGATTATAGTAAGGCTCTTTGCCAACACATCTTGATAGGCAGACATAGAATAGAATAAATTCATGGTCTATTAAGGCTCTATTTTCTACTTTGCTTCTTGGTTGAGTAAAACCGTCACGACGTCCATAATACCCAGTCTCTCAAATCAACACTCAAATAAATAAATAGATAAATAAAACGAAATTCCAAAAATAATATCCCTTCAAAATTCCTGTCCTTACACAACACGTGATCCAAGACCATGGTGAACCACACACACACACACGCACACACACACACACACACACACACACACACACACACACACACACACACACACACACACACACACACACACACACACACACACACACACACACACACACATACACGCACAAACACACGCACACACACACACACACAAACACACGCGCGCGCACACACACACACACACACACACACACACACACACACACACACACACACACACACACACACACACACACACACACAAACACACACATTTGACGGCGCAGCGGTATAGGCATATGGGAAGAATGAGTCATTTCGTATCTCGTCGTTGATATCCAGCGCTTCTGTCCATGGGAACAATATCGTGAGATGAAGATGGTTTTGTAGATATGGTAAAGGAGAGGAGGGGCCAGAAAGGGAATATAGTAGAAATTTGAAATAATAACAAATCTTCTTTGAGTGAAGATTACTCTCTAGTATTTAAGAAAAAAATCCAAATTGTGACTCCTTCTATCACCTCCCCCCCCCTTTGTATGCCTTCTGGAAATGTACCCATATGGCAGATACATTATTCTAAAAAATTGAAAGATTAATCACCGCAGAGGGCAATATTGATTTTTCATTAATGTTTATCAATGTGGGTCATGACCCCCCAAAAAACTCATGACCCCCCACCGTTTGGGAACCCCTGTTCTAGTCAATGGTGCTTACCTTTGGTCTGTACGGTTGTCATTGAATTTTCTAATGAAATGACTCCAGAAAACGGATGTCAGCGGTGCTCCATATGTGTGAGGTGTGAGAATGCATGACCGTCGACGACGTGAATGTGGAAATCAGAAATGGAATGATATCGAAAGATATACCAAGGAATTAGATGGGTGGCTGAGTGGAAGATATATCTTTGGATATACTCGGTGTGTCATTAGCAGGGGATAGAGGAATTTAATTACACCTTTACGGACCAGAGGCACGCAAGAGAGATATGTGGAGGGAGATTGTGGACGGATGGCGTGGTCCACATGCTTCCTAAAGAAGTGGGTGAGTGGTAAATCAACTTCTCTTGTTGGGTTCTATCATGGAGGAACTATGCATCGCTGCATTGTGTCACAACGATTGCAGGAAGTGACTCCAATGCACAAGATAAAGTAGAAGACGTAAATGCAACAAAAATGGTGGGTCAAGCTTCTGTATATCCAGTTCAGGTCACAAGGCAGATAGGATACTAGGAAAAGATGCACGTTTGAGGAAGTGTTTTGGAGATTTTTTTTATTTCCTTTTTAAAGGTCGAAGAAAATTCATAAGCTCACGAAAGAGCAAAATTATATTTTCTTCCACTTCGGGTGTAAGAGAAATTATTCCAAAAGTTAGCGGGAAAAGGAAGAAAAATGAATAAGTACGAGGCAGCAAAAAATTGAAGGTATGCAGCATAGAAAACGGAGAAGTGAAGAAACAAGAGACTGCGCAAGAGTTAGATTATATGGAGACGAGATCATAAACAGAAGAAATTGAAAAAAGTATAAACGAATCATGTAGCTTTTGGACCTTCTTGCCACTGAAAAATTATGTGTGTATATATGTGTGTGTGTGCGTGATTGTGTGTGTGTGTGTGTGTGTGTGTGTGTGTGTGTGTGTGTGCGCGTATGCGTGTGAGTGTGTGTGTGTGTGTGTGTGTGTGTGTGTGTGTGTGTGTGTGTGTGTGTGTGTGTGTGGGTGTGTGTGTGGGTGTGTGGGTGTGTGTTTGTTTCTATGTGTGTGTGTGTGTGTGTGTGTGTGTGTGTGTGTGTGTGTGTGTGTGTGTGTGTGTGTGTGTGTGTGTGTGTGTGTGTGTGTGTGTGTGTGTGTGTGTGTGTGTGTGTGTGTGTGTGTGTGTGTGTGTGTGTGTGTGTGTGTGTGCGTGTGTGTGTGTGTGTTACCTGAACGAGGTTCCTTCGCATTTTGAGAGTTTCTTGTGCAATGATAAGAGTTTCTAGGGTCTACGAGAACTAATTTTTGAAAAGAGTTTCTGGAGACTTTGAGAGCTCCTTAGCAAGGAAAAAAACTTCCGGGCTCTTCGATAGATCTGTCGGTTGCTGAAAAGAGGTTTTGGACATTTCAAAAATGTGAAAAGGGGACTAAAAAGAGCGTCTGGGCTTTCCAAAAGGTTCTGGGCTCTTCTGGTCCTCCTGGGCACCGAGAAGAGTTTCTGTGTTCTTTCAAAGTGCCTAGGCACTTCGAGTGTTCCACGAAAAGAGGGCGCTGGAAAAAATAGCATTTACAGGGTATGGAGTGTTTCTTGATTCTTCGAAAGCTTCTGGACACTGGATTTTTTTTTTTTTTTTTTTTTTTTTTGCTAAGAAGTGTTTCTTCATTCTTCGAAAGCTTCTGGTCACTGGATTTTTTTTTTTTTTTTTTTGAAAGGGCATTGAAAAGAAAGCTTGGCCACTCTGGGTTCTTCAAGAGCTCTGGGTCCAGAAAAGAGTTCCTTGGTACTTCGAGAGTGACTGGGCACTTCCAGTATTCGGTGCAAAAGTAGCGCTGGAATATGTTTCTGGGCACTTTGTGAACTTCTTGGCAATAAAATAAAGGTTCTTGTTTTCTCAAGATGTTCTGGTCGCTGAAAAGAGCTTCTGGTACTTCGAGATGGAACTCTTCGAGGAGACTTAGCGAGTGAGGCATTTTATTTATTTATTTTTTATTTTTTTATATATAGCTTTACATACCATTTGTACTAATCATATACACAAGCATATTGTTCAAACTGATGAAATTCAATGCAATAAGTCTGTCGAATTCAATGGACCCTGACAAGTAAAAATTTACCCGTAATCTCCAAGATTTTTTTTTCTTTTTTTGAGTATGGTAAAATCGACTGGCGTTCGCAAGAAAAATTTCATTTGGGGGTCGCTGTGACTTGTTGGTTTTGTGTCACAAGTTATGACATTAATCACCTCGATGCCGAAGTAGCGTCGGGTCACAAGGATATTGATAAAAATAACATCACTGCAGATCGTAAGCCTCAGTTAGGAAGAAACAAACTATCGAGACATGATTGTTTATATATGTTTATGATCTTCTGCTTCATACTAAGTGATTCTATACAACTACGAAGTTCACCTTATGCAAAATGATAAATGATCTTAACAAACTCATTGAACTGATATCATTCAAGGTGTTTTTTCCAAAGTAGAATCAAACTATTTTATTCAGCTGAGGGCTAGCCCCTATGAAGCCCAAACGATTTCAGTCAATTTGTTGATTTACGGATCTTGCTAGCCTGCAACTACTATTTTCATCCCAAGTGATGAAGATCCGTCGATTTCACATAGCCTTTCAAAAAAAGCCCATAAAGATATTTTCAAAGCCCTGAGGCTTTCTTCAGCGACCATGTCGCATAGGTTTGAGCTCGTTTGATGTAAGCCCACACACGAAAAAAAACAAAATTTTCTTTTTATAGCCCATTTTCATAAGTCAATTTGTTGACTTACGGCTCTTGCTGGCCTGCAACTACTATTTTCAGCCTAAGTGATGAAGATCCGTCGATTTCACGAAGCCCTTTCCAAAAAAGCCCATAATTTTTTTTTCAAAGCCCAGGCTTTCTTCAGCGACCATGTCGCATAGGTTTGAGCTTGTCTGATGTAAGCCCTATGCGAAAAAGCCCAAAATTTTATTTCTATAGCCCATTTTTCATATGCATGCTTTCATAAAGCCCAGGCTCTATGTGGCTCTACGTGGCCCTATGTCCCTTTCATGGCTGCCCAAGCCATATCTTCTTCAAGGGACTTTGACTCTTGTTCCTGGAGTCAGCCACGGGTAGCGTTTGGTCCCTTCGATGGCTGCCCAAGCCATGTCGTCGGAGAGGGACTAGACTCTTGCCCTCAGAGTCGAAGTTGGGGTGCGCCGGTCCCTTCATGGCTGCCCAAGCCATTCTTCTTCTTGTTCTTTGGGACGCTCTTCATCGGCGACTTACCCCCTGGAGGGGACGCTCCCTACGAACGGAAATCTTCTGCGCCCAACTTCCTTGGTCTTCCGCAGGGCAGGATCACTCTCGGGCAGAAACATGCTCATGACACAGATTGATATTATAATAAAGAATAACAGCAGCGGTAGTAATAGTAGTAGTTATCGTGATAGTAATAGTAACAGTAACAGCAATAGTTGTAATAGCAAAAGTAACAAAATAAAATCGTTTAGTAATATGTAGTAGTAGTAGTAGTAGTATAAGAAGTAGTAGTAGTAATAATAATTAGAATAGTAATAATATCAGTAATAGCATAAGCAGAAGTAGTACATGTAGTAGTAATAGTAATACAAATTATAGTAGTAATAATAGCAGTAGTAGAAGTTTTAGAAGTACTAGAATTAGTTATAGTGCTAGCTATAGTAGTAAATTAGGGTTTGAAAGCTTCACTATCAAAGTCGTCACTTTTCACTGTGGGTAACGGGATGGGTGTGTGTGGATAACTTGTTAGCAGTCTGGGACTGTTATAGAAACCTTGTCACCTAATAAACACATCACTACGATTGTGACGAGACATGGATTGCACATAGAAAAAAGAAGAAAAAAAAAACATGTATGTGTGCGTGTAAGGTCACAGCATTACCCATAGATCGGTCATACATGAGCTCTGAGCTCTCTTCCGGGAGGGAAATAGCTGTCGATCACAAGTCCAACACGTGGTCCAAGACCATGGTGAATCACCCACCCACCCACCTATTCACACACACAGCTGTTGTAAAAACGTCTGGACACCATATTCGAATGGAAACAAGAAGAGAAAACTAATTCCAATTAATCAAATGGAAAGTGTTGAAGATGAATAATACTTCTAAGAGGCCAACTTTGGACTATTCTTCTTGGAGTAAAGGCCAAAGAAGGGAAAGATTTTGAAGTTTTGATAAAAAGACGATACGTCACATGACAGACTTATCAGCAGGATTGTGGGAGAGGCATATGAAATGCTTCAGAACATTAAAGTGGATTTTTACTAAGTGGATACATAGATGATGATAAAACTCACGAAAATCCTGGTCAAGACTTAAACATGATTCAGTGGTATGGTCTCCACACAGAGTGAAAAATATAAGCTAAATGGAGAATTTCAAGGACAGTAAACAAAGTTTTTCCTAATCTGCCAGATAAATCATACGAGCAGAGACTAAAAGCAGTGGGTCTACCAACGTTGAAAGACCGAAGAGAAAGATTTGATATGATTACCTTATAACAGTGGATAGACTATATTAAAAAAAAAAACTTGTGAACAAAATGAGAAAGACTAAAGAAGATGTGAAGAAATTATTTTCCTTACAGACGCATATATACTCACAATAGCTTAGAACGTGATGTATCTCAGGTTAGATTCAAATCTAAGTATGGTTATTGGAGAATGAGGATATAGGCAAACTTGGAACCATACAATAATTTGATGATATGTATAAAAAATTGGGAGAAATTATTGCTCCCAATTATTAGGCACATACACACAAAACACACACACACATACACACACACAAAGAAAACATATAGGCTACAAATGCCTATTAGAAATACTGACAGATTCTTGCATTTGTAAAAAAAAAGAAAATAATAATAATGACATATTAAGATTGCAATAATATTTGTAAAGAAATATGTACTAAAATAATCCTGCTTATGATTAATCCCTGTATATGATGTCATTCTTTCTCCCGGTTTAATTTTCAAAAAAAAAAAAAAAAAAGCTTGGTCTATTGACGATGGACTTCTGGAGCTCACGCCAAGAAGTGCTTGATGGGATTGGAGCGGATTAAGGTCAGGCCGAGTGCAGATCTCGTCGGAAGACTCCGGGTCACTTCTTCTCGAGCTATTTGCACTGTTTACTTCGAATTATTGTACTCGCGGCAAGAGTCGAGGGGATGGCGGTTCGAATCCTGCCACCGGCGAAGTTGAACAAAGGGCATGGCTCATTAAATTCCACGCCACAAAGCCCTCTGTGAGGGGCACCGTCCAAGCCTTCCGATAGGGTGGAGTTTGTGACGTTAAACCATATCATCATCATCATTATTGTGGACATGTGGTAAAGGGAACACGGGCTGAGGGAAATACTTTTATTCCTCTGAAGAAGTCACTCACGAGAAACTAGTCAGGAATAAAAGTATTTCCCTCAGCCAGTGTTCCCTTTACCTCCTGTCCACATTCGTCTCAATGTTCACACCCTAACAACGGTAGCATACGTTTATGTCTTTGTAAATAAAGATTGACAAATATAGAGGTGAGGTGGCAAAATGAAAAGTTAAGGATAGAGTAGTGAGTTTATTCAGAACCAGACGTTTCGACCTCTAAGGTCTTTGTTAACTTTGAAAGATTCTGTTCAGTAGTGAAAATGATTCAGTCGAATGCAATGTCGTATTGTTGAACTACAGAACATTCCTTTGTACTTGTCAATACGTAAATATGGAAGCATTAAAGTCTAAACTAATTTACTTTTGTCGATATGGCTAATTCTGAGAACTTCTATATTCAGATCCACTCTATTCACTATAAAACAAAAATTTATTTAGTTGTGTTTGGTGAAAGAGAGAGAGAGAGAAAGAGAGAGAGAGAGAGAGAGAGAGAGAGAGAGAGAGAGAGAATTATATATATATATATATATATATATATATATATATATATATATATATATATATATATATATATATATATATATATATATATATATATATATATATATAGAGAGAGAGAGAGAGAGAGAGAGAGAGAAAGAGAATGCACATGCTGAAACCTAGACTTTATATCGTCTATAGGTGTTCTCTCCAGCCTTCTCCTTTATGTATATATTTGTTTTTCAAGGGAAGGTGAGCAGAAAGTGTTAGGCATACTGAAAAATACTTACTACGTACCTATCTACCTACCTACTTACCTACATCCATATATTCGTACATATACATATAGGTAGATATGCATATATATTTATAGATGTATAAATATATAGATACAAGCGTATACATACATACAAACATACATACATACCTATGCATACATACATACATACATACATACATACATACGTACATATGAGTACATAGGCCTAATTACATACTGTACATACTGTTTTGCTGGATTGTAGGACCTTAAATACTCGTTGTCGTATTGGGTTTTACTTACCAATCCAACCTACGAACGATTGAAATAAGGAAACATAATTTACATGCAGTCTTAAATGACTGGAACTTAACATCAGAAATTTACAGAACTTAATATCAAAACCTTAAACCACTACTCACAATATGGACCAACAGGTTGATCTACCGTAATTCCTGGCACACTTCAAAGACGTGACGAGCAGCAATTTTGTTATATACGATGCAACTCGATGTTTAATGCTCATTACACTCTTGCGAAATAATCACAGCTCACAACAGTTAAAACGGTGACAATAGGAGGACACACAAGGACCTTGTCTACATGATCACCGCATCTCACCCAAGCGGAACCAGATTCTAAGTAACACTGCTTTGCATGGGAACGACTTGTGAATATTAAACGATAACAAATTAGATGCGGCTTGCGTAACTTAAACTAAAATGATTGTTACATACACGAAAATATAAATTACTTACTTGAATTACATTTTGTGAATTTTCACTAAGCACATACATACATAATTACGGTATATACATACATATGCAGGTAGAAATACATAATAGAAAAAAAGAAGAAAAAAAAGTATATATATATATATATATATATATACATATGATGCGTACAAAAATATATGCATATTCGGACATGAACAAAGATATCCTCATACTCGTACTTTCTGCGCCATTTCGAGGAAAACAGACATGCGTTCACCACATCAAAATTTACTTAAGATTCAAAAAGTTAATGGATTTTGGTTATTTTACCTTTGTAGGATAGCACGAAAACGCAATTAATCCTGATGTGGTGGACAAAGAAAATAATCGGAAAAATATCTCTTTTGAACTTGGGATTGCAGGTTTCGTAAGAATATATAAAATCACACTCAGTATGCTAAAAAAATACACAGGTAAATAAAAGTATACAAATCAAATGAAAAATGAATAAGTATGGAGAGAGAGAATCAAGGGAAATATGAGGAAGGGAATATGCTTATGTTTTTTATTCTGGTCCTCGTGTAATCCACCGTGCACCTGAAAGCGTCCACGCAGGTATCCTTACCACGATGGCGCCAGGCGATTTTATTCAGCAGAGGGGAACGCCTCCGCATTCCCAGGTGTGGCTAGTTAACCCAGGACAGCTAGCCCTCTTGGGTCTTCGTCGCCAGGAGATTTTATTCAGCCAAGGGAAGCCTCGTGCTCTTCAGGAAACTATAAGTCCTCTTTTGTTGGACTAAGAAAAAATAGTTGTGCATTTTCAACTTTTGTGGGATAAATTTTGGGCTGAAATTATAGGCTGGAGATGATGTGTATTTGAGTATTACATTCCGTCTGTTTTGGGCTATTTTCTTTTTTCATATATATATATATTTTTTTTCCTTCATGTGTGGAGTCTTTCAAACTTAAAGACCCAACTAGACAATATATTTTTTTCTCATATTTTCTTGGGCACTTTATTATCTTCTTATTTATTTTTTCACTTCTCGTATGTTTTTATAATTTTCTCTTTTTAATTTTTTCTATATATTTTCTATTTTTTCTATTTTATCGATGGGCTTATTTAACATTTTCCATTTTCTTCATTTTTACTTTTTACTTTATTTATTTATTCATTTATTTATTTATTTATCTATTTTTTTCTATTCATTAATTTCTTTATTTATTTATTTGGCTTCCTACCTTCTGTTGAATGGAGGACTGTGAAGTTCTTGCTGGGCTTTGCTCATCGCCTCCAGGTCCTGACATCGCTTCTGGTGCGATACCAGGCTGGAGGCGTCCTCCACTGCGGGCTGGGAGGGTTCGGCCTCCACGTTTTGGACGTCGCTTCGGGTGCGAAACCAGGCAGGAGGCGTCGTCCTCCACTGTGGAGCGGGAGAGCCCGGCCTCCTGGGCTTTCGGTGCCCTCTGAGGTCTCGAGTCGCTCTCGAGCTTGACGACCTCCAGGGGCTCTTGTCTTCTGCGACAAAAGTGGAGGAAGCTTGTTTCCCGCCCGCCTCTTCGTCGTCTTCTTGGACATTGTTCATGGGGGATTTCGTTGGCGGAGCCTTTTCTTCTGCCTAATATCCGCCTCGGCAGTTGAAGGCTCCGCAGGTAGATCCGTAGCCACAGTCTACGTAGTCTTCCAGGCTCTCCAGGAGCTCGTCCACCTCGTGGACGTCAAAGAGCACCTCGTCAGCCTTGTCGGGCTCGCATGGTCGTCGACGACGATCTTCTTCGGCGTTTGTTGTGTATGCTGGAGTTCCTTCGACCTGTCTAGACGTCCTGATGGTTCCCGCGACCCGTGTCTGTTCCAGCGGTTGGCTTCGGTTAGCCGCTGGAGTTGACCGGGGAGGCAGTTGCCTCCACAGAGGAACCGACGGTCTCTAGGAGTTCGTCTCTTCGAGCTTTTCCTGGAGGGCGGACCGAGGCGGAAGTCTTTGCCATTCCGGTGTAGG
>NC_134780.1:47342291-47362291 GCF_046742065.1 Oratosquilla oratoria | reverse complement strand
TGCCCTCTGGGGTCTCGAGTCGCTCTCGAGAATGACGATCTCCTGGGGCTACTGTCTTCTGCGACAGAAGTGGAGTGAGCTGTTCTCCCGCCTGCTCAACGTGGTGGATCCAGCAGGAACCCTCTTCCTCGTCCATGGACCATCTGCAATTGAAAGCCACGCAGTGAACGAGGCTTCCGCAGGTGTCGTGGTCTTCTGCGAGGGCATCCATGAGGTCGTCAATCTCATGGAAGCGGAGTAGGCTGCCCAAGCCTCTTCGTCGTCTTCTTGGTCGTCGTCGATCGGGGCTTTCGTTGGTGGAGCCTCTTCTTCTGCCTGATATCCGCATCGGCAGTTGAAGGCTCCACAGGCTTTCGAGGATCTCGTCCACCTCGTGGACGTCAAAGAGCACCTCGTCACCAATGTCGGGCTCGCATAGGCCTCGACGACGATCTTCTTCGGCGTTTGCCCCGTCCGCCGGAGTTGCTTGAATGACCTCTTTAGACGTCCTTGGGGTTTCCGCGGCCCGTGTCGGTTCCAGCGATGGGCTTCGGTTTGCCGCTGGAGTTGACCGGGGAGGCAGTTGCCTCCACAGAGGAACCGACGGCCTATCGAACTTCGTTTCTTCGAGCTTTTCTGGGAAGGGGGACCGAGGCGGAAGTCTTCGTCACTCCGGTGCAGGGGGCCTCAGGCAGGCTCTTCTCCAGCACAGGGGATCGTCGGTAAACATTCCTCTTTTGGCAAAAGGTCAGGGTTTCTAGTACAACGAGTGTCGAAGCCTCACTCCAGTCTTCGCATCTCCTTTTGATGCTGCTCCTGGTGCTCAGTCCGTCGGATGCTCGTCGGGTGATGGAAAACGACATTTTGTATACGTTTTGCCTTCCAAAACACTGTGTGTAGTAAAAGAAACACACACAGAGTTTCGTGTTTGCCGAGTTTGGGGACCTCACACCATTGATTGCAAGCGGCCGTGTTTGTAGCTGCGGTGTTTATTGCCTACAAGGGCAAGTTCAGACACTGTTGCAATCCTGTCCGGTCGGATTTCAGTTCTCTTTCCTTCTGGGACACTTTCTCTAGAGCTTCTGTCTACTGAATGGATACGCCAAAGTCTCTTTGAACGAGGAAATGTCAAATCAATCTCGCCTCTCTTCCAGCTAGTTTCTGGTGAGATATCTTTATGCCACCCTGTTCAGTATATTCGGTGGAGCCACTGACCTTCTCGAAATTTTGGAGTCTCATTGTGTATTGATAAGAAAGGCAGCGTGTCTGGGCTTAGGACACTACAGACTTGGAACACAAGATACAAGCTAGTAAGGAGAAATGATTTGAGCAACAAGGCAGTAGTGTTGGGCAAACAAGGCATTAGACTTGGACCAACAGGATATGAGAGTTGGACCAAAAGAATACGTGAGTTGGACCAAAAGAATATGGAAGTTGGACCAACATATGAGAATAGGACCAGGAACATATGACAATTGGATCAACAAGATATGAGGAATGAACCAACAAGATATGAGAATTCAACCAACAGGATATAAGAGTTAGAGCAACAGGATATGAGCGTTGGACCAAAAGGATATGAGAGCTGGACCAAGATGTGACAATTAGATCGACACGATATGAGAGATGGACCAACAAGGTACGAGCGTTGGGTCAGCAAGTCATCAGAGCTGTGGGTAGAAGGGTATAAGTTCAAGGTCGGCATCTGGGTCAACTTAAAAACTGGGACAGCAGAATAAGGACGGTCAGGGCAACAAGATGTTTGGGCAACTTTCATGTCTGGATTTGGGCAATACCGTATAAAGAGCAAGGGGCAATGGAGGTTGTCAATTTAAGGTCGGTGTGGTTGTCCGATAGTGAACCAAGGAGACCGAGGTCGCGAAAGGTCACAGAGACAAATAAGGTCATGATGTCACTGAATGCAACACAAGACTGATGATTGTCTCTTAATCCTTCTATACTGGGTGGTCCTTTTCTGTTTTTGTTTTGCTGCCGCCAGCCGATTTTATTCATATACATGATACCTCGTCGGTAGCTAAAAGGTTATAGCCTATCTTGGCTAAAAGTGCTTATTTAGTCTCAGAAATAACTAAGGAACTTACGCCAGGAGAGGCTTAGTAGCTGCAGCAGAAGCCGTCACCTTTAACCTATGCGCTTGTACTGCTGGGGCAGGTAACAGTTACTGCTGGGAATTGGAGAGGCGTGCGAGATTCGAACCCACAACTGAGGAAATATGAGACCAGCACAGAACTCGCCGCGTAGCAAGAGAGGTCTGAAATCACTCCCAAAGGTCATCGATGCTCGCCACTTGCCCTAGCTGTCAGAGTTGGCGCGTTTGGACCACCTGGGAAAGGGGAAGGAGGGTTCAACCTATCTCTCCATCACCACAAACCCATCCATCCTCTGCCCTCACCCTCTCCAACATCTACAACCCTTTCATTCCAAAAGGAGAGAAATGAAGTACATCATTTATGCCACTGGTAAATTTCCATCCCCCCAAAAAACAACAGATGTTTCTCCAAATAAACAAAGTAAATGTACCTCATCCACAGTACCCATTAAAGCATCTACAGCTGATAGTACAAGGAGAAAACCATCCTAACCCCATTACCAACCACACACTATCTATCTATCTACCTGTGTACCAAATACTTTTTCTTCCTGATAAGGCAGGTAAGTGGTCAAGACACGCGCTCACTTCCATCCATTATCCATTCCACCCACATTTGTTCCACTTTCATTTTAGCTCCTCATGGATGAAGGGTTATCCCAGTCTTCCGACCAATGCAGCAAGGCACAGCACAAATGCTCTCAGCCACACACACTAACGTCAAACCTTATATAAGCCTCCTATTCCTTCCAGTGCCTCCACCAAACCCAATTGGAATGAATGAGTACCTGCTAACTTCAGACTCACATGTACTTCCTCCTAGAAACGATACCTAAATACACTGAAAGACTTCTGACCCAAAACAACCACTATGTCGTCTATATATTCCATTATATATACTAAAAAGCTTCTTCCCCCTTATAGGGGAGGTAGCCACCCAAAGCTAGCACCCACCACTCACTCATCCCACTCTCATTCGTCATCCATTTCCCTTTAATCTTCCTTTCATGTGGATGAAGAGTCATCCCTGTTCTCTACCTACTGCCCGGATCAGAAGCAATGCAGCAAGGTACTGCACATCTACAATTTCCGCTTCGTTTACATGGCGACCCTCCCCACTCGTCCCCTAATGCGAACAAAGAGGGAGGACAGTGATACACTTTGTCATAAAAGTAAAACTGCCAAGGGCTCATCTTAGATTAGAAAAACTTGTGGACCCTTGTGGACCAATATAAACCTGACAACAAATGTTCACTAAAAAAGTATAACTAGGTACACACATACCGCTCATCCCATTAGAAGCGATACCACACACTTGTTCACCCACCCACTTTCCATTGACAATACACATATATCACAATAATGTCAGATTTACAATTTTCTTCTTACTTTCTTACTAGCCGCCTGGTAGAATTATCTCCTGTCAGCCAGTGGCTCTCGTTTCCTAATTTCTCTCCATCTTTCTCTTTCTCTGTAGACTTCATTTTGCAGTATCTCTGTAAGATCTTCTCGAATTGCCAAAGCTTCCTTAACTCCTTCCGTTCATCTTTTTCTAGGCCTGCCCACCGGTCTTTTACCTTCCGGCCGCATATTAAGTCCAGCCCTGGGCAGTTTCCCGTCCTCCATCGCAGGACATCTTCCTACAAGAAAGACAGTACGTAAAAAAAGAAAAAAATAAACAAGTAGATAAATACTTTCAACTACCTCGACCAACACATGAAAAAGGAAATAGCCCACGACAGAGGCGCCTGATTATTTACAAAGACAGAAACGCTGGTGAAGTAATATTTAGAGAACAAACAAACATGAAGTGTCCGCCAGTGGATAGTTGGTTCATCTATTACATTATTTCCAATGGGAAAAGAGCTGGTATATACATAACTGCATACTGTATAACAGACATACATACATACACATGTACATATATAATATACATTCATACTGTATATACAGTACTTAGATACATACATACATACATACATACATACATACGTACGTACATACATACATACATGCATACATCATTCATGCATACCCATATACATAGATATCAATACATACACAAACGTGCATATATATATATATATATATACATACATAATTTGCATGTATACACCAGTCATGAAGATCGGAAAGGCTCCGAGCAGCCACCTGCATTATTCATGATGAAGCAATAATGTCTGGCACCACCACCGCCACAGCCGCCGCCGCTCTACCTGTTCGAGGCCAGCCACTTCCGTCCCAATATCTGGGGCGAGCACAAGCAGCGCCCACTTGCCCTCGTTCGTCGCCCACTCCTCGCCCATCTTGCTTCTTCTCTCTGTTTCTTTCTCTTTCTCTCTTTATCTCTTTTTTATCTCTTTCCTTCTCTCTGTTTCTTTCTCTCTCATTCTTTCTCTTTTTTCTCTTTCCTTCTCTCTTTCCTTCTCTCGTTTCTTCTCTTTCTCCTTCTCTCTCTTCTTCTGTCTTTCCTTCTCTCTTTCCTTCTCCTCTCTCTTTCCTCTTTCTTTCCTCCCTCTCTCTTCCTCTCTCTCCCTCTCCCTCTCTCTCTCCCTCTCCCTCCCTCCCTCTCCCTCCCTCCCTCCCTCTCTCTCTCTCTCTCTCTCTCTCTCTCTCTCTCTCTCTCTCTCTCTCTCTCTCTCTCTCTCTCTCTCTCTCTCTCTCTCTCTCTCTCTCTCTCTGTCTTTCTCCCTGAGAGAGACAAAGAGAGCGAAAAAGCGAGAGCCAGAGAGAGAGCGGAGGATGTGGGTGGGTGGTCAAATTAGAGGACATATCACGTGTTTTTTGGGAGAGTGAGAGAGCGGAGATGCAGTTGAGGTTCCAAGAAACGAAAGAGCAATTTGAGGGGGTCGAAGAACGAGGGAATGGGGGGAATGGGGGAGCTTTGCCTTCCCCCTTTCCCCCCTTCCCCCCTACTCTTCCATGGCTCTCTCAAGGGCCTTCTGTCATCCCCCCAAAACCCACTTCCCCTCACTCCCCTCCTCCTCCTCCTCCTCCGGATCCTGAAGCAGCCAACGGAGCGTAGGAGGCCCCCCAGCAGGAGATAGGGCGGCAGAAAGCGGAGCCGGCGACGGAGGTCGTGGTGGAAGAAGTGGAGAAGTGGAATGCAGCTGGCAGGTGTGGAGGTGGAGTGGAGGTGGTGGTGGAGGTGGTGGTGGTGGTGGTGGAGGTGGAGGTAAAGACGTAATATTTGCTTTTATTCGTTTATTCATTTGGGTGTTAATTTATCACTATTATATATTATTTCTTTTAACCTCCACACACGTACGCACGCGCACACATATACATACACACACGCACACACACACACACACACAGACACACACACACACACACACACACACACACACACACACACACACACACACACACACACACACACACACACACACACACAAACACACAGACACACACACATACACACACACACACACACACACACACACACACACACACACACACACACACATACACACACACACACACACACACACACACACACACACACACACACACACACACACACACACACACACACACACACACACACACACACACACACACACACACACGAGAATTTTTAAAAGAATTTAAGAACAAACCTGATACTGAAAGATATAAAGACGGGTCACTACGAGCATAGCTCCCTTCCCGTACAATACTAAGTAAATACAGCTATGTAAATACACACACACACACACACACACACACACACACACACACACACACACACACACACACACACACACACACACACACACACACACACACACACACACACACACACACACACACACACACACACACAAACACGCACATACATACATATACCAAGGCTTTTTCCCCCTTTCAAGGGAGGTAGCCAAAAAGGGAAAGGCATAAAAACACTGCCACAATCAAACACGCACACATACTGTATATAGAGGTAAATATCAAAGGTTTGCGTCCATGTTTGGAGCGAATTTCTGTAATACACTTGGACAGTTAGGCCCTGTTCACAATCGCGGTTTCAACCGTTGTGGTTGAAACTGCGGCGGTCCAATTATAAATTATGCCAATAGAGGCATTCACACCTAATCGCGCAGTTTTTCCTTGACTATGTTGTCCTGTTGCGGTTTCAGCGTGATTCAAACTACGAGTGTGAAGAGGGCCTTATGATTGGTTTCAATGATTCCTCAGGAGAAACAAAGAACGGTTGGGTGGCGACGACGATGACCAAGACGATGACAACGACAATGACGACGGACAACGAAGACGATGACGAAGACGATGAAGACGATGACGACGACAAAGACGATGACAAAGACGATAACGACGGTCGACGAAGGCGATGACGATGACGACGACGAAGATGATAAAGACGAAGACGACGACGAAGACAAAGACGATGACAAATTCGACGACGAAAGAGACAATGGCAGCAACGATGACACCGATAGTGACGACGACGACGTTGATGTCGACGTCGACTTTGACGTTGACGAAAGATGTGGTCGAGTCAGCAATCGATGCGTCGGTCCTGCCAACACCTACCCGCCTACCTGACTCCCGTGGGCGGGCGGGCGTGCAGCGCCCTTGCCTGAGACGTTGTCAGTCACTGACACCTTTGCTGACAACTGTCGACCAAAGTTGAGGGAAGAAAATGGTTCACACGCACATTACCAACCCTCACTCTCACTCCTTTTCCACCGCCCTTCACTCCCCTTCCTTCCACTCCCCTCTTCCTCGTCTCCTTCCCCTCCCCTCCCTTTCCTTCATGTTCATTTCTCTCCTCTTCCCTTTCGTCTCCTTTCTTTGCCTTTCCCCCTTTCCTCCATTCCTCTCGCCTCTCCTCCTCTCTCCTCTTCTTTCCTCTTCTCTTCTCCCATTCCCCTTCTTCCTCTCTCTCCTCTCCCTCCCCTCCCCTCTCCTCCTCCCCTTTCAATTTCCTCCTTCCCCCCCTCTCTCCATCCCTTCCTCCCCCACCCCTTTTCCCCTTCCCCCCTCTCTTTCCTTCCTTCCCCCCTCTCCCCCCCTTCCTCTCCCTTTCCTTGTCTCCCCTCTTTCTTCCTCTTCCGTCCCTTCTCTTCTCTTCATTTCCCTTTCCTTTACCTTTCCTTCTCTATTTCTTCCATCTTGGTTTACCTGCTTTCCCTTCCCTTTCTCCTCCTTTCCTTCCCCTTCACTTCACCTATTCGTCTCTCTCCCTCTTCATCTTCCTCTTCTTTTTACTGGTTTTCTTCTTCCTGTATTTCCCCTCATTCTCCACCTCTCTTCCTCCCCTTCCCCTCTCCCTTCCCCTTTCACTCTACCTTCCCCTTCCCCTTCCCTTCCCTTCCCCTTCTTCCCACCCCTCCCCCCCCCCCTCCCCCCTTCCCCCCCCCCCCCCCCCCTCCCTTCTCCCTTTCCCTTCTTCCTCACCTTTTACCCTCTACTTCCGTCCCTCTTCACTTTCTTCTTCCTCACCCCAATCCCTCCCCCTCCTCCTCCTCCTCCTCCTCCTCCTCCCCTTCTTCCTCACCTCACCTTCTACCCTTTACTTCCGTCCCTCTTCACTTTCTTCTTCCTCACCCACATCCCTCCTCCTCCTCCTCCTCCTCCTCCTCCTCCTCCCCTTCCCCCACCCCCAACTTCCTACCCACACTCTCCCAGGACCATCTACAATGCCTCGGTCGATCGAGGACTCTCACCTGATTGAAATCGTCTGGCTGCACAGATCACTACAGGACACTAGAGCACAGAAGACCATAACACAACACATCACACAAGTAGTAGTTGTAGTGCTATTAATAGTAGGAGTATCAATAGTGGTAATAGTAACAGTAGTAGTAGGAACAGTTGTAGTAAAAGAAGTAGTAGTATTAGAAGTAGTAGTAGTAGTAGTAGTAGTAGTAGTAGTAGTAGTAGTAGTAGTAGTAGTAGTAGTAGTAGTAGTAGTAGTAGTAGTAGTAGTAGTAGTAGTAGTAGTAGTAGTAGTAGTAGTAGTAGTAGTGACAGCAGCAGTGGTAGAAGTAGTGGGAATGGTAGTGGAAGTAGTAATAGGAATAGCAGTAGTATTAGTGATTGTAATAGTAATAACAGTCTTCTCCTTTTCTGCATGAGGGGACGGAGGGGGGGTCGCCGATTTAATGAAGCGGCCTTGCTGTGGATGTGCTGTGTCTTGCAACACTGCTTCTGACCCAGGGCAGTGGACAAGATGCAAGGATGACCCGTCATCCAGGAGGTGCCAAGATAAGAGGGAGGGAAGAGAGTAGAGGGAGTGGGTAATGTAGGGGATGGAATGGGTGGGAGTGGTTTTTATGCCTTTGTTTTTTGGCTACCTCTCTTGTAAGGGGAAAAGAGCCTTTGGTATATGTATGTTTATATAGTAGTAGTGATGTGAGTATGAGTATTAGTAAGAGTAGGGGTAGGGAGGGAGGAGGGGTAGGACTGGAAATAGGAGTAGGAGGTTGTAGTATTGGTGGTGATATCATCATCATCATCATCATCATCATCATCATCATCATCATCATCATCATCATCATCATCATCATCATCATCATCATCATCATCATCATCATCATCATCATCATCATCATCATCATCATCATCACCACCACCACCACCACCACCTCCCCTATCTCCACCTCCACCTCCACATTTAGAGGGTGACCTATTAACCTTGGCCTCAACAAGCAGTGAAGGACACGTCAAAGGTCGTCTCCACTAAAAGGTTGTAGGGGGGTGGGGAGGGGATAGAAGGGAGAGGAGGGGGAAGGGGGAGAGGGGGGCAGGAGGAAGGGGAGGGGAGGGAGAGATGCCTCCGACAGCGACCCGGAAGCTGAGAGCCATTAACTGCGGCTGGAGCAACAGGTAGTGGCTGGCAAGGGGCGTAGTCCACGATCAAACTTCCAATATTAAAGTTGAGACGCTTACACCCGGAGACGCTTACACCTGGAGACACTTACTTGTGTCTATGTGGCTTCTGTCTATATACCTATATGATCTATGGGCTCAGGGCGAGAACCGAACCCAGGCTCACGAAACGTTTCACGTAACCCTTTCACCTCCAAGGGTGTGCTCCAGATATGAAAAATGAACAGTAAGACCCTATTTACACTAGCGGTTTGAACCGCGCGGAAACCGCGGCGGTACCGCGTAGTCAAAGAAAAACCGTGCGGTTGTGTCTGAACGCCTCCATTGACTCACATTGTCTCTTCACCACCATAGGTGATGATCCGAATACTGAATAGCAAAAAACTTTCTGTGAATTCTGTTTATTTGCTCGTTTGTTTGTGTGTTCGTTTGATTCTGTATCTATGTATTCACTCACTTATCAATTCATTTATTTTTTATTTATTTATTAACTAGTTGATTGATTGATTTAATCATTTTTATCTATGTAATCGTTTGTTTGTTTATTTGTTTATTTATTTATTTATTCATTCATTTATCGATTATTTATCGTTGTAATTTATTCATTCATTGTATACTTGTTCTTTTATTTATTCATATATTTATAAATTTATATAGTTACTCTTTTGTATACTTATATATCTATGTAGTTATATGATAATGCTGAGCAATAAATACGTCACGGCAGTGCATATTGTGTTGATATAATAATCTTGTTGAAAAACAGCTCAGATCGTTTCAGAGAAACATATCCGATTAAAAGATAGCTGCAATACGATTAGATTATTTGATTAATTTATGCTCGACTATCACTTCTCGACGGTGGGCGGTTGACTTCTCTCTCTTTTTCTCTCTCTTTCTCTCTCTCTCTCTCTCTCATATATATATATATATATATATATATATATATACATTATATATATATATATATATATATATATATATATATATATATTGTGATGGCCCACCATCCTCCATGTATATAAAATGTCTGTATCTGTATGTCAATCTTTAATTGTAAGATAATTATGTATGTACTGTAAATTGCTTGTATACGTTGTGATGGCCCACCATCCTCCATGTATCTAAAAATATCTGTATCTGTGTTATCCTGTACTTGTTAGGTAATTACGTATGTACGGTAAAAACTGCTTGTATACTTTATGGGATCTACTCTCTCTAGGCCGACAGACGTGAACTAGTTATGTCCGGCTCATCCTTCGCCTTCCTCCCGTCCTCACCAACTGTATATAATGCCTGCCGGCTCCTAGAGCGAGCAGACTATTTCGCTGGCGAGCGGCGCGTAACTTAATCTCTCCCATATTGCTTTTGCTCTAGTACCGTGGCGTCACCACGTAATCTATATTCTCATGACTTGGTTTTCGGTGGAGGAATTAATTGTCAATTGGTTAATTTTGTTGTTGTAAAGTTCTTATATTTGTTTTGTTGGCTTTTTGTTATACATTAAATTAGTTATTTATGTTAACTTCCGTTTGGATTTGCCTTACCCACATCAAGGCCACTAAGTACGAACCCCTCCTAGACATATTACCTTATATCCTCACGGAAGGCATAACATATAATGGGGGCCCGTCGAAATCCTCTTACCCGAACAAAAACTAAGAAGGTGTGAGATATACGAGCGAAACGTAATACATAAGTTACACTTGCATTCCCACAACCATCGAAATTGTCCATCTGTCCGGTAAACTTGTAACTCAGTACCCCAGTACCGTAATTCAGTTAATCGTAAATACGCCATTGCACATGACGACGTTAAACTCTTGCAGCTGTAAATTTCGTAAGAGTACTGAAGTAGGATCCGTTTAGGATACGTGTGAGAACGTTAATTCTATCCTACTTACGGCATGTAGTTTTGGTTAATGTATTCTGTCCCAAAGATTTATAATATTCGTGGGAGTCGAGTATTATAATTCTACTTGTATCTCTTGTCCGGTATACCACGTAAGCGAACCAAGTGTTCTACCTTGCTGAGTAGCAACTGTTAGCGAGTAAAAATTTCGCGATGTCAGAACTGAATATCGAAAACTTTGTTGAGAACCCCTCGGTGGAAGAACTGATAATTCAGAACCCAAATAAAGAATGTCTAAAAGAAATAGCAACAAGATGGGAATTAACGTATCCAGCGAACATTAGTAGAACTGAATTAGTTCAACTAATATTGAGTCACATAGATCAGTTAAAGAAAACGGAAGACGAAGACGGAGAATTTGAACGCTTAGAACAAATAGTTGCAGCCAAATTAGACATTAGCCCTACGAAAGAGACTCAACTAGACCCTCTAGAGTATCAGATACTTGAAAGGAAGATGAAGCATGAACTGCAAATTAAGGAACTCGAAGTGCAGCGTGAAAGAGAGCATGATAAAGAGCAAAGAGAGCATGATAAAGAGCAAAAAAGAGAGCAAAGACAACACGAACTTGAAATGAAACGACTCGAACTATCGACCCCAAGTCAACAAGTGGTTTCAAATTCAAGTAAGTTAGATATTTTGCAGTACACCAAACTTATTCCCTCTTTCTCAGACGAGAATCCAACCTTATTTTTTCGAGAATTTGAAGATGTAAGTAAACATTTTGCAATTCCCCAAGCAGATTGGATATGGTTAGTTAAACCAAAGTTGTCCACAAAAGCGTTACAAGTATGTAACAATCTGGAAAATAACACTGATTACGAAACGGTCAAACAGACAATTCTTTCCGCTTATGAAATTTCCACCGA
Organism: Oratosquilla oratoria; assembly: GCF_046742065.1. Classification (NCBI taxonomy): domain Eukaryota; kingdom Metazoa; phylum Arthropoda; class Malacostraca; order Stomatopoda; family Squillidae; genus Oratosquilla; species Oratosquilla oratoria. Next base: position 47,350,587 of record NC_134780.1, on the reverse strand, counting down.
AGGTTATCGACAAACATTTCGAAATTCAAACAAACTTAGCCATCAGACATACATGGAATTCGCGTCAGACAAACTACGAGCGTTAAGAAAGTGGATTAAATCGGCATCAGCCGATAATCTTGAGAAAGTAGTGAACTTGATCGCGTTAGAGGAATTCGTGCGTAAAATTCCTCACTACTTGAAAATTCACATTGTTGATAAGGAGGAATTTGACCTTATGAAAGCAGCCAAATTGACTGATACCCTCTCATTGATTCACAAAAATGTTGGAAAGGACAGTAACCGCCAACAACCTCATGTAAAACCAACTAGTGGTAGTAAAGATGGGAACATTTATAGCCCTAGTTTCCGTTTGTTTCTTCTGTAAGAAACCAGGACATGTAATTGCAAATTGCCCAGACCCAAAATGTAAAGTAGCTCAAAAGAATATAAAATCTGTAGCTTCCTTTAACCATTCTACTGCCAATTCTGTAGATCCTTTTCAGCCCTTCCGTTCAACGGGAACAGTATCACTTGGTCCAGACCACGTAGAACACAACCTCCGAATAGTACGGGACACAGGAGCAGCACAGTCCCTGCTACTTCAGTCAGCATTGCCGGGAGTCCAACGTAATTATACAGGAGAACGTGTATACTTGCAGGACTTCCACAATCCCTTCTCAGTACCTCTGGCAAAGGTGCACCTGAACTGTGGACTCATCAAGGATACTGTCTCCGTAGGAGTAAGTGAAACGACAACCCTACCTGTTCCTAAAGCAGATTTTATACTAGGTAACGATCTAGCAGGAGAACTAGTACATCCTCCTTTAATTGTTTCTAATTCTCCCCTACCATATAACCCAACTTCTACCATAGAGCAAACCCAACCCAACCTATTTCCAACCTGTGCTATCACACGATCCCAAGCGCCAGCTAACCAACCAACTCTTACCTCTCCAACCACCCCAACCACCCCGCTTACACTACCCTCCGAGCTGAGCATCAAAGAGGCTCAACAGAACGACCCTTCACTAGTTCCCTTGTTCAATAAAACCATTCCCAAGGAGGATATCCTACATACTCCTTCCTTTTATTTGCACGAAGGAATACTGATGAGACTATATAAACCTCGTCACCTTTCTGATGATGATACCTGGGCAGAATGTCACCAAATTGTTCTACCTGTTAACTTGAGGACTCAGGTAATAGAGATTGCTCATGCTGGACACTCAGGACACTTAGGTATTAAGAAAACTTATTTACGACTCTTGTCAGAATTCTTTTGGCCTAGCATGAAAGCAGAGGTAAGTAGATTCGTTAAATGTTGCCACACTTGCCAAAAAGTAGGCAAGTCAAACGAGTCTATTCCTCCGTATCCCCTTCAACCCATTAAAGTACCTAGTGAACCCTTTCAGAAACTAGTGATTGACATAGTAGGCCCGTTGCCTAAAACCAAGAAGGGTAACCAGTACATTTTAACAGTTCTTTGTCCCACTACCAGGTACCCTGAAGCTTTTCCTTTAAAGAATATTTCTGCTAAGAGTGTAATTAAGTGTTTAACTCACATGTTTACTTCCTTTGGTATTCCTCAGGAAATACAGTCAGATAGAGGTTCTAATTTCACTAGCAAACTCTTTACCCAAGTCCTCAAGGAATTAAATGTTAAACAGTCTCTGTCTACAGCGTACCACCCCGCCAGTCAGGGAGTTCTAGAACGATGTCATCAAACGTTAAAGAATATGCTACGTAAATTCTGTTACGAGGAAGACCGTGACTGGGATGAGGGATTGCCTTTCCTCCTCTTTACGCTCCGTGAAACACCATCCGAAGCTCTGGGTGTTTCTCCCTTTGAATTGTTATATGGAAGGAAGGTAAGGGGACCCCTCAAGGTAATCAAGGACCATATCATATCTTCTTCTACCTCACCTTTACAGTCTGTTAACCAGTATATTATTTCCCTTAAGGATAACCTAGCCAGAATTCATTCCTTTGCCTTGAAGAACCTTGAACATGCACAAAGTAAAATGAAGGTTAATTTTGATCAGAAATCTCGTAAGAGAGAATTCAAGGAGGGAGATATGGTTCTTGCATACATTCCTATATCTGGACAGCCTCTTCAAGCTAAATACCATGGTCCTTATAAAATTCAGAAAAAGATGTCAGAATATAATTACGTACTAGAAACCCCTGACAGACGTAAAACTACTCAACTTGTTCATGTTAACTTGCTTAAGCCATACCTTGCCAAAATACCACTAGACAGTTCAGTCAAACCATTGCTTTCGCTAAATCATGGTCCCAGTAAAATACCTATGTCAACCGACCGTCCACGAATCCACGAACCGACGTTGCCACATTTCGATCCTCCCACAGTCGGCAACAACAGCGACATCTTGAACAACCTACTTTCGTACCTTAACCACTTGAATCCTGATCAAGCTAAGGAAATTTCTGAAATTATTTCTAGTCACAGATCCTTGTTCCGAGATAATCCTGGCCGTTGTAACCTGACGTCCCATAAGATTCAACTGTATCCAGGAACATCTCCTAGCCACCAGCACCCGTACCGACTGCACGGCTCCCGCTACCCGAAAGACGGACGCAAGTGATCAAGCCGTCGGAGCTGTTCTACTCCAAAAACATGATGGGATATTGCATCCTGTCGCGTACCACTCAGCTCAACTAGATAAACACCAAAGGCAGTATTCGACCACCGAGAAGGAGCTACTGTCTATCATCTCTGCCCTGCGGAAGTTCGAATGCTACGTAACACCCAGCTCGACCCCTTTACGGATATTCACGGACCACAATCCGTTAATATTCCTTGAACGGAACAAGAACAATAATAGGAGGCTATTACGTTGGTCCTTGTTCCTCCAACAATACCTCCTCGAAATAAAATTTATCAAGGGATCTGAAAACCTCCTTGCTGATACCCTTAGCCGTCCTGATTAGAACTCCCAACTCGTCTGTTCTCCTGAGTTGATGAGTTCTAGGGGGGGGGGGGGGGGGGGTGATGGCCCACCATCCTCCATGTATATAAAATGTCTGTATCTGTATGTCAATCTTTAATTGTAAGATAATTATGTATGTACTGTAAATTGCTTGTATACGTTGTGATGGCCCACCATCCTCCATGTATCTAAAAATATCTGTATCTGTGTTATCCTGTACTTGTTAGGTAATTACGTATGTACGGTAAAAACTGCTTGTATACTTTATGGGATCTACTCTCTCTAGGCCGACAGACGTGAACTAGTTATGTCCGGCTCATCCTTCGCCTTCCTCCCGTCCTCACCAACTGTATATAATGCCTGCCGGCTCCTAGAGCGAGCAGACTATTTCGCTGGCGAGCGGCGCGTAACTTAATCTCTCCCATATTGCTTTTGCTCTAGTACCGTGGCGTCACCACGTAATCTATATTCTCATGACTTGGTTTTCGGTGGAGGAATTAATTGTCAATTGGTTAATTTTGTTGTTGTAAAGTTCTTATATTTGTTTTGTTGGCTTTTTGTTATACATTAAATTAGTTATTTATGTTAACTTCCGTTTGGATTTGCCTTACCCACATCAAGGCTACTAAGTACGAACCCCTCCTAGACATATTACCTTATATACTCACGGAAGGCATAACAATATATATATATATATATATATATATATATATATATATATATATTATATATTTTATATATACAAGCACCCGGCTCCGCCGGACCTGGCTACGCCAGGTGTGCTTGGCCTTCGGCGAGTAAGTACGAACCCCTCCTAGACATATTACCTTATATACTCACGGAAGGCATAACAATATATATATATACATATATAAATATAAATACAAATACATATATATATACATACATATATATATATTTATATATATATATATATACAAGCACCCGGCTCCGCCGGACCTGGCTACGCCAGGTGTGCTTGGCCTTCGGCGAGGCGGGCTCCGCCCGCGGGTGCTTCGCACCCAGCCCTTCGGGCATTGATGATACACATAAAAAAGTTAATAAAACCAAAGATTTTCATCTGCCTTTTACTTAAAACACCTTAGAACTATACATTTAATGTAGTTTCTTCTTTTTTCTCTTGGGTGTGAGTTCTTCTTCGCTGTCCTCTTCTTCGCTGCTATTCTTTCTCTTTACGAAATCCTTCAACATGGTTTTAATCTCATCTATTTCGTAGACAATCTTTTCAAATCTTTCTTCGTTTTTGGTATCCTTAGCTCCGATCTTCTCCTCAATCTTCTCAATCTTCTCCTCAATCTTCTCTCCAATCTTCTCTTCGATTTCTTAAATTTTATCCTCCATTTCCCCTCGACTCAAGTAGTTCTCTTCTTCGAAGAGTTCTTCTGGTAAGATCATCGCAGCTACTTCTCCTTCTGTTTTCTCGAACACAGAACGTGATATGCTGACTATGGATTGATCGGGTTCCTCTTCTGGTATCCTTGAGGTTTCAGAGTTATCTTCAAAGATTAAATCCTCCAAAGAAGAAAATTTACTTTTATCCACATCACAGAACACCTCTTCATAAACGCAATTCACCCAAGGTCTCAACTCGTATTCTTCCCCTTTCTTTGTATATCCTGGAAAAACTATGAGGGAATCGTGGCTTGTAACTCTAGAACACGCTACGTATAGTTGACCGTGTGCGAAGTACTGTGATGAATCCAGTAGCACACCACACTTCTCAAACGTCTGCCCCTGGGACTTATTTATTGTCATAGCGTAACAGAGTCTGACAGGGAACTGGTATCTCTTGAAGGCTACAGGAGTGTCTGTTGCCTCTAAAGTAACTCTAGGAAGTAAGATCTGTGTGTTCCTGTACACACCAGTTAAAATCTTTCCAACAATAACGTTCCTTCTCAAATTTGTTACCATAACTCTAGTCCCATTACAGATTTTCGGAGGGCAAATGTTCCTCATAACCATCACAATTGCTCCTTCCTTCAACCTTAATTTGTGTGGAGGAATGGAAGGGCTATCCATAGAATTGAAAACTGACGCCTGAACGTCCATCCCTTCTATTGATTCACAACCGACATCTACGCTCATGTAAACCACTTCCTTACCAATCACTTTATTGTACACAAACTCGTTAATGATTTCGACGTCGTTGTTCGTGGGAGATATTATAGCTCTCTTTTCAAAGAAAGAGACGTTAAATATGTTCTCTCCCATTCCTCTGTACACTCTTTCAACTAACTCTTCTCTGCTGTCAACTAACACCCCGAAACCTTCTCCGAAGTGACACTCTTTGTACTTTCCTTCTCCAACTTCTAATAATTTCTCTGCAAAGTTTATGTTTTCTTCGTCTTCACTCTTAAGTCGAACGTTCTTTATCAGTTCTAACTCTTCGAAGAAAGGCCAAAAGTAACTTGATTTCAGACAACTGTTCAACTCGTCGTTCTTTCCTCCTCCTCTTACAACTGGTAATATCTGTCTAAAGTCTCCAGCACAAACGAACGTCTTTCCTCCCATGAAAATATCAAGACCGGAAAGGTCCCTCAAAGTGATATCCAGGGCTGAGATTGTGTTCTTATTTGCCATCACTGCTTCGTCCCACACAATCAAAGAAGACATAAGAAGCAATCGAGCTAGTTCGGACTTGTGCTTTATGTTGCATGTTTTTCTTTCGTTATGTTCCATCAGTGGTATCTTGAACATATTATGGGCAGTTCTTCCCCCGTGAAGGACAGTAGCTGCTATACCCGAAGAAGCCACAGCTAAAGCCACTTTACTCTTCGAACGAACTGTGTCTAGAAGGAGATTCAAAAGGAAGGACTTTCCTGTCCCACCAGATGCATTTAAGAAGAACGCTTTGCTTTTGTTTTCCGTCTCACAACCAACACTTTCAATGATTTTATCGTAACAAATCTTCTGCTCTCTGTTTAATAGAGGGAGAGCTCTCTCCACTGTCTCGGACAATTCTTTAGAATTATAGGCTTTCTCCCTCCTTATCACGTTTGAAGACTTTTCTCCATTTCTGGAAGAAGGTAAGCCGTAGTGGACTATGTTTCCTCCTCCACAATTGAAAATTTGTTCTTGGATGTCGTCAAGAGCATCGAGGTATATTTCGTCGTTGTAATCCTTCAACCCTCTAAGATATAGAAAATCACTCGAGAAGAGATCCTTTGTTTCTTCCCAGATATCTTTCTGGTCTTCTAGATCCGAGAACACTAACATGCTAGCGTAAGTCGAACGAAGTTCTTTGCGGTCATTTGTGTAGTTTATTATCTCCAGGATAGTCTGTTTCCAAGTCTCTTCATCTTTTAAAAGACCCATAGCCTTAACGGCTTCCCTGTAAGTTCCGTAGAGTACACCGTCCACCATCCTGAGGTCTTCGAAGGATTTGGGACCTCTCTTGTGGGTTAGAAGCATTCTCATATAGAACAGTTCTACTGTCTTGTTCGTTACAGCTCTTATCCTTCCAATAGCGTGAGTGTTACCTTTCCTCTCCTCCCAACATGATTTCGGAATGCTGTACTTGAAGTAAGCAGCTACTTCGTTGTAAGTTAGGGTGGCTGCGTATTCGTTAACGCTACATAATTTGAAAAATGCTGTCAACTGAGTGTCTCTGTTTGCCTTCTTTTTTATGTCTGCCTTTGAGGAATCGGCGTTGAAGAATACTTCGTTTTCGTCCTTTAAATGGAGGTCCAGATTCATAACAGGAGGGTAACTACTGTGTATGGGGAATCTGAATATCTTCCAAGTTGCTTCGTTGGAGTTAACGAATCTTGCATCCGTGAAGTTCTTAATTTCATTGATTTCTTCGGTTCCCTCGGTTTTAGTGAATAGAACTCTGTCACATCCTTTGTTGACGTACTTTGTAACGTACGCTATAGCCTTAATAGAATTTGAACACTCTACGTTTATGTGAGAGTTAAATCTCAAGCAAAGATAGGGGTTGTAAGGCACCACCCATGAGTTGTCGATAGTTACTTCCTGTCCCTTTAACTTTTTCACAAAGGAGAAACCTCCTTCTCCCACAGCTCTTCTCCTGTAGAGAGGGTAGCCGTTGTTTCCGAATTTTATCGTTGAACGGCACTGTTTCGGAAAATCTTTCTGGCATGTCCCTCTATCGTTTTTCTTCCCATTACAACACACGGAGCTTTCATCGTAGCCTATGCACGGTCCGTGTATCATGTTAGTGGTAACAATATCATACAGTTCTGGGTGTTTTTTCTTGTCGGGTATCTCGGCGGATATTAGGCTCGAAACGGTATTTTCAGTCACTTTACGTTTCATCCATAGAAGAATGTGAACGTGAGGCAAGCCTCTTTTCTGCCACTCCATGCTGTACAAATGAGCTGAGACTTCTCCGAATATTTTATCTGTTAATAACTCTCTCATTAGTTGGTCTACCTTGAGTTTAAAAACACGACTAACTATATCTGGACGATTACAGACGTTAATAGTGTCGCCGTATAGTGTCAATTCTTTCCATTTCGGATTCATAGTGAAAGTTATGAAAAAATCCGGAGAACCGTATCTTGACACAAAACTTAACGCATCCTGTTGCCTCTCTTTCATGTATCTCGGGCCTCCCACGAAACACTTAGGAAGTAGCACTCGTTGTCCTTTATGGGCTGAATCACTCTTAAGAATATCGGACCTCTCTTTTCTGATTTCATGTTGGTTAAAACGGATATAATCTAATCGATTTGATTCAGCCTTCACGTAACAGTCAATAACGAACCTCTGGAACAGTGTTCGACATTGAAAGAGAGCTGTGAAACAGTTCTCTCTTTCCATAAACATAGAAGCGTAATATGCGCACGGAGAAATCTTCTTCTCGTTCCCAGCTTTGTTAGCCTTCAGAGACCGCAAAAGATACGTGTAACCCATATCTCCGTTGGGTATCAATAAAGGGTACTGGAACGGATCATAAAAGAAACTGGTGTGATCCACAAACCTAATTTTATATTTCGAATCCTTCTTGGGACTGGTTATCTTTATTAAAAGAGGATCGTGCTCGTCGTCTAGATTCACTATACCACCCACAGTCACATTTGATGTCGGAAGGTGGTAAACTCCTTTATGTTCCTTCGTTTCAAAGTTTTCAACCGCTTTAAGTTGGAGATTCATTTGTGGTATCTCTTTATGCTTTTCAATATGCAATGCTATCAGTTCCCTGGAGTTTTCTATTTCAGACAAAATCTGTCTCAAACACTTATTGTTTTCGAGAAGGTAGTTGAATATTATACGAATTATCTCCTCGTTCTCGTTGTACTCTCTTTCTTCTATTTCTCTTCTGGATTTAGTTTTCTCCTCGCTTATAGGTGCTTCCAAAAACAACTTAGAGACTTTAT
>NC_134780.1:47327291-47329791 GCF_046742065.1 Oratosquilla oratoria | reverse complement strand
ACGAACTGTATATTTCGACCACTACTGTGGTCCTCTTCAGCAGTATGGATACAAGATAAGATGTACAAGAATTTATACAGTGAGAGAGGTACAAAGTAGGAACAAGGGGAGGTGGCTCAAGTCACATGTCCGAGGTGGGGCGGATTCGGTAATGGTAATGATTTATTCACAGCATAAGTTGTTATACAATCAGGTGACCATTGCCCTTTTGATGTGTTGAAATTTGGCAAGTGTTTAATGAGGAAAGATAGTTGAATCTTGAATCTTTCCTCATTAAACACTTGCCAAATTTCAACACATCAAAAGGGCAATGGTCACCTGATTGTATAACAACTTATGCTGTGAATAAATCATTACCATTACCGAATCCGCCCCACCTCGGACATGTGACTTGAGCCACCTCCCCTTGTTCCCACTTTGTACCTCTCTCACTGTATAAATTCTTGTACATCTTATCTTGTATCCATACTGCTGAAGAGGACCACAGTAGTGGTCGAAATATACAGTTCGTCTGTCTCCTTTGCTTTGTTTCTCCGACAGTGGGTTATTTAAAACATATATATATATGTATACATACATATATAAATATATATATATATATATATATATATATATATATATATATATATATATATATACATATACCAAAGGCTTTTTCCCCCTTACACGGGGTGTAATCAAAAAGAAAAAGGCATAGAAAGCACTCCCAGCCATTCCATTTCCCATATATTCCACTCCCCTCCACCCTCCTTCCTCCCTCCTATCTTGGCACCTCCTGGATGACGGGTCATCCCTGCATCCTCTCCACTGCCCTGGGTCAGAAGCAGTGTCGCAAGACACAGCACATCCACAGCAAGGCCGCTTCATAAATTCGGCGACCCCCCCCTCTCCATCCCCTCATGCAGAAAAGGAGAAGACTGGGAGAAATCCTTTCAGGCTGCGTCAAATTTTTCATACATACTTCCTCACCCCCCATCCCCCACCCACTCCCCCTCATGCATCACAGCCTCATCTATACACAACCCTTCTCCATTCACCCCTATCTTCTGTCCTCTCCCGTCCTTCCTCTCTTTTGTAAAGCCCCTTTCACCCCATCCATCCACCTCATACTAGGACGTACCCTCATATTCACTCCTTCCACCTCCGCCTTCCACACTTCTTTTACTAATCTTTCTTCACTCATTCTTTACATGTGTCCAAACCATCCTAATACTCTTTCATCAACCCTATCTCCCAGCTCCCTTTCCACCCCTGTTCTCCTCCTCACCTCCTCATTTCTCACTCTATCTAGCCTAGTAACCCCTATCATACTTCTCAGACATTTCATCTCAAACACATTCAAACTCCTTCTCTTTTCCTCTCTCATGTTCCATGTTTCTGACCCGTACATTGCTGTTGGCACAATCACTCCTTCATATAACCTCCTCTTAGCATCCATTCCCAGATGTCTATTTCTCATTACACTTTTTAATCCACCAAGGCATTTACTCGCTTCTCTCAATCTACATTCTACCTCCACCCCCACTTCTCCCTTTCCTGTCACATTCGCACCTAAGTATCTGAAACTATCCACTTCCTCCAGTCTCTGACCCTTAATGCTCACTTCCAGCCTACTGTCACTCTCACCCCTTGTATATCTCATCACCTTACTTTTGCCCACATTTATCTTCAGCTTCCTTCTTTCACACACCTTCTCAAACTCTGTCACTAACGTCCTCAATCCCTCCTCTGATCCTGCTACAAGCGCAGTGTCGTCGGCAAACAACAACTGGCTCACCTCCCACTTTTCTCCATTTTCTTTAATTATCTCCAACCCCTGACCCACTACCCTTGCATTCACCTCTTGCACCACCCTATCCATGTAAAGATTGAACAGCCAGGGCGATATAACACACCGCTGACGAAGTCCCACCTTTACCTCAAACCATTCACTCTCTCCATTTCTAATCCTAACGCAAGCTCTACTACTCTCATAAAAACTTTTGACTGCTCTTAACAGCTTTCCTCCTATCCCATATATCTGCACTACCTCCCACAGTGCCTTCCTGTCTACCCTGTTGTAAGCCTTTTCCAGATCCATAAAAGCCCAAAAAACATCCTTACCTTTTCCTATAGCTTTCTCACATATCTGCCTTACCACAAAAATCTGATCTACACATCCACTACCTGTCCTAAAACCACACTCTTCCTCACCAATTACTCCCTCTGTTCCTCTCCTAATCCTCTCAATCAAGACCCCCCCAACTACACTCAACAAGCTGGTCCCTCTGTAACTACTACACTCACACTTGTCCCCCTTTCCTTTGTAAAGCGGAACTATACAGGCACTTCTCCAGTCCTCCGGCACTCTACCCTCTCTTAAACAAACATTAAATAACCTCACCAGCCAGTCCACCATAACTGTACCTCCTTTCTTCAAACATTCTGCATGGCATCCATCCAGACCAGGTGCCTTACCTGCTCTCATCATCTTAACAGCTGCTTTCACCTCATCCTTCCC
>NC_134780.1:47317291-47322291 GCF_046742065.1 Oratosquilla oratoria | reverse complement strand
AACAAAAACAAAAAAAAAACTGGTGGCCCCAAAATTAGTGATCGAAAAAATGAAGAACGTGTATTGATTTACATGAGCCTGCACAACCTAGATACGGTCAATATTAGGTGTCATAACATATTTGTATATATATATATATATATATATATATATGTATATGTATAAATATATATATGTATGTATATACATATATACATATATATATATACGTATATGTATGTATATATATAAATACATATATATATATATATATATATATATATATATATATGTGTGTGTGTGTATTCACCTCGGATCTGCTGCAGTCTCTTTTCGAGACAGCCAGACACCACCCTATGGCAGTGAGCTCAGAGCTCATTATTGGCAGATCTCTGGGTAGGTCTGAGACCACTCACACTCCACACACCGGGAATACAAGGTCACAACTCCTTGACTAACGTCCCGTACCTACTCGCTCCTAGGTGAACAGGGGCTACACGTGAAAGGAGACAAACCCAATTTGTCTCCGCCCGGCCGGGGAATCGAACCCCGGTTCTCCGGCTTGTGAGGCCAGTGCCTTACCAATCCACCACCGGGCCGTGTGTGTGTGTGTGTGTGTGTGTGTGTGTGTGTGTGTGTGTGTGTGTGTGTGTGTGTGTGTGTGTGTGTTATATATATACATATATATATATATACTAGACCACCCGTGACCAGTTGGGTCAAATGAAATCTTAAATGATACGTTGTTAATAAAATGGTCAATCAAATCTTTATTAAGACAATGCTCTTATATTTACAACATTCTTCTTAATTATGCTTAGGTTATATATCGTCTCGTCATCCCACTCCTAATCCCAGTCCCACTCATTATCATTATCATTCAGGGAGTCCCATGGGACTTCAGCGAGTAGCAACGTTTATGAATATAAACTTTATGGTAGATATACTATGTTAGTATCACCGTGTAGTAGAAATCATAGAAAATAAGTTTCTATATCAAATTGAATATAATTTAGAGCTCTTACCTCTATTCAGTAGACGAAGGTAGTGACATGATTAGTTATAAGAAGTGCAATGCAGACGATTGTGACGTCATGTCGTCGTTGCTAATTCAGGAGTTGGCTATACATTTAAATACTGAATATGAAAATTATATATATACTGTATATATATATGTATATATATATATATATATATATATGTATATGTGTATATAAAGGATTACAAAGGCGGAGCATGCCGACAGGAGACCTTTTGATCCATATCTAGGTCGGATGCAAAAAAAAAAAAAAAAAAAAAAAAAAAAAAAAAAAAAAAATATTAATAATAAAATAATAAATAAAAACTATAATAATGTAAATAACAAATAAAATACATAAAATGCATAGGTATAGTTAAAATAATCAACAGGTAAATAGTAAATGATAATAAATTTACATATAACTAAAAATAGATGAAAATCACAGACAAATTATAACAAAACAAAAACAAATAATATAACATAAATTATTATCATTACAGCATCTTACTTAGGTATTTATCTAAATGATTCTTGAAGCTTCGAACTGAACTACATTGCACTACCTGTGCAAGAAGTTTATTCCATTCATTAACTACACGGTTGGCAAAGTTGTTTCTACCTACTTCCAAATTGAATCTATGTCCGGACAGTTTGAGACCATTGTTTCTTGTCTGATTCTCATTCAATGTGAAAATTTGGTCACTTTTGATGTTGTCAATTCCCTTTAAAATCTTAAAGACCTGTATCAAGTCACCTCTGAGTCTACGCTTTTTTTTTTTTAGCGAAAACAGATTCATGTGCTTAAGTCGATTTTCGTATGATTTATTTTTGATATTTGGAATGAGTTTTGTGGCTCGCCGTTGTACTTTTTCCAGTCTGTCAATGTCTTTAATGAGATTCGGTGACCATACGGAAACAGCATATTCCAAATGTGGACAAACTAACGATTTATATAGCTTGTTAATGAGTGATGGACTTTTGAAATCAAAAGATCGCGCAATCAATCCCAGAATCTTATTTATATATACATATATATACATATATATATATATATATATATATATATATATATATACATATCTATATATATATTTATATATATATACATATGTATATATACATATATATATACATATATACATGTATATATACATATATATATACATATATATACATAAATATATATACATATATATACATATATATATATATATACATATATACATATTTACATATACCAAGGCTTTTTCCCCCTTACAAGGGGGGTAGCCAAAAAGAAAAAAGCATAAAAATCATTCCCACCCATTCCATCCCTAAATACACTCCACACCCCTCCACCCTCCCTCTTATCTTAGCACCTCCTCCTGAATGACGGGTCATCCCTGCACCTTGTCCACTGCCCTGGGTCAGAAGCAGTGTTGCAAGACACAGCACATCCACAGCAAGGCCGCTTCATTAAATCGGCGACCCCCCCTCTCCGTCCCCCCATTGCATAAAATGAGAGGACGGGGAGAAATCCCTTCGGGCTGCGTCAAATTTTGCTCACACATACTACCTCACCCCCCCCATCCACCCGCCCATTCCACCTCATGCTATCACAACATCATCCATATACAACCATTCTCCATTCACCCGTCTTCTGTCCTCTCCCGTTCTTCCTCAACAGACATTCCCCTCTTCTCCAAAGCCCCCTTCACCCCATCCATCCATCTCATCCTTGGACGTCCCCTCATGTTCACTCCCTCCACATCCGCCTTCCACACCTCTTTAAACTAGTCTTTCTTCACTCATTCTTTCCATGTGTCCAAACCATCCTAATATTCTTTCATCAACCCTATCTCCCAGCTCCTTTTCCACCCCTGTACTCCTCCTCACCTCCTCATTTCTCACTCTATCCAGCCTAGTAACCCCCATCATACCTCTCAGACACCTCATCTCAAACACATTCAAACTCCTTCTCTCTTCTTCTCTTATGTTCCATGTTTCTTCCCCATACAGTGCTGTTGGCACAATCACTCCTTCATACAGTCTCCTCTTAGCATCCATTTCCAAATGTCTATTCCTCATTACACTCTTTGATCCACCAAGGCATTCATTCGCTTCTCTCAATCTACATTCTACCTCCACTTTCACTCCACCTTTCCCTGCCACATTTGCACCCAAGTATCTAAAACTATCCACTTCCTCCAGTCGCTCTCCCTTAATGCTCACTTCCAGTCCACTGCCACTTTCACCCCTTGTACATCTCATCACCTTACTTTTACCCACATTTATCTTTACCTTTCTTCTATCACATACTCTCCCAAACTCTGCCACCAGCTTCCTAAATCCCTCCTCCGATACTGCCACAAGCGCAGTGTCGTCCGCAAACAACAGCTGGCTCACCTCCCATTTTTCTCTATTTTCTTTAACCATCTCCAATCCCTTGCCCACTACCCTTGCATTTACCTCTCGCACCACCCCATCCATGTATAAGTTGAACAGCCAGGGCGACATAACGCATCCTTGACGAAGTCCCACCTTTACCTCGAACCACTCACTCTCTCCATTTCCAATCCTGACACAAGCTCTACTATTCCCATAAAAACTCTTGACAGCTTCCAGAAGCTTTCCTCCTATCCCGTATATCTGCATAACCTCCCACAGTGCCTACCTGTCTACCCTATCATAAGCCTTTTCCAGATCCATAAAAGCCCAAAAAACATCCTTCCCCTTTCCTATAGCTTTCTCACATATCTGTCTTACCACGAAAATCTGATCTACACAACCTCTACCTGTCCTATATCCACACTGTTCCTCACCAATTACTCCTTCTGTTCTTCTCCTAATCCTCTCAACCAAGATCCTCCCATAAGCCTTCCCAACTACACTCAACAAGCTAATCCCTCTGAAACTACTACATTCACACTTGTCCCCTTTTCCTTTGTAAAGAGGAACTATACAGGCACTCCTCCAGTCCTCCGGCACTCTACCCTCTCTCCAACAAACATTAAATAACCTCACCAACCAGTCCACCATCACTGTACCTCCCTTTTTCAGACATTCCGCATGGCATCCATCCAGACCAGGTGCCTTACCTGCTTTCATCATCTTAACAACTGCCTTCACCTCATCCTTCCTTATTTCTCCTCCATTCTCCTCATTCATCACTCTCATTTTCTTCGCACTTCCCACTGCAGCAATCTTTCCTTCCTTATCCTCCTTCACATTTAGCAACTCCCTAAAATATTCTGCCCATCTTCCCCTTACTGCCTTCTCTTCCATTATCATCTCTCCATCTGCACCTTTTACCTTTTCTTCTCTACTTGATTCGCCTCCTCTTCCTCTCTTAATTTCTTTCCAAAACATCTTTTTATTACTCTCAATTTTTTTGGTCAAACTCTTAGCCCATTTCACATCTGCATATATATATATATATATATATATATATATATATATATATGTATATATATATATATATATATATATACATATATATATATATACATATATATATTTATACATATATATATATATATACATATATATAATATATGTATATCATATATATAGTATACATATATATATACATATATATATGTGTGTGTGCGTGCGTGCGTGTGTGTGTGTGTGTGTGTGTGTGTGTGTGTGTGTGTGTGTGTGTGTGTGTGTGTGTGTGTGTGTGTGTGTGTCTGTGTGTGTGTCTATATGTGTGTGTGTGTGTGTGTGTGTGTGTGTGTGTGTGTGTGTGTGTGTGTGTGTGTGTGTGTATGTGTGTGTGTGTGTGTGTGTGTGTGTGTGTGTGTGTGTGTGTGTGTGTGTGTGTGTGTGTGTGTGTGTGTGTGTGTGTGTGTGTGTGTGTGTGTGTGTGTGTGTGTGTGTGTATTGAGGCAGGTGTATTTCCGATTTCTGAGAAACAAGCGATTGTTAAGCCCATAGTGAAAGGGAAACTAGACCCGCAGACTTTCAGTTCATTCCGCCCAGTATCTAATTTAACATTTCAATCAAAGATTCTAGAAAG
>NC_134780.1:47304791-47307291 GCF_046742065.1 Oratosquilla oratoria | reverse complement strand
TGTGTGTGTGTGTGTTTGTGTATCTTTGTGTTTGTATGTGCGTGTGTGTTTGTGTGTGTGTGTGTGTGTGTGTGTGTGTGTGTGTGTGTGTGTGTGTGTGTGTGTGTGTGTGTGTGTGTGTGTGTGTGTGTGCGTGTGTATGTGAGCGGGTGCGTGTGTGTGTATGTGTGTGTGTGTGTGTGTGTGTGTGTGTGTGTGTGTGTGTGTGTGTGTGTGTGTGTGTGTGTGTGTGTGTGTTTGTGTGTATGTGAGTGTTTGTGTGTGTGTGTGTGTGTGTGTGTGTGTGTGTGTGTGTGTGTGTGTGTGTGTGTGTGTGTGTGTGTGTGTGTGTGTGTGTGTTTTTGTGTTTGTGTGTATATTTTTGTGTGTTTGTGTATGTATTTGTCCGTGTGTGTGTTTGTATGTATTTATGTTTGTGTGTGTGTGTGTGTGTGTGTGTGTGTGTGTGTGTGTGTGTGTGTGTGTGCGTGTATGTGTGTATGGGTGTGTGTGTGTGTGTGTGTGTGTGAGTGTGTGTGTGTGTGTGTGTGTGTGTGTGTGTGTGTGTGTGTGTGTGTGTGTGTGTACGCAAAGGAAATAAATTGGGAAGAAATGCCAGTAAAAGGTGGAGAGGAACCCTTGGGCAATACTCCACTGGATATGATCACTGATTATACATGGACTCAACGGGTCAAGAAAAATACCAGATGCAAAAATAATGAAGAACTGTCGAGACTATACTTAATATTCACATCTGAGCCTGAAATCGTGGACAAATTGAATTAAAAGGCATTAATTGGGAAGAGTGACCACATACAAATAGAGTTCGAACTAAAAGAACAAAATAATATGAGAAGAAATGAGAAACATAGACAAGGATGATTAATGTACAACACAACAGACTTTGTAAAACTTAGATGTCACTTCGCTGTTTACCCGTGTTTCGATAAATGGTGCTCCTAAAGCTGTTGAGCGAGTGGTAAACAATTTAAATAATGAAGATTTACCTATCCCCAAAACAGATTACCTTGATTTAATTTCTCTTTGTGTAGGTTTCGGTGCTTTTACTCTCAATGATCTTGAATATAGACAATATTCTTGCTTAGCCATGGGTAGTCCCCTCTCTGCTGTGTTAGCCAACTTATATATGGAATTGCTTGAAACCGAAAATTATATATCAATAATGGGTAGAAACAGTGTTTGGTTAAGATATGTTGATGACATTGTTGTTATTGTACCAAAAGAAGCTAATATTAACAATAAATTAAAAAGATTAAATAATGTAAATAGTAACATACAATTTACGGCAGAAGTAGAGAACAACAGAAAATTACCATTTTTAGACACTGTCATACACAGAACAAACAGCAATGTAAAGTTTTCGGTATACCGCAAACCCACTAATAAAGAAGATGATATACATTTTTATTCAGGACACAATATTAGAACTAAAACAGGTATAATAATTGGCTTCTTCCTCAGGGCTTTTCGCATCTGTAGTGAAGAATTCTTAGAAGACGATCTAGATCACATTACAAAAACTTTCAGCAAATTAAAATATCCCAAAGGTCTCCTACTTAAACTAAAAAAGAAAGCTAAGGAAATAAATAAGAAGAGTATAGATAAAAATAATTGCAACAAAGAAACACGATATATCACAGTCCCAAATTCCAGCATTAATATTTCAACTCTGGACAACGTCCTCTTAAAAGCAGGTATAAAGATAGCAAGAACATCAGGTAGGAAAGTGGGACATTTGGTAACGCGTAATTATAATAACCATACGAATGAAAATAGTATTGTCTATAAAATACCTTGTAAAAATTGCCCATCCTCATATTTTGGGGAAACAGGTCGTGGATTAGAAAAAAGATTATATGAACACAAAAATGATGTAAGAACCCACAGGCTTTCTAATTCCATAGTAAGACACATAGATACACATGACCACCTTCCGAGCTGGGACAATACAATTATAATAAATAAGGGTTCAACAAAGAAATTAAGAAAAACAATAGAAGCAGCCTATATTAATACTAATAATAACATCAACCATAGAGATGGTTTTATATGCTTGGCAAGAGCAACAAGTTAATTGATAGTGGATGAAAACAAACGGACAAATGTTCCGTGCACGACGACCTCGATAGGGAGACTATGGTAAAAAACATCGAAGTTGTGGCAAAGGAAGAGGACCCACAGCGCTTGGCTATCTTGGAAGCCATATGGATAAAGGAGCTGCAACCTGCCATTAATAGGCAGGTAAATGATTTCGCCCTCCTCCCTAGCATGAAACCTGTTCGGAGGAGCCAGATGGACAATCCCAAGACATCGGGCTCTCCTCCCCAGAGGCTCCCCATTCCCCGCGAAAGGGAAGAACTTCCTACCATACGTCGTTCCCAAAGACTGAGAAGCAGATTGGCGCCGAACCCGGGAGTGACCTCCCCGAGTACCATTTCCGCCAACCTGTGATCTCTCCCAGTGTTCGTGGTCCTGCGTGTGACTTCCTCCAGTTGCAACA
>NC_134780.1:47294791-47297291 GCF_046742065.1 Oratosquilla oratoria | reverse complement strand
ATCACTCCCATTCCTAGTCTTATTTGTGAGGATTTTGTCTTCGAGTGGGCATACTCCAAAATCAGCAAATTCATTGATCCCCAGCAGTTTGGTAACGTGAAAACATCCTCCACCACTCACTATTTTATTAGCTTCCTCTATGAAAATATCGAGCAGCGCAAGACTTCATCTGCAGTGGTGTTCATTTACTTCAAGAAAGCCTTTGACCCTGTTGGTCATACAACTATCATCACCAAAGCCATCCACTTTGGCATTCCTACCTCTTTGGTGGCTTGGCTATCTGACTTCCTGATCGACCGTTGTCAAGCTGTCAGATATCAGGGACCCGTCACTGCAGTCCAGCACCTATCCAGTGGGGTACCACAGGGAACAAGGATGGGGCCACTGTGATTCCTGATACTCATCAATGATGCTCTGGGAGGCACACCGCACAGGTAGAAATATGTTGATGACTGCACGGTGGGGATCCCTGTGTCCAACACTGACCTGAACTACGAACCACTGCAGGACACGCTGGATAAGCTACACACATGGACAGTGCACAACAAAGTCTCCATCCCTAACCTAACCATACCCCACCTAACTTTAACCCTTAACTCTAACCAATTTTTTTTTTCAAATGAAACATAGTAATCCAAGTACTTGGAGTGATAGGGTATCAGAATATATATGGTTATGGGGGTGTATCTGCAAAACCCTAGGAGGAGTTCGTGAACATACAAACAAACAAACAAACAAACAAAATGACAGACAAATGAAAGATAGTAATCCAAGTACCTTGGGTTATAAGGTTTCAGAATATATGTGGTTATAGGGGTCTATCTGTAAAAACCTAGGAGGAGTTCGTGAATAATCTCTAACCTAACCATACCCCACCTAACCTTAACCCTTAACCCTAACCAAAATATATACATTTTTGAAAATGAAATATAGTTATCCAAATACCAGAAGTAATAGGGTATCAGAATATATATGATTATGGGGTTCTATATGCGAAACCTAGAAGGAGTTCCTGAACAAACAAATAAACAAACAGACAGACAGGTTATAAGGTTTCAGAATATATATGGTTATAGGGGTCTATCTGCAAAAACCTAGGAGGAGTTCGTGAATAATCACTCACCTAACCATAACCCACTTAATTTTAACACTTAACCCTAACCAAAATAATTATTTTTTGGAAATGAAATATAGTTATTCAAGTCCCTGAAGGGATAGGGTATTAGAATATATATGATTATTGGGGTCTATCTGCAAAACCCTAGGAAGAGTTCGGGATCAAACAAACAAACAAACAGACAGACAGACAGAGGCTACCACTTTATCATAGTAGATATGTGGCCCCAACAACACAGGCTTTGTCTGATAGTGATCGTTCCAAATTACTGGAAGACACAAAGAATGCATTATTAGAGTTACTGATAGAAGGTGGAAACATAGTAATTATGGGTGACTTTAATTTTTCAGCGGGCCCTGTAAGAGGGTAGTACAGTAGAAAATAATTGGTCGGGACAACCAGGGATAGCTGCCGAGCCCTGTAAGAGGCTGGTATATAAGTGTAGTATACGGGTGGGGTGGATGGAGGGGTGGGTGGCGACAATTTCAATTTTGTGTGTGGGATGTTTTCCAAACATAAGCAGCGAAGGAGTTGCATAATCTCGCTCACCATCTGAAGTTTATAAACAACCGCTAGGGAATATATTTTAATGCTGATGTGACGATATGTGGACTTGGCCATTCTGCTTCGATGTCGGGATTGTTTGTGTGGACAGTGTTGCTTGGGACGTTGTAACAGTCTTTCTGATTGGAGAGGGGTGGAGGAGGAGAAAGAAAATTTGCTGGTGCATGGGAGAAGAGTCGCGCCCTTGGGGGAGGCACTTGTTTGTAACATTAAAGATCATTTGATGAATAAGGTAGTGACGTCAGAGCAGGAGTGACTTAGTGAGTGGATTGAGGATCCCAGCCGGGAGTCCCTTGGTGTAGATTGACAAGCCAAGTGCATATAATTGGGAAGAAAATAGATAATTATACATACGTTTAATTCACCCTATCAAGAAACATTACTAACTTGCTACAGAAGATATGGTGAAAGACGTACTTATTTAAGTGAAGAAAAGTTGAACGAGAATGAAGATATATAATACCATAGAAGGGAACAGTTAAACCGAATTAATTCAGTAATTACGAAGAGACGAGAACTGGAAGTGATGGGGGGGGGATAGATATCTGGAACAAACTGAATGAGGAAACAGTGAGTGCCAAAATTATACAAGATATTAAGAACAAACTGGATGCCGAAAGATACAAAAGCAGATCACTATGAGCATTGCTCTCTTCCCGTAAAATACAACTAGGTAAATACAACTATAAAATACACACACACACACACACACACACACACACACACACACACACACACACACACACACACACACACACACACACACACACACACACACACACACACACACACACACACATACACACACACACACACACA
>NC_134780.1:47284791-47289791 GCF_046742065.1 Oratosquilla oratoria | reverse complement strand
CATCCATATCATTAATATATATAGCAAACATTATTGGGGCCAGAACTGTTCCTTGTGGAACACCGCTTATTACGTCATCCATCTTGAGTGTTTGTCTCTTATCACTACTCTCATTTTTCTTTCTTGCAAAAAGTCCTCCATCTATTTAAGCAGTTTGCCCTGTATTCCTCCTTCAGTTTTTAATATCTTAAGCAACTTCTTATGTGGTACTTTGTCAAAGACTTTTTTTAGGTCTAGAAATGCACAATCAGCCCATCCATCTCTTTCTTATATTATATCTATTAGCCTTGAATAGAAACATATTAAATTGGTGACGTATGATCGTCCTTGTCTGAATCCAAATTGCCTTGGATTTAGCACGCTGTTTTTTTTTTCTAGAAATTTTACCCATTTACTTTTGATAATTCTTTCACAAAATTTTGCTATTGTACTTGCTAGAGAGACTGGTCTATAGTTGGTAGGGTCTTCTTTATTACCTCCTTTATATATAGATACTATATTTGCTTTTTTCCAGTCTTCTGGAACTTTTCCTTCTTTCAAGGAACTATTTATTATGCTATGTATTTTGCCTGCCAGTTCATTTCTGCATTCTTTCAAAGTCCAGTTTGCTATTTCATCTGGTCCATGCGATTTTCTGACATCAAGATTACTCAAGTGTTTCATTATTTCATTCTTTGTTACTTCTATTTCTTTCATATGGGGGACTTTCTCTTTCCATTCGATCTCTTCCGGTTGTATATTCTCCCTTGTAAACACAGATTTAAAATGCTTGTTCATAATTTCCGCCATTTCTATTTCCTCTGTGTATTCAACTTCTCCTTGTCTTAATTTCTCCAAGTCTTGTTTGTTTTTCAGTTTGTTGTTTACAAATCTGTAGAATAGTTTTGGTTGGTCTTTACATTTTTCTATGACATCTTTTTCATATTTTCTCTTTTCCTCTCTGCACGCTTGTACATTTTCATTTCTATAACAAGTATATATTTTCCATTTTACAGGTCTTTTGTATTTCTTCCATATGGTCCAAGCTTTGTCTCTTTTGTCTTTTAACACTCTACAACTTTTGTTGTACCAGCACTTTACATATTCTTTTTCTTGTTTTTGTCTTGGGACATACTTTTCCGCTCCTTTTTTAAATAAATTTTTGTCAAAATATTCCATTTCTACTGTTTTATCTTCTTTGTGTATTCTTTCCCAGTTTTCATTTTGAAAGAATTCTCTTATCTTATTAAAATTTGTTTTTTTTATACATCATTCTTCCTTTTCTATATTGTTCATTTCTTTTCATGTATTTTTTCTCATTTAGTTCTAGTTCTATCAATATGTGGTCACTTTTACTTATTAGTACCTGGTATTCTGTCTTTTCCACTATTTCAGGTTCTGATGTGATTATTAGGTCTAGTCTCGATGGTTCTTCTTCATTTCTATACCTAGTGTTCTCTTGGATCCATTGTGTTATTGTGCGGTCAATAATCATCTCAAGTAGAACATTTCCCCATGAGTCTTCTCCACCCTTTACGGTCATCTCTTCCCAGCAGATTTCTTTGCAATTAAAGTCGCCCATCATAACTATTCTTCCTCCATCTTCCATTATCTTGTTTAGTGTTATTCTTGTGTCTTCTAACATACTTTTATGTTCACTCACTTCCCACGAGGCTGTTTTTGGGGGCATGTAGTTTATTACAAACTTTCTGCTCTTCTTATCTCTGTCTTCTACTTCTATCGTAATCATCTCTACTCTATTCTTTCCATATGTGACACTCTTCACGTTTATATCCCTCTTAGTCAGGAACATAACTCCACCCCCTTGTTTTATCTCTCTGTTTCTAATCCAATAACTATATGTATTGTGTCCTATGCTGTTGGGTGGTAGTGGACCTTTTAATTTTGTCTCAACAATTCCCATTATGTCCGGTTCTTTTTCTTTCAGATACTCGTTCAGTTCATTCAGTCCTGTTATTAATCCATCTATATTTGTGTAGGACACTCTTAACTTTCTGTTATTTCCATTGTATTCTCTGTTTCTTTTTTGTTTCTCTCTGTTATGGTCCATTTCCTCACTTTCATATTCACTACTCTCCAGTAGAATTCTTGTTTTTCTGACTCCGTTCTGGTCTCTGTTTTTTTTTTTTTTTTTTTTTTTTTAGGTTCTTTCCTTTTCATTTTTTTCCTCTCTTTCCTCTTTATTCATTTCTATTTTTATCCATACCTTTTTATATTGTTCACTTGCTGCTAGCTTCCCTGTTTTTGCTAAGATATTCTCTGCTGTTGTTTGTGATCTGAATTTAATCTTAATTTGTCTGGTCTTATCTGTACTATACTTTCCGAGTCTAAACTTCTCTTCAATTTGTTTCATGATTTCAGGTTCATCTTCCTGAACTAACTCTAGTAATCTGCTTACTTTTTCATTTTCCTCATTGATTCTTGTGGTTCCATCTGGGTTATGTTTCTCTTCCATTCCTAATATAATTATACATTTCTTTTTATCTGCTAAGTCTCTTACAATATTCTCCTTCTGTCTCATCACTTTGATAACTGAGTCTTCAGTTTGTTCTTTCATTTGCTGTTTAATTAGATCAGTAAATGCAACTTTACTGTTTTCCTGTATTTTTCTCCACCCCTGTGCTTCTTTTGCTATGGCCTCTTTATTGTCTTTATTGTTCCTTTTTAATTATTCATTCTCCTCTTTTACTTCTTTTAACTGTCTTTTTAGTTCTTCTATTTCATTAGTTAAGTTTTTGTTCGCCTTCTCTAGTTCTTCCAATCTTTCAACCCTTTGCGCAATTTTTGACATTCTACCGAACCAAATCTCCCAATGTTCGGTCATTTGTTCAAGTTTTTCCTCTAGTCTTGCCAGTCGGGGGAGGTTGGTATCCGCCCCCCCCCCTCATTAAATCCATGGAAATTATTATCCTCACCTTCTATTGTGCTGCTCATATCTATGTTTCTAATCTTTACATTTCTGTTAGTCCCTTCATCGTCACTAAATTGATCTGGCCCGCGTTTGTTCACATGGCGTCTGCCTGCCTGGACCAAGTCCTCTCCTTCCTCATTTCCTTCCATTTCCCTCAGTAATCCCTCCCCTTCTCCTTTTTCCTCACTTTCCCACTACACCACGAGCAATCCCCTTCCCTGCAAATACAATAGGTACTTCCTTTGCGTTGAGATCCACGAAAATTTCACTTTTTCTTCAGTACGTCAATCCTCGCCGTCTGTCCGACGGAAGTGTGTGAGTGTGTGTGTGTGTGTGTGTGTGTGTGTGTGTGTGTGTGTGTGTGTGTGTGTTTTATAGTTGCATTTACCTAGTTGTATTTTACGGGAAGAGCTATGCTCGTAGTGATCTGCTTTTGTATCATTCCTCATCAAGTTTGTTTTTAATATCTTGTATAATTTTGGCACTCACTGTTTCCTCATTCAGTTTGTTCTAGATATCTATTCCCCTCCCCCATCACTTCCAGTTCCCGTGTCCTCGTAATTACTGGATTAATTCGGTTTAACTGTTCCCTTCTATGGTATTATATATCTTCATTCTCGTTCAACTTTTCTTCACTTAAATAAAAATATCTTTCACCATATCTTCTGTAGCAAGTTAGTAATGTTTCTTGATAGAGTCAATTAAACGTATGCATAAATATCTATTTTCTTCCCAATTATATACACTCGGCTTATTAATTTACATCAAGGGACCCCCGCCTGGGATCCTTAATCCACTCACTAAGTCACCTCTGCTCTAACGTCACTACCTTATTCATCCAATGATTTTTAATGTTACAAACAAGTGCCTCCCCCAAGGGTGCGACTCTTCTCCCATGCACCAAAAATTTTTCTTTCTCCTCCTCCACCCCTTTCCAATCAGAAAGACTGTTACAAAGTCCCAAGCATCACTACCCACACAAACAATCCCGACGTCGAAGCGGAAAGTCCACATATCGTCACATCACACACACACACACAAAAACACACACACGCACACACACAATCACACACACGCACACACAAACAAACACGCACATACAAACACAAACACACACACATATACATACACGAGCATACACTTACACACAAATACTCACATACAGACACACACACGTACATACACACATATATACACACACGCACACATACACACACAACACACACACACAAACATACACACAAACACACACACACACACACACACACACACACACACACACACACACACACACATATGTGTATATATATATATATATATATATATATGTATATATATGTGTGTGTGTGTATCTATATCTATATATATATATATATAATATATACATACATAGATGCATATATATATATATATATATATATGTATATATATACATATATATATATAAACTAATGAAAAACGTGTCAATAATTGTATACGAGTACATTATAACACCTAATATTGAACGTATCTAGGTTGTGCATGCTGATGTAAGTGGGTACACGTGGTTAATTTTTTCGATCACTAATTTTGGGGCCACCATTTTTTTTTTTTTTTTTTTAATATGATGACAGTACGTTGTTAGATGGCGGGTTTCCCGCCTGAGCCCACACCAGTGGCCCAAGCTACAACGTGAAGAGCCTTTAAAAAAAGCGCAGCAATTATATTGCTGTGACCGAGGCTCCAGCTGGTGGGATCTTTACCGAATTCCTGCAGCGACATTAATTTTGTCCTGCATGGAGTTTCTAGCTCTAGCCAACGGGATTGAATCCCGAGGCTCCTTGATAGAAGAATCCAATACAGTTGGATGCTAGACAGAACCTCGCATTCGGAGGTCATGCAGCAGGGTCCCTCACGGGCATTTTATTCGACGCTGACTGCGCGAGGTCCCCTGAAGAAAAATGAAAGGTTACAGGGAAGTTACCCGTTCAAAGCGTGGAAAATTGAGTACCACTTACTCAGGGGACCTCGCGCAGTCAGCGTCGAATAAAATGCCCGTGAGGGACCCTGCTGCATGACCTCCGACAGCGAGGTTATGTCTAGCAACCTC
>NC_134780.1:47277291-47282291 GCF_046742065.1 Oratosquilla oratoria | reverse complement strand
GTTGAAAAATATACATATATATATATATATATACATACATATATACATATATATACATATATACATACATATATATACATATATATATTTATATATACATTATATATGTATATATATATATACATATATATATACGTATATGTATATATATATACATATATATAATATATATATATATATGATATATATATACATATATATATACATATATATATATATATATATATATATATATATATATATATGTTTCTGGGGCACAGGTTCTCGCGAAGGCAATTTTGGTTGAAGTCAACTGCGCTGATAGATTCGACTATCTTCAAATGAAGGTTCTTCAATTTATAAAAGGATTCCTTTTCTTCGTGGTTCAGATTATGAACGAAAACATCCATAGTGTAATGAAATGCTCTGATGTGTGCTGACAATTGTGTTCTTCGAGGATGTAACAATGTGAAGAACCTTCATTTGAAGATAGTCAAATCTATAAGTGCAGCTGACTTCAACCAAATATATATATATATATATATATATATATATATATATATATATATATATATACATATATATATACATATATATATATATATATATATATATATATATATATATATATATATATTACAAAGGAAGAGCATGCCGACAAGAGAACTTTTGATTCATAACTACTATAGGTCGGATGTGCAAAAATAATAATAAAATTAGATAAATTAATGAATTAAATAGATATGATAATGATAAAGAAACTTATAGATTATAAATACTAATAATCAAATAATACATCATAATAAATTATCAATGAATGAAATAAATATAAATAATGACTGAATAAGTGGCATGTATTACAGCTTTATAGCATAGCTTCTATATTTTCTTATGTGTTGGATGAGCACAAATGTGAATGTATGTGTTTTATGTCCTCACGGATAGACAAAGAAATAAACTAGTGAATTCACCTTGTCAAACGTATTCTCACAACTTATTTCGAAAACAAAAAAAGATCGTCCGCGGATTACGAATGACCCTTTGCACGAAGATCTGCAGCGTCCTTCGGAAGGCAACAAAGACTGTGGCCTACCGATTCAGACGAACCTTGGACCAGATTCGCAGGTGCAATGCTCACAGATCGAGCCCGATCCCACAACCCACAGAAGAGCACAAGCCCATACTGACCTTCGCCGATATCTTCATGGCAAAGGATTCTTCTGACCAGCTTATGGAAGCCTCAGATAAGGAGGCCATTGGGAACCCTTTTGGAAGTAGAAGCCCTCCCGAGCTGAAGAAAGGAATTCCAGCTCCCGTTCTCGACTACGAGAACAAAGGACAAGAAGCAGTCAATATGCACTTGAATACCTTGGAGGAGATCATGCTCGAAATAAAAGACATGGAGGCCAGGAAGAAGAAACTGGCTAGGGATATGAAACGGAGCGTTCTGAAAGGACTGCAGAGGCCTCAAAAACCTCCACAGGTTTAGTCAAGAACATGTTCCCTCCCATGTGAGTGCCCAAAGTACCACAAAATTCAACTCGAACTAGAAGAAATCTTTGAGCGAATTTAGTACAGGCTCGGGGAGCGATATCTTTATAATTATTATTACCTCCCCGAGCCAATGGATAAACAGGAGATCGCCCAGAAAGTCGCCTGTACCGAGGGTCAATAGCCTCGCTGCGACTGCCAAAGATCTTGCTTCTGCCAGGATGCAAACAAGAAGGAGCCTTTTGCCCTTGAAAAATACTATGACGGTGTCCCATACTATCACCGGAACGTCCCGAAACGTAAATCTAAGGAAAGTAGCAGAAACAGAATGCTACCAACAATACTCCGTCAATCCCAGGGTCATCAGAAACAGTGTCTCATAAAGCGATGTCTAAAACTCCTTAATAGTTGAATCATCAAAATTATAGCACTTGGAGAATAAAAACGTTTAAAGTTTAACTTTGAGCTTTTGATATCATCTATTGAATGAGCAATGGTAAGCTGTTATTTACCCTAGGAGCAGCTAATTTAGAGGCACGAAACACAGCATTAGAAGAACGTCTTAGTTCAGACAACGTTATACCATTAGTAGTTTGACGAATGTTTATATCTCCCACTGGTTGCAATACTTGTAATATATTCCTCAAATATTACAGACAACCAGTTATTAAAGTCTAACGAGTTAACACACAAAATTTGTAAAGTATTCTTTACCTTTTAGGCAACCTGTGAAGGTAAATCAGGATAAGAATAATTCTTTCCCACCTGAGAACACCTCAAATCAAACTTGCTGCTCTATTAATAATGTTTTGCAATTTCTTAAGCTGACATTTTGACAGCCTATGATATAGTGACTTACAATCATAAACTCTAGTAATGACACTATTTATAATCAACTTCTTCACAGAATCCTCGTCAAGAAACTTCTTAACAAAAACGACATTTCTAAGATTTAGTCCACACCTCCTAAGAAGACTGTTAATCTGACAGTTAAATTTTGGATTACAATCAAGTAACACTCCTAAATCACGAGCACTTTCAGATATGCGGGTTAGATTATCCTTTATATATTCAGTATCAATGTAACTTACTTAGCTTTACTCTCATTCAGTCATTACTGTCACTTGATACAATGCACGTCGCGTATTGGTGAGTACCAGAATACTATGACATCCAAAGCTGTATAATGTGAGCTGTATAATATGTATAATGTATAATATGCTGTATAATATGCTGTATAATATGTATAATATGCTGTATAATATGTATAATATGACTGATATTATGAGATGTTCTGAGAACATTCTACCATAGGATGAAACTGGACACACACCTACAACTGTCACAATTATGTTCACCCTGAAAAGTGTGAAGCTGTGAATTAATTTACATACTACAGCATCGTTTCCCAACTTTTTCCGACCATAGTATCCCCTGTTGTCATGTCTAAGCAGTCCAGCATCCCTATCTTGTTATTAGAAGGATAAAAGAAAGTGAAGTGTACTGCTTGATGATTTATTTTCTTGATTCCTTAGAACTGAGACAAATTGACAACATTGTTTGTAGAAGAAATA
Organism: Oratosquilla oratoria; assembly: GCF_046742065.1. Lineage (NCBI taxonomy): Eukaryota > Metazoa > Arthropoda > Malacostraca > Stomatopoda > Squillidae > Oratosquilla > Oratosquilla oratoria. Next base: position 47,279,247 of record NC_134780.1, on the reverse strand, counting down.
AGAACACCATAGAAAAATAAAATAGCATGGAGAAAGCAAATTAGGAACATAAGAAAGTAGACTGCAAGAGACTATAAGGCCTACACTAGGCAGCTCCGTATCCATCACCACCTGTCATCCCCATCTATAAAGTTGTCTAATCGTTTTTTAAAACAACTGATAGTTTCAGTGCTTACTACATGGTTACTAAGTTTATTCCATTTATCGATCACCCTATTAGTATACCAGTTCTTGGCTATATCCTTCTTAAATCTAAATTTGTCGAGTTTATACCCAGTACTGCGAGTCTTGCCCTGTTGTTTTATTATGATGACCTTGTTTGCTTCACCGTTGTTATAGCCTTTGATCCACTTGAACACTTGTATTAGATCACCCCGCACTCTGCGTCTTTCCAGAGAGTGTAAGTTTAGGTGCCTAAGCCTCTCTTCGTAAGGCAAATTTCCTTTTCCATTTTGGTCATTCTTCTCTGTACTGATTCTAGTGAATTTATGTCCATTTTGTAGGACGGAGATCAAAACTGTACAGTATAGTCAAGGATGGGTCTAACTATCGCTAGATAGAGTTTAATAATAACCTCTGCACTTCTATTCGTTCTCGTCCTAGCAATGAAACCTAATGCTCTGTTAGTTTTATTACTGGCGCTGATGCACTGCTTCCTGGTTTTATGGTCCGGACTCACCAGAACTCCCAAGTCCCTCTCGCACTCAGATTTTTCTAAAAACGCGTTATCTAAGTTGTATCTATTTTTGGGGTTGTGTAGCCCTACGTTTAACACGCTAAACTTAGAGATATTGAAGTTCATTTGCCATTTCACCGACCATGTTAACTTATTAAGATCATCCTGCAGAATCTGGGCATCGTCCTCTGACCTAATTAGGCGTCCTATTTTAGTGTCGTCCGCAAACTTACAAACATCACTATTTATCCCATCGTCTAAGTCGTTTATGTACATAATGAATAATAAGGGACCCAAAACCGAGCCCTGGGGGACCCTGCTAGTAACATTGCCCCACCTAGATTTTATTCCATTTATGGTGACCCGCTGTTTTCTGTTACTAATCCAAGCTGTAATCCATTCTAACACTTTTCCTCCTATGCCATGGGCTTTGATTTTATTTAATAGTCTCTGGTGTGGCACCTTGTCGAACGCTTTGCTACAGTCAAGGTAAATAACAACGTAATTTTCATTGTTATCTGACGCCTTATAAACTTTAGTGTAAAAGGATAGAAGATTAGTCACACATGACTTACCCTTGGAGAAACCATGCTGTGAATGACGAATTAAATTATGCCCTTCGATGTGTTCTCTGAGTCTATTTACTATTATTGATTCAAGCATTTTTCCTATAACCGATGTCAAACTGATTGGCCTGTAGTTGCATATAGACGATCTATCTCCCTTCTTAAGAACAGGAACAACGTTTGCCTGCCTCCAAGCAAACTAGTGTCTACCGATTTATTGAATATTTCAGTTAACTGGTCGCACAACTAGGTAATCAATGATACATATATCAATGTGATTTCTGTGTGCATCACTTTCCAGCACCTCCTATAATTGATTTCAGCACCCCAGGTTGGGAAACGCAGTACAAGGCTATACTGCAAGGTCAGATACTTGAATATAACATAATAACCCACTGCAGGAAATTCAGTCTTGATTTTTTCTAAGGGACATGATGTCAGAGACACACGAATTGTCTTTCCCACAATCTTCCAGCACCATTTTACTGTGTGTATGTTGTGTAGCGATACTTCCTGCAATAAAAAGCGTTCTGTATCAAGACTATCATACATGTATATAAATATTTGTGTGCAAATGGCAATTTAGATGCACTTCTGTAACGTCACCCGCAATTTGGTGGATGCTAATTGTAATTGTCTATGAGATGATATTTCTGACAAACTGATTTGAGTTTTGCCGTCTGTAATTTACGCTTGATACGTTATTGATATATT
>NC_134780.1:47232291-47272291 GCF_046742065.1 Oratosquilla oratoria | reverse complement strand
TAGAAGCTGTTACTGCAAAAACATTAATGGTTCCATTGGACATAAACTTAGTCACAAGCAAAATTTGACCTACGCTACATTTCTCACGTCAAAGACTTTTTTCATCACATGATATGTTTTCTATATATCTTCTTCGCGTTCTACTTCGTGTTCTTCTTCGCGTTCTTCTTCGCGTTCTTCTTCCTCGCGTTCTTCTTCGCGTTCTTCTACGTGCTGGGGATCCCGTGTTGGGGTTCCGCCCCGAGGCCGAGGCCGAAGGGGAAAACGAGGGATTAGAGCGCGGAAAGCTGCGGCCGTGGGCCGCTGTTTGCGCAGCCAAGCTCCCGGCGAAGCCGGGGAGAGCGAAGTCCGCGGCTTGTATATATATATATATATATATATATATATATATATATATATATATACATATATATACATATATGTATATATGTATATATATACATATATGTATATATATATATGTATATATATATATTATAAGTATATATATATATATGTATATATATATATAATGTATATATATATATATATATATATATATATAGTGTTGAAAAATACGGCATACTCGGGTTGATAGTCTTCTTATTAATACTTTCAGTCCTTCTCGCTATCTTTCTATCTCCAGGGGGAAGGGAGAGCACTACGTTACCAAATGAATCCATGGGGTGAATTTGTGGTACGCGCACAGATCTCAAGAGTATAAATTGGCAACTTTTCCATCAAGAATTGAGTAGAGTCATGCAAAATTTAACAAATAACGGCTTTCTAAAGAAAGAAGTTGATAGAAAATTAAAGATAAAATGGAGAAATTCCACAATTTTCAGGGTAATAAGGAAACTTGGAAGAGTTGCATTTACATTTTTTTTTATCAAAATTCAATGTCATGCCGTTATAAAAAAGATAAAAAAGCTAGAATGTATGGAAGCTGTATTGATAAGATATCATTAGCCAGAAATAAATATCCAACGGAATACGTGTGGAACCTTGGAACTATATGGGGCACCCCACGGAGCGCCAAGGAGAAATTAAAGAGCACTTCTCCCATGGATTCATGCTGTGTCATATGCAATTCATAGTTTGGAGTTTCCCTGAATAAAATTACCAGATGCCAAAAGTTTAGGCGAAACGTTATAAGTTCTGCATTCTTTTTTTCCAAATTTACCATGGACTTGTTTGGTAATGTAGTGTTCTCCATTCCCACCCCAGTTAGAAAGATAGCGAGAAGGATTGAAAGTATTAATAAGAAGATCATTAATACCGAGTATGATGTATTATTCAAAAGAAAATGTTTTCAAGGAAACCTGCTCCCTAATTTTAGTGCGCGCGCGCGCACACACACACACACACACACACACACACACACACACACACACACATACACATACATACACACACACACACACACACACACACACACACACATATATATATATATATATATATATATATATATATATATATATATATATATATATGTGTGTGTGTGTGTGTGTGTGTGTGTGTGTGTGTGTGTGTGTGTGTGTGTGTGTGTGTTAAGAGAGAGAGAGAGAGAGAGAGAGAGAGAGAGAGAGAGAGAGAGAGAGAGAGAGAGAGAGAGAGAGCCTTCATTGAGAGAAGTTAATTATTTCGGGTCCAGAGGATCATGTGAGCATAATAGTAACGTATGAATGTATATATATATATATATATATATATATATATATATATATATATATATATATATATATATATATTATATTATATATACATGAGTGGAAGGGTGGTAAGTTAAACACAGAGAATAGTTGGAATTTTATTCACTGACGTTTGGTCCTTACCAGGACATTCTCAAAGTACATACAGTTTCAGAAAATTAACAGCTTATATAATCCATCCTTGCCGTGTTCCCCTCCCTCTATACTCTCGGACGGATGAGAGTATAGAGGGAGGGGAACACGGGAAGGATGGATTATATAAGCTGTTAATTTTCTGAAACTGTATGTACTTTGAGAATGTCCTGGTAAGGACGAAACGTCAGTGAATAAAACTCCAACTGTTCTCTGTGTTTAACTCACCACCCTTCCACTCATTTGTCTTCCATACTTCAATATATATACATGCTTGAAGACCCTAGGTAGGTTGAAGCTGCACCTCACATCCAGCTTCAACCTACCAATGCTTGTATTTTCATATATCTATATCCTTGTAATGATCTCTATGTTCATTTTTACTTACCTGAAGGTGGTTGTACGAGTCTATTGAACGTTTGTATTTTATATTTTTGTGTTACGTTCTTCTATCGAACAACAAAATGGAACTCTGAAGCCTTGTGTTTAACCTTCCTCGGAGTTATAAACAATTCATTCGGAAAATCGATAAAATCACTATGAAGGTCGTGTATATTGAATGAGCTCTGGTCATTATTTGAACGTGTCTACTTGAGATCTTACTGACCAATATATATATATATATATATATATATATATATATATATATATATATATATATATATATATATATATATATATATATATATATATATATAAGTATATATATATATATATATTGAGACATTTTGCTATATATGGTACCAAACGTATTCCTTTATAGATTTTGTAGTTTGTCTTGTCTTCTTAATTTGCACATTGTGCATACTATAGATTTATTCCAGTCCTCAGGTACTTTCCCACATCTCAGCATTTGCCCAAGATGTGTTTTATCCATGGAATCCCTTCTTTCCCAATATTCTCGAATATCTTGGATGGAATCATGTCTTCTCCTGCTGCTTTGATTTTTTTTAATGGCATTTCTATTTCATCATGCGTAATTGGTCTTTCGTCTGATTCTAGAATTCCATTTATGTTGCTCTCTGGTTCAGTTGCTTCCTCGGCATTTTGTATATTCAACAAATTTTTGAACTAATTATTTTCATCTGTTAATTTCATTGGTAACTATAAACAGTTCTCTCCATTTTCATCTTTAGCAGCATATGACGGCAGTGCTGATACCCTTCTAAAGGTTTTAGCTATTTTGTGAACTAGCTTTCTGGTTCCTTGTAAATCTTGTTCCAGGTCTCTCCCTATTTTCTCTAACGATATATCTTTTTCATTGTTTCTCACTCTCTCTGCCTCTCTTCTAGCTTCAACATACTCCTCTTGATCTTCTATTCTCCTCTTTCTCATCCATTTTAGGAAATAATTCATTTTCTTTTTGAAAGTTTCTTAAATATTTTCGGTCCACCTGGGCGTTTCTTTTCATTGTATAACTTCCTCTGCAAATCTTGTGATCGTCGAATGGAAGGCGTTCCATCCCTCTTCCAAATATTTTCTTCCAACATCGTCGGATCTATTTTCTCTCAATCTGCATTGGAATGCCTCTTTACAGTTTTTATTTTTCAAACCCTCCACTTTTTTTTTTTTTTTTTTATAATTTTCAGATATTTTGGTTTGGCAATTTCTAGTGCAACCACAACCAGCCTGTTGTCTGAATCGCATTTCTGAAAATTCTTTTGTTCCTTGTTGACATGAGATCAACCACGAAGTTGTCGGTGTATTCTTGCTGTATGCTATTCCACCTGTACCAAATCCATTTGTGACTTTGGTGGTGATCATGAAAACTATTCATGACACTCATGCACACAAAAATCGAGGAACCGTTCCCCTGATGTGTTCTTTTTTCTTTGAGCTCCTATGACGTGTTCTGATCCTGGGAGGTCTTTTCCAACGTGTCCATTGAGGTCATCCAGGATGACCACGTCGTCGTCGTATGGTAAGTCATTCTTAACACTCTGGAGGTCTTCATAGAACACTTCTCTCTCTTCTGCCGGTCTTTCTTGCTGAGGTGCGTAGACTTGTATAGAATATAAATTCATTCCACTTGACAAAATCCTCTCGTTTTTCTCCTCCATTCTGCTGATTCTTTGTTTGTTCATCATCACCATCAGGAGGGGGCTTACGCCAGGGAGCGCGTCGCTTCACTCCTGCGCCCGGCGCCAGTCGCCGCTAGCTCCGCCATGTAATGATTCTCCCACTCCATGTTTGGTGTCTTCTCCTCCACTATACGTATATCAGTTGATACTTATCCTGCCAGACCTTAAGGCATCTTCTTGCAAGTCTTGTTCCACAATAGCCAATCGTGTCAACTTACCTTAAGGCATCTTCTTGCAAGTCTTGTTCCACAATAGCCAATCGTGTCAACTTTCCATCTGAGTATGCCCACTCCAGAGGCAGGGGGATCCATTTCCGTGCAGTTTGTTGATGAGCTTGGCTCCGAGGTGGTCCTTGGAGCTCTTGGCTTCTCGACTTTGAGGCAAAGTCGATCGCGAAGAACCTTGGACTTATCTACTCGATTGAATTACTTTGTTTTATTATTTTTCCTCTATTTATTTGTTTTGTTTTTCCATTCTTATTTTTTTTTTCATTTTATTTCGTCTCATTTCATTTCTTTTCGTTTCGTTTCGTTTTGTTTCGTTCCATTTCATTTTCGTTTTCTTTCGTTTTCCAAAAATGGGCCTGTGCTTAAGATTTTTTTCCTGAGGCCCTTTTGGGTCTCAGCGCTCGAGAAAAACCTCTCCAAAGGCTCTTCTTTTCCCGTTTTTTGTTTTGTTTTGTTTTTTATTTTTTGTCTGTTGACTACATGGGCCTGGGTCTTCGCAGCCAGCCGCCACTTCTACGGCAAGCGTCGGTCACGAAGACCTTTCATAGCGAAGACGACATTCGCTCTGCTCGTCGACACTGGTCCTTGAGGTCGTCCGCTCTCGCCAAATTGCCCGAGGTAGGAGGGAGGACGCTCTCGTTCCTCCTCCTGGAGCAGGACGGCGGCGCCGGTGTGTCCTTCGACCGTTATCACCAAAGTCGCCTTTTTTTGTCCTGCTCTCCGCCCTTGGCTCCATAGTCGTTCGTCGGCACATTCAGCTGCTCTTCTATTTTTTTTTCTATCTTTTTATTCGGTTCGTTGTCCGTTGGCTGCTACTGTTTTTTGTCTTTGAGTCTCGCGAGGGGCCAAAATATTGTCCTTTTTGTTGTTGTCGAAGTCCCCCAAAAATCCTCGAGGTTCTTCGGGAAGACGACGAGTCACGACTGGAAAACAGACTTCCCGGATGAAGGGTATTTGGGTACACACTTGAGTGTGTGTATGCATATATGTACAGTATATACGTATGTATATACGTATGTATGTACGCATATATGTATATACGTATGTGTGTGCGCATGCATGTATATACGTATGTTTGTACGCATGCATGTATATACGTATGTTTGTACGCATATATGTATATAAGTATGTATGTATATATGTACGAATGTATGTGCATACGTATGTATGTATATAAGTATGTGCGCATGCATATATATAAGTATGTACGCATGCATGTATATACGTATGTTTGTACGCATATATGTATATAAGTATGTGTGTGTGTATGTATGTATATATGTACGAATGTATGTGCATACGTATGTATGTATGTACGTATGTATGGATGTATGTATGTATGTACGCATGTATGTATATACGTATGTATGTACGCATATATGTATATACATATGTATGTGCGTAAGTATGAATATATGTACGTATGTAGGCATGCGTATGTGTAACTATGGATATATGTAAGAATACGTACATATAAGTATGTATGCATGCATGTTTGTATGCATCCGTGTATTTATATACGTATACATATATACACGAATTTTACATGTATGTATATATGTAAGTATGAATATAGGTTATATAGGCATACGCATGTGTGAATATGTATACATGTTTGTATGTATACGTAATGTGTATGTCTGCATGTATACTTATGCATATGTTTTGAACACGTATACATGAATATATAAATGTATGGATATATCCTGGTATATAAGTATACATGTGTATAAGCGTGTACGTATACATGGTTGTGTGAATGTATGTGGTCATTCACATGTGTATGCATGCATATATGTAATTATGCACATATATATGCATGTATGCACGCATATGTGTGCATGATAACATATATGCATGTCTCCATGTCTTCGTGAATGCATATATGTATGTATACATACATGTATATGCATGTATATGCGTATGAATGCATATATGTGTGTATGTATAATATGTCGATATGTATATATGCATGTATGTATCCGTGTAGGTATGCATATATGGATGTTTGCATGTAGGCATGTCTACATGTATGTTTGTATGTGCGCATGTATACATGTATGCATGTGTATGGATGCATGTAAGTATGCATATGTGCATGCAACTATGTATATACTGATATATAAATGTGCATAAGGATATATATACATGTGTGTATGTGCGCATGTATACGTGTGCATGTGTATGTATACATGTATGCATTAGTACATGTGTGCAAGTAGGCATTTATGAATGTATGTGTATTAGCATACATGTATGCATTTAATCAAGTATACATGAATGCATGCATGTACGCTTGTAAACATATGTACATGTGTGCATTTATGCAAGTATGCATGTATGAATATATGCATGTATACGCATATATACATGTACGCATGTATACATGTACGTATGCATTAATGTATGCATGTATACATACTGTATATGGATGTATGGATATATGTATGTATATATATGTATACATGATTGTATGTATTATTGTACTATCACCTAAACCTAATAATAAATGGAAATTAAGCAAATAATAAACAAACAGATAAATAATAGCAAACAAATAAACAAATAATATGAAATAAATGACAGGCATTGCAGGATCTTGCTTAGGTGTTTACCCAAACGAATCTTAAAGTTTCGGACTGAACTACGTTGCACTGTCTCTGCAGGAAGTTTATTCCATTCATTAACTACACGGTTGGCGAAGTTGTTTCTACCCACTTCCAAATTAAATTCATTTCCTGACAGTTTGAGACCATTATTTCTTGTCGGATTCTCATTCAATGTAAAAATTTTGTCACTTGATGTCGTCAATTCCCTTTAGAATCTTAAAGACCTGTATCAATTCACCTCTGAGTCTACGCTTTTTTAAGGAAAACAGATTCATATGTTTTATTCAATTTTTATATGATTTATTTTTGATATTTGGAATCAGTTTTCTGGCTCGCCATTGTACTTTTTCTAATCTGCCAATATCTTTAATGAGATTTGGTGACCATACGGAAACAGCATATTCCAAATGTGGACGAACTGACGATTTATATAGCTTGTTAATGAAATCAAAAGATCGTGCAATCAGTCCTAGAATCTTATTTGCTTTCTCAGAGGCTGAAATACACTGCTTAGATGATTTGAGATCGTTGCTGATAATTACACCGAAATCCTTTTTCACTATCCCCTTTGTTAACCAATTTCCAAATAACTTGTTATCGTACTTACTGTTATTTTCACCTATGTGCATTACCTTGCATTTACTCGTGTTAAATTTCATTAGCCACTTTTCAGACCATTGCTGTAATTTATCTAAATCTTCTTGAATATCTAATTGGTTTATGTGATCACTTGCCATTCCGCACAATTTTGTATCATCAGTAAATTTGGAGACAATAGACTTTAGTCCATGGTCTATATCATTTATATATACTATGAAAAGAAGTGGCCCAAGAACGGAACCCTGAGGATCTCCACTCGTAACATTTTTCCATCTAGAAGTTTTGCCATTTAGACCAACTCTCTGTTTTCGATCATTGAAGCAATTACTAGTCCAACTTAATAGACTACCACTTACTCCGTGTGAAGCTAATTTAGTAAGTAGTCTTTCGTGGGGGACGATATCAAAAGCTTTTGCAAAGTCTAGATATATTAAATCTATATTGTTTCTTTTGTCATAATTCATGATGACTGTGTTGTAGAATTCGAGAAAGTTAGTCACGCAAGAACGTTTCCGTCTTAATCCATGCTTGCTATTATTTATCAAACTGTTACTTTCTAAATGAGTTCGATAAAATCTCTGATGATAATTTCCATAATTTTTCGTACGGTTGAAGTCAAACTTATAGGCCTATAGTTATTTGTTTTCTTTTTGTCACCTTTTTTTAATATGGGAATAACGTTAGCTAGCTTCCATTCTCTTGGGACATCTTCGGATATGATGGATTTCTTGAAAATAATTTCTAATGGAACAACAATCTTATTTTTCATTTCCTTTAAGATTCTTGGATGGCAACCGTCAGGCCCTGGTGTTTTATTAACTTTGAAATTCTGTGTACACCTTTTAATTTTTTCTTTTGTTATATTTATCGTATTGAGGAAGTTCACCCTAGAATTTTCACAGGTTTCAGGTTGGAGTTCACTTTGAGGTGTTTCGTTTACGAATACTGAGCTAAAATAATTGTTTAAAATATCACACATTCCTTCACTTGAATATTCAAGTTGACCGTCAGCAGATAATAGTGGGCCAATGTGATTTCTAATAAACTTTTTATCTCTAATGTAATTATAGAATTCTTTGGGATTCTCTTTGGATTTATCAGCGATATTCATTTCATACTGTCTTTTACGTTTTTTTTTTAAATCTCTCTATTATTATTTAACTTCGATAGTGATTAGGTCACGTTTCAATAAACGTTTCAATAATGCTATTGCAGTTCTTTCTTCCTCTAAGTTGTTTCCGAGTTCCTGTCCACCACTCGCTCCATCCATGGTGAAAGTCGTGGGCCACTATGCCCAGCGACCGTCGTAAGCGCTCGTTCGGTCACCAGGGGTTCACAGCTCGTTAGTAACCACTGAGCACCGTGCCGTGGCGACAGTTTCACACCTCCAGGTGTTGGTCCGTACTCGACGAGAGCCAAGCACGGAATGCGCCCATGTTGATGGCTGGTCTGGACGAGTCTGGAAACGCGACAAAGCTGTAACAGTTATAAGTTCAGGCGATAGTACATACAATCATGAATATATACATGCATACATATATCCATACACCCATATACAGTATGTATACATGCATATATCAATGCAAATATACATGCGCAGATGTTTATATGCATACATGCATATATTCATACATACATACATACATAAATGCACATTGTGCATATATTTACATGCGTACACGCATGCATACATTCATTTATACATGCATGCATTCATGTATAATTGATTAAATGCATACATGTATGCTAATACACATACATGCATTAATGCCTACTTGCACACATGTACCCATGCATACTTGTATACATGCACATTCACACGTATACATGCGGACGTGCACACATCCATGTATATGTATATATATATGTATATATATATATATATATATATATATATATATATATATATCCTTATGAACAATTATATATAAGTACATACATAGGTGCATGCAGATATGTATACTTACATACACGCATCCACATACATGCATACATGTATACTCGTTCATACATACATGCAAACATCCATATATGCATACCTACACGGATACATACATGCATGTATACATACAAACATACATATATACGTCAATAAATACGTATACTGTATACATACATTCGCATATACGTGCATACATAAATGCATGTATTCATATATATATGCATATATGAAGACATGCATAGATGTTAGCATGCACACATATTTACATGCCTGCATACATGCATACATATGTCCTAAGTTACATATGTGCACACATACACATGTGAATGTCTACATACATTCACACTTTCATACATATACCTACACGCTTATACACAGGCATACATACTTACAAGGATATATGCATACATTTATATATTCACGTATACGTGTTCACATATATGCGTAATTATACATGCATACATACACAACAAGTATGCCTGTGTCTACATATAAATATACATACATACAAACATATATGCATATACACACATGCGTATGCCTATATAGTCTGCATTCATGCTTGCACATATGCATACATGCTTAAATATATGCATACACGTATATGTATATAGATACATACATACATACAAGCATACATGCATATATTCCTATATGCACGTATGCTCACACACATATATCCATAGTCACATATACGCATGTCTACATGCGTACAAATATACATACATGCGCACACACATACGTATATACATATATGCGTACATACGTACATATATACATACATGCATACACACACATAAGCGTGTACCCAAATATCCTTCATCCGGGACGTCTGTTTGCCAGTCGTGGACTCGTCGTCTTCCCGAAAAACCTCGAGGACTTTTGGGGGACTTCGGCGACGACAAACGGACAATATTTTGGTCCCTCGGGGAGACTCAATGGCAAAGGCCAGAGGCAGCCAGCGGACAACGAGCCGAATAAAAAAAAGAAAAAAAAAGAAAAAAAGAAGAAGAACGGCAGCTGAATGCGCCGACTAGAAACTATGGAGCCAAGGACGGAATACAGGACATAAAAAGGCGACTTTGGTGATAACGGTCGAAGGACACACCGGCGCCGCCGTCCTGCTCCTGAAGGAAAGAACGAGAGCCTCCTTCCGGGAAGAATGTCCTGTGAGCCCCTCCTCGTGGAACTTGACACGAGGTCCTTTTTTCAGCGGAGGGCGGGAAACGTGGTTGGGTTTGGTGGGCGAGTCGACCGAAGAAAATTAAATCGTACGATTTTTTTTTTCCGGAGGTCAGGAGATTTTTTTTTTTTTTTTTTTTTTCCTAGTCGACGAGCCGAGCGAGTGTCATCATCGCTACGTTGGAGCTTCGTGACCGACACTTGCCGTCGCGGTGACGGTTGGCTGCGAAGACCAAGGCCCATGAAGCCAACAGGCAAAAAGTAAAAAACAAAAATAGGAAAATGGAAAAGAAGAAGAACCTTTGGAGAGGTTCTTCTTCAGCGCTGAGACCCAAAATGGTCTCAAAAAAAAAAAGAAAAAAAAAAAAGGAGCACAAGCCCATTTTTGGAAAACGAAATAAAACGAAAATTAAGTACAACGAAACGAAAAGAAATTAAATAAAACGAAACAAAATGAAATGAGAAAAATAAAGAAAAAAGAATGGAAAAATGAAATAAATAAAAGAAAAATAATAAAACAAAGTAATTCAATCGAGTAGATAAGTCCAAGGTTCTTCGCGATCGACTCTGCCTCAAAGTCGAGAGGCCAAGAGCTCCAAGGACCACCTCGGAGCGAAGCTCATCAACGACTGCACTGAAATGGACCCCCATGCCTCTGCAGTAATTCTAGGAACTTCCCCAGGAGCTTTTTTTTTTTTTTTTTTTGCGAATAGCTACATGAAATGGAGGAGCACATAGAGGAAAGGAGGGGGAGCTGATTTTACTAATGAAGGAAAGTTGACACGTTTGGCTCATGTGCAACAAGACATGCAGGAAGAGGCCATAGGGTCTTGCAGGATAAGTATCAACTGATATACGTACAGTGGAGGAGAAGACACCAAACATGGAGTAGCAGAATCATTACATGACGGAGCTAGCGGGGACTGGCGACGGCGCGTGAGTGAAGCGAAGCGCTCCCTGGCGTATGCCACCAGCTGATGCTGATGATGAACCAACACAAAGAATCAGCAGAATGGAGGAGAAAAACGAGAGGATTTTGTCATATGAAATGAATTTAAATTCTATACAAGTCTAAGCACCTCAGCAAGAAAGACCGGCAGAAGAGAGAGAAGTGTTCTACGAAGACCTCCAGAGCGTTAAGAAGGACTTACCATACGACGACGATTTAGTCATCATGGGCAATCCGAATGGACACGTTGGAAAAGACCGCCAAGGAACAGAATACGTCATAGGAGGACACAGAAAAAAGAAAACATCAATGGGAACGGTTCCTCGATTTTTGTGTGCATGAGTGTCATGAATAGTTTCCATGATCACCAACAAAGTCACAAATGTACTTGGTACAGGTGGAATAGCATACAGCAAGAATACACCGACAGGTTCGTGGTTGATCTCATGTCAACAAAGAACAAAAGAATTTTCAGAAATGCGATTCAGACAACTGGCTGGTTGTGGTTGCACGAGAAATTGCCAAACCAAAATATCTGAAAGGTATAGAAAAAGAAAATCGAGAGTTTCAAAAATAAAAACTGTAAAGAGGCATTCCAATGCAGATTGAGAGAAAATAGATCCGAAGATGTTGGAAGAAAAATTTGGAAGAGCGATGGAACACCTTAAAGTCGACGATCACAAGATTTGAAGAGAAAGTTATACAATGAAAAGAAACGCCCAGGTGGACCGAAAATGGAAATTTTGAAAAAAAAAGAGTTATTTCCTAAAATGGATGAGAAAGAGGAGAATAGAAGATCAAGAGGAGTACGTTGAAGCTCGAAGAGAGGCAGAAAGAGTGAGAAACAATGAAAAAGATATATCGTTAGAGAAAATAGGGAGAGACCTGGAACAAGATTTACAAGGAACCAGAAAGCTAGTTCACAAAATAGCTAAAACCTTTAGAAGGGTATCAGCACCGCAGTCATATGCTTCTAAAGATGAAAATGGAGAACTGTTCATAATCACCAAGGAAATTAACAGATGAAACTAATTACTTCAAAAATCTGTTGAATATGCAAAATAACGAGGAAGCAACTGAACCAAAGAGCAGCGTAAATTAAATTCTAGAATCAGACGAAGGACCAATTACGCATGATGAAATAGAAATGTCCTTAAAAATCAAAGCAGCAGGAGAAGACATGATTCCATCCAAGATATTAGAGAACATTGGGGAAGAAGGGATTCCATGGGTAAAAGACATCTTGAGCAAATGCTGAGATGTGGGAAAAGTACCTGAGGACTGGAATAAATCTATAGTATGCCCAACTTGCAAAATGAAGGACACAAGACAGACTACAGTATCTGTAGAGGAATAGCTTTGGTACCACATATTGCAGAATGTCTCAATATATATATATATATATTGGTATATATAGGCAGTAAGATCTTAAGTAGACACGTTTGAATGAAGACCAGAGCTTATTCTGTATACACTATCTTTAAAGTGATTTTATCGATTTTCCGAATGGATTGTTTATAACTCCGAGGAAGGTTAAACACAAGGCTTCAGAGTTCCATTTTGTTGTTCGATAGAACAACATAACACAAAAATATGAAATACAAACGTTTAGTAGACTCGCACAACCACCTTCAAGTAAGTATAAATGAACATAGAGATCATTACATAAATATAGATATATGAACATACAAGCATAGTTAGGTTGAAGCTTCAATCTCCCTAGGGCCTTCAAGCATGTATGTATATATATATATATATATATATATATATATATATATACATACATATATATATATATATATATATATACATATATATATATATATATATTATATATACTAATCTGGGTACCGCCAAGTGATTTTATTCATACGTTACTATCATGCTCACACGATCCTCTGGACCCGAAATAATTAACTTCTCTCGATGAAGGCGCTCTCTCTCTTTCTCTTACACACACACACACACACACACACACACACACACACACACACACACACACACACACACACACACACACACACACACACACACACACACAAACACACACACACGCATATATATATGTGTATATATATATATATATATATATATATATATATATGTGTGTGTGTGTGTGTGTGTGTGTGTGTGTGTGTGTGTGTGTGTGTGTGTGTGTGTGTGTGTGTGTGTGTGTGTGTGTGTGTGTGTGTGTGTGTGTGTGTGTGTGTGTGTGTGTGTGTGTGTGTGTGCTATTTTTCTAACTGGAGTGGGAAGGGAGAACACTACATTACCAAACGAGTCCATGGTAAATTTGGGGAAAAAATCCATAACTTTTTCTTGTAATTTAGTTTTTAGAAACTCCAAACTATGAATTGTATATGACACAGCATGAATCAATTGGGAGAGGTGCTCTTTAGTTTCTCCTTGGCGCGCCGTTGGGTGCCCCATATACATACCTCCAAGGTTGCACCCACACATGTTCTGTTGCATATTTATTCTGGCTGATGTTATCTTATCAATACTGCTTCCAAACATTTTAGTTTTCTTTTATTGCTGTCCTTTGCCAGTATTGTTATCTTTTCATTGAGGTCCACCAGCGAAATGCCAGTTTTATGTACTTTTGTGATGTGGGATTTTATTGTCCCGTTTTGCCTTAGGGATGTGAGTCTATGTGATCAAGTTTGGGTCGTGTAGCTAATATACTCTTCATTACAAAGTGAACTGTCTTTGTCAAATTCACACTAGTATTTGTACACGACATTATTATGTTTGGAAATTTTCTTTGACTCCTGCTAAGTTGTTTTTCATTACTACAGATAAAGTTCTGTGGTTGCGATATTATATGATAAATTTCAAGCTATCCTTTTGTTTTTTCGGTTTGCAATTCCTATGTACAAATCCTTTCAGTATTTTCTCATATCTTTTATAAGTGAATGACATTGTATTTTGATAACAATGTCAATGCAATTCTTCCAAGTTTCCTTATTAGCCTGAAAAGTGTGGAATTTCTCCATTTTATCTTTACTTTCTCTTTCAATTTCTCTCATTGGAACGCCGTTATTTGTTAAATTTTGCCCGACTCCATTCAATTCTTGATGGAGAAGTTGCCAACTTATACATATCATGAATACTCTTGAAATCTGTGCGCGTGCCACAAATTCACCCCATGGATTCTTTTGGTAACGTAGTGCTCTCTCTTCCACCTACAGATAGAAAGACAGCAAAAAGGACTGAAAGTATTAATAAGAAGACCATTAACGTCGAGTATGCTGTATTATTCAGCAGAATATATATATATATATATATATATATATATATATATATATATATATATATATATACACACACACACATGTATATATTTATATATACATACACGCGCGCATACACACACAGACACACACACACACACACACACACACACACACACACACACACACACACACATATATATATATATATATATATATATGTATTAATTTTCTTATTCTGGCCGACGCCAAGCGATTTTATTCATTCGGTTTTATTACACTTACATGGTCCTTTCGATGGAGGACCTCTGAGGGTTAATCTCGAATATCCTCCTCGATGTGCTGGCAAGTGTCCCTGGGTCTCCTAGCCACTTAAAGTTTGGGGGATTTCTGACACACGCGAGGACGACTAAAGGAATAAGGATCCTGCAATAAAAGCCAGCCGGTCGTGAAAGAAGGAGGGAAAAATAACAAGAAAAAGGAAGACCGGCTGGCAGGAACAACAAGAAACGACTTGGTACCTAGAAAAGAGCCAGCCGACTGGGAACGAGGGAGGGCAATAACTGAACAACAAAATGGAAGACCGGCTGGCAAAGGAATCAAGAAACGTCTAGGTACCTAGCAAAAGAGCCAAGCGATTGCCAAAGAGGGAGGGAAAAATGAACATCAAAAAGGAAGATCGGCTGGCAAGGTCAACAAGAAAGGAATAAGACATACAGAAACAGCCTGCCGGTGTGGAACGAGGGAGAGATAAAATTGAAACACAAAAGGGAAGACCGGCTGGCAAGGACAACAAGAAAAAACAAAGGATCTAGAAAAAGAGCCAGCCGGTTAAGAACGAGGGAGGGAAAAAATAAACAAGAAAAAGGAAGACCGGCTGGAAGGAACAACGAGAAACGACTATGGACCTGAAAAAAGAGCCAGCCGGTTGGGAACGAGGGAGGGCAATAACTGAACAACATAATGGAAGACCGGCTGGCAAGGAATCAAGAAACGACTAGGGACCTAGAAAAAAAAAAAAAAAAACAGCCGGTAGGGAACGAGGGAGGGGAAAAATGAATAAGAAAAAGGAAGCCCGGCTGGCAAGAAATACAAGAAACGACTGTGGATCTAGAAAAAAGAGCCATCCGGCTGTGAAAGAGGGAGAAAACAAATGAACAATAAAGAGGAAGAACGGCTGGTATGGACAACAAGAAACCACTATGGATCTAGAAAAAGAAACACACACACACACACACACACACACACACACACACACACACACACACACACACACACACACACAATCCGATTCGATGGCGCAATGAGTTCCCGTCGGCCACTACGGCGGTCCCGGTTCGAATCCAGGAGATCTCTACCTCAAAAAAAAAAATAATAATAATAATAAAAAGAAGAAGAAAAGAAGAAGAACCTCTCAGAAGGATCTTCTCCAGCTCAGAGACCACCCCGAGCCCGAAAGGGTCTCGGGGAAAAAAAAAAGACCCCAACTCAAGCACAAGGCCATCGTTGGAAAGTGAAACAAAATGAAATAAAATAAAATGAAATGAAATTAAATAAAATGAAAAAAATGAATATATACAATAAGAGAGCTGTCTGTCCGAAGCATTCCAAAATTACTGACGACTGGCTGAGAGCGAACCGAGAGTCGCGACGTCACGGCAACCGAAACGACCGATTGGTTGAGAACAGTGACGTCATGCAAACGGAGACGACTGATTGGCTGCCACCTAAGCGAGAGTGGTGACGTCACGACAACAGAGACAACTTATGGCCAAGAGAGGTGACGTCAAGTTTCAGCGCGTCCGACATGACGTCACGTTGCACAGGATTCGAAGTAGTTTTATTCTGGCTAAAGAAAGACGATCTTATTCACCTATTTAGCACATTCTTTCGATCAATGAAATATTAGAAAAAAACATCTATTCAAAGCTTAAGCATGGGTAATATCCTAGTTAAAATAGAATAGAAATAAAAGTATAAATGAATAATATTACTGGACAGATAAACCATAGAGGTTCTTCACAGTCGACTCTGCCTCAAAGTCAAGAGGCTTCGGAGAACTCGAAGGAGGACCCCCTCGAACCGGAGCTGAAGGATCATCAGTTGCGGTCTGCAGAGTGCAGACGATATATTACCTGGCGCTGTCCAAGGATTTCCACTCCTCACTTGGACAAGAGAGAAAGCTTCATTTTAACCAAGTGCTGCGAAGGCCCGTTCCCAGTGGCGTCTTTTACTTGGGTTTGGTGCAAAGAGACCTGTGACCGGAAGGGAGTTGACGCCAAGTGGTACCGATTCGCAGTCTCGAAAGATCTGCGACAGACAGGCCTAGCAAGGCGGGGAATGTGTGGTAGTGCTCAAGAAACCCACGTTTTGCCTCGGGACCCTGAGGTCAATCTTGATCAACGACCACACGGAAATGGACCCTGCCTTTGTAATAATAGTAAGAGCTTTCTATTGACAATTTTGCGAATGGCTGCATTAAATGTGGGAACGGTTAGAGGAAAGGAGGACCTGATTTTACTGATGAAGGAAAGGAAAGTTGACACGTTGATTGGTTTATATGAAACAAGACTTGCAGGAAGAGGCACAAGGGTCTTGCATGGTAACTATCAAGTAATATATTGTGGAGGAGCAGAAAAAAAAGATATACATATATTTTTTTTTTTTTTGCAAATGAAATTAATTTAAACTTTATACAAGTCTACGCACCCAAGCAAGATACACCGGCAGAAGAAAGAGAAGTGTTCTATGAAGACCTCTAGAGTGTTAAGAATGACTTACCAAACGACGACGATATAGTCATCATGGGCGACCTGATTGGACACGTTGGAAAAGATCCCCAAGGAACAGAACACGTCATAGGAGCACACAGCGAAAAGAACACATCAATGGGAATGGTTCCTCGATTTTTGTGTGCATGAGTGTCATGAATTGTTTTTATGATCAAGAAATTCACAATTGGACTTAGTGCAGGTGGAATACCATACAGCAAGAATTCACCGACAAGTTCGTAATTGATCTCGTGTCAACAAAGAACAAAATAATTTTCAGAAATGCGATTCGGACAACTGGCTTGTGGTTGCACTAGAAATTGCCAAATCTGATAGATGAAAACTGTAAAGAAGCATCCCAATGCAGTTTGAGAGAAAATAGAGCCGAAGATGTTGGAAAAGAAGATTTGGAAGAGAGATGGAACGCCTTCCACTTGACGATCATAAGACTTCCGGAGGAAATTATACAATGTAAGACATCATACAATGTAAAACATAAAAAAAAAAAGAATCTCTGGTGGGCCGAAAATGATAAAGAAGCTTTCAAAAAGAAGATGAAGAAATTCCGAAAATGGATGGGAACAAAGAGAAAAGAAGATCAAGAGGAGTATGTTGAAGCTAGAAGAGAGGCAGAAAGAGTGAAAAACAATGAAAAAGGTATATCGTAAGAGAAAATAGAGAGAGACCTGGAACAAGATTTACAAGAAACCAGAAAGCTAATTCACAGCATAACTTATAGCTATAGAAGGGCATCAGCATTGCAGCCATATGCTGTTAAGGATGATCATGGCGAACAACTGTTCATAGACACCAAGGAAATTAACAGAAGATGAAAATAATGATCTCAAAATCCTGTTGAATATACGAAACAACGAGGAAGCAAATAAACCAGAGAGCAATAGAAATGAAATTCTAGAATCAGACGAAGGACCATTTACACATGATGAAACAGAAATGTCCTTAAAACAAATGAGAAACGTCAAAGCAGCAGCAGCAGCAGCAGACACGATTCCATCCGAGACATTAAATAGAGGGTGTCTCAGAAAAATGTACTCATTCCATGACATCACGAGTAACTGTGATATTGGATATACGCAGTGGGTGGGGGAACTAGACTGGACTAAGGGGAAAGACTAAACTTTTCTTTTATTTCATCACATTCTTTAACTTAATAAAGTCTTAAAGCCTTAATCTTGTACTAATGTAAAAAAAAAAAAAAATACTGCACTTACTGTCTTTCAAAGGGTACGTACATTTTAATGAGGACCCTGTAACATTAGGGAAGAAGGGATTCCATGGGTAAAAGACATCTTGAGGAAATGCTGGGTTGTAGGAAAAGTACCTGAGGTTTTGAATAAATATATAGTATGCCCTATATATAGAAATAAAGGAGACAATACGGACTGCAAAAAAATATGGGGGAATATATTCTATACCACCCATGGCAGAACTTTATGAAAGAATATTAGAAAAGAGACTGATAGGAAAAGTAGAGGAAAAGTTTGATGATCTCTTCTTCTATAGAATATGACCCTTGTAGCCACACTCTTGCCTTTCTATCACTCGTATAATTTTGTATCCACTTAAGTAGTTTCTCGGTGACTCCCAAGTTCACAAGTTCTTCTAATTTCACCTCTTTATTTGCCCGGTCAAATGATCCTTTTATATTTATGAATGCCCTGCAGGTAGCCTCAGGATTATTTAAGCAGTTCATTACACAGTCAGCAGTGCTTTTCCCTTGCATAAAACCATACAAATTCGGCGACAATAACCCTTCAATCTAGTATAACAATCTGTTTAGTATTACCCTTTCCATAGTTTTACAGAAGCAGGACGTCATGGATATTGGACGAAAGTCATCATTGCTCTTTGGAACCGATACAATTATAGCATTTTTCCATTCCTGAGGTAAATAACCCGTTTCATATGACATATTGATCAGATATAATAACGATCCATTCTTGATTCTAGCCAAGCAATTAACGATAATATAGGTTATTCAATCATTTCCTGGTGCTGTTGATTTTCCATATTTTAAAAACATTAAGTAATTCTTCGTGTGTTATAGGTTAACATGTATCAGCGGGTAGTGTAATCTGACACTGTACAATATCTTTTCTAAAGCTGCTCCTTTCTTTTAACGGAGTCTGCACCTCTGGTGGTAGTTCATTTAGACGAGTAGATTTAGACCATTTCATGACGAGTTCATTAGCTTTTTCTTTAGCATCGGGGAAGGAACTTCTCTTGCAATGAATTCCCCTAACTTTATTTAACTCTTTCCATATATCCCCTAATTTTTTTTCTTTTGCCTATTTTCCATTAAAAAAAATCCATCCAATATTTATTTCTCACTTCTTGTTTGTTTTCTGTACACATTTTCGCAGTTTCGACTAGTGCTGCTTTAATGCTCTCATTGCTTCGATCCGCACTCCAGTCTTTATGCGATTTTTTGGGTAGTTTGTTCCATCTTTGAACAATCTTATCATTAGCATAATTGTGTTTTCTTCTGCTCACCCCTTTAAAACTACATTTTGTCAGTACAGGATAGACGGCCTGTAATAGGTCCCGAAAAAACATCAACATCCTCTATCTCATATGCAGCATACCATTTTTGTATAGTTGCCATTAGTTCGTTATTTATGCTTTCTGGCAACTTGTACCTTTGTCTCTGTCCATTCCTCTGTATTTTGTCAATATGAATAAGAACTGACAAGGAAAATGATCACTTACAAGGTTACTGACTACATTAGCATTTGCTGAAAAACCAAACATAATGAAAAGCACAGCAAAGTCTAACCTCCCTCCACGTAAGTGAGTAGGTTCATTGTAACCCAGCATATTGATATCATCCAGTTCCTCTAAAAAGTGTAACCATCTTCGACCATTAATGTTGTTCTTGTCTAGCATTGATATCACCAACTAGTAAACATACATCATTACATAAGTACTGGCATATCATCACTGTCAAATTTATGTGGATGCACATACATGTTGACGATGAGTATTGTATTTCCTTCAGTATAGATAGATCTTAACAATTAGAGTTTCTATTTTATTTCTTATACCATAGGATATCAGTTCAGATGGTATGTCTTTTTAATGTATGTTAATAGACCTCTAATATTATTTTGTCTATCTGCTGCTAGGTAGTAGCTCCGATAATTTCGCAGTTTTAATATAGTATCATCCTCAGTAGCCGTTTCCTGGAGGGCTATAACATCTATATCGTATAACATCAGATAAGCATGTACATCAGTGGTTCTAGAGTGTAGACCATTCACATTCCAAAATTAGGATATCTAAACTCTTAGTACCCATTATCTATTACCCCCGTCTACCTTTGTATTTTCATTTATGCAAGCATCAATTATACATTTTATCTGTTTCAATATTTTGTCATGCAATGTTTCAGGAATACTGGCCCACTTGTGAATTATTTCATCTCTCACATCAGATTTTCCAGGGCCCCATAACGAAGTTGCCCTGGTATTACTCTTTCCATCAACAGTGTTTCTCACTTCACTCGTTTGTCTTGTACCTTCGCTGTGTTTTTCATGTCGTTTAGTCATGGTCTTTTTATTTTCCTCTACCATCTTCCGCAGTGTGCGAATTTCCTGTTGTAGTTGTCGTACTACGTCGACAATATCCCACAGTTCTCCTGGCACCTTAGTACTTTTAGGTGTCATCGGAATGACACCTGATGTAGCTCCGTTTCTATTCGTCGGCAATTTTCCATTTTGTTCCATCCTTTTCTTCCATACGTTTCCGGGCGGTAGTGGTGGTTCCTCGACTGGCCGCAGCTCTTCTCGTTTACAAGGTTGTTCTTCCCCTGTACTTTGGAGTTGCACTGTGCGCAGCTGTGGCCTCTTTTCGCATAGCACGGAGCCGGCGTTATGTTCGCCAGAACAGTTGCAGCACCGTGGAGTAACACAATGCCCATTTTTTATTTTGCTACTACAAGTACATTCCTGGGAATTGTGTTTGCCTCCACAGTATCGACACCGCAAGTCGCTCTGACATTTCCAGGCCATATGTCCCCACTCTGAACAATTGTAACACAACACTGGCTGATCTATAAATTTTACTACCTTTCTATATCCAATACCAGAGTTGAATACCTTTTCGGGCACATCCCCCTTCATAAGACCAATTACTTTATTCTGTTTATTTCACCTCTTACCTCACGACGTTTAGCCCAAACAAAGCATTCATCGTTCAATAGGAAGTTAGGTTCTAGTATAATAGGGTACATGAATACTATTACTTTGGTGAGTTTCTCGCTAGGGTCAGGTACCTCCATAATGACATTATCAAATCCTACGGTGGTTAGTATCTGCACTGCCTCATCTCCTTCCACAGTCAAGTACGTTCTGTTACGCCTTTCTTTGAGAAGTGGTTTGAATTGTTTGCGCTCCCTTCCTAGCGTAGCGGCCCATAACAATATTGTTCGTGAAACGTCAGCTGCGTATCACTCGGAAAGTAGTATTTCTTCCTCTCTGTACTTACTTTGCTCGTCTCTTCCGCTCCTGTCACACTGATTTGCTGGTCCTTTTCTTGCACCAAGGCTTCTTTTCTAGCACATGAATCAGTATTCAGTTTCTTGTGCCGGGCACTTTAACTATCACTTCCGCTGTTTTGTCGTGCTTACTCTCGTCGCCTCCTGTTTCTCTTGTTGACTATCTCCTGCCATTTCTTATCCGCTGCATCTACATGTGTTGGCCATTGCATTTCCATATCCGACTCGCTATCAGTTAGACGTAGGTCACTTTTCAATAATACTATTGCAGTTCTTTCTTCCTCTAAATTGTTTCCAAGTTCTTGTCCACCACTCGCTCCAGCCATGGTGAAAGGCGTGGACCGCTATGTCCAGCGATCGTCGTAAGCGCTCGTTCGGTCACCAGGGGTTCACAGCTCGTTAGTAACCACTAAGCACGGTGTCATGGCGACAGTTTCACACTTCCAGGCGTAGGTCCGTACTCGACAAGAGCCAAGCACGGAATGCGCCCATGTTGGTGCCTGGTCTGGACGAGTCTGGAAACGCGACAAAGCTGTACCAGTTATAAGTTCAGGCGATAGTACATACAATCATGAATATATACATGCATATAAATATATCCATACACCCATATACAGTACGTATACACGCATATATCAGTGCATACGTACATATATACTTGCGCACATGTATATATGCATGCATGCATATTTTCATACATACATACATACATACATAAAAGCACACATATGCATATATTTACATGCGTAGATGCATGCATTCATGTATAATTAATTAAATGCATACATGTATGCTAATACACATACATGCATAAATGCCTACTTGCACACATGTATACATGCACATACACACGTATACTTACGGACGTACACACATGTGTATATATATATATATATATATATATATATATATATATATATATATATATATATATATATATATATATATATCCTTATGCACAATTATATATAAGTACATACATAGGTGCATGCATATATGCATACTTACATACATGCATCCACATACATGCATATATTTAATCGTACATGCATACATGTAAGCATCCATATATGCATACCTACACGGATGCATACATGCATATATATATATATATATATATATATACACATATATATATATATATACGTACATACGTATATACATACATTCGCATATACGTGCATGCATAAATGCATGTATACATACATATATGCATATATGAAGACTTGCAGACATGCATATATGTTATCATGCACACGTATACATATGTGTGCATATATATATGCATATGTCCTAAGTTACGTATGTGCATACATACACATGTGAATGCCTACATACATTCACACTTTCATATATATACGTACACGCTTATACACAGGTATGCATACATACAAGGATATATGTATACATTTATATATTCACATATACGTGTTCACATATATGCGTAATTATACATGCATACATGTCTATCCATAAATATACACACATATAAACATATATGTATATACACACATGCGTATGCCTATATAGTTACATTCATACTTGCATATATGCATACATGCTTAGGTATATGCATACAAGTATACGTATATAGATACACGCATACATACAAGCATACATGCATACATTCCTATATACACGTATGCTCACACACATATATCCATAGTCACATATACGCATGTCTACATGCGTACAAATATACATACATGCGCACACACATACGTATATACATATATGCGTACGTACATACGTATATACATACATGCGCACACACATACCTATATACATACACGCAAGCGTGTACCCAAATATCCTTCATCCGAGACGTCTGTTTGCCAGTCGTGGACTCGTCGTCTTCCCGAAGAACCTCGAGGACTTTTGGGGGACTTCGGCGACGACAAACGGACAAAATTTTGGCCCCTCGACGAGACTCAAACGCAAAGGCCAGAGGCAGCCAGCAAGCACAACGAGCCGAATAAAAAATAATAATAAAAAAAAAGAGGAATGGCAGCTAAATGCGCCGACTAGAAACTATGGAGCCAAGGACGGAGAGCAGGACATAAGAAGGCGACTTTGGTGATAACGGTCGAAGGACACACCAGCGACGCCGTCCTGCTCCTGGAGGAAGGAACGAGAGCGTCCTTCGGCGAAGAACGTCCTGTGAGCTCCTCCTCGTGGAACTTTGTAACATTACGCGGTATTACTTATGCTTTGGTGCCGCGGGAGTGAAGGAAACTCGAGTGAGTTTGGTGGCTTTATTCTTGTTAGCGCGAGTGTCGACCTAGGCTGGGTCGACGCGGGCAGGGCTCGGAGAACCCGCCCTAAACACAAAAGTGACCGCAGAGTGACCTGGGTCGCGCTCTGCTTGTGACGAGTACAGAAAAGAACTGCGCTGGACACAAAAATCTGGCATCCTTATATACGCACTTAGCGTACGCAAAAGTAGCAAACGACCCCTCCTGGCCGAAAGATGGCTCGACAAGGCCTAGGTTGTGCTTTCATGAGGATACAAATGTCTGTAGTACAGGCGTAATATGGACTTAACCCACACAAGGCCGAATGCCAGCTATTTCTACACATTCTTTGTCCATAACCCCCTACATGTGCTTCTATGCAATATTTTGGCTTATAGTCTCGCCGCTCCAAGTAATGGGATGGACAAAATGTCTGCATGTGCGTCTGGTTTTTGAACGTTGCAACCAGTGCACCTACCTGGACAATGCTCCTAAGGAACCCCGACTTCTAAGGAACCCCGGCACCTATGTTAGTTTTCCATCTTTTAAGACTGCTTTTTTATAGTTCTACTTTGAATGCTCTAGGGTTAAAAAAATAGTTACAATCTTACTGCCCCCTTCCAGAAAAATAAAATAAATTAAAATGTGTATCATGCTGCATTGCAGTACCTATCTAGTACAATTCTTTTAGACGGGATTAGATTAGAAGTGTTACTTATTCTATTCTTTTCAAATTATCTTTTCAGATTATCAAGACCAAAGACCCATTTGATCTACGAAGAAGCTCGCCACGGGCGGACTTTGGGCTACTTGGAAAGGTGGGCGTCCTAGGTGTGTGGGTCGACTGGTTTTATATATATATATATATATATATATATATATATATATATATATATATATGTGTGTGTGTGTGTGTGTGTGTGTGTGTGTGTGTGTGTGTGTGTGTGTGTGTGTGTGTGTGTGTGTGTGTGTGTGTATCGTCCTGGCAAATGGAAATAAGCTCCACCGCAAGGACTCGAACGTTTGCCATAGTGACTGCTTATTATTATGGCTGGCTCAAAGTTATCGTCTTTGCTTCATAACAAGCAGTTGCTAAGGCAAAGGTTCGAGTCCTTGCAGTGGAGTATATTTCCATATATATATATATACATATATATATATATATATATATATATATACATATATATATGTATATGTATATGTATATATATAAATATATCGTTCGAAATACGAGTGAAAATAGTAACAATCATTTAGAAATATATATATTTTCACTCGCATTTTCGAACGATATATTTTGATATCTGTAATGACTTTTTATGGGTTTAATGTTACATCACGGGTGCAACTTGAGGACTATATTTACTTTAAATGGCAGTGGGACCGAAGCTGTCAACAATACTCAAGAAGAAGATGCACACAAAGGACAGTAGGAAGAAATTGTACGTTCACGTATTTAGCAATACAATATATACGCCCACAGACATAAAGTTTGATTATGTAAAGACGTGCCAGGGATTTTACTCACCTCAAAGAATGCCCCTCCCATGAAAATACCTAAATTGTTTTGATAATCTCTTTCTAAATAATTCACTCAACTGATGAAGGGTCTTGGTATGAATGTGATGAGATTATCTCTAACGCTCCTCCCACCCACTCTTAATAAGGTGATATATATTGTATATTGCTTTGTAACGAAGACATCAACAGATTTCATTCAGTGGACGGGTTTACTGGTACCTTTCCGTGTAATAAGGCTGATTTACGTGTTACACGTAACCACCGGGGGCCCATTGGGACACTCACTATTCACTGACTACAAAGGTTTCGAACTAATATGTTTTGCAGCTGAATAAAAGCTCTCGGCAATAGTAGTAACACAAAAATACAATATACATTCAAATGATTCCAAGAAATCCAGGCGTATGTCAAAAGCGAAAATCTTGATATGATAGGAATAACCGAGACATGGTTAAATAGTGGGGATTTAAACATCTTTCATCAAGATAGAGACCACAAGAAAGGTGGGGGTATTCTGTTGTACGTTAAAAGCAATGTCCATGCCTGTCCATGCCGAAACAGGATGCATATGACAGTTTGTGGGTGAAATTAACCCAAACAAATGGACAAAAAATGAATGTAGGTGTAACATGTAGGCCGAAAACATTATCATTAGCAGACGACAAACTTCTGTCTCAAGAACTGTCTAGTTTCTGCAAAAAGGAACTTATTGATAATGGGTGATTTCAATTTTACTGACATTGATTGGATGACCCTCCAACATGGCCATATAGATAGTTGCTTGATAAATTTTCTCAGTGGCAATTAGTTCAGTATGTGAAAGAGCACAGAAAACAGGGAAATTTACTCGATCTCTTGATCACTAGCCGCGAAAGCATGATAACCGATGTAGAAGTTGGTGAAACTATTGCAAATAGCGATCATAACTTAGATACAATCTACTAAAAAAAAATAGAATCGATACTTGTGTATCTAAAACACCTGATTTCAGTAAAGCTCAGTTCATAGGACTACGTCAGGAGCTTCAGCTTACAGATTGGGAGGCTAAATTAAGCGAAAGACTTGTAGAACAGATGTGGGAGATATTTCAAAATTTGCTTACTAGGATGATTCATACTTACATTCCATTTAAAGACAGACGCCCCCCAAATCAGGCTCGCCCAAAATGACTTGACAAAGAAACTACAAAAATGTATCGCTATAAAGAGACAGGTTTATAAGAAATACAAATGCTCGGGTGCACCTAATGACTATCGAAGTTAAATAATAATAGAAAGATTTAAAAAAAAAAAAAGACCATAAAAAAAACGAAAAAGACAGTATGAAATGAATATCGCTGATAAATCCAAAGAGAATCCAAAAGAATTCTATAATTACATTAAAAATAAAAAGGTTATTAGAAATCACATTGGCCCACTATTATCTGCTGACGGTCAACTTGAATATTCAAGTGAAGGAATGTGTGATATTTTAAACAATTATATATTTTAGCTCAGTAATCGTAAACGAAACACCTCAAAGTCAACTCCAAACTGAAACCTGTGAAAAGTCTAGGGTGAACTTCCTCAATACGGTAAATATAACAAAAGAAAAAATTAAAAGGTGTACACAGAATTTCAAAGTTAATAAAACACCAGGGCCTGACGGTTGGCATCCAAGAATATTAAAGGAAATGAAAAATGAGACTGTTGTTCCATTAGAAATTATTTTCAAGAAATCCATATCCGGAGATGTCCCAAGAGATGGAAGCTAGCTAACGTTATTCCCATATTCAAAAAACGTGACAAAAAGAAACAAAATAACTATAGGCCTATAAGTTTGACTTCAACCGTACGAAAAATTATGGAAACTATCATCAGAGATTTGATCGGTCATACGACCTCTGAGCTCTCATCCGAGAGCGTGATCCGAGACCATGGTGAATCACACTCACACACACACGCAAACACGCATACACACGAACATACACACGCACAAACATACACACACACACTCACACACGCACACGCACACGCATTCTTTGTAAAGCCATTGAACTGAGATGGATGAGGTTATGCAGACTTATAAATTTTCATCCTTGTTTTTACTTTTGTAAAGTTTATGAAACAAAATCATCCTGTAGTATCTGGGATGGCCTTCAAGACGATGTCACTAAATGGACCTCTATTTTAGTCATATTTGAGGATAGTAATGATTAGCTTGTTGAGGAATCCTAACCACTTTTGAGATGGATCGAGCAAGTCAAAGATCACAACCTACCACCCCTATTGTAGTCTCCACACTTTAGTTGCTACATTTTGACATTTCATATGTCAGGGTTAGATGCCGAATGTGAGGGACAGGAAGATTTGTGCTAACTAACCAAGCAATTTCATTCTTAAACGGAGTCGGCATCGACATTCTGAGGCAAATCCAGAAATATTTTAGTCGTCTTCGCCGGAGATATATCTGCTGGTTTCCTCTTGAGTAAGTCTTTAATATATATATATATATATATATATATATATATATATATATATATATCAGAAAGTTTTAAAACAAATTAACGATGATCAGAGTGACGGTATGTAGATAATAAGGCGCGTTAGCAATCGGGTAAGAGTAAAGGTTGACAGCAAGAATGTAAGTGAAGACGTAAAGCAGGTAGGGAAGCAAAACAGGTGGATGGAGGGTGTATAATAACGAACCATAGGAACTTGTGTTCGGGATGCCAAAGAAAAGAAAATGACTGTAGGTGTCCGGGAGAGTTAGAGTAATATGTGTTCGTTTAGACTGTGATGTTTCAGGCGAGGTGCACACAGGCATACAAGTGAGTATACAATCAGCAAAAGCGCAGCTTATTCGTACTCACGAAAGCCTTCCAGAACTCGTCCGTTCATATCAATCTTTCTGGATTGTTTATTCCCAACTCATAACCACCAACTACAGACCGACTTTGACGGGAGAGTTTAATCATGTGGTGAGTGCTGAAACTATTGGTTGTTTTTAGAGATGGTTAAATCACTTTATGGATGAGGATGGTACTTGGTAAGAGGCGTGGAACGAAATCCCGTTTGGAGTTATTTGGCACAAAATCTGTTTTAAAAGAGGCCATTCATCTTGAGTCAGTCGGAATGAAGCAAAACCAATATTGAAAGACAATATATTTAGAGGCTAATCCCAGACGGCATTGCATTTTCCCACATCACAGGCAGCATCGGATAGTGGGTAAGAGGATCTGAACCTCTTCACTACCGAAGGCGACTAATAAACCCTGTTCAGGCTGCCGTCAGTCAGTTTCAATCAACTTTGGAAATCTCCGTCATCAAAGTATTAAAAATGATCTTGTAGTGGGTTAGTTGTCATGGATTTCGGGACTATTTTTTATTACGTTCTCTTCCTATTTGTCTCCTTACTTCACTTCCTTATTCCTTATTCAATACGTATATCGGTTTTCTTCATAACTCCCTCCCCCAACACATCGTTGTTTTTTTCTCCTTCACTTCGTTAATTATAATGATCTTTTCTTGTCATGAAACACTGTCCCTTGTTGCCTGTCCACTGATATCAGGAACAGGGAATATTTTTATTTTGGAGAGAAAATTTGACTGCGAAGACATTTACATATACTAGAACCTGGAGCTGAACTCGCCGTGAACTCTCTCTCAACTCGTTATTTCTGTGTAATAGAGTCGAATCATGAGCTATGAATGATGGCCTCTCTCTCTCTCTCTCTCTCTCTCTCTCTCTCTCTCTCTCTCTCTCTCTCTCTCTCTCTCTCTCTCTCTCTCTCTCTCTCTCTCTCTCTCTCTCTCTCTCTCTCTCTCTCTCTCTCTCTTTTCTCTCTCTCTCTCTCTCTCTCTCTCTCTCTCTCTCTTCCCTCTCTCTCTCACTCTGTCTCTTTGTCTCTCTCTCCTCTCTCTTCCTCTCTCTCTCTCTCCTTTTTCGTAAAAAAAAAGAATGAAATAGATTATTATCATTCTGCTTGGCAAAAAGTAGTTTGGCGAGATGATTTACAGTCTTGTCTTTGGCTCCATATTTTATGAGGAGTTCGCTTATTTGACATTGATATTTTCTTTTCTTTATCTTGCGTGGCCTTTTTTCATTTTATCCTTTCTATTCATTCAGTCCAAAAATATTTATTTTTCTTCTTTTCACATATCATATGCCAGGAAAGGCAACAACATTTGTCTTATACTGTATCTATTTTCATAAAATCTAAGAATTTTCATCGATGCAAATAGTCGAATCGTCTTGCCCCCCCTCATTTAATTTATTCTGTTTATTCTGTTTAGTCTGCTTTACCTGTGAGCCAGACTTTAAGGAGGAAAGTGTTCTAGGCTAATATCTGCATCGTGCTGGATTCTGCCATAGTCTTGCCATGGAATATAAGACAGTTCCTATAATTTTCAACATTATCGCACGATTATCTTTTATCTAGATACGTTGATCTTTACCAGGCCTCTCCAGACGAGCGGGCCTGATCGGCGGGCGGGCATGCCCGTCAACGGGCACATTTGACGAGTAAACGGTCAAATTGCCCGAGTGCTAGTGGAGCGAAATCACTAAGGCGGTGCTCGGTAACTGGACCTTCGACCCTGCCAGATGCAATTTAATATCATGAACCCACAGCAGGCTTCCTTCCCACATCCCACGTCATTGTAACACAGTTCACATTTTGCCATGTCAATTATCATGGTGTACAATATCTTGTTGACAATGGTAGGCGCCATGATTGTTGCAACGCACTCTGCACGCTGCTGGCATGGTCGGGCACGCCCAGCTATTCATCAACTCGGTCGTGTGGACAACATTGACGGTCAGGCCCGGCAGAATTTGCCCGCCAACCGCGCTGCCCGACGAATACGCCCGATCGTCTGGACACGGCTTAAGACAGATCCCGTCATTTTCGGAATTATCGTACGATTTTCTTTTTTCTAGATATTTTCACATGTACATTTTCTCCCTCTTTTATTTTGATTTATTTTATTTTTTGACTGCCACGATGAGTATTTCAGGAACCCTCCTTTTTATTCTATTTTCTGTCGATTAGTCTCCTATACTCATTTGATATATATATATATATTCATGATTCTCTTTTTTTTATTATGTAAACTAAAGAGAATATACGGAGCATTTTAAGTCAACGGGAATTTTATTTTCATGTATGTTGAGGCGAGAAATAAGAGAAAAGAAGGATTTTTATAAACTCCGGTTACCTGCATGTCTAGCGAGGTAGGTCGGTATAGGCAGCTGATGATGTAATGAGGAACATTTGCTCCCAGTGCAGATTAAGCGTCCTCCCTCCCTTGTTTTCTCCCCCCCCCAAAAAAAAAAAAATGGACGACGATGACTGGACTTTTACATATTTTATAGTTAGTGACAGACAACTTTATTCAGCTGAGGGGAAACCTCGCCGTTCAAGTCTTAACGACATCGAAATCTTGAAAGTTACATTGCCCGTTTCGAATACTTTTGCGTTGCTTGGAGGAACCAGAGACATCTATGTTTCATCATAATTCCAATGGGATCGCCGAAGATTATAATCTTAATTTTTTACTGTCAGGCTTCATCATTCTTCTCTTTGAGTACTTCCATAAGTGCTTTCCTAGAATTTGCCCAAATATTGCCCGTCTATGTTACGAACTCATAAGGAATTTGTTCCTTTGTGTATATCTTTTTTTAAGCTTCCAATTGACTATAAGATGACTTTCAATACGATTCAATTTTGTCGACCCGGTCGTACAGTCCATGGAGTGAAGAAGGTTTTCAGATAAGTAGCGAATGATCCATTTGCATTCGAAGTGTGGAAAGCTGTGTTGTTACAAAAGACACCATGACTTTGTAACTGATTCATCTTCTTTGTCGATTAAGTCGAACAGTCCGTAGAGTAAGGGAGATGGTCCTTAGTTGAAGACCAAATGATCCGGTTCCAGTGGAATTATGGAACGCTGTTCTGTGACGATGGAAGCGAGAGGAAGCGAGATGACCGGCTTTATTCCCTAAAGCCGCATTGCACCCTGAGACTCACAAAAGGGAGGTCCCTCGAAGAAGGTGTGCCGACGCAGCACAAGAAATGCGGTATCCTTAGGGCATTTGGTGCATCGGTTTCTTTGCTTTCTGTGGCGACATTCTTGATGACAACTTGATGTCGAAGGGTCTCACTTTGGATGAAAGGACTGGCAATATTGAAGGAAAAGACGAGAGAGGGGAGTTTGCGTCCTTGTGGTGTGGGCAGTTTTGTATTGTTTTTGCTCTCGTTAAATGGCCATTGTAAGATGGGCGCTTGCATGTTCCCTCTTGTCTCTATGACTTTGGTTGTGGCTTCTTTGTTGCTGGGTCTGTTTCTGGACTTTTGGCGTCGTTGTTCTCCACTTGAGAGGGAGCTCTTTACTTGCCTTTCTTGTTTGCCTTGGAGGGGCAACCTTCCTGTTCCTGGTTAACCCGACGATTGTTCTTTGGATGTTTTTTCCTGAAGACTTGGGCAGTTTCAAGGTGCAAATGGATGTGGACATCCATCTGATCCTCTGTTGTTGTAGAGGGGCTGCATGGGAGGCCCGTTAGCCATGGATGGGAGAGTATTCCGCGAAGAGAGAGACGGCTCCACGGGTCTTTCTTAAAGCAACGCAGGATAAGGTCGCGGCCTAATTTGGGGACGTTGTTGGGGAATGGCGGTTTGGCCCTCCGGATGGATGCGTTACTGTTGAAGGGATCCTCGCGGCATACGAGGTAATAAAGGAGCGTGCCCAAGCTCCAGACCGTTGCAGGGACGTGTATGAACTTGCCGCCGTTGATATATTCCGGGGGCCAATATATAGGTGTTCCGCCTGTCTTTTTCCCATTGTAACTCGTAATGAGCTCCCCACATCCAAAATCAATCACCTTGATATCAAACCTGTTTGAGTCATCCCTGTAGATCAGAATGTTCTCAGGCTTGATATCTTTGTGTGATACTCCCACGTCGATGCATCCTTGAATGGCTTTTACTACTTTGGTAAATAGCCTCTTGACTTGGGCTATGGGTAATTGGTTGGAAGTTTCGATATAATCGTAAAGTGACATGGCAGAGGGAATGAGTTCCATGACCATGTAAAAACTGTCCTCGCTGCTGAAGGAGTCGATGATTTTGATGACGCCCGGGACTTGTTGGACCCTTTGGAGAAGGGCGGCTTCTTTGGGGACACTTTTCCCTTGGTGTGTGCCCCAGGACTTGACGGACGCCAATGGGACCTGCTTGAGGGCGACCTGAAGGCCATCGACGACCCTCTTGGCTCGGTAGACGCAACCGAAGCCTCCTTTTCCCAAAGGTTCGTACACCTCGTAGTCGATCAGCGTCGTCATAGCTCCTGACTGGTCATTGTCCTTAGACGTTCCAGGCCCTTGCTGTAAGAGAAACTGACACCACAGATATGCATGGGTGAACACCTGTGCACCATATGTTGCGCTTGCATCTGTATGCAAAGATCTGTATGGTCTGAAAGATTGTGCCCGTTTGCGTATGGATGAAAAAAGAGAGAGAGAGGTAGGTAGGTAGAGAGAGAGGAAGGTGAGAGAAATAAATTGTAAATTATCATTTATCTTTTTTTCGATCTAACTCAGGTAATAATGCTGAATCCACCGAGAGTTCACAGCCGAGTCACTTGCAGCTTCACTTCTAAAGATACATATCCCTGTTCCAGTCACCATATAAGAGGAAATAGTGTTTGACGAGAAGAATTTATGCTTATATGAAAAATCAGTGAAGGAATCCAGCAGTTGAAAAGGATAGAAAGAAAATACAATTACTAGACTTCGGTGATTTAAATTTTAAAATCCACACACTGGCGCCCCGACTCGCTCGGCCGCCGCACTCCCCTCGTGTGTGTGTGTGTGTGTGTGTGTGTGTGTGTGTGTGTGTGTGTGTGTGTGTGTGTGTGTGTGTGTGTGTGTGTGTGTGTGTGTGTGTGTGTGTGTGTGTGTGTGTGTGTGTGTGTGTGTGTGTGTGTGTGTGTGTGTGTGTGTGTGTGTGTGTGTGTGTGTGTGTGTGTGTGTGTGTGTGTGTGTGTGCGTGTGTGTGTGTGTGTGTGCGTGTGCGTGCGTGTGCGTGCGTGTGCGTGCGTGTGCGTGCGTGCGTGTGTGCGTGTGTGTGTGTGTGTGTGTGTGTGTGTGTGTGTTAGAAGTTTATTTCTACCTTCCGAAAAGCGTCCGGGATTTGTCTTCAGGGATACAGTATAATCGAAGGGAATCTGTATATAGGGCGCGTACCCTACGGAAAATCAACCCATCACAACGTTTGACATTACTTAAGAAAATACATAGCTATATAAACAAATCTCTAGAGCGAGCGAGTGAGAGAGAGAAAGAGAGAGAGAGAGAGAGAGAGAGAGAGAGAGAGAGAGAGAGAGAGAGAGATGAATAGGATATGGGGTACGAATTTCATGATTCTTTGCCACATTCAAAGGAATCAACAGGATTACAGTAGTCAACAAAGAATTTGCTACTGTGGCAATAGCGAGTGATTTGTAGTAATTCGAGTATGCTGATTCCGAATCTGTAATCGAAATTGTTGTAGCACTTCAGGTTCCTGAGTTACACAGAGTTTCTTTGGCGTCATTTATTTCAATTTATAATGGATATACTGTAATTTTCAGACAAATGCATGATTAAAAGAATGCTCTTTAGATTTATGAATTAGATAGTGTTAATTTAAACATATTTATTAAGAAAAAAATTATTAAATAAAAATTTATTTAGCTATCGCCAAATAGGCCCATCCCCATTCTGTGTGGGTATGTGTGTTCATTACTCGCAGCATTTGTGGAATATCTGTGGTGATCTAAAGGTAATTTCTTTAATTTTTGGACTGCAGTAAGGATATACAAAGGACATGTGCTTCTTATGCCTATGGAACAGCCACGACGACAGAAGTCATTATATTGTCAAAGAGTGGCCTGAAAGAGAAGAACCCATCATTGGTCGATACAATGTACAACACATGCCTTTGGTACATCCACAGAAGATTTACCTTCAACCACTTCATATCAAACTTAGCCTTATCAAGAATTTTGTTAAAACAATGACCCATGATTATGATGGATTCCAGTATCTCAAAGAGAAATTTGATGCAAAGAAAACCGATGCTAAACTTAAAGCTGGCATTTTTGTAAGGCCTGAGATCAGAGAATAACACCGGTCAGTAAATGAACGTAAGAAATGAATGTCTATAAAGGTACAAAAGTTCTACCATTGGTGCCAATCTACAGAGAACTCTTATCCACTCTAGCATATGGACAAAAGCTCACAAGGAAATAGAAAGGTCAACACAAGTGCTATTAAACAACTGATTCACCAAGGAATGGCAGGGGTCCTCATTATGAAAAAATAAGTGCGATATTGCTAAATTCGTTTTTTTCTTTTTTTCCTTTGGGAAGTGGGAGTCAGTGTGATGATTTTTTTCTCTAATATTTACAACCTCATTGCTGAACTTATTTATCAGTAATTCCTTATCACGAAAGGTAAATCACCGAATACTACTCTACAATGTCGTGAAAGATATGGAAGAAGGTGTGGTGGGCAGATGGTACTAGAAAAAAAATATATAAATGCCATGAAGAGCCTAATAAAAAAGGCTGTAGAATTCATTTTCCATAAATTTATATACTTATAAAAGCCTGATAATCTTGTTTGTCATCACGCTTACTTGCTTGAAACCGTCACCCTGCCAGTCAGAGGAAGAGATATTACGTCACGACTGAGGACTAGCCAATCAGAAGAAGAGATATAACGTCACGACTGAGGACTAGCCAATCAGAAGAAGAGATCAGAAGAAGATATATGACGTCACAACTGAGGACTAGCCAATCAGAAGAGACATGACGCCACAGCTCTGAGCGCTTGACGTCGCGACTGCTAATTTTCCAATTTGCTAAATTTTTTATTTCCACTTTTCCTATTACATATTTTCTGACCATTAATATTAAAAATTTTCATATTCATTATTTAAAAGTATAGCCAACACCTGAATTAGCATCTATGAGGCATAATGAGTATATTAGAATATTACGTACTGTTCCAAGCAATGACGACATGACGTCACAATCTTCTGCATTTCAAGTCAATGCCTTCGTCTCCTGAATAGAGGTAAGAGCTCTAAATTATATTCAGTTTGATATAGAAACTTATTTTCTGTGATTTATACTATACGGTGATAGTGACATAGTACAGGTATATCTATCATAAAGTTTATATTTATAAACGTTGTTACTCGCTCAAGTCCCATGGGACTCCCTGAATAAAATAGCACGATGAAGGTCATAATAAACGGAGAAGTGACACACACACACACACACACACACACACACACACACACACACACACACACCTTTTTTTTTTTTAGGTTTGTCCCACTCATAAACCGGAATACTACACTTCGTGGCAAGAGAGCACAGTGCATTTTCTTATATAGTAATTGTCTCAATATGCATTCTTTCATGGATTGGCAAGATGTAAGGGCTCACAATGGAGTTTATTCAACCCTAACGGTGTTTCTTCCAACCGCATAGACGCTTCTGGGGATCTGGTTCCAAGAGGATGTCCACAACACTTCGGCAAGACTCGCTCAGCCAACACCAAGGTATCAGTGTGTTCAGTTCCTCGTCTTTATCGTGCCACATTTTGTAGATCTTGTCTTCAGGTGCGGCTTGTTCCCACGGTCTGCCTTTCGTCATCAGGTTGAAGTAGACGACTCCGCTCGACCACAAGTCAATGGGTGGGCCGTAGTAAGTGGGACCTTTGATGACTTCCGGGGCCATGAAAGCCCGTGATCCCACAGTCCCTGTCAGTTGAACCTCCTCACCGTTCATGAGGAAGACTTCGGCCAAACCCAGGTCTGCAATCTTTAGGACTTTTTGTGCCGTCAGAAGGAGATTTTCGGGTTTCAAATCCCGATGTGCCACTCCTCGAGAGTGTAAATAGGCAACGCCGTCCATGAGTTGAGAAAAATAGTTTAGGGCTTCTTTGCCTTTAATGCGGTCGATGTTGCCTTTAATATCACCACCTGAACAGTATTCCATAAAGAGAGTCAGTTTGTTATCGACTCTTTCCCAACAGTGTAGGTTGATGATGTTGACGTGCTTCATTTGGAAGTGAATTATTGCTTCACTCATGAAGCTCTCGTCGTTGGGATTTAATATGACTTCCTTTTTGGCGACCAGTTCATCATTACTTTCATTTTTTAGTAAGAAGACTTTTCCAAAGGCTCCTTCACCAAGTTCCTTCACGGTGCTCCATTTATTATCTTTAAAAGTCTTGCCCTATTTCTTGTTTTCTTTTAAGATGTTTTTACAAGGTGTTTTCTCAATTACGCTCTGATGAGACGTTTGGTTTTCTTCACTCTGTTTGGAGGGCTTCCGGCACTGACAACTAAAGATGATGCAAAGTCTCGTCCAGAGTTTCAGGAACGTCTTTTTTCGAGACTTGCCGCCGGCTTGGTGTTCTTTTCCTGCTTCACCAGAAGGAGAAGAAGGCTCCTGGTCTTCTTGTTTCTTGCAGCAGCTGAAGAACATGTCGATGCTTCCTACAAATATGTCAGAGAACTTATTCAAAAATGTTTGTTTTGGGTAATCATCCGGAGACATCCGAGATGGTGATACTTGACCAAGCGATGAGTATCTCTATCTCTATGGCCTTAGAACCCTATGTAAGCAAAGCTCCTTGGGGTTCAATTAAACAAGACCTATGAAGTATGCAACTGTTGAAGTTCTTCCTCGAGATGAGGTTAATCATTTCCGTTGAAAGGTCATCCTTTGGTAAAAAATAATGCTAAGGTAAAGATTTGTCATTATATAAATTGGAAACATTAGAAGACAAAAAAGAAAAGCAAAATTAAAATTTTCCTATTTTACTTTTCACCATTATATGATTTTAATCACAAGCTTCAGTATACCAATAGTATATCCTCTCTTCTGAAATATATCAATAGGTTATAAAATAACTTCTTGATTAAAATTCTCTTGATTTTTTACTGTGGCAAAGAATAATGAAGTTCGTACGCCATACTTCGTTCATCTCTCTCTCTCTCTCTTCATATCTCATTTTATCTAAACTGTTTTTAAATTCATGTATTGTTTTTGCACACACCACTTTCTCATCTAACTTGTTCCAAATGTCTATTACCCTGTGGAGAAAGCTGTTCTTTTTCAGATCTCTTCTATAACTGTCTTTCTTGATTTTCATTCCGTGTCCTCTTGTATTTCTATCATCCCATTTTATTAGATCCTCTCTATCAATAGTTTCTATGCCTTTCATGATTCTATAGATAGTTATCAAATCTCCACTCTCTTCTTTACTGTAATGTCTGCAGTTCAAGTTTTGCTAGTCTCTCCTCATATGATAGTTTTGAGTGTGTTGGTGCCAATTTTGTAATTGCTCTTTGTATTCTTTCAAGTTTTGTCATACATTTTTTGTACTTAGTGACCACATCGTTGCTGCATATTCAAATCTTGGTCTTATCAAGGTGATTAGTATTTTCTTCACAATTTCTTCATCCAGGTATGTAAATGCCACCTTGGTTGTTCTTATTCAATTATAAGTTTCTCCAAAAATCTTGTTTATATGTCTCTCAGGTGACATTCTAATCATAATAATGACTCCTGGGTCCTTCTCTTTTTCTATGTGTGTGTGTGTGTGTGTGTGTGTGTGTGTGTGTGTGTGTGTGTGTGTGTGTGTGTGTGTGTGTGTGTGTGTGTGTGTGTGTGTGTGTGTGTGTGTGCGTACGTGTGTGTGTGTGTGTGCGTGCGTGCGTGCGTGCGTGCGTGCGTGTGTGTGTATGTGTGTGTGTGTGTGTGTGTGTGTGTGTGTGTGTGTGTGTGTGTGTGTGTGTGTGTGTGTGTGTGTGTGTGTGTGTGTGTGTGTGTGTGTGCGTGTGCGTGCGTGCGTGCATGCGTGCGTGCGTGTGTGCGTGTGTGTGTGTGTGTGTGTGTGTGTGTGTGTGTGTGTGTGTGTGTGTATTCGTGATGATTACTATTTCAGCAACCATTGTTGGAAAGAATACAAGTACTGTGTCGTCGTTAGAAGTTTATTTCTACGTTCCGAAAAGCGTCCGGGATTCGTCTTCAGGGATACAGTATAAAGGAAGGGAACCTGTATATAGGGTGCGTACGGTAAGGAAAATCAACCCATAACGACGTTTGACATTACTTAAGAAAATACATATATATATAAAAAAAATCTCTAGAGCTAGCAAGTGAGACAGAAAGAGAGAGAGAGAGAGAGAGAGAGAGAGAGAGATGAATAGAATATGGGATACGAACTTCTTGATTCTCTGCCACATTCAAAGGAATCAACAAGATTACCACCCTCAAGTTATTTTATAATATATTGATATATTCAAAACGAGGGAAAATATCATTGCTATACTGAAGCTTCTGATTAAAATCAGATCATGGTGAAAAGTAAAATATGAAAATTTAATGATGTTTTTCTTTTTTCGTCTAATCATTTTTCCAGTTCATACAACGACAACTCTT
The DNA here is from genome assembly GCF_046742065.1 of Oratosquilla oratoria. Lineage (NCBI taxonomy): Eukaryota > Metazoa > Arthropoda > Malacostraca > Stomatopoda > Squillidae > Oratosquilla > Oratosquilla oratoria. The sequence continues at coordinate 47,233,116 of NC_134780.1, read as the reverse complement.
TACCTAAGCATTGTTTTTTCAAAAAGGATGACCTTTCAACGGAAATGATTATCCTTATCTCGACGAAGAACTTCAACAGTTGCATACTTCATAGGTCTTGTTTGATTCAACCCAAAGGAACTTTCTTTACATAGGGTACTAAGGCCATACAGATAGAGATACTCATCGTTTGGTCAAAAATCACGATATCGGATGTCTCCGGAAACTTACTCAAACAAACATTTTTGAATAATTATTGTTGCCATTCCCTGATATTCTCGTTAAGTAACAAGAAGAGAAATTCAACACAGATACCTATGTAAAACCTGCAGACACCGGTCAGTCAATGAACGTAAAAAATGAATGTTCATAAAGGTACAAAAGTTCTACCAGTAGTGCCAATCTACAGAGAACTCTTATCCACTCTAGCATATGGACAAAAGCTCACACGGAAATAGAAAGGTCAACACAAGTGCTATTAAACAACGGATTCGCCAAGGAATGGCAGGGGTCCTCATTATGAAAAAATGAGTGCGATATTGCTAATGTTGTTGTTGTTGTTTTCCTTCGGGAAGTGGGAGTCAGTGTGATGATTTTTTTTCTCTAATATTTACAACCTCAGTGCTGAACTTATTTATCAGTAATTCCTTATCACGAAAGGTAAATCACCGAATACTACTCTACATTGTCGTGAAAGATATGGAAGAAGGTGTGGCGGGCAGCTGGTACTAGAAAATATATATATATCTGCTGTGAGGAGCCTAATGAAAAAAAGCTGTAGAATTTATTTTCCATAAATCTATATACCTATAAAAGTCTGATAATCTTGTTTGTCATCACGCTTGC
>NC_134780.1:47224791-47227291 GCF_046742065.1 Oratosquilla oratoria | reverse complement strand
TCCCGTCGGGAAGTGGGAGTCAGTGTGATGATTTTTTTTCTCTAATATTTACAACCTCAGTGCTGAACTTATCAATCAGTAATTCCTCATCACGAAAGGTAAATCAACGAATACTACTCTCCAATGTCGAGAAAGATATGGAAGAAGGTGTGGCGGGTAGCTGTTACTAGAAAAAATATATATAAATGCTACGAGGAGCCTAATGAAAAAAGGCTGTAGAATTCATTTTCCATAAATCTATATACTTATAAAAGTCTGATAATCTTTTTTGTCATCACGCTTGCTTGCTTGAAACCGTCACCCAGCCAATCAGAAGAAGAGATATTACGTCACGACTGAGGACTAGCCAATCAGAAGATGTATGACGACACGACTTAGGACTACCCAATCAGAAGAAATCAGAAGAAGAGATATGATGTCGCAACTGAGGACTAGCCAATCAGAAGAGACATGACGTCACGAGATCAGCTCTGTGGGTCCTAAGGAACCCCAGCTCTGAGCGCGTGATGTCACGACTGCTAATTTTCCAATTTGCCAAAATTTTAATTTCCACTTTTACGATTAAATATTTTCTGACCATTAATATTCAAAATTTTCATATTCATTATCTAAAAGTATAGCCAACTCCTGAATTACCATCTATGAGGCATAATGATTATATTAGAATATTACGTACTGTTCCAAGCAATGACGACATGACGTCACAATCTTCTGCATTTCAAGTCACTGCCTTCGTCTACTGAATAGAGGTAAGAGCTCTAAATTATATTCAGTTTGATATAGAAACTTATTTTCTGTGATTTATACTATAAAGTGATAGTAACATACTATATCATAAAGTTTATATTTATAAATGTTGTTACTCGCTCAAGTCCCATGGGACTCCCTGAATGATAATGATAATGAGTGGGAGTGGGAGTGGGAGTGGGAGTGGGAGTTGGATTGACAGTGGGAGTGGGATTGGGAGTGGGAGTGGTATTGGGAGTGGGATGACGAAATGTGACATAACATAAGCATAATTAAGGAGGTTCTCCTTATTTAATTTCTTGAGAACGCCTGTATAAAGTTTACTTTCCTTCAAGAGAGCACGAGGACCGCACACAACTGGTAAGTCTTAAGCTAATAGTAACCTGATTCAAAAAGAGGAGCCATTTAAGATTTTATTTGACCCAAAGGGTCACTGGTGGTCTAGTGGTCTATAAGAGAAGGAAATAAAATAGCACGATGGAGGTCATAATAAACGGAAAAGTGACACGCACACACACACACCTTTTTTTTTTCTTTAGGTTTGTCCCATTCATAAACCGGAATACTATACTTCGTGGCAAGAGAACACAGTGCATTTCCTTATATAGTAATTGTCTCAATATGCATTCTTTCATGAATTGGCAAGATGTCAGGACTCGCAGTGGAGTCTATTCAACCCTGACGGTGTTTCTTCCAACCGGATAGACGCTTCTGGGGATCTGGTTCCAAGAGGATGTCCACAACACTTCGGCAAGACTCGCTCAGCCAACACCAAGGTATCAGGGTGTTCAGTTCCTCGTCTTTATCGTGCCACATTTTGTAGATCTTGTCTTCAGGTGCGGCTTGTTCCCACGGTCTGCCTTTCGTCGTCAGGTTAAAATAGATGACTCCGCTCGACCACAAGTCAATGGGTGGGCCGTAGTAAGTGGGACCCTTGATGACTTCCGGGGCCATGAAAGCCCGTGATCCCACAGTCCCTGTCAGTTGAACCTCCTCACCGTTCATGAGGAAGACTTCGGCCAAACCCAGGTCTGCAATCTTTAGGACTTTCTCTGCTGTCAGAAGGAGGTTTTCGGGTTTCAAATCCCGATGTGCCACTCCTCGAGAGTGTAGATAGGCAACACCGTCCATGAGTTGAGAAAAATAGTTTAGGGCTTCTTTGCCTTTCATTCGGTCGATGTTGCCTTTAATATCACCACCTGAACAGTATTCCATAAATAGAGTCAGTTTGTTATCGACTCTTTCCCAACAATGTAACCTGATGATGTTATCGTGGTTCAACTGGAAGTGAATTATTGCTTCACTCAAGAAGCTCTCGTCATTGGGAATTAAAACGACTTCCTTTTTGGCGACCAGTTCATCATTACCTTCATTCTTCAATAAGAATACTTTTCCAAAGGCTCCTACACCGAGTTCCTTAACGGTGCTCCATTTATTATCTTTAAAAGCCTTGGCCTGTTTCTTGTTTTCTTTCAAGATATTTTTACTAGGCGTTTTCTTAATCACGCTTTAATGAGAAGTTGGGTTTTCTTGACTCTGTTTAGTGGGCTTCCGGCACTGACAGCTGAAGATGGTGCAAAGTCTCGCCCAGAGTTTCAGAAAAGTCTTTTTTCGAGACTTGCCGCCGGTTTGGTGTTCTTTTCCTCCTTCAACAGAAGAAGAAGAAGGCTTCTGGTCTTTTGGTTTCTTGCAGCAGCTGAAGAACATGTCGACGCTTCCTACAAATATGTCAGAGAACTTATTCCAAAATGTT
>NC_134780.1:47207291-47214791 GCF_046742065.1 Oratosquilla oratoria | reverse complement strand
CATTGTTATAGTGGCTGGCTGTACAACTAATTTCGTCTTCAGAGATGAAAGAAATAAACGTGTCTTCAAGAAGAAAATAACACTTACGATGGGGGAAGACGAAAACAGATGAATTTGAGATGAAAATCCAAAGAAGATTTGGAGCCCTAAGAAAAAAATTATGACACCATCGAGGCTATAAATTGCAATTTATTAAATGTTATCAAGGAGTCAAAGGAGAAACTATAAAGTACAAAAAATAAGAGAGAAGGCGTATACTTCATAGAGATTCTCTGAAAAGAAGAAGGATTGTGCAAATTAAAATCAAAAGGGGATAAGACAGAGAGAAATGAACTGGACAAGTTTATCAATAAAGGAAAAAGATCAGAGAAAACAAGAAAGAAGATGGTGCAAAACTTACACCAGGAGACACATAGCAGCGGCCAAAGCCCTATGGGATTATGGGACTGTTTGGGAACTGCTGGGAATCGGAAAGAAGTGCAGGATTTGAACCCACATCCAAGCAAATACGAGAACAGAATGCTTTAGGCTACGCCATCGGAAACTTGATATAAAAAAAACTGTTCAGAAAGATGGAGAGGATTACACAGACACAATGATGACTAAGTTAAGGGAAGTAGGGGAGAATCTTTTTTAAAAAGTTATAGAGATATCATTATGACTGTGGTTGGGATCAGATTGGGTAACGAGGGTGATTGATCACGTCGTCGCCTTGCGTGGGAGGAAGGGGTTAAAACGCTCATACAAATATCAAGAATAGTCACATTTGGGAGATTTATATAAATCAAGTAGAGTACGACAGGCAGAGTTTACAAACAGATACCTCACTACATACTATCTACACACAATGGGTCAAAAGAGAGAGAGAGAGAGAGAGAGATAGAGATAGAGATAAATAGATAGAGAGAGAGAGAGAGAGAGAGAGAGAGAGATAGATAGACAGATAGAGAAAGAGAGAGAGAGAGAGAGAGAGAGAGAGAGAGAGAGAGAGAGAGAGAGAGAGAGAGAGAGAGAGAGAGAGAGGACAACAGGTTGTAACAAACTTTTGTAGATTATAATATATATATATATATATATATAAATATATATAATGTTTATGTATATATATATATGTATATACAAATATATATATACTCGTATATATATATATACATATATGTATGTATGAGTTTGCACATTCTATTAGGAAGAGTGGTAGCGAAGGTAGGAGACTAAAACGTTTCCTAATGTAAATCAGTAAATAAGAAAAAACTGAAGTTCTAGACAAGGCAATTCTTTCTGTGGAATATTCATTTGCCTCCTACAACTAAGTTTACTCAACAACAACAAAAAACACATCACCTGACACTGAGAATACTTGTAGAAAGAACCGGTATCGTAAATATACTATGAGATATTGCAAGCTCCTCCAAATAGGCCTATATCAAAGAGAAGTTCCCCGCCATAAGAGAAAAAGATTGAACCTAATATCAAACATATACATATATATATATATATATATATATATATATTTTTTTTCTTCTTTCTTTCTTTTTTCTTTAGAACCTTTTCTGGGAACTCTTCATGGCCATCCACGAATAAAAGAACAAAGCCAGGGGATCAATGATATTTTTTTTTCCATTGAGAGGCTTTCCAGTTCTTGTATGTACAGGACGGTACCTGGAAATTTGAAATGTAGTGCACCATCATGATGTATGGATGTATTTCGTCTTCCACAGAAGAAAAATCTTAGGCAAGAAAGAAACTGTAAGCAGTAAGTGATTTGACACTTATGACACATACTCATATATATATATATATATATATATATATATATATACTTGTATATATATGTATATATATCTATATATATATTTGTATGTATATATATATATGTATATATATATTGATATATCTATATACTAGTATACATATATATATATATCTATATATATATATATATATATATATATATATATATATGTATATATATATATATATATTTGTGTGTGTATGTATATATATATATATATATATATATATATATATATATATATATACCCGTCTGGGGTATTGGCTGCTTGTTATTGTGGCAAAGTAACATGCAGTCGATACTTTAGGGTCTATATGGGGCGCCCCTACGGACCAGAGCCACACATCATTTTGTCTATGATAGAAGAAATTCTGTTCATAGAGAAATGATGACACTTTTATACTACGACTGTCCCTCCGTTATGCTGTCCCCCAACCCCTTGTTGCTGTCCTGTACCATTTCTCTGAGTATTCTCTTTCTGATTGGGGGAATTCCCTGTGGTGGGGGAAAAGAATACTGCCACCAAGTTTTCCCACTTGGATCGTAAGAGGCGAGAAGAAAGGGACGGGGAGAGGGACTAGGCATCCTTCTCCCTGTAGCCCCAAGGGCAACTTCCTAAATCGAAAAGAAAAGGCATAAGGGGTGCTGGCGGGCCTCGGGCCAGCACCCTAAGGTTTGGGTCTTTTAATGTGCGTGGATGTGGTACAGATGAGAGTAAAAGGGAAGAGATAGGTAGTATGTTTGTGAGAAGAAAGTTGGATGTGTTGGCTTTGAGTGAAACTAAGTTGAAAGGGAAGGGTGAGTGTATGTTTGGGAGTGTAAGTGGGAGGTTATCAGGAGTGAAGAGAGGGCGAGGGAGGGAAGGGGTGGCTATTCTAGTAAGTGAGGAGATAGGTAAAGGGGTAGTGGAGTGGAAGGAGGTTTCCTCAAGGATAATGTGGATGAAGGTGAAACTGGGAAAGGAGATGTGGGTCTTTGTAAGTGCATATGGGCCGGGCAGTGAGAAGAGCATGGAAGAAAGGGAGGCCTTTTGGATAGATTTAAATGAGTGCATAGAGGGTTTAGGAAGAAATGTCAATGTAATAGTACTGGGAGACCTTAATGCTAGAGTGGGAAATGGTCCAATCGATGGAGTGGTTGGGAAGTGTGGAGTTCCAGGAAAGAATCGTAGTGGAGAGTTGATGGTGGAAATGTGTCTAGAAAGAGAGTTGATGATAGCAAATACAGTGTTTCGGAAGAAAGTCAAGCATAAGTACACATGGGAGAGGGTGGTGGAGGGAAGGGTGGTAGATAGAGCGCTAATGGATTATGTAGTGGTAAATAGGATTATGATAGGAAGAGTTAAGGATGTACATGTGCTAAGGGGAGAGGGTGGGGGAATATCAGATCATTTTTTGGTGGAAGGTAAGTTGAGAGTGGAGGATAGATGGAGAAGGAGGAAAGGGACAAAAGGTAGGGAGGTTCTTAGAGTGAACTCCTTGAATGAAAAGGAAAAGGAGAAGGAGTACGAAAAGAAGCTGAAGGAGGAGTGGGAGGGAGTAAAGGATAGAGCAGAGATGGGTGTGGAGGAGGAATGGGGATGGTTCAAGGAGGGAGTCTTAAAGTGTGCAAGGATGGTGTGTGGAACAAGAAGGACAGGGGGAAATAGAAGAAAGGGTAGTGAATGGTGGGATGAGGAAACAAAGAAGGTTGTAGAAGAGAAGAAGCGAGCATTCACAGATTGGTTACAAAAGAGGACAGGGGAGTCATATGAGACGTACAAAGAAAAGAAAAGAGAAGTAAAGCAAAAGGTAAAGGAGGCAAAGAGGAGAGCAGATGTGAAATGGGGTAGGAGTATGACAGAAAATTTTGAAAGTAATAAAAAGATGTTTTGGAAAGAAATTAAGAGAGGAAGAGGAGGCGAATCAAGTAGGGAAGAAAAGGTAAAAGGTACAGATGGAGAGTTGATAATGGAAGAGATGGCAGTGAGGGAAAGATGGGCAGAATATTTTAGGGAGTTGCTGAATGTGAAGGAGGATAGGGAAGGAAAGATAGCTGCAGTGGGAAATACGAAGAAAATGAGAGTGATGAGTGAGGAGAATGGAGGAGAAATAAGGAAGGATGAGGTGAAGGCAGTTGTAAAGATGATGAAAGCAGGTAAGGCACCTGGTCTGGATGGATGTCATGCAGAATGTCTGAAAAAGGGAGGTTCAGTGATGGTGGACTGGTTGGCGAGATTATTTAATGTTTGCTGGAGAGAGGGTAGAGTACCGGAGGACTGGAGTAGTGCCTGTATAGTTCCTCTTTACAAGGGAAAAGGGGACAAGTGTGAATGTAGTAATTTCAGAGGGATTAGCCTGTTGAGTGTAGTAGGGAAGGCTTATGGGAGAATCTTAATTGAGAGGATTAGGAGAGGAACAGAAGGAGTAATTGGTGAGGAACAGTGTGGTTTTAGGACGGGTAGAGGTTGTGTAGATCAGATCTTTGTGGTAAGACAGATATGTGAGAAAGCTATAGGAAAGGGGAAGGATGTTTTTTGGGCTTTTATGGATCTGGAAAAGGCTTATGATAGGGTAGACAGAAAGGCACTGTGGGAGGTTATGCAGATTTATGGGATAGGAGGAAAGCTTTTGGGAGCTGTCAAGAGTTTTTATGTGAGTAGTAGAGCATGTGTTAGGATTGGAAATGGAGAGAGTGAGTGGTTTGAAGTAAAGGTGGGACTTCGTCAAGGATGCGTTATGTCGCCCTGGCTGTTCAACTTATACATGGATGGGGTGGTGCGAGAGGTGAATGCTAGGGTAGTGAGTCAGGGATTGGAGATGGTTAAAGAAAATGGAGAAAAGTGGGAGGTGAGCCAGCTGTTGTTTGCGGACGACACTGCGCTTGTGGCAGGGTCAGAGGAGGGATTGAGGAAGCTGGTGGCAGAGTTTGGGAGAGTATGTGATAGAAGAAAGCTAAAGATAAATGTGGGTAAAAGTAAGGTGATGAGATGTACAAGGGGTGAAAGTGGCAGTAGACTGGAAGTGAACATTAAGGGAGAGCGACTGGAGGAAGTGGATAGTTTTAGATACTTGGGTGCAAGTGTAGCAGGAAAAGGTGGAGTGAAGGTGGAGGTAGAATGTAGATTGAGAGAAGCGAGTAAATGCCTTGGTGGTTTAAAGAGTGTAATGAGAAATAGACATTTGGGAATGGATGCGAAGAGGAGACTGTATGAAGGAGTGATTGTGCCAACAGCACTGTATGGGGCAGAAACGTGGAACATAAGAGAAGAAGAGAGAAGGAGTTTGAATGTGTTTGAGATGAGGTGTCTGAGAAGTATGGCGGGGGTTACTAGGCTAGATAGAGTGAGAAATGAGGAGGTGAGGAGGAGAACAGGGGTGAAAAAGGATTTGGGAGAGAGAGGGTTGATGAAAGAATATTAGGATGGTTTGGACACATGGAAAGAATGAGTGAAGAAAGACTAGTAAAAGAGGTATGGAAGGCAGATGTGGAGGGAGTGAACATGAGGGGACGTCCTAGGATGAGGTGGATGGATGGGGTGAAGGGGGCTTTGGGGAAGAGGGGAATGTCTGTTGAGGAAGGAAGGGAGAGGACGGAAGACAGAGGTGAGTGGAGAATGGTTGTATATGGATGATGTTGTGACTGCATGACTGCATGAGTAAATTTTGACGCAGCCCGAAGGGATTTCTCCCCGTCCTCTCCTTATATGCAAAGGGGGACGGAGAGGGGGGGTCGCCGATTAAATGAAGCGGCCTTGCTGTGGATGTACTGTGTCTTGCGACACTGCTTCTGACCCAGGGCGGTGGGCGGGGTGCAGGGATGACCCGTCATCCAGGAGGTGCTCAGATGAGAGGAAGGGTGGGAGGGGTGTGGAGTGTATTTGGGGATGAAATGGGTGGGAGTGTTTTTATGCCTTTCCCTTTTTGGCTACCTCCCTTGGAAGGGGGAAAAAGCCTTGGTATATGTATGTATGTATGTATATATATATATGTGCGAATCAGACCACTTGGAAAAAAAACTAACGAAGCAGAGAGCTTTCGTATATTACATCTTCAGTACAAAAAGTACATAGTTGAATAGAAATACATAGTTTATATATACATGAAGAAGGAGCAGGACTGCGAATGTGACCTAATGTCACCCCTCCATCATTAGTGGGAGGGGGGACCTGACCTACCGCTTTCCAGGGGGTAAAAGTCCTTTACTATCTTGTAAACTGTCCTTGTTCCTTCTTCATGTATATATTAACTATGTATCTCTACTCAACTACGTACTTTTTGCACTGGATGCAATAAACGAAAGCGCTCTGCTTCGTTAGTTTCTTTTTCCAAGTGGTCTACATACCTGTGTTCTTATTAGCATATATATATATATATACCTTTATATATATATATATCTATATATATATATATGTGTGTGTGTGTGTGTGTGTGTGTGTGTGTGTGTGTGTGTGTGTGTGTGTGTGTGTGTGTGTGTGTGTGTGTGTGTGTGTGTGTGTGTGTGTGTGTGTGTGTGTGTGTGTGTGTGTGTGTGTGTGTGTGTGTGTGTGTGTGTGTGTGTGTGTGTGTGTGTGTGTGTGTGTGCACGTGCGCATAATACCATGAATACTTTTAACAAATACTCATATATACACGATTTTTATGTTATTTCAATGTGTTGCAGATTTTAGACAAGCATAAAAATAATATTAGAATAAGTTGGAAATCATGGACATACTTTCAATAAAGATTTATTTTGTCAAATAATAAATACGACTATTCATATTTTTACCAATATTTTACAAAAATATGTTTTCTCTGTTTTCTCTTTTATACGAATATGAAAGTGTTATCTCTTTGATTTTACCTGAGTGTGAGAAATAATGTAATGTAAAATTGAATTGAAGTGGAGCTAGATGAATATTTTTTGTTCAGTAAATTATGTTCATTTATCAAACACATTTCCCTCTTCTCATACCATATTTATCTAATGTTTTAAGAATTATTAGTAATGATTATTTTATTCGTTAAATTAATTTCCTATGTTGTGGGTTTTTATTATTTTGGATTTCCAACCCTCTTCTTTATTAGTATAATTTTCAAACTCCTAGTCATATTAGTTATATATTGAAATATAATTTTAACCTTAATTTTATAGAAGGACAGTCAGATATGCAAATACCGAGGCAAAACATAACTCTGTACGGAAACACACATACCGAGTTACACACATAAAGAGAATACACACATACATACACGCGCGAGTGACCACACACATACACAGTTACACACGCATAAACAATACACACATACAATCATGCGCGAATGAGCACACACGCACGAAAACGCACAATGCCCTCACGCAGGAAAGTCCCTATCTCTGCTCACGTCCTTTGCTACTTGCATGACCGACTCTGAACGGAAGCACAAACCTTGTATGGCACCGGAGATGGATTTATGGACCTCTACGAATATGTCTCGTGACAGCTGAAGGTTCCTCAGGCTCCATGAGGCACAGGAGGAGGAGGAAGAAGAAGAAGAGGGGGAGTAAAGGAAGAAGACGAGGGAAGATGGTAAGAAGAACCGAGGATGAGGGAGTCCGAAAGCCGTAATGGAAGCGTGGGTTAGAGTGTAGAAGACGAAAAGGTCTGATAAGACACAAAGAAACTGGAGAAGAAGATGGTGCGGGGAGATGTCGAGATGAAGAAGAAAACAGAAAGTGGAGGGACAGATAGGATGGAAATAGAAGAC
>NC_134780.1:47199791-47202291 GCF_046742065.1 Oratosquilla oratoria | reverse complement strand
TTGCGGATTTTAAAAACACAATAAATATATGTTCTAACAGGAATTCAGTCATGTAGAATTAAAGATCAATCTACTAGAAAATTTTTGGTTTAAGGTTAGTCACAAACATAAAAGAAAATGAATTAAAAAGCTAATTTAGTTTACATAGGAAATGGAGCGTTTCCTTAATTACAGACACAAAAATATGTAAGATCTTTATATGCGTGTGAGGTGACGGACCTCTCATTGTAGGCCTAATTAGACGAGCACAACAACACCATAAACAACGTTGATGCAGTTAGTTACCCAGACGTTGCAATTAATTTCACAGTGTCTGCAATTTGTCTTACCTGCCTAGTGAGCTCAACAAACAAACTGATACATAAGTGTTACATATCGGCTTGATGAATTTCATAACAAAAAGGGTGTATATATATATATACATATATACATATATACATATATATATATGTATATATATATATATATATGTATACATACACATATATATATGTATATATATATGTACGCATATATATATATATATATATGTATATATATGTACATATGTATATGTATATATGTATATATATATAACATATATAACACATATGTATATATACATATATATATGTATATATATATAAAACATATATACAACATATATGTATATATATATATATATATATATACCTGTATATATATATATATATATATATATATATATATATATTTATATATATGTATATATATACATATATATATATATATATGTGTTGAGACATTGTGACAGGGTAAGAACGTTTTGATGAATTGTGTGATCATATCTTCTACTATATATTTGTGTTCATACTTGCTCTTCCCTGGGGGAGGTTACCGAATAATAGAGAGGTTACCGGATGATTTCTAGAGGTTGCCGAGTAACTGGAAGAGATTACCGGGTAAGTGGGAGAGATTACCGGGTAGCTCGGGCTTGGGTTGTGACGTAATGACGCATGCTTGGTTTTGTGGCATTTTGTCCCATACTTTGGGCTCATAGGTTTGGGCTCGACTCATTGATAAATAATACCTCTAAGATTGGGAAGTGTCTGTTGTCTGTATATATGTATATATATATATATATATATATATATATATATATATATATATATATATATATATATATGTATATATATATATATATATATATATGTATATATATATATATTTACACAATTTCTGTTTTCTTCTGGCATGTTTCTTGTTCAGCTCTTATGTATATATATGTATATACATATATGTATTTTCAGCGATTCACATTCACATGCCATTAAAATTTAGACCATGTTTTTATTGTTATATTACCATGTTACTGCAAATTTTATGTGTGAACATCATTCATTGCAGTATTTCCTCAAATACACAAAATTCGAAGTACGACATTGATTTATGGGCCAAGCCTTTTTCATGAGGTCTACTTGTAGTATTGCATAGGAAGGTGGAGAGCATAACGACAATTTAACACATTTAAATGCAATCTATCCGCACAATCTCTCTCTCTCTCTCTCTCTCTCTCTCTCTCTCTCTCTCTCTCTCTCTCTCTCTCTCTCTCTCTCTCTCTCTCTCTCTCTCTCTCTCTCTCTCTCTCTCTCTCTCTCTCTCTCTCTCTCTCTCTCTCTCTCTCTCTCTCTCTCTCTCTCTCTCTCTCTGATTATAAGGCACGACAGGACGTCACTCTTTTTTTTATTTTACTTTTTTTTTCTTGATCTACTGGGAGCATTTTGTCGCCCTGGTAGAGCTCTATTGATCATGTGATAGGCGTATGGCCTTGTCTCTAGTGCCGTGTCGTTAGAAACGTATTTCAGCTGATTGCATTTACTCCATACCTAGTTTGTGATGTCATTCCGTTTCACTTCGTTATTTCTCCTCTATCAGGAAGCTAGAACGGTGCCCCTTACAGGTGACTTTGTAACGTGGAATCTAATTAACCCTTCCGTTGGTCCAGCTCGCTGGAGGCAATGTGACGCTTCTATCAACTCAGCCAGCTTAACAATAAGTAACGCTAGTATTTGTATGATATATATATATATATATATATGTGTGTGTGTGTGTGTGTGTATATATATATATATACATATGAATATATGTATATATATGTATATGTATATGCATATGTATATATATATTTACTATATTTGCATATGTATATGCACATGTATATGCATTTGTATATGTATATGCATATGTATATGTATATGCATATGTATATATATGCATATGTATATGTATATGTATATGTATATGTATATGTATATGCATATGTATATATGTATATGTATATGTATATGTATATGTATATGTATATGTATATGTATATGTATATGTATATGTATATGTATATGTACAGTATATGTATATGTATATGTATATGTATATGTATATGTATATGTATATGTATATGTATATGTATATGTACATGTACATGTACATGTACATGTACATGTACATGTATATGTACATGTATATGTATATGTACATCTAT
>NC_134780.1:47169791-47182291 GCF_046742065.1 Oratosquilla oratoria | reverse complement strand
CCGCCTCCTCTCCTCCTAGTCTCCTCACCTCCTCTCCTCCTCTCCTCCTTCCTCCTCTCCTCCTAGTCTCCTCGCCTCCTCTCCTCCTCGCCTCCTCTCCTGCTCGCCTCCTCTCCCTCTAGTCTCCTCGCCTAGTCTCCTCGCATCCTCTCCTCCTCATCTCCTCTCCTCCTCGCCTCCTCGCCTTCTCGCCTCCTCGCCTCCTCGCCACCTCGCCACCTCGCCTCCTCGCCTCCTCGCCTCCTCTCCTCCTCGCCTCCTCACCTCCTCTCCTCCTCGCCTCTTCTCCTCCTCGCCTCCTTGCCTCTTCGTCTCCTCGCCTTTCCTCTTCTTCTCCTCGCCTCCTCCCCTCCTCACCCTCTCGCCTCTTCTACTCCTCGCCTCCTCGTCTCCTCGCCTCCTCGCCTCCTTGCCTCATAGTCTCTTCTTCTCCACACCTCGCCTCCTTGCCTCCTCGCCTCCTCGCTTCCTCGCCTCTTCGTCTCCTCTCCTCCTCGCCTCCTCCCCTCCTCGCCTCCTCCCCTCCTCACCCTCTCGCCTCCTCCCCTCCTCGCCTCCTCGCCTCCTCGCCTCCTCGCCTCCTCGCCTCCTCGCCTCCTCGCCTCCTCGCCTCCTCGCCTCCTCGCCTCCTCGCCTCCTCGCCTCCTCGCCTCCTCGCCTCCTCGCCTCCTCTCCTCCTCGCCTCCTCCCCTCCTCGCCTCCTCGCCTCCTCCCCTCCTCGCCTCCTCCCCTCCTCGCCTCCTCCCCTTCTCACCCTCTCGCCTCCTCGCCAACTCGCCTCCTCGACTCCTCGCCTCCTCGCCTCCTCCCCTCCTCGCCTCCTCGCCTCCTCGCCTCCTCATCTCCTCACCTCCTCCCCTTATCGACTCCTTGCCTCCTCGCCTCCTCCCCTCCTCCCCTCCTCCCCTCCTCCCCTCCTCACCCTCTCGCCTCTTCGCCTCCACGCCTCCTCCCCTCCTCGCCTCCTCGCCTCCTCACATTTTTGTGTTTTCTTTTAACAGCAAGACATCATCTCTCCTCTCTCTTTTCATCTCTTCACTCTCCTCTCCCACCTTCTCATGTTTCCTTATCCCCTCTTTCCTCTACCGTAATTGTTATCCCATACTACCTTCTCGTTTCATTCTTTTTCTTTTATCAAGCTCATCTGCTTTCGCCCTTCATATCCTCTTTCCTCACCGCTATTTTCTTTCTCCCTCACCCCTTCTCTTCTCCTTCCCTCATCGTTTTAATTTTTCTCTACTTCCCCTGTCCACCCTCCATTTCAGTTTTTAATCTGCTCCCTTACTCTTCGTTCTATCCTTGTCTCCTTTCCCTGTCTATATACCCTATCAAGTATCAACAAATCTATTTCTGTTTAACTGTGTTTTCCACAGTATGTTGTTCAACCTGATACATATATTTCTGACTTGTATTTTTCAACACATTTTCTCCCTGAGGCTGCTAAACAAGTGGTTGGAATTGTCTGGTTTCAGGCAAAAGGTTCCTTGGAAATTTATAAAAATGACTAACGTGGATTTGTCGAGATAGCTTTGAAATAACTCCGCGTTGTAGAGTTGGTTCGCCACTTCACATGCCGGTCCCATGCCCGGATAAAAGAGGAGTGTTAAGAGGACAGGCTCAGCAAGCCGCTCCCGTAAAAATAGCCACAGCTTGAGAATCTCAGAACCAGCCTCGGAATCGCTGACAGGCCTGACGGCCTACCGGGAAATGGATGAAAGAAAAAGCTTTAAAATATTCAAATTAGGAAATGAACCGTTTGGTTTTGATGCAAGCCAGAAGGGACTTACTGTGATCTGTCGTCAGTACTGGGAAATCTAGGCTCGAGATTCGCGTCCCTTATAGCGCTCATTTGTGGATGCAAATTTCAATTTCACCCTAGGTGCCAGGTAAGCACAGATCGTCATACTTCAGAGGAGACAAGATTTTGAGAGTAAATGTTTTGTGATAACAATCTTATTCGCTTACTCTTACGTCGATTTTAATTATTTTCTTTCTGGTTTTAGGATCTCCAGACCAGAAACCAAACCTTACCAGAAAAGAAATCCAAAAGCTAGTAAAAGGAAAGGAACAGTAAAAGTTTGCCTCCAGTTTAAGGGAGTGATTGAAAAGGTTTAAAATATTTATGGATTGGTCTTATCCCTGGTTGTGGGGTAAGCACGACCTTTTGGGTTTAACCTAAACAAAGTTTATAGATAATACAATCTAGTTAAAGAAGCTATTATTTTTCTTCTCTCTCTCTCTCTCTTTCTCTCTCTCTCTCTCTCTCTCTCTCTCTCTCTCTCTCTCTCTCTCTCTCTCTCACACACACACACACACACACACACACACACACACACACACACACACACACACACACACACACACACACACACACACACACACACACACACACACACACACACACACAACACACACACACACACACACACACACACACACACACACACACACACACACACACACATACACACACACACACACACACACACACACACACACACACACACACACACACACACACACACACACACACACACACACACACACACACACACACACACACACACACACACACACACACACACACACACACACACACACACACACACATACGCATACACACGCTCTCTTCTATTCGTAGTCCAGTTCACTCCAAGCTTAGCGTGCTGATAAGATTTGTCAGCTTAGATTTTTTTTCATAGCCGGATTCACTCCAAGCTTGGCGTGTTGCCAGTAATAGTGAGTTGCTTCCGTCCTCTTCAGCAATGTTTTTCTTTTATAATATCTTTTTTCTTTTCTTTTTCTTTTTTAAATCAATTTTAGCCTCATTTCTTTGATTTTAAGATTCATATATATTCTTTTAATATAATTTAATGTTTACTTGTTTTCCTTGGGTAAGGAACATGTGACGTGTACAGACAAATGATGATCCTGTTAGAAAGACGTCGAGGAAGATCATGTCCCTGTCGCCTCCCATTTTCGAATACTCGTCACTACCCTTACCCTTATCCAGAGGTGCAGCCTTGGGGGACTGACATTCGGTACCCAAACCGGCATCAGGACCGTACATCACCAACATTTATCGTATTCCTCTCACAGTAGGGGAGCTGACAAATGGCAGCTATCCCACATTGGTAGTTGTTGCCAGTCACTAAAACGCGTTGCATTTTTTTTTTTTCAATTTCATTTATCTATTTATATAGCCATTTTCTATTTAGTCACCTACTCAGTCTATTTTTTTATTCGTTCATTCATTAATTTATTTATCTGTTTTTTTGGTAAATTATTTATCTAATCATCATTTCTTTATTTACTCATTTGTTTATATTTTTATTTATTCATTTATTTTTAATATCTTATTCATTCATTTACTTATTTATTTATTTATTTATTTATCTATTATCTATTTCTTTACTTATTTATTGATTAATTAATTTTTCCATTTATCTATCTCTTTTTCTATTTCTTCATTTATTTGTTTATTTACCCATTTATTTTATTTGTTCATCTATTTATTTATTTTATTCATTTATTTATTTACTTATTTATTTATTTATTTATTTATTTATTTATTTATTCTCGTATATCTATTTATTCATTCGTTTATTCATTTATCTATTTATTTGTTATTTTTTATCAATTTATTCACATATTCACCTGTCTAGCTATTTGTTTATTAATTCATTTTACATTCTAAACCTCAATTTTCAGGAAAGGCTAGACCCTGTCTCTATAAAAGAATGGACAACTTGTTTACTATTTTGAACAGTTTGGTAATAAATTACTTTTATCGTTGAATAAGACTATGCATAGTAAGTACCAACCACCTCCTATCCCTTTAGTGAGTGATAGTCTTCCTCAGTTGATTAGAATTGTGTGTTTTTTATGAATGTACAATGAATGTACAATAAATGTACAATGAATGTACAAGCAAGTGACAGTTCCCTTACCGAAGTGATGCCAAGAAAGTTGGATGACATAGCTTCGTGACATCCAGAAGAATTGCATAAGTAATAGTCTATTGGAAAAGATTAATAGGTTAAAGACGCTGTGCTGGACCGCTCGCTTATGTTATTCTGTTGCAGCCTTGACGGCTTCCTATTTCCTATATCCCGGCTCACTGGTCCCCTCCTGTTCTACATGTTGGCCATAGTTTCGCGACCTTTGTCTATTTATTTGTTTGTTTCATTTCATTTTGTTTTTCTTTTTTTATGTCATTTCTTTTTATTGCATATGTTTTCCCATGTTTATTCTATGTGCTTATTTATTCGTTTATTTATCATTTGTTTTGTTTATTTATCTATTTCTTTATGTTCTTTGTCTATGTATCCATTCATTTATCATATTCATCTATTTATTTATTTGTATATTTATATGTTTTCTTACCTGCTTATCTTATAACAAATTTTATTTGATTCTATTCTATTTAGTTTTATTTACTTATTTATTTACTTATCTATTACATGTTCATTTTTTTTTTTTTTTGTATCGAGGTTTTTTTAATGCGTCGTGGGATTAATGTTTGGGGAATTACTGTGGATATTGAAGGGTTATTTCTATATAGCTGTCGTGTCTGAGTCCACCAACAGCTCCCCGAGACTCAGTTCAGGTTAGTTACCATCATATTTTGTGAACGTCAACATTGATTGCATTGGCACTTGGCACATCCCCCTAATATTGATCCCCTTCACGAGGTTATTTCCATAAAAGACAACCCTGAGTGGAGATAGCATCCCCCGGGGACGTGTCATTTCACTCACACAGCTGTCCCCGATCACCACGTTTTCTCCGAAGAAGTTTCCATGTTCTCTTTCCTTTCCAAAAACCTCTCGGAAGGTTCGCCAATCGCCACGATTTCTCCAAAGGAGCTTCCATGTTCTCTTTCCTTTCCAAAACCTCTTGGAAGGTTCGCCGATCGCCACGATTTCTCCAAAGGAGCTTCCATGATCTCTTTCCTTTCCAAAAACCTCTTGGAAGGTTCGCCGATCGCCACGATTTCTCCAAAGGAACTTCCAAGTTCTCTTTCCTTTCCAAAAACCTCTTGGAAGGTTCGCCGATCGCCACGATTTCTCCGAAGGAGCTTCCATGTTCTCTTTCCAAAAACCTCTTGGGAGGTTCGGTTGACTTGCAGAAGCCATGAGTTCTGTGATCGTTCCTTCCGTTTTCTTCGTTGAAGATTGTCTGCTGCAGAGATAACCCTATGAGCGAAATTAATATTAGAGGAAAGTGCCATAAACCAATATAGGCCTGAGTTGGAGTTCATGAATTATGTTGGTGACAGGTTTAAACTGAGAGCCTCTGGCTTGATACATAGTCATCCCCAGCGTCAGAATTGAATGTTCAAAATGAGTAATTAAACAGGGTGTAGGTCCATTGAGGAGTGCAATGATAAAAGAAATCGGACACTTTTTATTCCATGTGAATTAAAAAAAAAATCTCTACTCCAACATCCTTTTCAACTCCGCACTCATTTAATACTTCCGTGACTCTTCTCTTTTGAAATTTATAGTATTTTATAATCTTCTGTTTCTTTTGCCTTCACTTCTCAATTTCCTTTATTTTTGTGGTTTTTCTTTAGTGAAATGCATAGACTCCTACGGTGTTGTGGGAGGAAGGATGATAACATATGGAACCAACTAAGGGACGAAATGCATGCGAATTCTAACGATACAGTGTAAGACAAAAGTCTCACTATATGAGCGTTAGTAGCGTAGCATTGCTAACACTTTCTATCGTCGGCTTTTGCAGAGCAAAGTATTTTCACACGAACCTCGTGTTAAGTACTACAGGTAAAGTACATTAGGTTTACTGACACCGCATGAAGAAGCGTTGCATTTGGCACTGATAACGCATTCAAAGCGGCTTCGTTTGGGCTTACTACGCTGCAATGGACACTAATAACACAAAACCAGGTTTGCTAGAGCAAGGAAACTTGTTTTTCAGGACAAATGAGCGTGGAAACAGAAGTGCCAATTTCATCACTTTCCTCTGAAGGAATTCGAGCAAATGATAAATTTTGTTTTAGTATTTTCTTTGAAAAAGTATATTGTACTTTTTTTTGTGTATCTTATCATTCCACCGATGTACAGAATGTTTAGAGTGAAAGATTATCAACAATAATTGTTATTGCTAAAAGAATTAAAACACACAGTATCTGTAACAATAATTGCGCTTTCTAAGTTAGTTATCAGTAATTGTAAAAAGATGCCAATTTATGTTGTTGTTGTTGTTTTTGAAGGAGGCACTTGCTTAATTTTCTTCAAGAATAAAGATTCACCCATTCTACTCATGCAGTTTATATTATGATATGAAGAAGTCAGTGTAAGTTTACTATTACAATTTAGTGGGGTTCGTGTCAGTAATAGACCTTTTTTAGTCAGTCATGCATACGACTAGCACTAGTCTCAGATTAGCCTAAGAACAAAACGGTTAGATAGCACTCCTAAAAGATTGACTTAGACATGTAGGTGAGATCAGGATGCACTGAAATGATTCACTTATAGAGAACGAGAGGGAAGTTATCGTCTCTCAAACCAATTAAAAGTTTTAGAGGTCGCGTGCTAAACTATGGTCTTACTTGAGACAGTTTTGCGTAGTTTTCAGACCACTTCATAAGCAGTGATATTACGTATGGGAGGCACCCAAACTCCGCAAACAGCACCTCATAAAGGAATAAGATGCACTTCATTATTTCCAGAGGGTGCATTAGTGAAACGAATGCCCATAAGGCAAAAAGGAAAAGATTATTCTTTATTGGAGGATGCTGAATTTACAAAAACTGGCACTACGTTAGCCCGTAGCTTTTCTCCAAAAATTCTGTTCGTTTGTTGGCTTATGCTGCATAAACTGAATATGAACATTATTTTTCTTCATTTTGTGTACAGCCAAATGAACTGAATATCGAGACTATTTATTCATAATTTTACGTTAGATATTCCTTGAAATTCGAATAATAAATTGTATATTATATCTTAATGTTTATCATATTAGTTTATATTTTCATTTAATTTTGTTAACTTCTATATTCTTAAATACGTTAATTCTTATGTACATTTGCTTGTTTATTTATCTATACATATTGATTAAAATTAAATGTTCACCTGTTCATTTATTCATCTATTTATCTATGTTTATCTAATGTGAATATTTATTTATTCTATGACCTTCTTTATTCAAGATTAGTATAAAAATATATAATCTCCGTACTCTTATTATACCTTAACCTGATCCAGTAAACTGAAAAGGTCACATAAAGCAATGATTCATATTACTTTTTACCTTTGGCTCAAGCATTTCATTATAGTCACATTATCTAAGGTAAGTATATATAGACACACAAAGACACACACACACACACACACACACACACACACACACACACACACACACACACACACACACACACACACACACACACACACACACACACACACACACATGGCGCTGTGGTTAGAGCTCTGGCCTGCCACTACGGAGGTCCGGGTTCGACTCTCGCCCGGGGCTGAAATAATATCAGTATCGCAGCGCTGAGGGGTGTTACTCCAACTCTCGTGGGCGGGGAGTTGGGTGTGTGTGTGTGTGTGCAAGGTCATAGCATTACCCATAGATCGGACCTACGAGCTCTGAGCTCTCTTCCAGGAGGGAAATAGCTGTCGATCACGAGTCCAACACGTGATCCAAAGACCAAGTGAGTACACACACACACACACATACACACACACACATACACACACACACACACACACACACACACACACACACACACACACACACACACACACACACACACACACACACACACACACACACACACACACACACACACACACACACACACACACACACACAAACGCATACATACACACACACATACATATATACACACACACACACACACACACACACACATATATATATATATATCCTATTCTGAAAATATCTCATTCGAGTGAAACCTTGTTTACGCTTTGGCTTAAACATCTTAGTTAAATCAGGTGATGTTCTCACAACACTATACAGTGCGCCACATTTTGAAGAGACTGATAGATGAGAAGCTGTAAATTGATGAGGTAGCTGGTACAATGTTTCAACTTTATTAGCTGTGTAATGAGTAATTAAGGTTACGCGAGTTTTACCTGCACAAGGCATACCTGTATTAAATCATTTTCAGGTAGTAGAGGATCGGAGAATTTACATATTTCATTTTGGTTGCACCAGGTGATCTTATTCAATTCAGGGAAGAAATCTGAGACTTGAAAGCTAGAGAATAAAAAGAGAGGGATGGTTTATTCGTTTTGAGTTCATCGATACATTCTAGTTACTTTTGGTCTTCACTATCAGCAAGATCCAAGAATGATCTCTAAGAAGTACAAATATGAGTACTTATATCAGTAATGAATTTTGGCAATGAGTACTTTATAATCACAATGATATATTTACTGGCCAAGTAGAGGGTTACCTCTGGAGGAATGTAGCTTCTGCTGAGGCCATTTCTTTCAGCCAAAGTATTCAACTATACAGGGCAAGTTATAGTTACAGTTAGTTCTGCGTCTTGACCCTGGAGATGAATAGATAAAGTGTATCCATTAAGTTGCAATAGTTTATATTGTTAGAAACTGACGTCGAGCTGGTCATGGATTACGAAATTTGCATAATAAGAGAAATGTTACGTGTGTACTGTATGGTCACTGGGAAAAAAAGGTTGCCATATGTAAATAAAATAAGTTAAAATTATTATTTTTTTCTTTTATCTTCTTTTGAGCAGTGAATGTTCATCTTCCATGATATAAAAGTCATCTCTTTTCGTACCGAGTGACATTTATCCTTTTATTTTTCCTATCGATAAGTTATCTTATCTATGTCCATGGTAACTACTTTAGTACCTTAGTTTGTCTTAAAAAAATTATTGTACTGGGTAGCATTATCTAATGTTTTGGCAGCCGGCAGGATATTTCATTCATCTCCTGTGATGGTAACAGGAAAGTGAAGGGTGTAGACTATTAACCACACGTCATTTGTGCCTCCTTGTGTTGTTGAATTCTCGTTACATGATTAGTATTAGTTCGGTCACAAAATCCAGAACGACCATTGTACTAAGAAAGAGTAAACGCCTTATGACATTTCTGGATAGAAATTTACTTGTAAGTCAGTTTCCGAATGGGTGTGAGTTTCATAGTTGCTTGCCATTTTCAGAAAAGTCTTCATAATTTGTGCTTTGAATTCACAAATACAAAATTTATAAAGTTTCGATAGTCCATAAACATTCTTTAGGTGCAAGTTCAATTCTGGCATTATTTTGATGACTTGAAGCCACCCTAACTATAAAAAATACAAAAATAGTGCCCAAGATTACATTATTCTTTATCATTCTTCATGAAAAAAGACATGCATGTATAGTTCTGCATGTTTTGTTGATGGAGCATATAGATTTATTGTTTAAATTATAATTTGTAAAAATATAGACACTTTGCCGGTATATCTACGCAATACTGTAAAAGGAAACACGTTTCTAGTGAGCTCTCGTGAACTAAAGTGTTAGGCAAATATGAATAATTAGACAAATGTATTCCTCTTATCTGTTGATATTGAATCACAGATCAAGTTATATTAGGTAAAGACAATATAACAATTATTCTCTCTCAGAGCATGTAACCAGATTACATACATGATATAACACAAAGAGTATCCATCTTCAAATGCAAATCTAATGGCGAAGAATCTTTAGATTTTCATAATTCAAAATTTAGAAGTTTTGATGATACTAATTGTAGTTTATTATTACTCATCGCATAAACAAAAAAAAATCTAAACAGTTTTAGACAGATATGTATACTCGTATATCCTAGATGTACACTCACACACAAACCAAACACTTGATTCAACGTCCGAATATGTTGGAGGATGAAGGACCTACGTTCATAATACATAAAAGAACAGCCACGGATTTCTCTTTTTTTACGTCAAAACATTTCGCAGAATGAGACTGAGTGACTATGAAGGTCATGAGAAAGCAACGTCAACAATATGCAAGTTTCAGTAGTTCACTATCAATAAGAAAGTCCAAGATATATCATACATACGGATATATATTTCTTCCAAGACACCACGGTCGCAATTTTTCTTCGAAATCCTTCTATTAAATATAGCGTTTTAGCAGTAATAGAGATAACTCCGTGTTGTTCTTTACCAATCATGTTTTTTCTCCGTAAATATGTTTCATCGTGAAAGCTGTTGTAATCATAGACACGGGAAATAGACAAACAAGAAAATTAGATCAAGATTATTCTTGTCACAAAGTAGATAATTAATTTTTTTTTTCTATGAAGCGTTGAAGCATTGTGAATTAGGCGGAAAGATTGACGAGGAAGCAAGAGAGAGGAGATCAGGCACTGTTGGTTGGAGTGAAAACAGGAAAGTATATGATACAACGAAGAGAGCTGCCTTGAGGATATCCCGGGTGAAAGTGAAATTAGGATGAGACACATGGTGTTTTATGATTGCATACGGCCCTTATAGTGAAAAGGGTGAAGGACAGAGACAAACATTTTGAATTCAATAGATAAAATGTATAGAGAATTTTGGGAGGAATACAAACAAACTGGCGTTGAGAGACAAATTTAAAGTAGAATATCAGCCAAAAGATGAAGTAGTGGGAAGATACAGGGTAACAAGTATAAACTACAGTATAGCATGGGAAGATGTTAGAGATGCGTGTTAAAAGGAAAATGATGATAATGAATTGAGTGTTTAAGAAGAGAGACAAGCATAAGTATCCGTAGGCCTGGATGATGAACGGAAAGGTGGTCAAGAGTGATTTAATGGAGTATGTTGTGGTACCCTAAGGGAGGACTGGAGGAGTAAAGGACGTTAAATGTATTTAGGGGAATTCAAATCATTACATACATACATATACCAAGGCTTTTTCCCCTTTACAAGGGAGGTAGCCAAAAAGGAAAAGGCATAAAATCATTCCCACCCATTCCATCCCTGAATACACTCCACACCCATCCACCCTCCCTCTTATCTTAGTACCTCCTGGATGACGGGTCATCTCTGCACCTTGTCCACTGTCCTGGGTCAGAAGCAGTGTCACAAGACACAGCACATCCACAGCAAGGCCTCTTCATTAAATCGGCGACCCCCCTCTCTCCGTCCCCCCATGCATAAAAGGAGAAGATGGGGAGAAATCCCTACGGGCTGCGTCAAATTTTGCTCACACATACTACCTCAACCTAACCTTTACCTGATAGAAAAGAAATTAAGAGTAGAGGTAGAGTGGAAGAAGAAGTAAAAATAGGAAGAATGAAAAGTGCTGAGAATTGGAAAATGAAATGAAAAAAATATAGAACATAAGGAGAATCTTACAAAAGTACAGGAATGACATCATACAAACTTGTTTTTAAGGAAAAATAAGTAAGGTGTACAACAATGATATGTGGGATGGACAGGAAGGAGAGGAACAAAAGGAGAGGCTCCGAATGGTGGGATGATGTACATATGTGCACACAAGCGTTAGCGTGAGTGGTGTGTGTGTGTGTGTGTGTGTGTGTGTGTGTGTGTGTGTGTGTGTGTGTGTGTGTGTGTGTGTGTGTGTGTGTGTGTGTGTGTGTGTGTGTGTGTGTGTGTGTGTGTGTGTGTGTGTGTGTGTGTGTGTGTGTGTGTGTGCGTGCGTGTGTGTGTGTGTGTGTGTGTGTGTGTGTGTGTGTGTGTGTGTGTGTGTGTGTGTGTGTGTGTGTGTGTGTGTGTGTGTGCGCGTGTGTGTGGGTGTGTGTGCGCGCGCGCGTGTGTGTGTGTGTGCGCGCGCGTGTGAGTGTGTGTGTGTGCGCGCACGCGCGTGTGTGTGTGTGTACGTGTGTGCGCGTGCGCGCGCGCGTGTGTGTGTGTGTGTGTGTGTGTGTGTGCGTGTGTGTGTGTGTGCGTGTGTGTGTGTGTGTGTGTGTGTGTGTGTGTGTGTGTGTGTGTGTGTGTGTGTGTGTGTGTGTGTGTGTGTGTGTGTGTGTGTGTGTGTGTGTGTGTGTGTGTTTTCGTAATGATCATTATTTCAGCAACCATTGTTGGAAAGAATACAAGTACTGGACTCGTCGTTAGAAATTTATTTCTACCTTCCGAAAAGCGTCCGGGATTCTTCTTCAGGGATATAGTATAAAAGAAGGGAATCTGTATATAGGGCGCGTATGCTACGGAAAATCATCCCATCACAAGGTTTGACATTACTTAAAAAAATACATAGACATAAAAAAAAATCTCTAGAGCGAGCGAGTGAGAGAGAGAGAGAGAGAGAGAGAGAGAGAGAGAGAGAGAGAGAGAGAGAGAGAGAGAGAGAGAGAGAGAGAGAGAGAGAGAGAGAGAGAGAGATGAATAGAACATGGAGTACGAATTTCATGATTCTTTCCCACATTCAAAGGAATTCACGAAGGATTCACAAAGGAACGGCATGGGTCCTTATTATGAAAAAATAAGTGCGATATTGCTAATGTTGTTGTTTTCTTTTCGTGGGGAAG
>NC_134780.1:47129791-47132291 GCF_046742065.1 Oratosquilla oratoria | reverse complement strand
TGTGGATTTATTATGTTTCAGTTTATCCAACCCAGTGGCTACGTTGGCAACTTGAACATGAATGGGGAGTAAGGGGGAAGCGAGGTAGGCAGGTAGGCAGGAAGGGTCGAGAGGGGGTAAAGTTTGACAGATAGAGGCGAAGTGGGAGTTGATCTCCTGGGCTGCTAGGTCAAGTGACAGGTGCGAAATACAGGCCGCAAAAAGCCTTGATTTTACTAAACCATTAAACAGTGTGTGTGTGTGTGTGTGTGTGTGTGTGTGTGTGTGTGTGTGTGTGTGTGTGTGTGTGTGTGTGTGTGTGTGTGTGTGTGTGTGTGTGTGTGTGTGTGTGTGTGTGTTTGTGTGTGTGTGTGTGTGTGTGTGTGTGTGTGTGTGTGTGTGTGTGTGTGTGTGTGTGTGTGTGTGTGTGTGTGTGTGTGTGTGCGTATGCTTGTGTGTGTGTGTGTGTGTGTGTGTGTGTGTGTGTGTGTGTGTGTGTGTGTGTGTGTGTGTGTGTGTGTGTGTGTGTGTGTGTGTGTGTGTGTGTGTGTGTGTGTGTGTGTGTGTGTGTGTGTGTGTGTGTGTGTGTGTGTGTGTGTGTGTGTGTGTGTGTGTGTGTATTGACCTCGGATCTGCTGCAGACTCTGTTCGAGACAGCCAGACACCACCCTACGGCAGTGAGCTCAGAGCTCATTATTTGCCGATCTCTGGGTAGGTCTGAGACCACTCACACACCACACACCGGGACAGCAAGGTCACAACTCCTTGACTAACATCACGTACCTACTCACTGCTAGGTGAACAGGGGCTACACGTGATAGGAGACAAACCCAAATTATCTCCGCCCGGCCGGGGAATCGAACCCCGGTTCTCCGGCTTGTGAGGCCAGTGCCTTACCAATCCGCCACCGAGCCATGTGTGTGTGTGTATGTGTGTGTGTGTGTGTGTGTGTGTGTGTGTGTGTGTGTGTGTGTGTGTGTGTGTGTGTGTGTGTGTGTGTGTGTGTGTGTGTGTGTGTGTGTGTGTGTGTGTGTGTGTGTGTGTGTGTGTGTGTGTGTGTGTGTGTGTGTGTGTGTGTGTGTGTGTGTGTGTGTGTGTGTGTGTGTGTGTGTGTGTGTGTGTGTGTGTGTGTGTGTGTGTGTGTGTGTGTGTGTGTGTGTGTATTCGTGATGATCATTATTTCAGCAACCATTGTTGGAAAGAATACAAGTACTGGACTTGTCGTTAGAAGTTCATTTCCACGTTCCGAAAACCGTCCGGGATTCGTCATCAGGGATACAGTATAAACGAAGGAAATCTGTATATAGGGTGCGTACGCTACGGGAAATGAACCCATCACAACGTTTGACATTACTTAAGAAAATGCATAGATATATAAAAAAAAATCTCTCCAGCGAGCGAGTGAGAGAGAGAAAGAGAGAGAGAGAGAGAGAGAGAGAGAGAGAGAGAGAGAGAGAGAGAGAGAGAGAGAGAGAGAGAGAGAGAGAGAGAGAGAGAGTGAGAGAGAGAGACAGAGATGAATAGAATAAGGGGTACGAACTTCATGATTCTTTGCCACATTCAAGTTATTTCATTAGATATTGATATATCTAAGACGAGGGAAAATATCATTGTTATACTGAAGCTTGTGATTAAAATCACATCATGGTGAAAAGTAAAATATGAACAATTTTATGATGTTTATATTGTTTCGCCTAATCATTTTTCCAGTTCATATAACGACAACTCTTTACCTAAGCATTATTTTTTCCAAAAGGATGAGCTTTCAATGGAAATGATCAACCTTATCTCGAGGAAGAACTTAAACACTTGCATACTTCATAGGTCTTGTTTGATTTAACCCAAAGGAACTTTCTTTACATAGGGTACTAAGGCCATACAGATACAGATACTTATCGCTTGGTCAAGAAGCACGATATCGGATGTCTCCGGAAGCTTACTCAAACAAACATTTTTGAATAATTATTGCTGAAATTCCTTGACATTCTCGTTAAGTAACAAGAAGAGAAATTCAACACAGATACCTATGTAAAACCTGCACACACCGGTCAGTCAATGAATGTAAGAAATGAATGTCAATAAAGGTACAAAAGTTCTACCATTAGTCCCAATCTACAAGGAACTCTTATCCACTCTAGCATATGGACAAAAGTTCACACGGAAATAGAAAGGTCAACATTATGAAAAAATAAGTGCGATATTGCTAATGTCGTTTTTTCTTCTTTTTTTCGTCGTGAAGTGGGAGTCAGTGTGATGATTTTTTTCTCTCTAATATTTACAACCTCAATGCGGAACTTATTAATCAGTAATTCCTTATCACGAAAGGTAAATCACCGAATACTACTCTACAATGTCGTGAAAAATATGGAAGAACGTGTGGCGGGCAGCTGGTACTAGAAAAACATATATATATATGCTACGAGGAGCCTAATGAAAAAAGGCTTTAGCATTAATTTTTCATAAATGATCTCTGAGAAAGAGGAATGAAATAGCACGATGAAGGTCATAATAAACGGAAAAG
>NC_134780.1:47059791-47067291 GCF_046742065.1 Oratosquilla oratoria | reverse complement strand
TAACCACAGCGCCATGAGACGTGTGTGTGTGTGTGTGTGTGTGTGTGTGTGTGTGTGTGTGTGTGTGTGTGTGTGTGTGTGTGTGTGTGTGTGTGTGTGTGTGTGTGTGTGTGTGTGTGTGTGTGTGTGTGTGTGTGTGTGTGTGTGTGTGTGTCTGTGTGTGTGTGTGTGTGTGTGTGTGCGTGCGCGCGTGCGTGTGTGAGCGTGTAAAGTCAGCATTACCTATAAATTGAACAATGCAAGCTATGTGCTCTCAATCGGGCAGGTTGGGTTTTGATCCCTTGTGCTCATATGTAACCCACATCCTCCCAGACTCACAAACACACACAAAACATCCCCACAAACGCGTGAGCGCGTTCACATCCGAAACATATTAACTTACCAATGATGAATGAACATGAGATCATCAATCATGTTGCTATAGCCAAATGCTTTTCTTTACGCTCCAGATTGCTCTGATTGCTGTGACCAACGAATACATTTTTTTTTTCAATAACCTTAGTTTATGTGACGCCATACGTGAACAAGCTGTCCTCGGTATATAATCGATAAAAAGCTCATGAACATTTAATATGTTCAGATGTACACAATACTATTGAATAGCCCTCTGAAGATGCAGTAAGTCTTGTGAGTTTTGACCATTGCTATAACACACTAACTTTTTGCTCAATTATAGAGTAATAGGATAGAATACGTAGCTATAGTTACCTCTGTGATGACCAACTCATGGTAAGATGCAAACAACTAGTACAAAGATGTCTTTCAATACTTTTGTATGGAGCGTTTGGAAACCACGAGTTTTAGGCAATAAGATCATATGGACCCGCAATGTACTTCGAAATTGTTTGAACGAATTAAGAAAAAAAATCTTTGAACTGTGCCTACAATGTGTTCAAATTCTTCGAGTCAGAAGGCCTTATACACAACGGACCAAAATAGCCTTGCAATACTCAGGATAATAGGGTCGTATAGATCTGAATAGAACACTCTGGTGGCAGTCAAAGTAACGCAAATAGTCGTAACTGTATAAAATAGCTTATTGATACCTGTATTCAAGACTACGCGTCACTCAACATATCTTAGAAATTGTCATATTCTTATGAGAACTTAAGCTGTTGGTCAAAAGAGTTTATTCATATTGTGAGCGGGTTAGGGCATCGTTATTTGCGGTGAAGGTCGACGTGAGGGCGGTTCGAATCCTGCCACCGGTGAAGTTGAACCAAGGGCATGGTTCATTAAATTCCACGCTACAAAGCCCTCTGTGGGGGGCACCGTCCTAGCCTTCCGATATGGGGGGAGTGTGTGACGTTAAACCATATGTTATGTTATGTTTATGAAAAAAAAATATTCTCTCTAGGAGCTTCGTACAAATGAGAAAAATAATTTGAGGAAGCAGATGAGAGTGAATTTGTATTGTATATATGTTAGTCACTTGGACTAACCGATTGCAAAAGAGAAAAAAAAGAAATATGCACAATCCAAGTTCTAAGTATAATAACTTAGTCCAGATGACATAGGCACACCCCCGATCAAATGAAATCCTCTAAAGCTAGCTAAATCAGTATCATTCTAGAATATAACCCGTGACTTGATAACAAAAAATTACAAAGGCGGAGCATGCCGACAGGAGACCTTTTGGTTCATAACTAGATCGAATGCGAAGGTAAAAATAAAAATGATAAGTAAACAAATAGATAGATAAAATAATAGTAGAAATAATAAATAAAATGAATAAATAAATGCATAGGTATTATTAGATATCAAACAAACAGGTAAATAGTAAATAATAATAAATTGACATATAAATAATAATAAATGTGAAACAACCAAATAATAATAAACGAACAGACAAATGATAACAAAACAAATAAACAAATAGTGTAAAATAAATGACAGTCATTACAGCATCTTGCTTAGGTGTTTACCTAAAACTTGATCTAGGATTAGAAATATAAACACTAACAAATATGATAAAAGAATGATCTGATTGATGTCGCTGTCCACTAGCGAATTTCACTAACTACTAACAAGTATACTAACAAGTATGTACTTTGAAACCGGTATACCTAGCAATGGCTGAGCAAACATACATCACGACAAAACAAACTATTTCCAAAACATTTCGTTTATATAACATAACGCTTGCCATCAGTGAGCTAAATTCCCTGAAGAGGACAACAACAGTTAATGATGATATTGCGGCACATAACTTCACGATGTCACTTGAGCTCAATCTAGAACGTTCTATGTTAAACCAGGAAGCATTTTATTCCTTCTACTTCTATCTATCGTTGAGCTGATAACTCTGTTACCTCACTTTCATCAACCACTAGTGACGTTAGCCGACGCTTTTGACTCCTGACATGAAAAAATCACGAATACTCTCTCCTTTCGGACGATACCTGACAACATTCATTATCTCGGAACGTTAGACTTTTTTCGATGTTCCGAGTTCGTTATCAGTCGTTTATTCGTTCAAGCGTGTGAAAGCGTTGCCTTACCTTAATCAATAGGTTTTGTATACATATATATATATATATATATATATATATATACAAATATATATATATATATATATATATATTTATATATATATATATATATGAATATATATAGGTATATATATATATATATATATATGTATTTATGTATGTATGTATGTATGTATGAATATATATATAAAACATCTCTTTGTCGCTGTAATTCTTATCAAAATATCAGTCTTCATATAATTCTCGATAGTCATGTTCTTCTTATGTATTTAAATTCTCCTACTTCTTCTATCACCTTATCGTTTATTATCAGATTTCCATTGCCTTCTTCGCGGCTACTCTTTTGAAATCTTAATTTCACCGAAATTTATCTGTAATCCCACTTTGTTTGCTACTTCTTTAAATGGCTTTACTAATCTAAGTATGTCTTCCTAATTAGCGCGCTCCGTTTCAAGACACCCGGCAAGATAATCAGCTGTGAGGTTATAAATTATGTTGATCAGTATGTATCTGTTACTCAAAAGAAGACGTAAAGTCGAAATGACAAATTACATTTGTGTTCCACGTTCAGACTGATCGTCTTTTCCCCATTTTCCAGTCAACTATCTCACCCTCCAACAATATGTGTATATATCTATATATATATATATATATATATATATATATATATATATAATATATATATCACAGGTGGAAAATGTAGTAACACATTTATAAATCACAACTAACACCACAGTCGGACGAAAGAAAGAGTTGCGTAAGCGGAACTATATATTTCGATTGCTACCTGCAATCCTCTTCAGTAGTACAAAGTGGCAGGGAGGAGGCTATCTTAAGTAGCAACCTCTTACAAAAGAAAGGGAACACGAGAAAATACAGAACATCACTGCCCCAGCCCTAGTTGACCTGAGGCTGACACGAGGTCGGGTCAGGGGGAGGGGGAGGAAGCTTGTTGACAATATTTTTGGTGATGAATAGTCCTGAAATGATGTCTGGGGTCCATTGACCCTTGGAAATATTCATCGTGGGCAGATAATAAATTTATGTTGATTCCACCATTTTCCTTCTGAACCCACACCCTGATTTGTAAATGAGATCAGATTTCTCCCAGTCCCAACCGGTGATTAAATTTATCAACGTGTTGAAACACTGCTGAATTTATTTGGCCATATCTAATCGACCTTTTGTGTTCATTTAATCTTGTCGGTAGGTCTCTTCCCGTCTGGCCAATGTAATGAAAGGTTACAATCTTTACATGGAAGGGAGTAAACACCTGGGATATGTTCTTCCTTCAACCTCTGGTGAACATTAACAACTTTTTTATTAATAGTATTAGGGTAGTTATGAATTAAATTTACTTTCTCTTTGGGAAGAAACTTGGACAATTGACTGATGGACTCTGAGAAGGGGATGACTAGGGGATTTTGTCTCTCTTTCTTTAACTTATTGGAAGGGTGTTTGAAAAAACTGTGCTCTGGCTTGACTAAGGGCTTTATCCAGAAACCAATGAGGGTAGGCTAATTTTGTTAATTGGACTTGATGGAAGTTAATTTCGTGTTCTAAAAATTGGGGGCTACAAATCCTAAAGGCTCGGAGAAAAAGTCCCGAAGCTACACTCCTTTTAATGTGATCTGGGTGATGACTGAAGAAATGGAGGTAACTACCTGAATGAGTGTTCTTTCTAAAAACAGTAAAGGCAAGCTTATTCCCATTCTTCATGATTAAGATGTCTAAAAAGGGGATTTTGTCATCTTTTTCCCATTCCACTTTGAACTTGATGTTGGTTGTTATAAATTATTAAGTTTATCTAGAAAAATATCAAAGGGACCCCAACTCTCATCCCAAAGAGTGAAAATATCATCAACGTATCTTAACCAAATCATACCTGGGGGTTTAATTGTTGGAAGAAGAAACACTCCTCAAAGTATTCCATGTAAAGATTAGCCAGAACAGGAGAAAGATTCGAACCCATGCTACAACCAAAACTTTTGCCTGAAAAACCGATTTTGAAAGGAAAAGACATTAGATGACACGCAGGTGCGTACAAGAGCAATGATTTTGGAAACCGGAAGGGGGGAATTTGTCTTGGAATGGTTGTAGCTTAGTTTCTAGAAAGGACCAAACATCATCAACAAACAAATGTTCGTAAATAATGAGATAATATCAAGACTTAATAAGCGACGGCCTACTATATTAATCTCCTTTATTTTTCTGGATGAAATCTTCTGAATGTTTCAAATGGGAATTGGAAAATTTGCCCACAAATGGTGATAATAAACCCGCAAGCCATTTAGAGAGTTTGCTGGAACAAGAACCCCTGTTGGAAATAATGGGCCTTAATGGGGTACCCTCTTTATGTAACTTGGGGAGGCCATAAAAATAAGGGAGCTTGGGAGTAAAAACTTTAAGTTTGGACACTTGTTCACTAGTGGTGATCTTACGAACTTGCTTATTAAAAGAGGCAGCCATGTCTTTTAAGGGGTTTTTGGTGAGTTTCTCGTATGTATTTTGATCATTAAGAAGCTCCATAGCTTTTTTCAACATACGAGTCTAGGTCTAAAACAACTACTTTACCCCCTTTATCTGCCTTGGCGATAATTATGTTACTTAGTTTTTTTTAATTCTTCTATACCCATTTGGTAACGTTGGGTAGACCATTGTTGTCCTTGAAACAATCTGAAATGCTGTTCAAGAGCAAACGCCTTTGAGACATAATAGGTCTTTATCATAATTATTATGGACAAGAACTTATCAAAACCTACCAGGAAGTCCATAGCATTGTGTTTTTCCGTTTTAAAGCAAAATTCAAACCAAGACCTAACACTTCTAATTGTGATTTTGAAAGTTTCTTATTGAGGATCACAATGTGTTTGTCACTTACGACACTGGCTTGTTGTTGGGCTCTGTGTAGAAGTGACTTGAAGACGTGTTTCATCCCGGCAATGGAAAAGAAGTTCTCTGGTGGTGGACCGAAGGTGAAGAAAAGCGTTGTCAATGTCTAATGACGCCAATTGAATCCGATCCGATAAAAAGGCTCTGATGTAAGTGGGAAAACTGTAACCCAATTGCTGTGATTGACCCACCACGATGGAGCTTCTTTCTTCTATCAACAACATTTTTTCATCACTACCCCGACCTCAAAACATCCCTACAGACGTTTCGAATCTTCCTTGATCGCAAGCAAGAAAAGGAAGAACCAGAAAACTTTTCTGTCCAATTGTGTTTGGCGGAACAGGTTTGCCCCCGGTCGTGTGGTTTACACAAACACAACCAAATGGGTTTAAGTTTTCCCACTTACATCAGAGCCTTTTTATCGGGATCGGATTCAATTGGCGTCATTAGACCTTGACAACGCTTTTCTTCACCTTCGTCCACCACCAGAGAACTTCTTTTCCATTGCCGGATGAACACGTCTTCAAGTCACTTCTACACAGAGCCCAACAACAAGCCAGTGTCCGTAAGTGACAAACACATTGTGATTCCTCAATAAGAAACTTTCAAAATCACAATTAGAAGTGTTAGGTCCTTGGTTTGAATTTTGCTTTAAAACCCGGAAAAACACAATGCTATGGACTTCCTGGTAGGTTTTGATAAGTTCTTGTCCCATAATAATTATGATAAAGACCTATTATGTCTCAAAGGCGTGCTCTTGAACACATTTCAGATTGTTTCAAGGACAACAATGGTCTACCCAAAACGTTACCAAATGGGTATAGAAGAATTAAAAAAACTAAGTAACATAATTATCACCAAGGCAGATAAAGGGGGTAAAGTAGTTGTTCTAGACCTAGACTCGTATGTTGAAAAAGCTATGGAGCTTCTTAATAATCAAAACACATACGAGAAACTAAAAAAAAAAAAAACTTAAAAGACATGGCTGCCTCTTTTAATAAGCAAGTTCGTAAGATCACCACTAGTGAACAAGTGTCCAAACTTAAAGTTTTTACTCCCAAGCTCCCTTATTTTTATGGCCTCCCCAAGTTACATAAAGAGGGTACTCCCATTAAGGCCCATTAATTTCCAACAGGGGTTCTTGTTCCAGCAAACTCTCTAAATGGCTTGCGGGTTTATTATCACCATTTGTGGGCAAATTTTCCAATTCCCATTTGAAACATTCAGAAGATTTCATCCAGAAAATAAAGGAGATTAACATAGTAGGCCGTCGCTTATTAAGTCTTGATATTATCTCATTATTTACGAACATTTGTGTTTGGATGAATGTTTTGTCCTTTCTAGAAACTAAGCTACAACCATTCCAAGACAAAATTCCCCCTTCCGGTTTCCAAAATCATTGCTCTTGTACGCACCTGCGTGTCATCTAATGTCTTTTCCTTTCAAAATCGGTTTTTTCAGGCAAAAGTTTGGTTGTAGCATGGGTTCGAATCTTTCTCCTGTTTCTGGCTAATCTTTACATGGAATACTTTGAGAGTGTTCTTCTTCCAACAATTAAAACCCCCAGGTATGATTTGGTTTAGATACGTTGATGATATTTTCAATCTTTGGGATGAGATTTGGGGTCCCTTTGATATTTTTCTAGATAAACTTAATAATTTAACAACCAACATCAAGTTCAAAGTGGAATGGGAAAAAGATGACAAAATCCCCTTCTTAGACATCTTAATCATGAAGAATGGGAATATGCTTGCTTTTACTGTTTTTAGAAGAACACTCATTCAGGTAGTTACCTCCATTTCTTCAGTCATCACCCAGATCACATTAAAAGGAGTGTAGCTTCGGGACTTTTTCTCCGAGCCTTTAGGATTTGTAGCCCCCAATTTTTAGAACACGAATTAACTTCCATCAAGTCCCAATTAACAAAATTAGCCTACCCTCATTGGTTTCTGGATAAAGCCCTTAGTCAAGCCAGAGCAAGTTTTTTCAAACACCCTTCCAATAAGTTAAAGAAAGAGAGACAAAATCCCCTAGTCATCCCCTTCTCAGAGTCCATCAGTCAATTGTCCAAGTTTCTTCCCAAAGAGAAAGTAAATTTAATTCATAACTACCCTAA
>NC_134780.1:47044791-47052291 GCF_046742065.1 Oratosquilla oratoria | reverse complement strand
TCCGCGCCGGAACCCCACGATTGGGTTCCTCGGGACCCGGAGGGGACATGTCCCCTTGAATCATTTCCGTCGCCGTGGAATTTCTACGGGTCCCGCTATGATTGACCTAACGAGAGAGAGAGAGAGAGAGAGAGAGAGAGAGAGAGAGAGAGAGAGAGAGAGAGAGAGAGAGAGAGAGAGAGAGAGAGAGAGAGAGAGAGAGAGAGAGAGAGAGAGAGAGAGAGAGAGAGAGAGAGAGAGAGAGAGAGGCGACGGGAGAATTTGAAGACAACGTCGGGGGACTTTGACGACTCCTTTTGGAGACTGAAGACTCCTTTTAGAGACTGAAGACTCCTTCGGGAGATTTTGAAGACTCCTTCGTAAATCCCGTGGAATTTTCACGGGTCCTGCTAGTTACTGATCAATAAGGTTGTAAATATTAGAGAAAAAAATCATCAGGTTGTAAATATTAGAGAAAAAAAATCATCACACTGACTCCCACTTCCTGACGGAAAAAAACGACATTAGCAACATCGCACTTATTTTTTCATAATGAGGACCCCTGTCATTCCTTGATGAATCCGTTGTTTAATAGCACTTGTGTTGACCTTTCTATCTCCGTGTGAACTTTTGTCCACATGCCAGAGTGGATAAGAGTTCTCTGTAGATTGGCACTAATGGTAGAACTTTTGTACCTTTATGGACATTCATTTCTTACGTTCATTGACTGACCGGTGTCTGCAGGTTTTACATAGGTATCTGTGTTGAATTTCTCTTCTTGTTGCTTAACGAGAATGTCAAGGAATGTCAGCAATAATTATTCAAAAATGTTTGTTTGAGTAAGTTTCCGGAGACATCCGATATCGTGATTCTTGACCAAGCGATGAGTATCTCTATCTGTATGGCCTTAGTACCCTATGTAAACAAAGTTCCTTTGGGTTGAATCAAGCAAGAACTATGAAGTATGCAACTGTTGAAGTTCTTCCTCGAGATAAGGTTAATCATTTGCGTTGAAAGGTCATCCTTTTGGAAAAAATAATGCTTAGGTAAAGAGTTGTTATATGAACTGGAAAAACTATTAGACGAAAAAAGAAAAACATCATTAAATTTTTCCTATTTTACCTTTCACCATGATCTGATTTAATCACAAGCTTCAGTATAGCAATGATATTTTCCCTCGTCTTGAATATATCAATATCTAACAAAAAAAACTTGAGGGTCATAATCTTGTTGATTCCTTTGAATGTGGCAAAGAATCATGAAGTTTGTACCCCATATTCCATTCATCTATCTCTCTCTCTCTCTCTCTCTCTCTCTCTCTCTCTCTCTCTCTCTCTCTCTCTCTCTCTCTCTCTCTCTCTCTCTCTCTCTCTCTCTCTCTCTCTCTCTCTCTCTCTCTCTCTCTCTCTCTCTCTCTCTCTCTCTCTCTCTCATTCGCTCGCTCTTGAGATTTTTTAATATAGCTCTGTATTTTCTTAAGTAATGTCAAACCTTGTGATGGGTTGATTTTCCGTAGCGTACGCGCCCTATATACAGATTCCCTTCGTTTATACTGGTTTCATGGTTATGGTGATAGTGAACGTAGTTGTAATGAGAATATAATTGTGATGGTAGTAGTAATTGTGGTTGTGGTTGTGTTAGTGATGGTAATGAATGTGATACTGGAGTAGGTGATAGTGGGTTTGAAATTTTGACATAATGATGTTCTTGTTTATTGTTGTTTGTTGATGATGGTGGAGCTCTTGTTGTTATTTTAAAGTTACTAATGGCTACTGTGATTATGTGGTGAAGGCGTATTCCTACTGTGGTGTTTATAACAATTTCTTTTGTGGTAGTCGTGGTGACTGCAATTCTCGAAGTAGTGATGATTGTTGAGGTACAGCCATGGCTGAAAGTTCTGAACAGACAGTGCAGGGAGCTACAGACAATACGAGGCAGCGTTCTCAGACAAGTTGACTTTCCATCCCCTTCTTAACGTGGTCGCCCTTCAGTGAGCGTAATGTTGGTAGTTAGTTATGTAGGTATTCGCGAGTAATGTATCACTAATTGTTTTGGTACATTTTTTTTTTATATTATGATTACAACAGATTGATATATGTATGGAATACACATGATATGTAATCAGTAAAAATACAATGAATAACCTATATTATCCATGTGACGGTTTCAGTATAAACGAGGGTCACTCCTCTGTGAATGAGTTCACGAGCTACTTGTAGTTATATACTTTTTTTTAGTATAGGAGTCGAATGTGTTGTATTATGAAGATGAAATTACAGCCAACTTTCATGCATGTTAGATATAAAGTACGAGTACACGATTAACTAATACTGCATGACATTATCAATGATTATTACAGCCTTTTTCTGATCCACGCAACCCATGCCTTTCCTAAGTCCACACGAGAGAGGGTGGTGGATGGAAGGGTGGTTGATAAGGTTTGAATGGACTATGTAGTAATACCCAGGAAAAGAGTAGGAAGGGTTCTGAATATCCATGTTCTTAGGGAGAGAGTGGGAGAATATCAAATCATTTTTTGGTGGAAGGTAAGTTGAGACTGGAGACTATATGTATATGTGGGTTCCCCTAGGAAAAAAGGAAACTCCACTCCGCTGATTACTACATCTATTTACTTCTAAGGAGTCCGTACTTTTATCTAATTCAGACATATCAGGCCAATTACTCTCATCAGATATAAAACAGTCAGGACTACTGAGCCACGTATCAGTCTATGCAGTTCTAGAGCAATCTTCGACAGGATTCATTTTGCCCTCTACTTAATGCCACTGTGTTACACAAGTAAGGTCTCTGATGACAGAAACACGATTGGCTACATAAATTTCGAAACCTCACTGAAATCCAAGTCCAGTTCATTATTCAACATTTCCTTTATTCTAACTGATACAACAGCAGCAGCCAACTCCAGACGAGGGATTTTTACTGTTTTTAAAGGTGTTACTTTACATTTTCCCACAACAAATCTTATATGAATTGAGTTATAATCATCAAATATATGCGATTATGCAAAAGGGTCATAACATAATAAGATTGCATCTGAGAAGAAATGTCACTGAATGAACTTCATAAAACTACTAACACTGGCTTTAATACAACGTTAAACTGACAAGTCTGCACAGTTACGTAACTTACGAATCCAAAGATTGATGAGAGTCTTCATGCAACCTTCAATAGTGATATCCCAATTATGACCCTAGCTTCCAACAAAAACGGTCATGCGATACCTAATGGATCGTATACAGAAGCTATTGAAGACAAGTGATCCCGTTTAGTCTTGGGCTTAACCACATTTCTAGCTGAAATAACTAAATTATTATTTAACAAGTCCCACTTTAGATAAGTAGACATGTTCTTATCCAACAAATCATTCGGTATATAATGCAAAAATTCCTTATCATGGGAAACAAACTTGGACAAGTTAAAGCCAAATTTAGAGCACAAAGATCTAACCTTGAGGGTTTTATCAATTAATTCATTACGAGAGCCACAAGACTAAAAACAGTCGTCAACATAAAAACATGACACCATGGTATCGGCTACACCAACACTAATGAGACATCCTAAATCTAACACAGATTTTTTAAGAGTATAATATGCAATACTAGGTGAATTTGTAGCTCCAAATGGATGTGATGTCATACGGTATTCTACCAAGTCTACACTAACGTTGCCATCAGGCCATCACAGGCATCGTACCAAATCTCTACATTCCCTGGAAATCTTTACCTGTAAAAAAAAAAAAATATCAGTGTCATCCGAGAATGCATATATACCTGCTTTACCTCTAAATAGTACACAAATTTCTAACGGGTCTTATAACCGTATCACATGATTTTATATTTACATTTTCTCATTTGTTTAAAATGGGAATACAAGGACAAAATATCATCTACTTTTTATAAACAGTGTGAATATGCTAGATATAGCGTACTTCCGTAATCTAGTATAGTTTGTTTTGTATATAAAACATCTTTTATCTTTTGAAATATCAATTCTATGCGATTTTCAATTGTGTTAAAAAAAATCAGGAAATAAAACAACATTAGAAACAATAAAGAAATTTAAAGAAAAAACTAGTGTTACTCAGTGTAATTGGTGTCTACCATATGCAATGTCTTGAAAGTCTGTTATAATTAGCAATTCATTTAGCACCCAGTATGTTGTTTTAAACTGGTGAAATATGCAACAATAGAATAAGTGTTGCATGTTGTTCGCTGAACACCACACACAGCCCAACCTAACAAAGTTTTCAGTGCAACCGGTTCACTCGGTTTACTAGAACTGACAACTTTAATTGGTTCCAAAGCTTGTGGTACATTTGCACCCAACATGAGATCTATTGGCTCAGCTACATCATATAACTCAATACCACTAATATTTTATTAAAACTGACCGTTTAACAACATCAGATTCCTGAACAGGAATACTGTGAATTGAATATAAAGGAGGCAACTCAATGGTATGATTATTTGTCAAGATCAGAGACAGTCATGCCAATCACATTAAAAGATTTAATATTTTTATCGCCATTAACAGTTATTACTCCAAGACTGATTAAAGGATACGAATGCTTATTTGCTTGAGCAAATGTTTAGTACAAAATGAGCTAGAACTACCACTGTCTTAAAAATCCCTAGTAGTTATTGTTCTATTACTCAATTGTATCCGTATTGGGACCACTGATATACCACAACGTGTTTTATTATTACAACTACTTGAAAATAAACGTATACCCTATTCATGTTCTTCAGGTGTATCAGCATCAATCAAGTTGACCTTAGAGCTATGTTCACATTTGTCACGTACATCTTTTTGAGTGCTCATTTCACGCGACCAATGGAATATATTAGTGGGAGGTTTATTACATACTGAAGACACTTTCCTTTTTGGGCAGTATTTAGAAATGTGACCTCTACGCAAACAACAAAAACAGATATTGCGTTCAATCAAGGCATTTACTTTATCCTGATCATTCGTAACATTTAATTCACGATAATCATCTAATACATATTTACCAGAACAATACCCACGTGATAAACCTGACCTATTTGCATTGTTAAACTTTACTTCTTTAAATTGATTATCTTTGTTGTTAGTATTAGTAACCACTCTAGGAACTCTGACGTTCTTTCGTTTATCCTATTTATTTGGCAGCACAAGTTTACCATATACAATGGATTCATTAATATCCGTACTTTTTCATCTAGAAATTGAATCAGATTATCAAAGGTGACTGGCTGATGCTCATCCATAATAGAATTCTCTAAAACAGACCTTATGACCCTAGGATGATCTAACTCAATTGTATCATTTGACAAACCACTAATTGCATTAGCACAACTAACCAGCTTTATGACATACGCGTCCAAATTGATTGCTGGCCATGAGAATATTTTGTCTACATGAAATGTCGGAATCTGATCCACGTTATCATAGGGCCTATCAAGAATTGTTCTAGCCTTAATATGGCCTTACTCTGGATCTAGATACAAACATGACTTCACTATTTCATTAGGTTTACCTGCAGTGTATTGTTCAAGAGAGTGAATTCTGTCAGAGTCCGTTGTAAGTTTAATTGAAACTAGGATATCAAAAGATCGAATAAATACATATTGTGTATAATCGCCAGTGAATTTCTTGACTGGGCATAAAACTTTTTATATTATATGTTACGATATTACTAATTAGGTTTTTAGTATTTGAATTTCTATTTTCTTCATCATTATTCTGTGTTTGACTATTCAAACTATCCTTACAAGAATTATTCATTGAATTAAATTGATCAAACTATGATTTAGCATTGTTGGATGTTTCACCTACATTTGCATTAGTTTCTACAAATGCATTAGTTCTTATGGAGTGCCAGGTATTTATTTTTTATCTTTTTTTATATTCATTTATTCTTATTTATATATTTTTTTTATTTATTTATTTATTTTTTTATTTATTCATTTATTTATTTATTTATTTATTTATTTATTTGTTTATTTATTTATTTATTTATTTATTTATTCATTTATTTATTTATTTATTTATTTATTTATTTATTTATTTATTTATTTATTTATTTATTTATTTATTCATTCATTTTCATTCATTGGAGAATTCCAAATGGAACAACAAAGAACGAAGTAGACTTCATACTAGAAGATGAGAGGAAGAGCGTTAGCAATGTTGCGGTCATAAATAAAGTCAACATAGGTAGTGATCATAAAATGGTAGATTGCACAGCTAAATTCAATTTCAGAGCCGAGAGAAATAAACTAGTTTTAAAAAAGAAAATCAGCATAGCAAAGGTTAAGGATGATAAGAAGGAATTTCAGTTACAAATTAAAAATAGATTTGAAGCCTTAAGAACTAACGAGGACACAGTCGAGGATATGAATTTGAATTTAGTGAATATCATTAGGGTGTCTGCAGAGAAAATAGGAAGTACAAAAAGTATTAGAGAAAACAAATATTCCAAAGCTACAAATGACCTAATTAAAAGAAGGAGGACAATGCAGATTAAAAGCAGGAGAGACGAAATAGAAAGAGTAGAACTAAATAAGCTTATCAACAAAAGGCAGAGATCAGAGAAAAGAAAGAAAAACATGGATGAAATAGAGGAAACTATTCGGAAAGGTAAAAGTATTAAAGGGACTGAGCGTAGACATGCTTTAGGAAGACAGCAAATTATATGTTTGAAAGATAGAAATGGAGAAATCATTAACTGCAGAGACAGAATGGTAAAAAGAGTAGAGGAATTTTACCAAGAGCTTTACTCATCGAAGACCGTAGTTGAGTCAGTAAATTCATCTGTAGACGTTAGTAGTGTACCAGAGATTACAAAGGAAGAAGTAGAATTTGCTCTAAAAAACATGAAACGAGGAAAAGCACCTGGGGAAGATGGTATATCGATAGATCTGTTGAAAAACGCAGGGAAAGAAGTTCATATTAAGTTAGCTCACTTGCACACCCAGTGCTTACGTCAAGAAAGTGTTCCTGAATCGTGGTGCAATGCTATAGTAGCTTTGCTTCATAAAAAAGGAGACCAGAAGGACCTTAGTAACTATAGACCGATTAGCTTACTATCAAATGTATATAAAGTATTCTCCAAGATCCTTACAAATAGACTGAGTCAAGTTTTAGATGGAAACCAACCAAGAGAACAAGCAGGTTTTAGGAGCGGATACTCGACTCTAGACCATTTGCAGGCGATTAACCAACTAATCGAGAAAACGACAGAATACAATATACCTCTGTGTTTAGCTTTTGTAGATTACGAGAAGGCCTTTGACTCAGTTGAACAAATAGCAATACTAAAATCGCTATGTAATCAGGGTACAAACGAACAGATCGTAAGGGTCTTAAAAAAGATTTAT
This sequence comes from Oratosquilla oratoria, assembly GCF_046742065.1. NCBI lineage: Eukaryota > Metazoa > Arthropoda > Malacostraca > Stomatopoda > Squillidae > Oratosquilla > Oratosquilla oratoria. Next base: position 47,044,930 of record NC_134780.1, on the reverse strand, counting down.
ACGAATGGTACCGCTTTAATGCGACTACATAAATGTTCAGAAAAGATCAAGATAAAAAAAGGAGTACGGCAAGGCGATATTTTCAGAAGGTTGAGTTGGGAAGAGAAATGTTTGAAGAATAATGGCGAATATTTGAACC
>NC_134780.1:47037291-47039791 GCF_046742065.1 Oratosquilla oratoria | reverse complement strand
TAAGTAAACGCGCGTCGACACACACAAACTCACACACACAAACACACACACACACACACACACACACACACACACACACACACACACACACACACACACACACACACACACACGACTGTCACTACGGCAGTCCGGGTTCGAATCCTGCCCAGGGCTGAAATAATTTCAATATCGCTGCGCTTCAAGTCGTTACTCCAACTCTCGTGGGCGGGGAGTTGAATGTGTGTGTGTGTGTAAGGCTACAGCATTACCCATAGATCGGTCATACGTGCTCTGAGCTCTCTTCCGGGAGGGAAATAGCTGTCAATCACGAGTCCAACACATGATCCAAAGATCAAGGTGAATACACATACACAGACACACATAAGCAACCAAACAAACACACACGCACACACACACACACACACACACACACACACACACACACACACACACACACACACACACACACACACACACACACACACACACAAACACACACACACACACACGCGTGCGCGCGCACAGCTGGTTTTCCTTAACATGGCTAATTTTTCTTTAAGATAAAATTATGAGTTAAGTGTGGTGGTGCAGGTAAGAGTAGAATAGTATTGTAAAAACATCAAGTAAGCAAACGTACCATGAAAACCCTGCTTCCAAATTCTTTTAGTGAAAATAAAATGTGGACGAATTATACTCCTGTGTCCGCAAAATGTGTATATTTACCTAGGATTAGGCTCTGCCAGTCTCCAACAGCAAAGTTAAAGGAGAGAATGAAGAAGACATCTACGATTCCTGAGAGGATCCCACACTATTCTTATTTTAGACGCTTTTGTGTTATGAACTCAAATGTAGAATAATAATATGTATATATCCACTGACGAAAAAATAAAGGATATGACATTTTATCATATTATTAGTAGAATTTTATCATATTAGTTAAAAATATGATACATAGAATCTAGGATTTTGAAATATTAGTTTTATATAGGACATTTTAATATTTAGGATCTATTATGAACATATTACAAATCAACTATCCCGGTATATGCTATGAATTCTGTTGAAATAATACACATCAGATTAGTTTAATATGAAGTATAATGCATTACAACTTATATGCTTAGTATCCTGGTATATATTATGAATTATATTAAAATAATTTGAAGTAATTTTCAGTTGATAACTGGGCTAGGAATGAATTGATCTATGAAAATAATTATAGTCATATCGCAGGAAAATTCCAGTAGCTTAGAATATAACTGAAGATAGGTCTACAAAGATAAACTAGGATTAGAAATACATTGAAAAAATAAAGATAAAATAAAAGATTTGTAAGTACTGTTACATATTATTCAAGTCTGTGTTGCCCTTTCTGCCTAGATAAACTAAAAATCTAATTTGATTAAAAAACGATAGTAAGTGCTGATACATATTATTCAAGTCAGCGCTGAGATCGAAAAAGAGGAAGACGAAGAAAACTCAACACAAAAATGTTAATTATCATTCGCCTCTGCCTCCTCTCCTTTCTTGGAGGTAGAGAGGGAATAAGAAGCCACAAGAACGCGGTCTTAGGCATGAGTTTTTCTTACGTTTCTTTCTTTGGAAAGAAAAAGGAGGGAGAGGGTACTGGGTTTCTTTGGTACAACACTCTACTAATTTGCTGCACACTCGTTCAGGGACGTTAAGTTTAGGGTCTGCTTCGTTGTGATATATTCTTTCGGTGATGTACCTAATAGTGCAAAATACAAGTACATTGGTAAAGAGGGACTCAACATCAAGAGATGCGATAACTCCTATTGCGCTGTTGGTCTTAAGGATATCGAGAAAGTCAGAAGATGATTGGAGAATATAGGCAACAAGAATGTAAGGGAGCATCAAGGTACACAGTTTCATGGTAATATTGTACGTTGGAGTCAGGATTTGTGATATTATTTATCTTAGTTTGTTTCCAGGTCCATGAGCTTACCAAATTTAATGGATTTGCTTGCAGCATTGTTAGCCGATATCAGTTTGTTAATTTTCTTATTTAAGTAATTCTGTGGGGTCTTTTTTAATTCTCTTAAATCTGCTGGCGTTGCTAAGAGTTGGATCTATCTTGTTGACATATTCAGAAGTGTCCATGAGGACGTAGGAAGCTGTTTTGTCAGCTTTGATGATAATGATCTCGGGGTCGGATTTTAAATGATTGACCACCTGGACGTGTCTTTGTTCTACTGTGCTTCTGTAGCTTCCTATTGATTTACTTGCTTTGGCTATGACTTCTTGTTTTAAGGTTGATTCCATGGTAATTTCTCCCATTTTTACGAGTTTTTCTTCATCGAGTATGAGTGTTTTGTGCTCGATTTTCTTTTGAAACTTCGTTGGTTTAGATAGTATATGATAGTTCAGTCCCACGTTGAGTATTTCTTCTTGGTCTTGGGTTAGCGTCTTATTGGTTAAATCCACAAACCTCTCAGTGGGACGTGGGTTTCATGTGGCCGCCATTAGGTTTTTTTCGGACGTTTGACCTTCTGTACTG
>NC_134780.1:47027291-47029791 GCF_046742065.1 Oratosquilla oratoria | reverse complement strand
TCTCCCAGTTATCACAGATTTTTTTTTTTTTTCATCGAGTCCTCACACCCTCGCCAACCACTCAGTAAAGAGTTGTCATTCGGAATGTGTCATTAATCCTCTTTCATTCACCTTGAACCTTTTTTTATTTATTTCCTCCTCTACACTAACACAATAAGATAAGCCAAGTCCTTACTTGTCATCTAACATAATTCTCTTGTCCATCAGACACCACTCGTTCACCAAATACCATTCACTTACAACTAGAATGACACAGTAACTATTACCTAATGGCTACGATTTTATTGTTTGTATTTTCACCTCTCAACCAAAACCCAAACCTAAGTTAAAATTCAACCAATCGCAATGCTTCTTTAGTTACTTCTCTATCTAATGCCCCCTGTCCGGCTTCACGTATACCATCCACTCACTATTCACACCAACCACGCCCTCTCCCTTGGCCCTTGCATTTCACTCGAAGACCAAATGATCTCGTGTCAAAGGTCTGTCCCCTTCACATTAAGTGAAGCCAACCCGTGACAAAGTATCATCGAATTAGCACTTCAGAAGAAGAGCGAGACTCAGTAAGTAGAAACAGGAGTTGGGAGAGTGTGGAGCAGGAGGAGGAAGAGCAGGAGGAGGAGGAGGAGGAGGAGGAGGAGAAGGAGGAGGAGGACGGGAGAGGGGGAAAATGAAGCGAAGGAGCTCGAAAGAATGAAGAAGATAGTGAAGGAGGAAGGAAGAGGAGTAGAATATGGGTGAGAGAAGCTGGAGAGGAAGGAGGGTGAAGATAAAAAAAATGAAGAGGAGGAGAAAGGAAGAGATAGAAGAGCAAAGAGAGGAGATGAAGGGCGAAGGGATTGTGGAAAGAGAAGAAATCAGAAGATGGAGAAACTTGGAGTAGAGAAGGAGAGAAGAGAGAAGCTAGCAAGTGATATTACAGAGACTAGTACAGATTCTAGAAAGAGACAAGGATTAATACGTCAGTTATGGAGGAGAATCTTTTCGCTTAATCAAACAGAATAGTGATAGTCCAGTTAGCATATCCCACATCACAGTGGGAGAATGAAGCTACTATATATACTCTTATTCCGAAAAGACTTTCTCATCTCCAATTAAGAAAATGACATTCATACAACTGCATTAAGTCATGCGTGACACATTCGTCTTAACCAAAAAAAAAAAGAAAATGCATATTATGCTGCTGCAGTCATTACGTCACGGGCTGTGTATCATGCTATCGCCCTGTACCAATGCAATGCGCCTTAGGGAGTTCTGTTTTATATATCTGGTGTAACTTAATTTCGTAAAGTTGTGAGCAAACCATTGCAGAGAATTTCTTCGTGATACCACGTGTGTCAACAGAGAGTCACGAAAGGGTTCAGAACTGGTAATGGAGAAGAAACAACCAGGAATAGACTTTGCATTCCAGCGTTTTGAAAAAAAAAATACTGAATTCCAAGAATGGCAGATTATGTGATTATTTATGTATCCAAGATTTTTGTGTTGTATTTTCACTCATCTCTTTTATCATATTTTCTTGTTTGTGTTTTAATTGACACAGCCCGAATGGATTTCTCCCCGTCTTCTCCTTTTCTGCATGAGGGGACGGAGAGAGAAGGGGTCGCCGAATTAATGAAGCGGCCTTGTTGTGGAAGTGCTTCTTACCCAGGGCAGTGGACAAGATGCAGGGATGACCCGTCATCCAGGAGGTGCCAAGATAAGAGGAAGGGAAGAGGGTGGAGGGGAGTGGAGTAAATTTGGGATGGAATGGGTGGAAGTGGTTCTATACTTTTTTTTTTTTTTTTTTTTTTTTGCTACCTCCCTTGTAAGGGGGGAAAGCCTTTGGTATATGTATGTATGTATGTGTTTTAAGATTTTGTTATATTACAAATTAGGGGTAAATGATGTCACCAGTTTTGTTCATGGGTCATAAGTTCATAACTATTTCAATTCTAAGATGCATAAGTGCACTACAAAGAATATCCTATATAACCAGTCTTCCATGTTGTTTTATCTTTTTCTTGAGAAAATATTTTCTTTCCTTACACGTTATGTTTAAAATCTAGCGTTCCTGATTCACATTTACAAAACTAGTTTTCTAGAAACATTTACTTTTCTCTTCATATAGAATGTTTACATAAGAGATATAGGATTTTTCTCAAAACAAACCACACATGATTAAGAAAATGTTCGTAAGTTAATCTGAATAGTTAACTTGTTAGAATTATTAATCTCTTCTTTTCTTTTCTTTTCTTTTTTTTTTTTTTACTTTTATACCATTATCTGTTTTATTATTATTAGTATTGTTATTATTATTATTATTATTATTATTATTATTATTATTATTATTATTATTATTATTATTATTATTATTATTATTATTATTATTATTATTATTATTATTATTATTATTATTATTATTATTATTATTATTATTATTATTATTATTATTATCATTATTATTATCATTATCATTATCATTATCATTATCATTATCATTATCATTATTATTATTATT
>NC_134780.1:47014791-47022291 GCF_046742065.1 Oratosquilla oratoria | reverse complement strand
TAGAGATTGGCACTGGAAATAAAAAATATATATACCGTTCGTTTCTCCCCCTTCATCCCACGCTCCGCCCCCATCCAGTAGACTAAGGTCGAGTTGTCAGTTTGGATATTTTGCAGCTAATTTCTACATTAATTATTTGAGATAATTAACATCCCGAAATACTCTTTAAGCTGAATAAAATTATTTAATTTGTAGCCACTCACCAGTACTAGAAGAACTGTCAATAGCTGCCATATTCAGTATTGATTACTCAGAAATATTAGTGACTAATTGCATTACAAATTTCACCCCTTTTTTTCGAGGAATGACATTCCTAAATTAAAGAAGAAATAGACAAATTATGAAATTATATTTACTACATTCTGTCTCTACAAAAATAGCTTGCAAAATAAAACTAAGTAATCTTAGTGTATGAAAATAAGTATCCGTACCATAAAAATATTTCTTATGAGAGAAATAATGATGGCTTTAGTTAACAACGACATGACGTCAAAAGGTCGGAAGAATAACGATACACACATTTTCAAAGCAATCAGGTTTTCATATTTATGTTAAGAAAATTGGCATACAGTATGTTCAATGTAAAATGTTCAAATATGAAATGTTCAATAGCACACATAGTCACACGAACACACACACACACACACACACACACACACACACACACACACACACACACACACACACACACACACAAATACATTCGACACATCTATCTCTGTGAAGCCTTGGTTAAGGGCTCCCCTCTCCCGTCTAAGGAACGAAAAAGGGTTTTAATCTGTCAATAAAACATTCATGACTATCGTAACTCCTGCAGACTTACACATTTTACGAATTTTATTTCGTCTAACGCCAGAAGATCTTATTGAGTTGAGGGGCGTCATCGGAGAAAAGGTTTTAAAATTGTGTTGATTATCCCTTTGACTGTCGGAGGTCTTTCACAGCTGAATGAAACCGCTTGTAGTCAGGTAGAATGAAATATTTAACTAGACTTTAGGAGTTAGAGAGCTAACCACTTCTGCATGTATACATTCTCCAAAAGTGTTATTAAGGATAACGACAATCAACTTCCCCTAACAAAGGCGACACCTACGTCATTAAATGTGAGACATTAATCAGTTAAACGAAAAAATAATATATAAATTTTTCTTTATTATTCTACGTGCATCAATAGACTTAACAATCCTCTATAATTATTCAGAACCTTTGGAGAACGTTCATGAACATAAACATACTGTTTCATAAGTGTGGCTGAAATTGTTCACCTTCTGGCATTATATATCCTGCATTCCCCGTCAAGTGAATGGTACAAACAAATGGTACACATACCACTAACTTCCATCAGCTAGGATATATATTAATGCTAGAAATTTGAATACGAAATGTGATCTTCTCATCTGTCTACAAATTTGACAAAAATATCTTGTGGGAAGTATTATTATCATTGTGGAACGGATATGCAAATGTGGCATAAGATTACACATATAATGCTCTCTCCTAATACATTGGAGAATTGTTAAACTGTGATAATTAAGTGAATTGAACAAAAGGAATTTGCGAGACGAAAACATAAAGTTGAAAAAATATTAGAACGAATTATGTTTCTCGTATTATATATCAGTAGGCAATGATGGTCAATTATCATTTTCCATCCATAAGTCTCCCGTTTGAACATCACAATCGCTTTACTTTATCAATCACTCCTTCTCTTCTACCCTTTCCTCCCTTTCCACCCTCCCCCTTTTCTATTTTCTCTTCTCTATCTCCGCCCTACTCTTCTTCCTATCTTTCTCATTTCATTTTCATCTTCCCTTTCCTTCTTTTTTATTCTCTCCTCTCCCCTTTTAATATCTTCCTTCTCCAATTCCTGGTGATGTAATTGGAAGCGTACTGGTCTTACGTTTGCTAATTTGTGGGTTTGAGTCCCGCACTTCTCTCCATTTCTTTACCTGCCCCAACAGTCCAAGTGCATAGAGCAAAGATGACGACTTTCAGCGCAGTTACGCGCCTCCTGGCGTAGTCCCTTCTTCCTTTTTTTCCTCTCTTGCCTTCTCATTCTCCCTCCTCATCATACTCTCCCTCCACTTCTCTCTTTCCCTCATCTTCCTTCTTACTTGTCCACTAGTTTTACTATCCCTTTCTCTCTTCCCCTTCCTGTCCCTCTCTCTTTCTATCTCTTTTCCCTCTCCTTCTCTAGGCCTGCTTCTCTTCTACCCACCTATCCCTCTCCCTCTCTTTCTCTCTTTTCCTCTCTATTATTCTCTCTCTTTCTCGCTCCGTGTCCCTCTCCTTCCCTCTGTCCGTCTTACTCCCTCTTTTTCTTTCCTTCTCCTTCATATACTCGTTCTCTATTTCTTTCTCTTTCTCCACTTTCCTTTACTTTTCCTTTTCCTTATCTCGTTCTCACTCTGTCCCCTTCCCTCTCTCTCCTTCTACCTTCACCTCTTTTTGTTCCCCATACCCTCTTCCAAACGACCTATTCATCTCCCTTTCTCTTCATCTTTACCCACTCCTAAAACTTCTTTTATTTCCTTTTCTCTTCATCTTCACCCACTCCTAAGACTTCTTTTATCTCCCCCTACCTCTTAACGTTCTCCCCTTCCTGTTGCATCTCCTCATTCCCCTGATTTTCACCCTCTCTCCCTCCCTCCTTCCTCCCTCCCTCCGTCCCTCCCTCCCTCCTTCCTCCTCACCCTTCCCAGCAATCATCCGCCCCTTCAGCCTGCAGCTTCCACCCACCCGAGTGCGCGTCTTAACTCACCCCAAGCCCACTTTCGACATCTGCCCGTCTTTGCGGGGTAATCATGTTGGAGAATTTCTGGAGCCTGAAATCGGGGCCAGCTTTGTTTTGCTCGATTATCAAGCCTCGACCTCTCGTTCTTCCTTCTCTTAGGAACCAGTTCAGATTTTATTTTCTATCTTTCTTTTTTCTTTTTTTGTCTTTCTTTTTTTCGTCTATTTTTTTTTTCTACGTCCTTCTCTTCTTTTTGCGTTTCTTTTGTATTCTATTTCCTTTCACTTTACCTTTTCTTTACTTTTGCTTTATCCTCATTCTCCTTCTGTTTCTCTAGTCTTTCTCTTTCTCTTTTTATTTGATTCTCTTTTAATACTCTTTTTCTTCTATTTTTTCCCATCTCTCCTTTCTTCTCATCTTTATCGTCTGTCATTTTTTTTTCTTCTTTCATCCTTTTTCTCTTTCTCATTCCTCATTTTATTTTTCTTCTCCTTTAGCCTTACGTAAATAGACATTTTATAACGTTTTTATTTACTGCAAATATATATATATATATATATATATATATATATACATATATATATATACAGTATATATATATATATATATATATATATATATATATATATATATATATATATATATATATACAAATATGTGTTCATTTCTAATAATTTCACTATTTCAGTTTTCTTTTACAAAAGAACTTTTATACTATTGAAGATTTTTTATCTTTGAACGCATACTGCATTGTTATCCCCTTAGTATCATTTATACAGTCGAGCAAGTATAGTCAACCTATACATTTTATACATAATACTCAATAAATCTAGTTAATCGAGCGATCGTATAATCATACCTTGACATTACCTAAAACTTTCTTCTTTTTTTTTCTTAGTTTATGATAAAGTATCTATGTAACTTTGACATCATTTCTCGTTGTATGACTCTTGATTCTAAGAATGTTCTAGGCTATATCTAACACAACTATTTACAGATTTTGTTTTCACCACCGATGACATGATCTGGCCTGATTTCTCTTGTGGGTTATCAATGTACAAACTGTTATAATTTAGTCCTTTCTGTTACTTGTTGAGGAGGGTGACGTTCTCTTATACAGAATTTTGGGCTCAAGATAGTAGGCTATTTTCACTTATGTACACTCCTCAGTATCAAAAGAGTTATCTTTTTATCTCCTACATCTCTTCGAGACATTACAGTGTCATCATTTTTCACTCATAGTCATTCCTCTTTCTTAACTTCTTCTCTCGTTCATCTATTATACTGTAGATGATTTTTTTTTCCTTCGTCTCCTCTGCGTCAATAGAACCATATCAAACTACGAGAAGCAGAGCGATGTGTTTTGTATGAATATCCTGGAGGCAAGAGTGAGTGATGAAGAGGGAGTGTTTCGACCTAACGGGATACGAATGTTGGATGTTCGATAAGGTTCGAGTTTTGAGTTGAGAATGTTGGATGCTCGATAAGGTTCGAGTTTTGAGTTGAGAATGTTGGATGTTCGGTAAGGTTCGAGTTTTGAGTTGAGAATGTTGGATGTTCGATAAGGTTCGAGTTTTGAGTTGAGAATGTTGGATGCTCGATAAGGTTCGAGTTTTGAGTTGAGAATGTTGGATGCTCGATAAGGTTCGAGTTTTGAGATGAGAATGTTGGATGCTCGATAAGGTTCGAGTTTTGAGTTGAGAATGTTGGATGTTCGGTAAGGTTCGAGTTTTGAGATGAGAATGTTGGATGTTCGATAAGGTTCGAGTTTTGAGATGAGAATGTTGTATGCTCGATAAGGTTCGAGTTTTGAGATGAGAATGTTGGATGTTCGGTAAGGTTTGATTTTTGAGATGAGAATGTTGGATATTCGGTAAGATTCGAGTTTTGAGATGTTGGATGTTCGATAAGGTTCGAGTTTTGAGATGAGAATGTTGGATGTTCGATAAGGTTCGAGTTTTGAGATGAGAATGTTGGATGTTCGGTAAGGTTTGAGTTTTGAGATGAGAATGTTGGATGTTCGATAAGGTTTGAGTTTGAGATGAGAATGTTGGATGTTCGATAAGGTTCGAGTTTTGAGATGAGAATGTTGGATGTTCGATAAGGTTCGAGTTTTGAGATGAGACTGTTGGATGTTCGATAAGTTTCGAGTTTTGAGATGAAAAATGTGTAGAGGTCAAGACAGGGATAGTAGGGTAGAGATAAGGGTGAGGATTAGAGTGAGGTTGTTAAGAATGAGGATGAGTCAGAGCAAAGATGAGAGTGTGAGGAGGAGGGTGGAAGGGTAGAGAGAAGTAAAGACGAAATAATACATAATTGAGAGCAGGATTTAGTGGATGGTATGAGGATAATATTCAGGACATAGCGTGGATGTGTACAAAGATAGAGGTTTAAGTGTGAGGATAAGACAAAGGGGAATATAATTGAAGATGTAATGAGGGTAAGAGTCGGTTATTCATTCAAACTGTAGAAAGGAATTTCATCTATTTCCCAGGTGACACCCCTGAGTTTGATGAAATAAAAGAAGCATATACTGGGCACCTTGAAGTAATGGTGTGGGCAAAATGTGACTCTTATTTTTTAATTGCGTAGTGGTTGAGTGACATCACTGTAGCCTCGTGAGTACGCAAAATGTTGCTTTTAACCCAAGCGGCTGGGTGGTGGGTGGGCGGGGCGTGGGTGTGGATAAAAAGAAAAACATATGGGCGTTGAGTGGGCGTGGCATGGGTGAAGGGTGTGGGCATCCCTTGGTTGGCCTCCTCTCTTATAAATGAAAAGGGACCTTTTGGTATATGAATTCTATACATACCGTATAGATTTATATATATATATATATATATATATACATATATATATATATACATATATGTAATATATATATATATAATATATATTTGTATAAATATATATATAAATATATATATATATGTATATATATATATATATATATATATATATAATATATATATATATATATATATTACATGTATATATCTTTCCATCAGCTAAAACAGAAACTATAGAATATTTCTCTGTTTCAGATGTTTTAATCGGAACATTTTTACCTACTTCAGCGTGAAGTAGTTCATGAGTGAAAAAGAGTTGTATTGCTGGACAGAAAAAAGAAAGAAAGAAAGAAAGAAAGAAAGAAAGAAAGAAAGAAAGAAAGAAAGAAAGAAGGAAAGAAAGAAAGAAAGAAAGAAAGAAAGAAAGAAAGAAAGAAAGAAAGAAAGAAAAAATTAACAGGAAAATATAAATAAAAAGAAAATTAGAAGAAAAGTATGAAGATTAAGTAAAAGAAAGACAAAGAGAAAAAAGAAAACTAAAGAGAAAAACGAAAGAGAGAAATAAAAACAGTAAAGAGGAAAAAAGAGTAAAAGGTACAAAAAAAGAAAATGAAGTAAAATACGAAAGAAGATGAAAAAAAAAGAGCAAGAAAGCAGAAAAATAATAATAATAAAAGAAAAAAAAAAGATGGACAAAATCGGAGACACAAAGGAACATAAGTAACTAGATTAAAATAAAGCTTAGAGCCAAAGATAAAGGTTTAGAAGGAGGCTTTGTGGTGAGAGAAGTGGGTGATGATAGAACTTAGTGGGTTATCACGGAGAGGGAATTACTCCTTTAACGAGAGACTGGGAACAAATGACTTGAAGAACATGAAACGTTCCAAAAATTGTCGAACGTTCGGAATTATCTTCTCATATTTCTCTAATAATTGTCCTTTCCCCCACCCCATCCCCATCCTTTCTCGCCTTCCTTCTCTCCTCCTCTCTCTCCTCCTCTCAAATTTCTTCTCCTCTTCCATGTCCTCTCCTATCCCTTCCCCTTCCCGTCCCTCTCTCACTTCCTGTGTTCCCTTCTACCCTTTCCTCTCCTTTCTCCACTCACCTCTCCCTTGTCCGTTCCTCCTACATTTTTTTCTGTTTATTTTATTTCCCTTCATCGGCCCATTATCTCTTTTACTTGCACATATGATACTTCACTGAAAGGGTTTCCATTTCCCCCTCCCTCTTTCACCTTTCTATGTTTGTATCTTCTATCTTTTCCTTCTTTCCTCTCTCTGTCATCATTTCTTTACATCAATTTCCTGTACTTCGTTCTTTCTTAATCTGTTTCTTTTTACATTCCTTCATCTTTCGCCTCTTCTTATTTTGCCTTTTCCTTCTTTTCATCACTTAAATACCTTCCTCATCACGTTTCCTCTCTTTCTCTTTCAATCTCCTCTCTCTTCGCATCTAACCACGCCTCTCTTCTTTTTTTCATTCTTCCCTACAAATGTCGATTAATCTCTGCCTCCTCTTCCCCTTTCTTTCCACTCTCCTTCTCTCCCACCTTCTTCTCTCTTTCCTCTCCTCCCTCTTCTTCCCTTTCCTCGCCATTCTTCTTTCTACTTCCAAGAGGTAGGAACGAATACCCAACACAAACAAATCGTTGTACATTTCCTTCTCATTTATCATTCTGTTTTCATTTATAATTTTTCTTTGTGTTGTTTTTTATTGGCACATGTGCTACGACCAGTTGTACTCTCTCATTATCATACCTTCTCATTCTACTCAGTCCTCTATCTTCTCCTAACCTTTTAACCCACACTCCTCTCTACCCTCACAACAACTCCTTCTCCTTCTCCTTCTCCTTCTCCTCCCAAATCTCCTCCTCCCCTCCTTCTCTTCCTCCTCCTCCTCCTTCTCTTCCTCCTCCCTTTCCTCTTCTCCTCCTCCTCCTCCTCCACCCCTTCCTTTTCTCTTCCTCCTTCTCTTCTTTCT
>NC_134780.1:46992291-46999791 GCF_046742065.1 Oratosquilla oratoria | reverse complement strand
TATTACGGCAGCATAATCAAGAAAAATATATAACTTCCAAAATCGTGAGTCAAAAGAATATTCAGTCCATGGTTTCTGAAATGCAGCAAAATTATTTTGCTCAAGCGCGTGAAAGTGAACTTCAAAGCGCGTGTGAGGTCGAAAAGTGAATGTTTCTGATCGTGGGAACTCACGCACTATTCGCGTGTAACATCTTCAATTACGCTGCCCGCTCGATCAACCTTTCCCACTGTGCCTGTGCTAGAGCTCTTTCATAAGAACATAAGAAGGAAGAAGACTGCAAGAGACCATAAGGCCTACACTAGGCAGCTCCGTATCCATCACCATCTATCATCCCCATCCATAAATTTGTCTAATCGTTTCTCAAAACAACTGATAGTTTCAGCGCTTACTACATGGTTACTAAGTCTATTCCATTCGTCGACCACCCTATTAGTAAACCAATTCTTGCCTATTTCCTTCTTAAATCTAAACTTGTCAAGTTTAAATCCATTACTGCGAGTCCTGCCCTGTTGTCTTAGTATGATGACCTTGCTTGCATCAACCTTGTTAAACCCTTTGATCCACTTGAACACTTTCTTTCAGGCGACCCCTAATATGATCCTTATGATATGACCGCAACCCCACTAATATATTTGTATATGTGTTAATATATGTGACTAGTTGTTAACTGTAAAAAGTAGGGGACAAGTATGATAAATATATGTGTAAAAAAGGTAATTTAAGGTTACAAAAGACAAAGTTAACATCATCATGATTATTGTACTGAATTCATATACTTTTGAAGAAAAAAATAGTATACAGGATGTCTTGGTGACCCCACTTAGGGTCGCCTCCCCAGGCTTGGGAAACAGTGTGCTAGAGTGTAATTGTTGTGTGCTTGAGTTTTATCTTCATTCGCACGGGTTTCTCACATCTGCCATTTTCCATGACTGTCCACATTAATAAAGTAAAAATGGAGATTTTGGCCATATATAGCAAGTCTCACTTCATATGTGAGGAGGAAGACCAAGTAATATAATGGTTCAGATTTTCTTTAAGTATAGTACCTATAGTACCGTAATAGATATATGCATATATCTATATATATGCATATATATACATGTATATATAAATATATATGTGTATATATATATATATATATATATATATATATATATATATATATATATACATATAAACTTTTATCCCACAGTCGGAAAAGGAGACACTAATGTCGAAAGGTGGTGTTGTAGTCAGGTGAACATTGACCATTTGAAATATTAAAATTAGGGAAATATTTAATCAGGGAAGACTCGATTATTTTCCTTCTGAAACTACATTTTGACTTATACATTATTTCAGCAGCATCCCTCCCAATGCATGCGATGATCTTTGTTTGCAATGTGGTGAAATACCGCGGAGCTTTCTTGACCATATTTTACTGAATTATTTTCTTTGATTTTGGTTGACAAGTCTTTTCTATTTTGTCTCCAATAAACATTATCACAATCTAAACATGGCAGCTTATACACACCTGGGTTGATGTCCCTTGATGGTCTACGGTATACATTAACTATTTTTCTAAACAAGGTATTGGGATAATTGAAGATGACGTTGATATTTTCTTTTGGTAATAATTGGCACATTTCATTTATGGAGTTACTAAAAGGTAATGTTATACATTTGTTACCCCATTTGTGCTTGTTAGTAGAATGGGGAGTATATTTGTGAAAACTTATTTTAGCCTTGCTAAGGGCCTTTGGCAAAAGACCAATCCGGGTATCCTAAACTTGAAAGTTATTTTCTTACTGATGTTATTTCAGAATCTAAATATTTGTCTGAATAGTGGCTGAAAAGATGTAAGTAACTCCCTGTATAGGTAGGTTTTCTGTAAACTGTGAATGACAAATAATTCTGATTTCTGATTATTAAAATATCTAGAAAATGCAATTTATTATCTATTTCCCATTCTAATTTGAATTTTATGTTGTTAGCTAAAGTTATCAAGTTTTTCAAAGAATTCTTTAAAAAAAAAAAAAAAAATATTCTTCTTTCCAAATCGTAAAAACATCATCAATATAACTGTACCAGAACATGTCTGGTGGTTTAATATTTGGTAATAATACTGACTCAAAATATTCCATGTATAGATTTTTTAATACTGGAGAGAGATTTGATTCCATCGAACAACCATAAATGAAATGTACCAATTATTACCAAAAGAAAATATCAACGTCATCTTCAATTATCCCAATACCTTATTCAGAAAAATAGTTAATGTGCACCATAGACTATCAAGTGATATCAACCCAGGTGTTTATTAGTTGCCATGTTTAGATTATGATAATGTTTATTGGAGACAAACACCTCAGCTGTCAATCGACTACTACTTCATTTACTCCAAGGGGACAAAAACTCACAAGACCCGCGGAGCGTTGGTCATGTACGAGTAACCTGAGCTCTTCTCTTGTTCCTTTTTCTCACCTCACATTTTTGTATGTATACATATGTCTTCTACTATGTACTCATTCTGCTGAAGAGGTCACAGTTAGTGATCGAAATATACAGAACTTCGACATGAGTGTCTTTGTTTCCGACTGTGGGATAAAAGTTTACTTTACTAATGTGCTACAACATTACTTTACTGTGATATACATATATATATATATATATATATATATATATATATATATACATATATATACACACACACACATATATATATATATGTATGTATGTATGTATATACAACGCCAATGATGACTGGAATACGGAAAGCAACATCATTAATATAGCTTTCATATCTAATGTAGCTCAGCGGATACCATGTCGAACTCATGAGTAGGTGGTCGTGAGTTCAATTCCCGGGACCCACTACGTGCTTCTTGCGTTAGCTCCCGACAGCCCCGGCCAGCCGGGAAGGCGACCCAGACATTGGCCTAGAAAACCCAGCGGCTTGCAGCAATTGACATGGCTTGACCTCCAGGTTTTCTCCCCTCCTACCTCGTGGATGTGGGGATGTTGAGTATATGGGGGTGATATGACACCCAATTCCAAAGTTCTTTATCGTGACTAAGGGAAAAAAAGGTTTCAATTGATTAAACAGTCAGTCCCTGGCTAGACAATATATGTAAACAATGTTGTCGTCTCGAGAGAATTAAAAATGTCGTTCCGGCATTACCAACAACTTTTTTTTAATCTAGTAATCCCTGCATAAACACTGGGGATATTCATAGATAAAGCACGCTCGTGTAATTTTCTTTTGTGTAAGTCTGTGTATTTGTTAAGAATATTTGAGTAATTCAGTGGAAATCTGTTTGTGTTTGTCATTACGCCCACCAGCCAGTCCCTGACGCCATCAATCATACTGAGAAAGTGACGTCATGTCGCGCTTAATTGAAAACCCCTTTGAGTATCTTATTCTGGAATTACATATAACACTTATATAGTGTTTGTCAAACATGTTGCTGTTTTCAATACTGGAGCATTCAAAATAAGAAAGTAAGAGTTATATATAGGCTACAGAAATTATCTTTGATAATAAATTGTTGATCATGTCAGAAACACCAGAAATCTCTTGTCATGTCACCTAGCCTCTCGCGTGGTATTCGGTGCGTTAGTGATTGAATAAAAAGAATAACGCTGCTTCAACTTTCGAAACTCGGCATACTTTTCAAAGCCTTTGAGGTGTGAGATCCTCATACAAACGAAGCCCTCCTGTTTCATATCATCTCGTGTTAAAAATGGAATAATGTTCTTGCATCTATTTGGTTGATCATTAAGCTGGTTGTCCATGTCGCCAGACAATGCCATTTGTAAATAATTTCTTGGTTCAATTCTATCTATTTGTTCTGATCGGAAATTCTGCCCGACAATTGGATGCCCCCTCTTCCTGTTCCATGACTTTCATTCCATATTATCTGGAACCGGTCTCGTTGAAATCTAAACATTATTCTTCTACTTTATCCCACTGATGTCATCGATATTTCTTGAAACACGATTCTGTTGCTCAGAGATGATAGGAATCGGAGAGTTTTGGTGTTCAGTGGTGTCGTGGTTCTGCGAATTTGCAATGTATTGATGATATTTCCATTCATCTCCTCGTCACCTCATTCAGGATCTTTCTGTCTATGAACACCGGAATTAGTTTTCTGGTTGCGCTACAATTACTATCACTACTAGCATTAATATTGCTGTTGTTACTACTACTACTACTACTACTACTACTACTACTACTACTACTACTACTACTACTACTACTACTACTACTACTACTACTACTACTACTACTACTACTACTACTACTACTACTACTACTACTTTTTTTTTTCTTTCTTTTTTTTCAATACGACCTCCATCCTAGTGGAACTGTGTGGTGGAAGCAGCAGGGTCTGTCTTCCACAGACACAGTTCATTGGCCCCTCTCCCGCCAAAGACTGGTCGACGACCCTTTTATTTATCTATCTATTTATTTATTTATTTTTAATAATGCCTAGTACAAAAGTTCATTTATCCTACTGTCAACCACCGTCTGCTACTACTACTACTACTACTACTACTACTACTACTACTACTACTACTACTACTACTACTACTACTACTACTACTACTACTACTACTACTACTACTACTACTACTACTACTACTACTACTACTACTACTACTACTACTACTACTACTACTACTACTACTACTACTACCTCTGCCACTAATACTAATACTAATACTAATACTAATACTAATACTAATACTAATACTAATACTAATACTAATGCTAATACTAATACTAATACTAATACTAATACTACAACTACTACTACTACTACTATTACCACTATTACTACTATTATAACTACCATCACTACTACTGCTGCTACTACTTCTACTACTAATACTACTACAACTGCTGCTGATGCTGATGCTCCTGATCCTGCTGTTCCTGGTGCATCTACTACGTCTATTCCTTTTCATCTACTGCTGCTTCTACTATTCCTTCAACTACCAAAACTACTACCACCAGTACTGCTACTATTACTGAAGGCTGGTGATACTGTTGCAACTGCTACTGCCATTGTTACTACAACTTGTATCCCTGTTTCAAATAATTTAGAATAATATGCAATATCCTCAAAAAGATTCCCTTGCTCGAGTGTTTGGTAACTATAGAAGTGAAAACAATATTTTTGAGTTCAGGTCTTCTTTCCTAATCCAAAGTTGCTGCCATTAACTTGGATAAATGCGAGTAATTTCTGTGATTACCTGACAAAAATGTCACTCGAAATCTACTTCGAAGCGACAGCTCTACTCAGGTTTCTTCTTTTGTTTCTGATTCCATCGTCGGTGTGTCATTTTGTCTGGGACAAAATCGTTCTTTTTTTTTTCATCTTTATCATTATTCTTCAACTTTACATAGAGCAGAACTGATGGTGTATTACAAATAGGGCTGATTATGGTGACCTCGGTACCAAAATGTATGATAGTACTGGAAGAAATAAGTTTAAAAACTATAATTTTGTCAATTCAGTGGTACGCTTTAGAAACTTAATTTTAGTTGATTCAATCTATCTAACTATCTATCTATCTATCTATCTATCTATCTATCTATCTATCTATCTATCTATCTATCTATCTATCTATCTATCTATCTATCTATCTATCTATCTATCTATCTATCTATCTATCTATCTATCTATCTATCTATCTATCTATCTATCTATCTATCTATTTATCTATCTATCTATCTATCTATCCATCTATCTATCTATCTATCCATCTATCTATCTATCTATCTATCTATCTATCTATCTATCTATCTATCTATCTATTTATCTATCTATCTATCTATCTATCTATCTATCTATCTATCTATCTATCTATCTATCTATCTATCTATCTATCTATCTATCTATCTATCTATCTATCTATCTATTTACCTATCTATCTATTCATCTATTTATCAATCTATCTATTCATCTATCTATCTATCTATCTATCTATCTATCTATCTATCTATCTATCTATCTATCCATCTATCTATCTATCTATCTATCCATCTATCTATCTATCTATCTATCTATCTATCTATCTATCTATCTATCTATCTATCTATCTATCTATCTATCTATCTATCTATCTATCTATTTATCTATCTATCTATCTATCTATCTATCTATCTATCTATCTATCTATCTATCTATCTATCTATCTATCTATCTATCTATCTATCTATCTATTTATCTATCCATCTATCTATCTATCTATCTATCTATCTATCCATCTATCTATCTATCCATTTATCTATCTATCTATCTACGTCTATCTGTCTGTCTGTCTATCAATCTCTCTACCAATCCACCTATCTATCTATCTATCTGCGTCTATCTGTCTGTCTGTCAATCTATCTATCAATCTTTCTATCAATCCACCTATCTATCTATTCATCTATCTATCTATCTATCTATCTATCTACCTACCTATCTACCTATCTATCCACCTATCTATCTATCTATCTATCCGTCTATCTATCTATCTATCTATCTATCTATCTATCTATCTATCTATCTATCTATCTATCTATCTATCTATCTATCTATCTATCTATCTATATACCCAGGGGTTTTTCCCCCATATGAAGAAGGTAGCCAAGTCAGAGGCACGTACCTACTTCCACCCTTTCCCGTCCCATCCACCACTCGTTTCTTTCTTATTTTAGCTCCTCCTCCTCCTCCTCCTCCTCCTTCTCCTCCTTAGCTCCTCCTTCTCCTCCTTATCTCCTCCTCCTAGATGGTTCAGGGCTATTCTATTCAGCTGAGAGGTTAAACTGGTATTATATTGCTGATAACAGCGCTTTTATTCTTAAGGATACAACATCGCGCTGACGAGTAACAGAAAAGGAGACATAGTAGAACTTCAAGATGGTCAATAGTCTACTTTGAGTAGAGAGTACTCTAAATATAAAAAAAAAATGCTGCGTGACTACGGGCCGTAGGGGTATCTCTAAGGTTCTTAATGTAAATACATGATAAGGAAAAGCGCGAATACAAAAACTGAACTAACACTTTTGCCAAATTACTTAAGACAACTGAAGAAAAAATCTACAATAAGAGGCTTAGATCCTTTTCGTAGAGATTTACGGAGTATAGGTAGATTACCTTATTCATTCGATGTATAGACTTTGCTGACCGTCTTAAATAGAAAAAGTATTACCTTGTTCGATTTAAACACATACACCCCTTTCAGCACAGGAACATGCACTACATATTTCTTTTACTCCAAGGAATAGATGTTTAGATGCAGCTTTGAAGTGAATTAGGAACCGGATGGAGTATAGATTGACGGAATTCTCATAACCCCCAAGTCAATTCCTAAGTTGATTAAATGCATTCAGCAGGAATAAAAATCTATAAGTAATATCTCCAATAGTAAAAGGAATAGAATGGCCTGTAAATGTGTTCCGAATGTCTTGTTACACTTTGA
This sequence comes from Oratosquilla oratoria, assembly GCF_046742065.1. NCBI lineage: Eukaryota > Metazoa > Arthropoda > Malacostraca > Stomatopoda > Squillidae > Oratosquilla > Oratosquilla oratoria. The sequence continues at coordinate 46,992,333 of NC_134780.1, read as the reverse complement.
AAAACAAGTATAAGACTGATACAATGCAACGAAAGACTTACG
>NC_134780.1:46982291-46987291 GCF_046742065.1 Oratosquilla oratoria | reverse complement strand
CACAAGCAAACAACAAACCTAATAAAAAAAAATGCAAATATCAAGAGGGATCAGCAAATGGCAGTTCAATATGACCCTGTCTCACGCACATTTGCTCTCGTAGATCGACAAAGCAATGGTTAAGCAGCATACATAACAGAACTCCAAAGTATTTCTGTGACCCCAAAACTACCGTAACATTTCACGTATTACATATTGAAAAACAGATATCCAAACACTCGATATCTATAGCAACCAAGTATTGATTATGTGGACTAATTACTGAAACTTGCGACATTTGGAGTGCAAATTCTTTTTACTAGACAAGATTTTATGAGGGTAATGATAGAGACAATGAACTTGGTCTATATGCACATGTACATGTTTACAAGCTAACGATCACGGATATCTTACAAGCTCCTCACACGTGTAGTACGACCTTATGGCTTAGAGGTGCACGTGCCAACACTATATTTCTCGTAATGTATTGCTTAATCTATCATAATGTCCTTCCACATTTCTTTTTTTTTTGGGGGGGGAGGGGGGTATCCTTGTGAACAGTTGGTCGTAAGATCACATTCTTGACATAAGAAGAAGAATAGATCATGACAACAAAATTTTGGCCTATATGCACATGCACAATACACATGTTTACAAGCTGACGATCACGGATATCTTACAAGCTCCTCACACGTGTAGTACGACCTTATGGCTTAGAGGTGCACGTGCCAACACTATATTTCTCGTAATGTATTGCTTAATTTATCATAATGTCCTTCCACATTTCTTTTTTTTTTTGGGGGGGGAGGGGGATATCCTTATGAACAATTGGTCGTAAGATTACAGTCTTGACATAAGAAGAAGAATAGATCATGACAACAAAATTTTGTTCCACCACTATTAGTTGAAGCCATTTTGTCGACACGAATTGATCAAGTGACCATTATTGCCAGCCTGTCTTACTGATCATCGTTTGATCTTAAATCACATTCAGCATTCACTTCGCTGCCTCCTCACTTATATTCACATAATTGTTATTTTTTGCCAGTTAAGACTTCATAATGGTAGATTGAGTGGCTTTGGTGATGAGGAAGAAAAAGTATCTTGTGACTTTATACTCGTACTCAGAACTCTTCTTAACGATGTCGTAACCTTATCAATACATATCCTCATGCATTAAGATCATAAGAAAAATAAACTCAAAATGATAAGAGGATCAAACCATACAGTTTACAAAATATATTGCATAGCAACCGAAATTCATTCGTTAAATTCAATTGTAGCTGCGGTATCGACACGTGACTGACCAGGGGAAACAGTTTACTTGATTTCATATCGTTATTGTCGTCTTGTCCCCAAGAACGTCACTTTACCATGCATCACATATAACACTCAACACACTACATTTCTATTTACTTTCCTACGCAACGTTTCCAAAATAATATACGTGATACTTGATTCAAGACTATAAGAAAATATAGATTGCAATGTAATGCATATTTGCGATTATGAAGTAGTGGGTGATTATTGTACGTTTATTATGAATCTGGAGAATGTCAGTGTTTGTGTTGGATCATGGTAGCATGACTCTGATACTGGAGTTTAATGTTTTGCTTCCGAGTTACAAGCGTAAGTTATTGTCTGAGCAAAATTTATGTCATAAGCGGTGAAGACAGGTTTGATACAAATGGGATCTACGTGAGGGCGCAGGGAACGTAGTGAATTCGAATTGAAGAAACAAGATTGCAAAGGATGAGGAAGAACTAGTCATGGGCGCCAGGAGGATAAAGGATGAAGGAGGAGGTTGTAGTATGCAAATAAAACTATATATAAATACATTTAACAAATTAATGGTCAACCATGTACGTGATATAATATTTACAACATACTCTATTAATTATATTAGATATATAACAATGATTTCACAATGATTAACCATTTGATTTACAATAAAACTATGTGCAATAAGGGGACACTGCAGAAGTGGCGGTGTGTTGCCACAGGGTAATTCCACACACACACCCCTAGAAATCCAGTGTGTGTTTAAAGCTTCCAATCGTCACGTATGATTTCGTTTATTTAAGTTATAGATTTAATAATCAATATATGATTTATGAAAGTCAAGATATAATTCATGTAGGTAATATAAACGCATGCTATTGCTTCCAATTTGTAATGTGTTCCTTAATATAACCTTATACCATTAATCATATGTGTATAATGTTTTTTATTTTACACCCTTACAGAAACTCTTGTGGACGACCCCGGGAGTTATTCAAAAATGGTTTACCTCGTACAATGAGGTGCTTCCATTGTTATTTTAATATCGATAGTATAATAAAGAGATATATGGTAAAAGGACGATCTACATGCAGTGTATGATAGGAAAAAGCCAGTTACACTATATTTGAATACATATGAGTCAATGAAATCACAGTGGATTTTTGCTCTATTGCATTACCGCGAGTTGGGGTTTATAGGAATAGAAAGAAAGGTTATTCTAAGCATATGTTCATTCATATTTGTACACAAGTGTTTCCTTTGTACACTAAGCCACGGACACATCAGAAATGCATGACCGAATTGAGTGTTTCCGTCAAAAAGCGTTACCTAAACGAGTCACCACAAATAAACAAGTGGGTTTTTTTTCTTTATTTTTTATCTATTTATTTATTTCATTTCTTTATTTATTTATTCTATTTTTTTCTTTTTCTTTATATGAGGGGGTGAATATTTTATAAACGCAACAATGCAGTCATGGTTGTGCAATCTGGGTTGCTGAACTTAAGATCAAACTATATAAGGAGCGAACCCTGGAACTCCTCCTCTTGTACATCAACAACAAGTGACATCTTCTGGAAGATGTTGTAACGGTTCTCCAAACCGCAGCATTCTGAAAAGAGACCAAAGCTGTTCAACAGGTTCATCGGAGATTGCTGACCAAACCTTGACAATTTTTTTTATTGGTTGACAAAATCGAGTGAATTCATAAGGTCACCACCGTGGTGTAACATTTCACAGATTTTGTCGCGAACAGGACAAGACGATTTTATTCAGCTAAGAAATTCAAGACTAAGGATTAAATAACCAGAGCAAGACTTCAATAATACGAATTCTCTTTCTTTAATTTTGGTCAATTGATCACTTCTTCATGAACAATAGAATAATTCTGCACACATCTTCAATTTATTTTCTAATAGAGAGTTGTAGTTTAATGTTCTCTATAAAGGGGTTACCATACTGAGCTATTTTTCTTCCAACATCCAATTAATCGGCAGTACAACCAATCTCCAGTATTTTTTCCGCTGTCATTTCATATACTGGAAGAAAATAATTTCCCTCCAGCAAATCAGATTCCTTTCCGAAACCTGTTGGCCCCAAATCTGCTACAAATGTCGGAGGAAAATTATCCCAGAGTGATAACGCTTTTACTAAAGATTCTATTACAACAGCTATTTACTCAAACTGAAATATTTGTTAGAAATAATTATGAAATGTAGATTTTCGTACGAATTGAAACAAAGTCCCATTAATAAAGAGCCAGTCTGGAAACTATGGAAGGCAGTAAAGATAAAAGATAATTATTTTTTATTCTAGCACTTTTTTAATTAAACATCAACCACTGTAGAAAATACAGCTCAAAAACCCATCTCAGAAATAAATGAGGCATGGGAGTTGAGAATTACGTTCATCAATAGTTAAGTCAAAATAGGGTAAATTCTTAAGCAGTACATAGAATCCCCACATTTTGAAAGTCATGAGAATTATGTATTAAAACTATAATCTTGAAAAGGTGTAGGTAAACATGTTCTTTGCGACGGTTGAAAAGTATTTCTAAATGAATAAGTTATTTCGGATACCTAAGAATAATAATAACAGATGAACCAAGGGCCTTCTTTCAAAAATATATTTTTCGTCCACCATAATGCCATCGTCAATTTTCGTTAAGAATCTTTACCAAAAGTTACGACATTCCTCGTGGGTCTCACGCTGACTTTCTTGCCACGAAGTACTTTCTGAAGACTTTTCAATTTTTTTTTTTTTTTTTTTTATGTTTCCGGGAAATCTTCTTTTTCAACATCCTTTCCCACGCCACCTACTTTTACTAATCATTCTTAGTCATAAACAAATATGTACAGTCTATCATTTTTCAATTGTATTCTTCCTGAAGCATGAATTCAGATATTTTGGAGCAGCATTTTGTGTGTGTGTGTGTGTGTGTGTGTGTGTGTGTGTGTGTGTGTGTGTGTGTGTGTGTGTGTGTGTGTGTGTGTGTGTGTGTGTGTGTGTGTGTGTGTGTGTGTGTGTGTGTGTGAGTGTGTGTGTGTGTGTGTGTGTGTGGTGTGTGTGTGTGTGTGTGTGTGTGTGTGTGTGTGTGTGTGTGTGTGTGTGTGTGAGTGTGTGTGTGTGTGTGTGTGTGTGTGTGTGTGTGTGTGTATGTGTGTGTGTGTGTGTGTGTGTGTGTGTGTGTGTGTGTGTGTGTGTGTGTGTGTGTGTGTGTGTGTATTCACTTGGTCTTTGGATCACGTGTTGGACTCGTGATCGACAGCTATTTCCCTCCTGGAAGAGAGCTCAGAGCTCGTAGGTCCGATCTATGGGTAATGCTATGACCTTGCACACACACACACACACCCAACTCCCCGCCCACGAGAGTCAGAGTAACGACCCGAGGCACAGCGATACCGAAATAATTTCGGCCCTGGGCAGGATTCGAACTGGCTACTGGGAGCACTTCTGCTTCCCAGTTCAGCGCTCTACCAACTGTGCCACTGTGTGTGTGTGTGTGTGTGTGTGTGTGTGTGTGTGTGTGTGTGTGTGTGTGTGTGTGTGTGTGTGTGTGTGTGTGTGTGTGTGTGTGTGTGTGTGTGTGTGTGTGTGTGTGTGTGTGTGTGTGTGTGTGTGTGTGTGTGTGTGTGTGTGTGTGTGTGTGTGTGTGTGTGTGCGTGTTTCTATACGAGTGTCTATGTGTGCGTGTTCAAAAATGTTCAAATAGGATTTTATTCGCTCAACATTTAACGCAA
>NC_134780.1:46964791-46974791 GCF_046742065.1 Oratosquilla oratoria | reverse complement strand
TCCTCCTCCTTCCTCTTCACCTCTTCCTCCTTCTCTTCCTCCTCCACCTCCTCTCCTTTCTCCTTTTCCTTCTCCTCCTCCTCCTCCTCCTCTTCTTTCTCCTCTTCTTTCCCCTCCTCCATCATTTCTTGCACGTTCTCCTCTTCTTCCTCCTTCCTCTTCACCTCTTCCTCCTTCTCTTCCTCCTCCTCCTCCTCTCCTTTCTCCTTTTCATTCTACTCCTCCTCCTCCTCCTCCTCTTCTTTCTCCTCCTCCACCATTTCTTGCACGTTCTCCTCTTCCTCCTCCTTCCTCTTCACCTCTTCCTCCTTCTCTTCCTCCTCCTCCTCCTCTCCTTTCTCCTTTTCATTCTACTCCTCCCCCTCCTCCTCTTCTTTCTCCTCTTCTTTCTCCTCCTCCACCATTTCTTGCACGTTCTCCTCTTCCTCCTCCTTCCTCTTCACCTCTTCCTCCTTCTCTTCCTCCTCCTCCTCCTCCTCTCCTTTCTCCTGTTCCTTCTCCTCCTCCTCCTCCTCTTATTTTTTTTTCTCTTCTTTCTCCTCCTCCACCATTTCTTGCACGTTCTCCTCTTCCTCCTTCTCCTCCTTCACTTTCCTTTCCTCCTCCTTCACCTTTTTCATTTACCTCCTTTCTCTTCTGCTTCTCATCCTACTATTCTTCCCCTTCTTCCTTCTCTTCATTTTCCATCTCCCCCTCCTCTTTCTCCTTCATCCATTTATTTCCTTTCTTCTCCTTCTCTTCCTCATCTTCTTCTTCTTTCTTCTCTTCCTCCTGTTCGTGTTTACCTCTGCACTTTTCTATTACTGGTACCATCTCCTCTGTGTACTTCATCAGACCTTCCTACTTCTTCCTCTTGTCTCTACGTTTCCATTTTAATCCTTTCTTTCTATGTTCTCCTTTGTCTATTTTCCCATCCTCCTTGTAATCTTTTATTCCCACATTATTTTTCCTTCCTGTTTCCTTTTGCTCTTATCTCATATATCTTTCTTTTACTTTTAGTCTTCGTAATCACTTTTCGTACCTGGCTAATTTCCTTTTACTGCTCCCCGACAGCCCTAGCCAGGCGGGGAGACGACCCAACATCGGCCTAAAAGACCCAACGTCTTTGCTCTACCAAGGGGTTTTTCACTTCCCACTACATGGGATTGGGATGGTGAGTGAGTGAGTGAGTGCTTTCACTATGAATGGCCCAGTGTGTGAACTTGACATTCAGTCATAGAGTGAATAGTGAACAGTTTTTGTTTGTTATTATTTGTCTGTTTATCATTTGCTTGATTTTTATTTATCATTAGTTATCTGTTATTATTATTTGCTATTTATCTGTTTGTTTATTATTTAACTATACCTATGCATTTATTTATTTTATTCATTATTACCTATAATACTATCATCTTTATCTATTTATTTTTATTTATTTATCATTATTATAATTTCTTCCGCATCCGACCTAGTTATGGACCAAAAGGTCTCCTGTGGGTATGCTTCGCCTTTGTAATCCTTTGTAACAGTGAAGAGTAAAACTGTAAAAGTACCAAACCAGCAGTGGCTTTTGGTAAATGTTCAGCTTACTAGTAGGTCTGTTAGTGAACATTTCGAAATATCATTTCAGGCAGGATTTCAAGTCCTAGGACTTTGATAGTAAGTCCAATAGTGGATATTGGGAAATGGTGAGCCAGGTAATGAGATTCGGAAAGTATTAAACCAATCAGGTAATGTATCATAAAGCCTTTAGAAGCGTACAGTTTTGCATTGAATTTTGAAGTGAGCTCTAGGAAGTGTTCAGGTTGGGAGTGAGCTTTGGAGAAAGTTAAGCCAATTGATGACTCTGGTAGAGCATACGGAATTTTGTCGACCTAATAACTGGTTCATTTATTAAATATATCAACCCTTTCAAATACAATAACTCGCCCTTAACTAAATAGAATTGTGTAACGTTTACCAGAATAATATCTTTGATGTGCATCATCGCAGCAAAGGGGGGTAAAACTAAAAGAGATTTAACCACAGCAACACGAGTTCCCGTTTTCTATTAAGTACGTTTTCGTAACAAGGGTGAAGCTGTGCTCACCCTACTACTGACTTATGCACTGACATGGAATCTGACAATGAGATTTAAAAAGTGTTGACACAAGCAGCGAATCTAGGAACGCGTCTCAGAAAGTGTGAACATTTAATCTAGCAGGGAGACCCCAGACACTGGTGAATCTAGGAATGAGACCTAATAAAACTCAAGCGGATGAAACTCGTGGTTGTATGGCGCCAGTGTACAATAATAGCGCTCTAAATATCATAAACACCTTAGTAAAAGAAAAGACTCAGTTTCAGCACTGGATGTAACCACTGCTTTGCTTTTGTTTATCTGCTGGGCGTTAGGTTGTCTAGTTCCCCTTGGCTTCCTGTTGAAAATTATATCTTAATTATTTGTGCAGCTTGATTTGCTCTCTATGCACATTCCTTGTGTACCTGAAGTAGACTTCCTCTCTTCTTACTTCTCTTTAAGGAAATTTGCCTTCTCTCCCTCTGCGTTCTTCTCTTTCTGGTTCCCCACTTGTCACGATCTCAATTCAACCACCATATCATGCTTCTCGTTTTCCTCTTTCTTCAGCGTGGTTTTTTTTTTTTTTTTTTTTTTTTACTTCTCTTTTTCCTCCAACTAATCTTACTTCGGCAAGGGCAAATAATTTTTCGCGTCACCGATAGCAGCCATGAAATGATTCGGGTCATGTTTTTCAACTGCTGAATTCATGAAATTCGAAGATCCCGAGACTAGGACCGTTTCAACGTCCTGGATTCAATATTTTTGTGAACTTTGGAGTAATATGAAGAACCTGGGTTGTGACCTGAAGAGAATCGTGCCATCGTCGAAAAGTCCTCTTTTCACCCCCTCCTCTCCTCCCCCTCCTCCTCCTCCTCCTCCTCCCCCTCCTCCTCCTCCTCCTCCTCTCTCCCCCTTTCCTCCTATTTCCTCCTATGTCTTCCTATTGGTGTTCATCCTTTCACTGTGGTGTCTATGATCTTCCAATACAGTCAGTTCTCCTCAGTCATTGTTACATGTGTCGTCCAACAGCCTTGTCGATCATTTGCAATTAGATATTATTTCTTATTTGTTTATTTATTTATTTATTTATTTGTTCATTATCTTTTTTACTTTATTTAATTATATATTTGTTTATTCATTTATTCATTTATTTATTTATTCATTTATTTATTTATTTATTTATTTATTTATTTATTTATTTATTCATTTATCTATTCATTTCTCTATTTATTTATTTATTTATTTATCTATTTATTTATTTATTTATTTATTTATTTATTTATTTATTTATTTATTTATTTATTTATTTACTTATTCATTTATTTGGAAATACAATCTCCTACTGATATTCGAGCCCTCCCCTGAGCGACTTGCTTTTTTAAAACGAAGACCGTACCTTCATGCCACCATGACCCAAATGCCGTAATGACACAAACATTTGTTCATTTATTTATTTATTTATTTATTTATTTATTTATTTATTCATTTATCTATTTATTTATTTATTTATTTGTTTATTTATTTATCTATTTATTTATTTTTTTATTTTTTTATTTTTTTATTTTTTTATTTTTTTATTTACTTATTTATTTTTATTTTTTATCTATTTATTTATTTATTTGTTTATCTTTATTATTTTTTTCACCGGTCAAACCTCAACTTTATCAGTGGTCCGAAACTGTTCATACATGAACGCAGTGAACGATATCCACGGTACGATGCCACTCCAATGACAATACTACCTGGAGGAAGCTACTGTATCACTAAGAGGGGGTTCACACGGTCTAACGGTTGGTCGAACGCGGTTCGACAGACACGTGTTTAAAGTGATGTGTGAACGTGTGAACGGGGTATTTGGGGTTTAACCAACGTGTTCGACAACCAAATACCCCGTTCACACGTTCACACATCACATTAAACACGTGTCTGTCGAACCCCTCATACACAGCGATACACAAGGGACCTCAGATCCGAGGGGAGCAGAGGTCGTAGGCCATTACTTAGAGTGGATGACCTTGTCAACCTCATCGCCGCGGCCAGGATTTCACCACGCGATTACCAGACGCAAGCTCTACCAACCGAGCCACGGTGGGCCTCCAGGTATGCTGAGTTAGGATTGTATCTTATTTTTCATTGTGTCGTCTGCTCCAGACACACTTCCATCTCATACTTTTCTTCGTTTTTTTTTTTTTTTTTAATGCTCATACCCCACATCATTGATTACATGATACTGTTATAGACTTTTGGTTACTCTTGATATTCTTGTGATATATATATATGTATGTGTGTGTGTGTGTGTGTGTGTGTGTGTGTGTGTCTGTGTGTGTGTGTGTGTGTGTGTGTGTGTGTGTGTGTGTGTGTGTGTGTGTGTATGTGTGTGTGTGTGTGTGTGTATGTGTGTGTGTGTGTGTGTGTGTGTGTGTGTGTGTGTGTGTGTGTGTATGTGTGTGTGTGTGTGTGTGTGTGTGTGTGTGTGTGTGTGTGTGTGTGTGTGTGTGTGTGTGTGTGTGTGTGTGTGTGTGTGTGTGTGTGTGTGTGTGTGTGTGTGTGTGTGTGTGTGTGTGTGTGTGTGTGTGTGGGTGTTTTTGTTGGTGTGTGATGTGGTGTGTGTGCGTGTGTGTGCGTGAGTGTGTGGGGGTGGGTGTGTGTGTGTGTGTGTGTGTGTGTGTGTGTGTGTGTGTGTGTGTGTGTGTGTGTGTGTGTGTGTGTGTGTGTGTGTGTGTGTGTGTGTGTGTGTGTGTGTGTGTGTGTGTGTGTGTGTGTGTGTGTGTGTGTGTGTGTGTGTGTGTGTGTGTGCTTGCGTGTGTGTGCGCGCGTACATATACAAAAAATAAATTAAAAGCATTCGCACCAGAAACCACGGTGTTTCCAGTCAAGATACGGGATAGAATTTCTCGGCGCGCGAACTGTCCACAAAAACGCAAGGACACAAGAATATTAAGTGTCTTCCTTCTTCTTTGTTCCCCTTAACACACAATGACCTCTGTCCTCCTTTGCCCACACACTAGTCGTTCTCAATTATATTTTCCAGTGTTGGTACCCTTATGTAACCTATTATGTGACACCCCACTCTTCATCAAATCTTCCAGATCTAGTAGGCAAACATATTTTTCTTGCAAATGTACATAGAAAAGACGATCTAGCCAAGATTGATATCCTGATAATATCGTGACACGCTATGGCATTGTCTACGGCACACACTCCAGATTGTTGCGGCACACAGTTTGAGAAGTACTGCCTTATACATGATTGGCAGGAGACGGTCATTTATGGGAAACATCCTCCCCATGGACAACGGAAGCTGAGACTTATTCTGTAGTATAATTCAATTTAACTGTAAAGTTTTAAATGTATTTATTTATATTAATACATTTCTTTAATTAGATACATAATTGAAAATGTAGACAGGCAGTGTCTTTTAATAGACATATTTTGTTGAAGGTGAGCCTTCTTCAGGAAGTGGTACTGGGGTCATCCATGAGTGGTATTTGACAATAGGAAAATATTGAATGGAGGAGATCACTAGATAATTGGAAGATGTTCATAAATTAAGATTAAGTTTTTACATTTTCTCGGGCTTCTGGCCTACCCTGTGTTCTCATACTGGATAGTGCTGATAAATCCAGTGCCTGTGTATTAAGACTTGAGTTCCTGTCCTTGATGTGAAGTACCTCAATTATTCTTAATATCCTTGGGTCCATACATATTTCCAGAGTTTCCATGTTCTTTCTCAGCTCTTCGCGAGTAATGTGGTATCAGTGGAATACTATAGCATGGTTCTTAGGGCCTCTTGTGTGTCTATGCCAAACCCTCTAGATTCCAGGTGTATAGTCGTCATAACAATATACGAAGATGGAAGGGCTTACAGTTCCCTTTGGTTTACTTATATTCGTATACGAAGTGAGAATTCTTCAGCTCGTTCTCTTATTGACAGGTGTTGTTTCGGAGAAGCAGACTGGAAGTTGAATGGAAAAGTCTGTAGTCGAAACGACAATAATATAGTGTTCCTACTCCAACCTGCGTTTCTCTACCACCTTTTCTACTCAACTATTTAACCTTTTCTGCAACCTTTTCTGTAGATTGGAAGTTTTCTTGCTTTTGTAATGAATAATTAATTAGACTGAAATGCTATCATCCACGGGCTTTATGTTCTTCTTGACGATGTCTTTGATGCCCGTCTCATCTACTTTGTATGCTGATGGAAAACGCGAGTTATAATAAGATATTATTTCTTTTCTGTATTACAAGCATTTGTCTATAATATTTTCAGTTACCTTTTGAACCTCTTTGTTGGTGAAACCGTTGTTTACTAAGACCTGGGTTGTACGTGCTAATTCTTGGTGGACTTTTGACCAGGCATCAAAGTATGTGAGTGCTCTGCAAACATAAGCCCCAATGGTAGAATACTTCTGTTGAGATTTCGGCCTTCATCAGAAAGTTTGGTGTCTACATTTCTCACCAGTAATATATAGACATATATATATATATATATATATATATATATATGTATATATACATATATATATATATATATATATATATATATTTATATGTGTATGTATATATATTTACAAAAGATATATATATATATATATATATAATCCTTGCTCTCGTTCTATAGGTAAGGCCATATCCCTTTTTTGTCCACAGACAAACCCCCAAACCATAACCTAAGATTGCACGACCAGGGACCCAAGTTTTAACGCAATTCTCGCGTACCCTTAGGGAGTCATAAGCCGAACATTTCTCCCCCTAACTTGTTAGACCTTTTGTCTTTCATGTGTTGTCGCGACGTTTACAGAACTTTCAGCATTTTGTTTAGCTTCATGGCAAATTACTTTATTCGACTCAGGGGGAGTTCTGGTTTATGAGACGCTATTGATCTGGACTGGGGAATTCTGATTAATTTCTTAAAGACCATTATGACATTTTAAGGACTTTTGAGTCCTTAAACCTTTTTAATTTGGTTGACAAGTGACTATTCTGTACAGCTCGAGACAGACACTTTGTGGCTATAAAGCTGGAACCTTAGAAACTGTGTTCTGGACGATACTAAAAGGCTTTACTTAACTTAGGATAGAGTCTCTTAATCTTTTCTGACCTCAGTAAGCCAGTTTCGTTAGGTTTAGGGAGTCCAGCACCCTGTAACGGAGATTACAACTGCTAAATTATTACCCGGAAGAGACTCTTCCATCACGCTCTAAAATTTACTTCAGTAACCCAGTAGGTCAGAGGAAGGCGTTCCAGGGTTGTTAACAAAGCCTTTATTTGATGAGAGTTGTTATTATCCATGAATATTTGTGAATATATCAGAGTAACTTAAACTTGTACAGGAGATTTGGTCATTACATAGATACTCTAACAAAAGAAAAAAGTATCACCTCAATAGGTCAAACGATGGCGTTCCAGGGTTGTCAACAAAAACTTTATTTGATGAGAGTTGTTATTATCCATAAATATTTGTGAATATATCATAGGAACTTAAACTTGTACAGGAGATTTGGTCATTACATAGATACTCTAACAAAAGAAAAAAATATCACCTCACTAGGTCAAACGATGGCGTTCCAGAGTTGTCAACAAAGCCTTTATTTGATGAGAGTTGTTATTATCCATGAATATTTGTGAATATATCAGAGGAACAGATATGGTCATCACATAAATATTCTAAAAAAAAAAAAATATATCACATCTCATGAACTCAACAGGGTAAACAAGGTTGACTTAAGTCAATTGCTGCAATGACGTTACCTTTGCCTTTTGTGCTTTAGGGACTGTTGAACAGATAATAGTTACTGTTTTGAATTGGAGAGAAGTTCAGGATTCGAACCCGAAAATAAGAGGATGCGAAAATTGCAGATCACCTCGCAATAATCTTTCTTTTGTAATTTGACGCTCTTTAAGATAGTCTGGCGTTAGACAGAATAAACACTGTAGAGTACTCGTATGTCACAGCGCATTAATCATTCGAGAAAGGCTCAAACCCTTCGCATTTCTTAATCGTTTGGTGCTAACCAGGATGAAATGCAAAAAGTACGCCACCTTTATGAACGTGCTCGAATTTGAAATAGCTTTTAGTTAAAAGATGTGTGATTTTTTGTTCTGCATTGCTTCACTTTTGGAAGAGGCTTGAGGTTAGGATTATCACGACTGAAAGTAAAAAGGGTAAAAGGTGAGATTGTCATAAATACAATAACAAGGAACGCTCGTATAATAATGCTTTTTCTGTCATATTACATTTTATGTGTTTAAGAATATGCGTTTGAGTGAGCGCGCCTCCAGGCCTTGCAATGAAAATAGATCTAAACAATACATAATCAGATTAGTATATAAAGTGAGATAAAAGAAATAACGAGAGAGGAATATGGAAACATCGAAGAACAAGAGGGAGAATGAGGTTAAATAACAAAAAAAAATAAAAAAAAATAAAATAAAAAAAAAAGCCCAAGAACGGCGGACTTCTGCATGAATCCTAAAAGCCAAATTCATCTTTCGGTTTAACCTTTGGCATCCCAGAGCAAAGTCGTAAGACCAAAGTAATTTCTTGCCAAAGGATGCTGCCAGCCGAAGTTTGTCAAGGGAAAACAATTTGCAAGTTTCATGAGCGTACGCAGAAATATGTCAAGTTTCCTTGAAGAGGTTGGGAGGGGGGGGTCAGATCCCCTGTGATTCCTTTGCCGAAGATAGTGTGCGACATTCCAGGAGTATAATAAAGAAGGGCATCACAAGAGAGACCACGCCACGATAGAGAGCATTTCTCTCTCTCTCTCTCTCTCTCTCTCTCTCTCTCTCTCTCTCTCTCTCTCTCTCTCTCTCTCTCTCTCTCTCTCTCTCTCTCTCTCTCTCTCTCTCTCTCTCTCTCTCTCTCTCTCTCTCTCTCTCTCACTCTCTCTCTCTCTCTCTCTCTCTCTCCTCTCTCTATATCTCTCTCTCTCTCTCTCTCTCTCTCTCTCTCTCTCTCTCTCTCTCTCTCTCTCTCTCTCTCTCTCTCTCTCTCTCTCTCTCTCTCTCTCTCTCTCTCTCTCTCTCTCTCTCTCTCTCTCTCTCTCTCTCTCTCTCTCTCTCTCTCTCTCTCTCTCTCTCTCTCTCTCTCTCTCTCTCTCTCTCTCTCTCTTTCCTTTTATCCTGTTCTGTTGTTGTTGTTGTTTTACTGTGGACCCAATAACACAGGCAGACTGCCAAAACTAAGATTTGTCAATGGTCCCCACCATTTCCCAACGATAGCACTTTTCCAGATTTCGCACACGCGGCATGTGTGTATTTGTGTTTGTATACATGCGTTCATGTCTGGATATGTGCACGTTTGGTCGTATGCGTGTTTGTACATTTGTGTGCGTGTATGTGATACAAGCGTTTAAGTGTATGAATTTTCGTGTCTGTGAATATTTACATTTACTCTACTTGTGTCTTTCCACAAGTATAATTATATTCTGTCATTTGGAAATTGGTATGTTATAACACATTTGTAAATGTTCACTATAAACCCACTATCGGAGAAATAATAACGGAAGTACAGGGAAACTGTATATTTCGACTACTATCTGTAGTCCTCTTCTGCTGAAGAGGACTGCAGATAGTAGTCGAAATATACAGTTTGCCTGTACTTCCGTTATTATTTCTCCGATAGTGGGTTTATAGTGAACATATTCTGTCATGTCTCTGGTTTCCTGGAGTGAAATACGTATTAAGGTGAGATTAACCCATAAGTGGGGACAGTGCTGTATACATTCATAGAGGAGGATAAATAATGAACTTCACCAGTCCACCACCGACGAGCCATCTCTTTATCTCTCTCTCTCTCTCTCTCTCTCTCTCTCTCTCTCTCTCTCTCTCTCTCTCTCTCTCTCTCTCTCTCTCTCTCTCTCTCTCTCTCTCTCTCTCTCTCTCTGGAACAAGCTACCAAAGGACGTGGTAAACAGTTCCTCTGTGGAACAGTTCGAAAGTCGATAAGATAAGCTGATT
>NC_134780.1:46947291-46952291 GCF_046742065.1 Oratosquilla oratoria | reverse complement strand
AATATGACGTACCGAAAAACCAAGAGTGCATTTTGCACCAATTCCGAATTCCGACGGAGCAATGCCATTTGTCTTCAGATACGACAAAACTTGTAGTTTTTGTTACAAGATTAAACACCTCAAAGCTAATCCGAGAACAGGTCCTGAGGAATGATTACAGAAACAACCACAAAGGCAATCAAAAGGTATATATAAAATGTAAAGCAAAATACGATCTTCATTTACAGAGCAAATAAGAATAGCCGCGTCATCTTCTCACAATTTCTCATCCATTTGCAACCATTCTCTATTCACATCTATTTTCGCACTCTCCCTTCCTTGGTCGACAGACATTCATCTTGCATTCAATACCCCGTTTCACACCGACCATCCACTTTATTATTGGTCCTCCCCTCAAATTCCTTCATTCAGTATGAGAGTAAAAATAATCCTAAATCAATTTCACTTCACATATGAAACAAAGGCAGAAATGTATATGAAGCAACAGCAGGCCAAGTTATTGCTTAGTGGATCTATGACGTCATATCATCTTTGCATTGTAGCGCGCACAGGTCGCCACCAGCTTGCGCCTCTCTTGAAATATAGAAACGTACCATTGACATTTACTGATGTGAACAAGGACTGATTTATAAGTCGTACAAGTCATAAACAAAAGATGTCATAGTTTATGAACAATATTATTCCCGGTTGATGCCTGTTGGCTGTTGTCGGCTAGCATGGACAATCCGTGACTATTCATCATAGGCCGTGTATTCATGACGTACATATATTAACTATCATGGTCTGTTTCGAGCTTTAGTTTATGCAATTATTTCATATATAAATAAACCTTACATACCGGAGAAGGTAAATTAAGACGAGTATCTCTCTCTCTCTCTCTCTCTCTCTCTCTCTCTCTCTCTCTCTCTCTCTCTCTCTCTCTCTCTCTCTCTCTCTCTCTCTCTCTCTCTCTCTCTCTCTCTCTCTCTCTCTCTCTCTCTCTCTCTCTCTCTCTCTCTCTCTCTCTCTCTCTCTCTCTCTCTCTCTCTCTCTCTCTCTCTCTCTCTCTCTCTCTCTCTCTCTCTCTCTCTCTCTCTCTCTCTCTCTCTCTCTCTCTCTCTCTCTCTCTCTCTCTCTCTCTCTCTCTCTCTCTCTCTCTCTCTCTCTCTCTCTCTCTCTCCCTCTCTCTCTTTCTTTCTTTCTTTTTTTTGGGGGGGTGGAGGGCGGGGATGGTCAGATTAGGTTAGGCTAGGTTTCCAGTGTGAATAGTGTACTTATGCATAGCTTTAGTGATTATATTTATGCGTACATCTCTATTTAGTTGTATTAACGTAGCTTAGACTTGTAGAACATAAGGATTTCAATTTTGTTTTCGTTTTTTTTTATTATTATGCATGAGGGCTAGAGCGCTGAGTGTAGGCGTTTAGTCCAGTTCAATGTTGTTCTTCGTCTGAAGAGCTTTTTGAGCTATCATGTGATTAACCATTCTTAGCAAATAGGAATTTGTTTGCGGTGTTGTGATGGCTGCATGCGCCTTGGCGTGACCTTTGCTGTTGTTCTTGATGTAACAAAGTGTTTGATAGAAATGGGATGTACGTGTTTATGGCCAAGGGTCAATTTATGTTCGTGATATTTCTTGACGCTTGGTTCACGTAATATCTGGAACATCTGGAACATCTGGAATATCTGGAACATCTGGAACATCACGCAATATCTGGAAAATTTTGCTGTTTATTCTCGTTTTGAGTTACACTTTTGGTGATGTTCTGAGGTGTGGTACTGGACTGAGGAGTCTGAAGTTACTAAGCTCTGCGATGAGACGGGATACGCTTTCTGGCACACATCGGATTGTAGTGTTTTGTGAGGCGTTTTGGAATTAAATTCCTACGCGGCCTTTTATGATGTTAAAAACTTGAACTACTTCGATGATATCAGATATGGACGAATGTTTAGAGTGGAGGAGTTACTGTTTGTATATGAAGTCTATCCAATTGGTTTTGGTATCGGAAGGGAATGATGATTTAGATACATGTATTAATATGTGCATACGTAAGTCTACGAGTGAAGTGCATAGACCGTTGAAAATCGTTTTGTGTGGTGTGTGTGTGTGTGTACTGATCTATGATGATGAGAGGGCAGAGTTGTTCAAAATATGGAAATTGCATTGTTTCTCACTATATTTTTCCGACTGTGTGAATTGATGGCGAGTGTTCAGGAGGGATATGTCAATGGTATTGTGTGACCTGCGGTATACAAAATATTTCATTTGCGTTTGCGTTTTGTCTATTATGTCTTCGTAGTCTATGTCTTCGTCTCTGTACATCATGAAATCACCAACTTGAGGATCAAAACGATTCAATGACCATAGCTTTGTTTCTTTGATGAAATATATATGTCTTGTGAATGTTTGAAGTGTTTAGATTAAGCGCATTTTGTTCTGATGCCATTTGTATTTACTTGTAGAATTTTCAAGTCACTTGGGTTGCGTGGTTATGTATTTGGTGACGGCATAGGCTGTGTATATATAATATCGGGCTGCAGAAGTAAGTCATTTTGTGATTCACTACGTTCTTGGATCATGTGTTGTACTCGTGATCGACAGCTATTATCCTTCAGGTGAGAGTTGAGATCTCGTATTGTCCGATTTATAGTTAATGTTATGACTTTACGCATGTCACAAATATTCCTTTGCTCAAGGGGAACAGTAATGGTTTACAGTATTGTAATGGTTTCCCTGTTCTGAGCGGGGTTTCATCTATTGTTTTGTAACCCTCGATGCCAACTACTTCATCATCACGTATTAGATAGAGAATTATAAACCCTTTTCTCCCTCATATTTAGGATAAATCAGTCACTAAAATTGGGATGGAGGGGGGATATCCTTACCTTCAGAATATTACCTAAAAAAAAAAAAACCTCCTTTCATCATTTACTACACCTCCATCACTAAATTTTAAAGATTTAAATGTTCAAAATACTTGAAACACTTTAAAAAGAAAATATCCCTTAAATGAGAGAATTTCTATCACCTTTGCATATATCCATTCCGTGTGATGCCACAATCCACAAGCCATTTATATAACCTTTGTCATCTCCATTACTCATTGTATGTGGCTTTTTCTTTTGTTTT
This sequence comes from Oratosquilla oratoria, assembly GCF_046742065.1. Classification (NCBI taxonomy): domain Eukaryota; kingdom Metazoa; phylum Arthropoda; class Malacostraca; order Stomatopoda; family Squillidae; genus Oratosquilla; species Oratosquilla oratoria. The sequence goes on along the minus strand of NC_134780.1, from coordinate 46,949,182 downwards.
TGAAGCAGAAGAATTGAAAGTATCAGTGAGATCATAAATCATATATATATATTTCTGATCTACTATACATTTATATATATATATATACATATATATATATATATATATACACACATATATATATATGTATACATACATATATATATATATATATATATATATAGGTATATACATATAAATATAAATATATGTACATATATATATATATATACATATATATATATGTATATTTATATATATAATATACATATATATGTATATGTATATATATATATATATATATATATGTATATATATGTATATATATACATATATAGATATGTATATATATATATATATGTGTGTGTGTGTGTGTGTGTGTGTGTGTGTGTGTGTGTGTGTGTGTGTGTGTGTGTGTGTGTGTGTGTGTGTGTGTGTGTGTGTGTGTGTGTGTGTGTGTGTGTGTGTGTGTGTGTGTGTGGTGTGTGTGTGTGTGTGTGTGTGTGTGTGTGTTTTATGTGTGTGTGTGTGTGTGTATGTATATATATATATATATATATATATACATATAAATACACACATGTATATATATCTATCTATATATCTATATATATATATATTTATATTGTATTTATATTCATATATATATCTATATTCATATTGATATCTATATTTATATCTATTTTTGTATTTGTATTTATATTTATATTTATATTTATATTTATATTCATACTCTTATTTATATTCATATTTATATTTATATTTATATTTATATTTATATTTACATTTACATTTATATTTATATTTGTATTCATATTTATATTTATATCTATATTTACATTTATATTTGTATTTATATTTATATCTATATTTATTTATTTATATTTATATTTATATTTATATTTATATTTATATTTATATTTATATTTATGTTTATATTTATATTTACACTTAAATTTGTATTTATATTTATATTTACATTTATATTTATATTTATATTTATATATATGTTTATATCTATATTTATATATATATTTATATTTATGTTAATATTTATATTTATATTTATATTTATATTTATATTTATATTTATATTTATATTTATATTCATATTCATATTCATATTTATATTTATATTTATATTTATGTTTATATTTATATTTATACTTATATTTATATATGAGAAATTCCAACTGTTCTTTGTGTTTAGCTCATATATATGTACATATATATATATATATATATATATATATATATATATATATATATATATATATATATATATATATATATATATATATATATATACGCATGAAAGAATCACAGAAATGCTTGGCTCATAAGAGTTGCAACCTTTACTATGTCTCGTTGAAGATCATGGGCGCCTCTTACTTCAATCGACATGACGTCATGTCTCGGTAGTGAATCTTGCTTCCAGTCAATTGGATATAGTTAATTAGAAGTCACAATAGATAAAAACTATTCACCACATATGATATACAAGAATCACACCACATATAGCATTCACTTAATAATGGGATTATAATCACAACACACCCCTGGATATGGTGATATGACACCACCACAAGCATACATTTCCTTCGTTTCATTTGTCTGAGATATGGTGCTGAATTGAGGGAGACGCGTTTTTTTTTTTTTACAAACTTCAACACAGTAACATAAAGTCCAATAAAACATTCATGGACAAATGCCCTTACTGTTCAGAATTGCGCATCTTTTACTAGGCTGTAAAAGTCGAAGAATCCTGGACCCCTTTATTAAGATTTCATCAACTGTTGCTGACCTATTCATTCTCTGTAAATTTTTCAGTAATGGCTTAATTCTCCCTTCTGTCCTCATAAACCTTATAACAAATCTTAGTCCTCAAAGATAAATGTCTTTTTCAATTTTA
>NC_134780.1:46939791-46942291 GCF_046742065.1 Oratosquilla oratoria | reverse complement strand
TGCTTTCTTCTTCCCTCCTTCCTTCCTTCCTTCTTTCCTTCCTTCCTTCCCTCCCTTCTTCCTTCCTTCCTTCTCCACTTTGCTTGCTTGCTTTAGTCCCTCCCTCCCTTTATTCCTTCTTTACTGCCTTCATTCCTTCGTTCCTTCCTTTCTCCCTTGTAAAAGATTTAATTTCCTTTCTTTTATGTAAGTGCTCAGTCAATAACTTACACTTCATCGTGTATTGTATACATTCTCTAGAACTTTCTCTTTTCAACTTCTTTTTACCTTCATCCTTTCATTCTTTCCTTTCTTCCTTCCTACCTTTTCTCTTTCCTTCCTTCCTTCCTTCCTTCCTTACTTCTTTCCTTTCTTTCTTTTTCTCCAGTTGACAATGTTCTCATTTCTCTACTTTCTCTTTTCTCTCTTATCTTAATCTTCTTTTATTTTCTCCTTTCTTTTCCTTTCTTTTTTATATTTCTCTATTTTTCTCTTTCTTTGTCTTTCTATTTTCTATTTATTTAATCCTCCAACTATCATTCTCTCTCACTTTCTTTCTTTTTGCTCTTCTCTCTCTCTCTCTCTCTCTCTCTCTCTCTCTCTCTCTCTCTCTCTCTCTCTCTCTCTCTCTCTCTCTCTCTCTCTCTCTCTCTCTCTCTCTCTCTCTCTCTCTCTCTCTCTCTCTCTCTCTCTTCTCTCTCTCTCTCTCTCTCTCTCTCTCTCTCTCTCTCTCTCTTTCTCTCTCTCTCTCTCTCTCTCTCTCTCTCTCTCTCTCTCTCTCTCTCTCTCTCTCTCTCTCTCTCTCTCTCTCTCTCTCTCTCTCTCTCTCTCTCTCTCTCTCTCTCTCTCTCTCTCTCTCTCTCTCTCTCTCTCTCTCTCTCTCCTCTCTCTCTCTCCTCTCTCTCTCCTCTCTCTCTCTCTCTCCTCTCTCTCTCTCCTCTCTCTCTCTCTCTCTCTCTCTCTCTCTCTCTCTCTCTCTCTCTCTCTCTCTCTCTCTCTCTCTCTCGCACTCATATGAAATAACATTGGTGTTCTGCTACAAATATCTTATTGCATTTTGTTCTATTTTGTTGTATCGTACTCCTTTATTTCGTCCTATTCTTTTCTATAATATCAAATCCCAATATGTAACATTCCATTACAATGCATACCGATGCATAGGTTTTACATGGTATTATTACATTGTATTTCATCATGTTGTATTCTTTTGCGCTGTATTCCATTGCGTAATACACTATTTTGTATCACTATACTACAGTATATCATCGTACAGTATGGTCTACCACGTAACTCCGTATAAAACAATGAATAAAAAAATAAAATAGAAATTAATATTTGAAGGATTTCCATGGCACCCATTCGGACCAGAGTCACGAAGTATTCTTTCATTATAGGAAACTAATTCATATTCGAAAAGGAATTCTAATCATTCTTAACGTTTATTATCCCTACTTTCTATCTCTATCACCTCTTTTCGAATCAATATTGTCTCTAAAGAGAGAACTGTTGTTTATCCTTGATAGAATATTAATACGTAATGACATCTACATTTTTTTGACGTCATAATTTTTACTCTGCTGTGAAGAGCGAAAGCCTCACCATATATCCAAAAGTACATTATACTCTAAAAGTACATTATACTCTAACTGTTGTTTATCCTTGATGAAATAATAATACGTAATGACGTCATCTATATTTTTCTGACGTCATAGTTTTTACTCTGCTGTGAAGAACAAAGGCCTCACCATATATCCCAAAGTACATTATATTCTCATATGTTTTGCCACAGGAATATTCGACCAAAACTTCCAGTTCCCTAGCACAAGGTGAAAGTACATTTCCAAGCAGTCTGGAAAAAAAATCATAAAGAAAAAAATAATAATACCATTTCCAAATCATTTGGCGCCGTCATATTGAAATGTCCCTCCCCTTGCCTCATTAGCAAGGCACCTCACCACACATTATATATCAACAGGACCTGCATAACGCCTTTTTTCAGTTTTTTTGTTTTTTTCTAACGACGCCCTTCTACTATCTTCGTCATATCTATAATTCTCTATCTCCATATGCACAAGACCGTTTCCAAACACGTTGAGTTATATACGATTCTAGTTTTATCAATCCTTTTGTTTCTAGAATATTGAGAATTCTAGGAGAACACAGTTAATAGAGTTCTGGCCTAGTATGAGAACAAATGAGATGTTCTTTTTTTCAGTTGATTAATGATTTTCCATCATTCAAAACAGTTTGAATTATTTAGAATTTGTTCATATTAGAAAACATGTCATAAGTTTCCGTACAAACAGTATTCATATTTTATCATCAATAAGCAGCACTTGTAACCTTGAAGAAAATATTGCGCAGAAGAGTTGGAGTCATAGACACACACACACACACACTCACACACACACACACACACACACACACACACACACACACACACACACACACACACACACACACACACACACACACACACACACACACACACACACACACACACACACACACACACACACAC
>NC_134780.1:46929791-46934791 GCF_046742065.1 Oratosquilla oratoria | reverse complement strand
GTGTGTGTGTGTGTGTGTGTGTGTGTGTGTGTGTGTGTGTGTGTGTGCGTGTGCGTTTGTGCGCGCGCGAGCGCGCAAAAATGTCTTTCTTGCAATAACAGTAAAAGAAGTATGGGTAACATGATGGGTCAAGTTTGATTGTCCGCAAGAACGCATGTATGGTCGTTGTTCCTCGTTTCATTAACATTCCGTTGTGACGATACGTAAGGCATTATTGGCCCAACATTACACAGATACTTCCCAGATTCCGACGCAAGCGTGAGAGGAGATCTAATCGTTAGTGGTCGTTGAGACCTTTGGAACCAGAAGGACCAAAGGGTCTTCCAATAATCAACCTTTCCATCCTTTTCTAGAGGGGTTAATCCCAAAGGTATTAAATTTTATTCACCTTGATTAACCCCTTTGCAATGATATCACACTTTACAGATATCACCCTTACCAATGATCATTTTCTTCTTTTTCTTCTTACGGTGGGAGAGTGTCTCGCGTTGAAGATATTTAAAGTCTTTCTTCTTTTGATACTTCGGTTTTGTGACACTTTACAGACTTCTTTATTACCAATACCAGTTTAGGACTTCGAACCCAAAGATTTTATTACATCTTGACTCTTGTTTCCTTTTGTATAGTTTACCTTACAATTTTTTTTCAAACTAATGGCAGATAGTTTTATGAGTAACTAATGATCAATTAGGTTTTTTACTTATTTCCTTTATTATTCTTATATCAGTCTTATCACCTTTGTATGTACGAGGGTCTACTTTACCAAATCAAAACTTTATACTGTATTATGATTAATCCAAGTCTATGAGGAATACTCTCCAGTTATTATCAATGATATCCATTAAGTTCTGAGGTGTTTTATTGAATGAAAATACTTTCATCTTTAACTAAATACTTCAGCTACTGGTCTATGAACATTTTGTAGTGATGAATGTCTAATGGTATATCAAGAACAAAAACAAAGAAGTCCATCACGGAAATGAATTAATTATTGCTACTCCATATTCGCTGGCCGAACGGGCTAGAGCGTCGCTATTTGCGGCGGTGGTAGAGGTGACGGCAGTTCAAACTCTGCCACCTGTGAGTTGGACCAAGGTCATAGTTCATTAGATTCCACGCTTTAAAGAAGGGGACACCATCCTAGCCGTTTCGTAACATTAAACTGAATTAGCATCATCTCTACTCCATACAATTTGGATCTGTTACAGTACATATACAATATATGTATATATATATATATATAAATATATATTCAAACACATTCAAACTCCTTCTCTCTTCTTCTCTTATGTTCCACGTTTCTGCCCCATACAGTGCTGTTGGCACAATCACTCCTTCATACAGTCTCCTCTTCGCATCCATTCCCAAATGTCTATTCCTCATTACACTCTTTAAACCACCAAGGCATTTACTCGCTTCTCTCAATCTACATTCTACCTCCACCTTCACTCCACCTTTTCCTGCTACACTTGCACCCAAGTATCTAAAACTATCCACTTCCTCCAGTCGCTCTCCCTTAATGTTCACTTCCAGTCTACTGCCACTTTCACCCCTTGTACATCTCATCACCTTACTTTTACCCACCTTTATCTTTAGCTTTCTTCTATCACATACTCTCCCAAACTCTGCCACCAGCTTCCTCAATCCCTCCTCTGACCCTGCCACAAGCGCAGTGTCGTCCGCAAACAACAGCTGGCTCACCTCCCACCTTTCTCCATTTTCTTTAACCATCTCCAATCCCTGACTCACTACCCTAGCATTCACCTCTCGCACCACCCCATCCATGTATAAGTTGAACAGCCAGGGCGACATAACGCATCCTTGACGAAGTCCCACCTTTACTTCAAACCACTCACTCTCTCCATTTCTAATCCTAACACATGCTCTACTACTCTTATAAAAACTCTTGACAGCTCCCAAAAGCTTTCCTCCTATCCCATAAATCTGCATAACCTCCCACAGTGCCTTTCTGTCTACCCTATCATAAGCCTTTTCCAGATCCATAAAAGCCCAAAAAACATCCTTCCCCTTTCCTTTAGCTTTCTCACATATCTGTCTTACCACAAAGATCTGATCTACACAACCTCTACCCGTCCTAAATCCACACTGTTCCTCACCAATTACTCCTTCTGTTCCTCTCCTAATCCTCTCAATTAAGATCCTCCCATAAGCCTTCCCTACTACACTCAACAGGCTAATCCCTCTGAAATTACTACATTCTCACTTGTCCCCTTTTCCCTTGTAAAGAGGAACTATACAGTTTGAATGTGTTTGAGATGAGGTGTCTGAGAAGTATGGTGGGGGTTACTAGGCTGGATAGAGTGAGAAATGAGGAGGTGAGGAGGAGAACAGGGGTGAAAAAGGATTTGGGAGATAGGGTTGATGAAAGAATATTAGGATGGTTTGGACACATGGAAAGAATGAGTGAAGAAAGACTAGTAAAAGAGGTATGGAAGGCAGATGTGGAGGGAGTGAACATGAGGGGACGTCCTAGGATGAGGTGGATGGATGGGGTGAAGGGGGCTTTGGGGAAGAGGGGAATGTCTGTTGAGGAAGGAAGGGAGAGGACGGAAGACAGAGGTGAGTGGAGAATGGTTGTATATGGATGATGTTGTGATTGCATGAGGAGAAATGGGCGGGGGGTGGGGGGTGGGGTAGTATGTGTGAGTAAATTTTGACGCAGCCCGAAGGGATTTCTCCCCGTCCTCGCCTTATATGCAAAGGGGGACGGAGAGGGGGTCGCCGATTAAATTAAGCGGCCTTGCTGTGGATGTGCTGTGTCTTGCGACACTGCTTCTGACCCAGGGCGGTGGGCAGGGTGCAGGGATGACCCGTCATCCAGGAGGTGCTCAGATGAGAGGAAGGGTGGGAGGGATGTGGAGTGTATTTGGGGATGTAATGGGTGGGAGTGTTTTTGTGCCTTTCCCTTTTTGGCTACCTCCCTTGGAAGGGGGAAAAAGCCTTGGTATATTTATGTATGTATATATATATATATATATATATATATATATATATATATATATATATATATATATATATATATATATATATATATATGTACATATATATATATATATGTATATGTATACATATATATATATGTATATATATGTATGTATATATATATATGTATATATACATATATATACTTATATATATGTGTATATATATATGTATATATATGTATGTATATGTATATATATATATATATGTATATATATGTATGTATATATATATATGTATATATACATATATATATATATATATATATATATATATATGTATATGTATATATACACGAAGAAAATAAACGCTAGACTCGCCGAAATAAGTTTATTCCTACGTTTCTAACCCTGTCCGGTGTTCGTCTTCAGGGATAGACAAATATAGCAAAGTGAATCAATATAAAGGAGGCATGCGTGCCACCCTGGGAAAGGTCTCCCAAGGGACCGCTGCTCGTTGCAATTGACCGGGCCTGTGTCAATAGATCCGTCAACTTGAACTCCATATACGAGGGCACTAGGGACAGGCTGGACAGAAGGCGTCTGACGCGGCAGTGATGTGTTGTCCCTCCTATAGGTTGATGTATCGCTTTTACCTTTTCCCCCACCCCACTTTGTGATTGTGTCACCTCTGGGTCTTTTTACTTACCTCCGGAGCACGTCCTGGATTTTTGTTTTTAGGCGAACAATGTGTTATATTGAACTAGCTGGAGGATTTTGTCTGCTAGGTTTCTTTATTGGTATTCATGCGCTGCCTCTCCTTTGTATGTGATTCTTGATTTACTCCATTGGACTATTTTGATTCTTTTGTTATTTTATTTATTCTTTATATTCATTTATTCCTCTATACTTATATTTACGGATTATGTATACATGTGAGTATGGGCATTTGTACATCTATGTGTGTTTTATTAATATGGGACTTTTGTGAACTGGCATCCAACCTGGTGATGAATGTACTGTCTGGCGAGCAACGGTATTTTGGGATACCTTTCCCAGGGCGGCACGCATGTCCCTTTATATTGATTACCTTTCCTATCTTTGTATATCCCTGAAGACGAACCCCGGACAGAGTTCGAAACGTAGGAATAAACTTATTTCGACGAGTCCAGCGTTCACTTTCTTCGTCTATACAAGGGTTCCTAAACTCCAGCTCTTCATGAATATATGTATATATATATATATATATATATATATATATATATATATATATATATATGTGTGTGTGTGTGTGTGTGTGTGTGTGTGTGTGTGTGTGTGTGTGTGTGTGTGTGTGTGTGTGTGTGTGTGTGTGTGTGTGTGTGTGTGTGTGTGTGTGTGTGTGTGTATAAACACGCAAATAGATAAATAAAAACTAAGAAATGAATAAGTAAGTGGATAGATGAGTGAATTGATAGATGAATATAAGACAATTAATAAAGAAAGAAAAATAAACGAATAAATAAATGTATTGATAAATAACCAAATAAATGAATAAATAGATATATAAACAAACAAGTGGATAAATACATAAATCAATCATTCAATTAATCGATCGATCAACAAATAAATTAATAAGTAAATAGATATAAAAATTAATAGATAGATGAATAAGTAAATGAATAGATAAATAAATAAGTAAAATGTTCACAGTGAATGAGAATCAGACAAGAAACAAGTGGTCTCAAACTGCCAGGATATAGATTTAATTTGGAAGTAGGTAGAAACAGCTTCGCCAACCGTGTAGTTCATGAATGGAATAAACTTCTTGCAGAGGCACTGCAATGCAGTTCAGTTCGAAGCTTTAAGATTCGTTTAGATAAACACCTGAGCAAGATGTTGTAATATCTATCATTTATTTTATATTATTTGTTTATTTGTTTTGTTATCATTTGCCTGTTTGTTTATTATTACTTGCTTGATTCTCATTTATTATTAGTTCTATGTCAATTTATTTACTATTTATCTGTGTGTTATAACTATGCATTATTGGTGTATTTTATTTATTATTACTTACAT
>NC_134780.1:46919791-46922291 GCF_046742065.1 Oratosquilla oratoria | reverse complement strand
ATACTTGAAAACATTCAAATCAAAGAAATGGAGACTGGAGATATGGGTGAATGACGATGATGAGGGGTTTGTAAATTTGTCAAAGAAAATGCATCACAAGGCTTGAGAGTACGCAAGAATTTAGAATATATTATTTTCATATAATCCTCAAATATCGTTCAAAAATATAAACAGATTAAAAAGGGTACCGCAGCAAGTTACAAAAATTAAACAAAGCATCATAAATTAATACAGAACCCAGAGGAATATGTAAACCTATTTTACCTAGAAATAGAACTAAATCAAAATAGAAACGAACACAGGAGAGATACTTAATGCAAGTCTTCAAAATCTTCAACTAAACTGATAGCATATGAATAGGTATTGTTTTCACAAAAGCTGCTAACCAGGTACAAAAAATAATTTTTTTATGACAAAGATTTAATCTAGGAGTAGGTGGAATTTTTTTTACCAACTACGTTGTCAATGAATAAAATAAATGTCATACATTCACGAACCTCTGGCTGTAAATACGGAAATCTGGAGTTAACGTCGAAGTTAAGCTGTGTAACAGGACATAAAACTAGTTTAATTGTATGTCGGGTAGTGAGACTCTAACCTCGAAAAGCACGAATGACGAATCAGCAAGAGCCGTTCGTGAGTGTTTTTGTGGATTATACGATATAACAGGCCATAATTTAGATCGTCTTATCAATACACTTGCTCGATCTTCTACTGAACAGGGTCTCTTTTAAGTTGAAGAACATTGTTGTTAGCTAGAACAACTTCTTGAATTTCTTTGGTTAGTTCCCATGCGAAGGGGTTTCCCCAAGTTAACTAAGGTTACCCAGAACAGAAGAATTTTAAACGTCTCGAATTAATTTCAATCCATTTTAATTGTTATTCAAGTTGTTTTAATTGATATGACTACTTAATCCCTTACTGCCCTGGAGTTGCTTCAAAGTAGAAAAAAATGGTCTGTTAATTAAAACAAATTTCTTGAATGACGCCATTTCATCCCGATGTTGAGTAAGGGCTTAATGCAAGCGGTCCAACTAGGATGTCTGTCTTATCGTCTTCTGCATAAAAGTTCTTCAGAAGTAACCAAAACTACTTGGTAGTTGCCAAATGCACCACAAACTGGGTACGGTGTTCTGAACAAGGTTAATTGAAATAGCCTAATTGAAATTGATGCCCAACTCCCCAGCAGAATGATTAGTCCGTGAACTAATTCGTTCTGTTTTGAAGGGTCGCGGCGGAGTGACGAGTACGGTCCTCGCCTTGTAAGAAGCAAACCGCTCTGGTGGGGGTTCGAATCCCAGCAGAAGAGTTTATTTCCAAATGTCAAATTGACACAAACACTTGTCGGAAGACTTGCCTGTATAAAGGATTTGATGAAATACAGTACATACCACGTTCCACCCGAGTGCCCTCGGCAGAATGATTAGTCCGTGAACTAATTCGTTCTGTTTTGAAGGGTCGCGGTGGAGTGACGAGTACGGTCCTCGCCTTGTAAGAAGCAAGCCGCTCTGGCGGGGGTTCGAATCCCAGCAGAAGAGTTTATTCCCAAATTATTATTATTATTATTATTATCATTATTATTATTATTATTATTATTATTATTATTATTATTATTATTATTATTATTATTATTATTATTATTATTATTATTATTATTATTATTATTATTATTATTATTATTATTATTATTATTATTATTATCATTATTATTATTATTATTATTATTATTATTATTATTATTATTATTATTATTATTATTATTATTATTATTATTATTATTATTATTATTATTATTATCATTATCATTATTATTATTATTATTATAATTATCATAATTATTATTATTATTATTATTATTATTATTATTATTAATATTATCATTATTATTATTATTATTATTATTATTATTATTATTATTATTATTATTATTATTATTATTATTATTATTATTATTATTATTATTATTATTATTATTATTATTATTATTATTATTATTATTATTATTATTATTATTGTTATTGTCATTATCATTATCATTATTATTATTATTATTATTATTATTATTATTATTATTATTATTATTATTATTATTATTATTATTATTATTATTATTATTATTATTATTATTATTATTATTATTATTATTATTATTAATATAACTAATATCATTATTATTATCATTATTATTATTATTTTTTAACTTCATCCATCCACCAGGATAACAGCCAGCATCGGTTATCTTATTCAGTTCCCACAATCGAGGCCCCCATGAAATTATCACTTTCATAAGTATTCTAGTCAACTTTCCTTCTATTTCATTAGTACAGGATTCATATGAACATCATAATTGAGATATTCACTTAACATTAATGAGTGTGGCTTTCTCTAAATTGAATAAGGCTGCCTTGCGTCAACCAAAAGTAAATCTTTAACCAGCAATTTTTTTTTCAAAATACGGTATTTTGATTGATATGCACATCGTAATCGAGATAAATACGTA
>NC_134780.1:46902291-46914791 GCF_046742065.1 Oratosquilla oratoria | reverse complement strand
CTCTCTCTCTCTCTCTCTCTCTCTCTCTCTCTCTCTCTCTCTCTCTTTCTCTCTCTCTCTCTCTCTCTCTCTCTCTCTCTCTCTCTCTCTCTCTCTCTCTCTCTCTCTCTCTCTCTCTCTCTCTCTCTCTCTCTCTCTCTCTCTCTCTCTCTCTCTCTCTCTCTCTCTCTCTTTCTTTCTCTCTCTCTCTCTCTCTCTCTCTCTCTCTCTCTCTCTCTCTCTCTCTCTCTTCTCTCTCTCTCTCTCTCTCTCTCTCTCTCTCTCTCTCTCTCTCTCTCTCTCTCTCTCTCTCTCTCTCTCTCTCCTTCTTTCTTTATCTATCTATCTATCTACCTGTCTGTCTGTCTATCTGTCTGTCTGTCTGCATGTATGTCTATCTATCTACCTATCTATCTATCTATCTATCTATCTATCTATCTATCTATTTTCTATCTATCTATCTATATATATATATATATATATATATATATATATATATATATATATATATATATATATTTCTACACAGAAATGTAGTAGCACATTTGTAAATTACACACAGGAACCCACTTACTTTTTTGGAAACCAAACTGCAACCGTTTCAAGACTTTTTCCTCATCCCTGTCAACAAAATTATTGCTTTAGTTCGCCTGTGTGTTTCTTCAAATTTTTTCTCCTTTCAAGACCAATTCTTCCGTCAAAAATTCGGTTGCAGTATGGGTTCCAATTTGTCTCCTGTTTTGGCCAATTTGTACATGGAGTATTTTGAGTGTACCCTTTTGCCCAGCATCAAACCGCCCGAAATGATTTGGCTCAGGTACGTAGACGATATCTTTTCGGCGTGGGATGACAGTTGGGGCCCATTTGAAGTGTTCCATGATAAATTGAACCAATTGACCCCGAATCTTAAATTTAAAGTTGAATGGGAAGTAGGACACCAAATCCCTTTCTTGGATATTTTGTTAAGAAGAACTGATGATAATTTATTCTTTACAGTGTACCGTAAGCCCACCCATTCAGGCAGCTATCTCCACTTTTTTAGCAATCACCCTGACAATGTTAAGAAAAGTGTTGCCTCTGGCCTTTTCTTGAGGGCTTTCAGGATTTGCAGTCCTCCATTTCTGGACCATGAGATTGAGGTGATCAAATGTCAACTTGAGAAGTTGGCTTATCCACCTTGGTTTCTGGACCAAGCCCTCAGTAAGGCTAGGGCCAACCAATTTAAAACTTCCGTCCCCTCAAGTTTTCACCGCTCCTTTAAGGACATTCTAAAAATTCCATTTAATAATACCATCAGTTCTTCTACTAAATTGTTTCCTCATGAACGTCTCACTATTGCCTATCACTATCCTAACACCGTGCGTAAGCAAATTGTGAACGTTCAACAAAAACCGAAGGAAGTTGAGTCACCTGGTGTTTATTGTTTGCCCTGCAAAGATTGTGATTTGGTTTACTTGGGTCAAACCGGGAGAGACCTGAACACTAGATTGGCAGAACATAAAAGGTCAATTAGGTATGGGCAAGAAAATTCGGCTGTATTTCTTCATGTCAAAAATAAGAATCATTCTTTCGACTGGGGTAAGGCCAGATTAGTGTTCAAGTCCCACTGCGGTTTCAGGAGGAAAATAGTCGAATCAGCATTAATTGAGGAATGCCCTAATATTAATATTTCTAAAGAGCAGTGGACACCTGACATAATCTCACGCGCAGCAGTAAGCAAGCTGGTGCGGACGCTACATCCTCCCCTCTCCTCACCTCCTCCCTCCTCCGCCACCCCAGTTTGCCCCGCGCCTGAGTGAGGTCAACTGTCCACATCTCTTCTTATTGTAGTTTATAAGTCCCCTCTGTTCTCTATCTTATGTACTTTCCTGAAGTGGGCTACAGTTGATAGCCGAAATATAGGATTTTTCTTTATTCGAAGTTTATTCTTTCTCCGACTGTGGGTTCCTGTGTGTAATATATATATATATATATATATATGTATTATATGTATATGTATATATATATATATATATATATATATATATATATATATATATATATTGCTTTTTAGAGGACTTTTTTGGTGAGATGGTTCGGTCATGTGTCAGCCACCAACTTCCTCTACCTCAGCGGACACTAAGTCCCAATCCCATCAAGCTAACGACCTGTTTCCGACCACCTTCGACCGAAAATCAAGCGATCGGTCGGCGACACAAAACCTATGCAAGGAACTGAAATGGAAAAAGTTAATGTGGTTAATAAGATGAAAATCTATGCACTGGGGACTATTCAGTGTGTGTTTTGATATATATATATCTATCTATCTATCGATCTATCTGTTTATCTATCTTATTACCGACTACCAGCGACTTCCAAAGACTACCTGCAACTTCTGGTCGCCTGTGGTCGGAGACGGGTCATAATCTTGGTGTGACTGAGCCCTTACTATGACCTCTAATGTAATGGTCATTATCAATAGCCTCGATGTAGATTGTTGATCTTCACCCAATGTGAATGAGAAACAAGAATATTCTGTATTGTATTATAATTTACGGTAGAGGAAAAACATCCTCCTTTCTCATCTTAAAGGTAAAACCGAGTCTCCTTTTCTGATTCTTTTAGTTATTTAGACCAAGGTTTGTTTTAAAAATGACTGAAAGAAATGAACATTCAATTTATTGCTCTTGCAAGACTTAAAATTCAGACCAAGCATAACATGGTTCTGGTTGTTTTAGAAGAAAACCACGAGATGTCAATTACATTTCCTTTCTGTTTAATTGATCTTCGCCAAATCTTTGCGTAATCTGAAAACAGAAAATTGGTCAGTATTTAAATAATTTCACATATAACACACTAAGATCATTTATGGGGGTACTGACTGCCTAAGTTTCAGAATCTTCAGTGACATCCTACCCACCATACGCCATTCATTTAAGATTGGACACAAATCTCCATTAAAAAGATAACGCTGATCATTGTTCAATCGTACTATCACTCACTACCATTATGATCCCACCTCATCAATTCGATAGTGCACTCAAGGATAAAAGAGATGGTTTTCATCAAGGAAAAGAATATGATTCACTATAACAGTATACCTCTGTTTTGTTTTTGTTTTAAGAAATCTACAAACGCATCTCTATATACTGAATCGTTTTTTTTATTTATTGCAAGTAATTGACTGACTAAAACCTAGTACGTTAGGAGACCATTACATTCCTGAAGAACGTATAAGAGAGCGTAATTTGACTCAGATTTTGAAAAAAATAAATAAATTAACGAGTCACAAGGTCGTCTCAGACACCGAAGAGAAATCAATAACCAAATGACGAACATATTTTCTGGGTTGTGTTAGATGGAAAGGAAATATTTTCGAGACGGAAGATGATTTCTGAATAATAATTCTTCATTCCTGAACTACCTGTGTTTTATCGATACCGTGTTCCCCTTGCATGCACCAAACATTATTTTTATATGCATTTCATTATGACCATCAAGCAATTTTACCCAGCTTAAAGAAATCACACTTTATACCATTGTTAAAGAAGGTTTTGTGTCCTAATACTTGTCATTTGGCAAAGGATTACACGTCATAACAAGCTTACCTATGGCCAAAACCTTTGTCACATTATGTTCGAAATGTTTAAGCTAATGACCATCACCGATGATTGTGAGTTGATGTTATTTGGTGATTCAAATATACCTAGTTATCAGCATACTCTTTCAGTCGCCTCAGTGTAATCACAGGTGCCACCATCTCTGGGAATATACATATGGCAGTGATCAATGTTTGATGTTTGGTCAGAAAGGGTTGACCATTCATCAACGAGGTGATAAGATTGTAGGAGGTCAAATGAATGAGCTTTTGGTTCGGCGTGGGTAGGTGCAGGGTGTGCGATGCTTTGAATTGGCCACCCTTCCTTATATAGGAAAAAGACCTTTCAATATATATATGCACGTATTTATGTATGTGTGTATGTATGTGTGTATGAGGGGCACTGTCCTAGTCTTGCAATAAGGGGGAGTTTGTGACGTTAAACCATATCATTATTATAATTTTTATCTATTTTTCTTTTATTTATTTATCATCATAATTTGTTCTGCATCTGACCTAGTTATGGACCAAAAGGTCTCCTGTCAGCATGCTCCTCCTTTGTAATCCTTTGTATGTATGTATGTATGTATGTATGTATGTATGTATGTATGTATGTATGTATGTATGTATGTATGTATGTATGTATGTATGTATGTATGTATGTATGTATGTATGTATGTATGTATGTGCGTGTATGTATGTATGCATGTATGTATGTATGCATGTATGTATGTGTGTGTGTGTATGTATGCATGTATGTATGTATGTATGTATGTATGTATGTATGTATGTATGTATGTATGTATGTATGTATGTATGTATGTATGTATGTGTGTGTGTATGTATGCATGTATGTATGTATGTATGTATGTATGTATGTATGTATGTATGTATGTATGTATGTATGTATGTATGTATGTGCGTGTATGTATGTATGTATGTATGTATGTATGTATGTATGTATGTATGTATGTATGTATGTATGTATGTATGTATGTATGTATGTATGTATGTATGTATGTATGTATGTATGTATGTATCAACAAATCACTAAAACGCGTGAATTTAAGAATTCGCAGAAAACCACTTAGGAAATGAGACACTATGATCCGAACATTTTCGTCTTTTCTGACTATTTCAAGGAATACAGAATGATTAAAGGTGATAACATATATACAAAAAAGAAGTAAGCAAGACAGGCATATGTGAGGTCACACAAGACAATTTTTCCGAGTGTATCAATGTCGGGACACACCGTGAACTGCTACATAATCAGCAATTTTCTTAACAATAGAATTATCAAGTTTATATAAACCTAAACTTACGTTCATAATATTATTAAGAGAATGTTTAATCAAACTGGATTCAACAACGTTTCTATCTAGCAGAGAACTACAAGAGATAATTTCTTCAGAATTATTCCAATCAATGGGATGGTTGTGGTCTATAACGTGTACAAAAATCCCACTGGACAATTGACCCGATCTCACACTATACTTGTGTTGATTGATTCTGGTATATAACTCTTTTCCAGTTTGACCAATGTAGTATGTATGTATGTATGTATGTATGTATGTATGTATGTATGTATGTATGTATGTATGTATGTATGTATGTATGTATGTATGTATGTATGTATTTACGCACCTACGTATACATTGACTAGTGACCTTGTGAGGCGACCCAGAATATGTACGTTTACGAGAAGGTCTCGCCAATACATTTATAAAATGGTACCGTGAGAAGACATCATCATTTCAAAGAAGCCACTTAGGATTGGATTCCTTCGTGAGCGACGACTCAGGTGCAAAGAACCTCAAGCATAACGAACTTGAAACAGTGGTCATTGTTCGTCTGCCTGCGACCAAGGCACCGCGAAGTGGAGGGTGGTTCCTGCTGTGTCCAAAACCACAACTCACGGGACGAAAATGGCTTCCAAATGGAGAAAAATGCATAAATTGCCATCTGGAGACCAAATGGACGGGTCGTTGATATGATTTGCATGCAATAGTCGGGTTGTACCGTACGGGTTTTTTTTTTTTTTTTTTTTTTTTTTTTTTTTTTTTTTTTGAGGTCGGACATTGTAAGATTTTGCGTGTGTACCGGTGACCTTTTCACAGTTCAATAGAAACAATATCACTCGGCTGGATGGCTATTAAATTTATCCCTTGTGTTTCGTTCTAGTATTTATCCTCTTACTTTCTTTATTAACAGCCTATTTCATTCAAATCCCTAGCACTCTTTTGCTCAAAAAATGGTTAGATATCCTTTTAAATCCAATTTATTCCCCTCCTTCACCTCCCCCCCAAAATAAAAATAAACTATGCAAAGCTAGTAAAAGATCCTGCTGCAAATTAAAATGTTCTAAAATTATATGGAATTTTGTGATCAGAAGCAAGTAAGTGATGCACAAACAACTCTTTGAACAAGCCTTCAGATCCCTTTAGTGCTAAAATAGTATAGTGAGTTTTACTGTGATATACTTTTTTGACAAATCACACAAAAAAGTTTAATGTAGTTTTTCATATGTGGCAGAACTAGCGTTCTCCATAGTTTATAAAATTGGTTGCTAAGCTTTCTAGAATGAAGATTTTGACGAGAGAACATCATCTAGAACTTGTACTTGCATAGTCAGATTCTACCAGAAGTAATGCAAATTTCACAATAGCTGAATACTGAAAGAAAAAGCTATGTAAATTCTTGAATCACTAAAAGATATTTTCTGTACATAAGTAGAATATTTGATTACATTCCAGTAAATCAGACAGCCATCTCAAACATGCAAGAATAAAGGCAAGTATTAATACCAAGAATATAAAGAAATTAACCAAGGATAAAGTTGATCATCACTGACACCAGGTTATCCTTTGCTGTCTTGAAATGTTTAATGGAACGCATTGCTGCTTTGCCCATGTTATTTTATTTACAAAAATATCTTACATTAAGACAGCTGACGTATACTGTATGACACAGTTTAGTCTGTTCATGCATGTGGCGAGGACATCGAGGTCTTGGAAAGTTTTACATACCTTCTTGATGTAATGCATAACAATGGTGGGTCGGAAGAACTTCGAAGGATTGGCATTGCCCATGGAGTTATGGACTCTCTCTCCCAATCATGAGGACTAATATTCGAATCTTCAAGTCAAATTTGCTCCTTGTCTTCCCGTACGGCTGTGAGACATGGACATTGAAGGCTGGCTTAAAGAGGCGTCTCGATGTCTCTGATACTAAGTGCCTTCGAAGAATCATGTGATATCGCTGTAATGGCGTCGTTAGATACACCTCTCCTGTTGAATATATATATATATATATATATATATATATATATACATATATATATATATTGTATGTATATACATATATATATACATATACATACATATATATATATATATATATATATATATATGTATATATATATATATATATATATGTTGTATATATATATATATACATACATACATATACATATACATATACATATACATACATACATATACATACACATAAACATATACATATACATATACATATATATACATATACATATATATATACACATATACATATACATATATATATATATATATATATATATATATATATACATACATATATATACATATATATATATATATATATAATATATATGTATATGTATATGTATATTTAGATATATATGTATATGTATATGTATATGTATATTTATATGTATATATGTGTATGTATCTATACATATACATATACATACATATATATATATGTATATATATATATATATATATATATATATATATATATTTAGCAATGTACTGGTGGGTGATTTTAACTGTAAGGAGATGAATTGGGAGGTATGGAAGGTAGGTGATAATGGAAGAGGGATATTGCAATGGGAAACACAATAACCCATTGGGTGAAAGACATAACACGAGTAAGAAGAGAAGAAATTCCAACAAGGCTGGAAATACTACTAAAGGAATCTGATATTGTAAGATAAATTAAGTATAATGTAAATCAGAAGAAAGTGACTACATAACGCTTGAATTGTCAAAATATAAAGAGCCAAGAAATTAGCTATACAGACAAGACAGATGATTTTTTTTATGTTTGGTGGATTCGGACACGTGACAGTCACATACCGTCCGAATAAATTTTTTTTTATTATTATTATAGAAATTATGGTTAACAATTAGAAAAACGTTTTCTAAAAAAAAAAAAAAAGTTTTAAAAAAAATTGCATGTAGCAAATGAAAACCAATATATCTGAATTCCCCGAAATATGAATGTACTGCCTGAATATTTTTCAATTTCACACAGCATCTGTTTAATAATGATCAAAATATAGCTTTCGCTATCATCTTTACTTTAAATCCTTCACTTCCAAAGCGATCACACACAACTGAATGAAATACTCTGTCGACAACACAGATAAAGAAGAAGTTCTACACGGTACAGAAGGAGGTTCAATAAGTCATTAAGCTTGCTCATACCATCACTTTCTTCTCCTTTGTATTAAAACGTACATTTTAGCTTCATTCTTCTTCATTGAATTCTACTCCAGTACCTGCTCCTGATAAGCAGCGACGCGTGACTTGAATTTATGGGATTTCGCTTCCTCTGTGTTGTCTTTGCTTCTACATACTGAAAACTAAATCCAACACTTAGGGTGCCAACTTTCTCAGTCCCGGCGACTTTTGTACTGGAATAAAAATAATCTGTCGCCGAAGAGAACAACATTTATAAAATATATTATCGTTTTGACGGAATTATTTACAAAAACACATACACACACACTCTTATACAAATAGAAATAACAATAAGTGATATTAATAAGAAGAGTAATATACTAATAGTACTACTTTTAACAGATACCATTGTTCTTGCCACAATTATGTCTATGGATATCAATGTCTTGAAAGCAACAGAAAACGTTGAAATGTCTAGGGTACTGAAGTTAATGACAATGTTGAGATCATAAAAATGCCAAATTTAGGATCAACAATTTCACCGACTTTGAACTTCAATTCAACATTTTTTCTAGTGGTATTGCTGCTACTATTGATAATAATGTCACTGTTTATACTAATACACGTCGTTGAATGAGATGGCTAATTTTGTATTACAATGCTACTGAGCTGTATCTTCTAACCTCGTTGTGATCTTTCTTTCTTCTTTTTGGATGTGGTGATAACTTCTCGCTAAGTGGCAATCTTTTATGCAGACAAGAAAGTATTGGTAAATTTTCCCTAATCCCAGAATCTCAGCTCTCGAAAGCCTTTTTAATTATGTTTACCTCATAAGGATTTGAGTCTGGAATTATTATTATTTTTTTTTTTCAAAAGTATAGTTGATCGGAAATCTAGCGCTACGTGTTCTAGTTGGACGCCGTGTTCCAGCAATGGTAACTTGCCGCCTATGTTGATCTCAAGAAAGTGTTTGACTCGATTCATTGAGGGCTATTTTGGGATCTGTGGATCCGTAGATTCCTCCAAATACTATTGACCTGATGTTTGGATGTAGTCCGCGAAAGAGTGTTGTAAAATGTGAATGGTATCCGTCTTCATTCTTCTATAAATATCATTACAAAATGTCCATTGGCAATACCGAGGCCACTGACATTGCCATGGCTGATAGTTTTCTACTTCCTGGGAAGCTGTTGGAAATCCTGGTTACAGCCCTCGAGTCACTGCTTAGGAGAAGAAAGACCATTCGGACTTCAGGTCTACTGACCAAAGACCAAGGTCCAGGCGTTTGAACGTTTGCTGAATAACAGACTTTGTGTTCTTGCATGTATCAAGGACATTGAGATCTTGCAAACCTTTGCATATCTTGATAAGGTAGTACTTAACAGTGTTAGGTCATGTCAGGAAGTCGTTTGGTGGACTGGCATGGCCCATGGAGTTATGACCACACTCAACCAGAGAATGGAACGTTATTGGTATCCATGCAAGAGTACTAATATTCAATGTTCGAGTCGCTTGTGCTTCATGTCTTGCTGTACATGTAAGCGAAACTATAAACACCGCCCCGACTCTCCCATCTAGCGTATGTTCCCCATTGACGATGATAATAACTTGGTTTTAATTATACTTGAAAATGTCGTCTAGGAAATACCAGGGCATTCCGTTTTGTCGTGGGCAAAATTGTTTATATTAGTTACCCTACGCGTTTGTCGTCTAAACCCAAGGTTCTCAACCAATTTTCACTCGTATCCCGTACTTATGAATTGCTATTGTTTAGCCTCCTGGAGATGACTTCAACACTAAATTTAATCGTTTTGTATCCACTAACTGCTAGTGACTTTCAACTGGCGGCTCCACTAGTGAACCACCGTGGTCCACTGGGGTTCCATGGACCACAGGTTGAGAACCACTGGTCTAAACCAATCAACCTCATCCTAGGGACACACTCGCTCTGTGATTGGCTAGAAATTACTCAGCCGTAAATAATCTCCTATCTAGAACGTTCTGCCACTTAAAGTCACTCCCTGTGTAGTCCCATGAATTTATGAGAGCCTGTTGAGCCAGAGTAGCTTCCTGCATTTTCATGTACTCGCCCTTATTCATCCTGGCAATCTTCACCCATTGTAACATAATTTCATGGTGTAGATGTAATGTATGACATTATCATAAATTACATAAAATGCAAATACTGTGACGATAAATAAAAGGCAGGCGATCCTTTGTAGTATAGGATCGAATAGGAAGATAGAGATGTTCGTTTGTTCTTTTGTTTACATTCTTGTATATATACTTCTCATGGCGAAAACCAAATAAAGAAGCAAAAGAAGGCCACGTGTTTACTTCAAACAACCACTAATCTGGATACGAAGATGAAATGTGTAGATTATGTCCAACTATAAGATTTATAATTATACTTACCTACCCACAGGTAAGGTGATAATTATGTTAGTGTGAGAATACACCACAAAATCTGGCGACGATGGTGGAATGTGTAAATAATGTCCAGCTACCAAAGTTTATAATTATACTTACCTATCCACAGGTAAGGTGATAATTATGTTCGTGTGAGAATATATAACAAAAACTAGGAACGAGTCAATAGACGGCCCCTCAGGGACCCGACATTGGGTCAAGAGACGACCCTACAAGAAGTAGAAGTACGACCCCTCATGGACTTCACGAGTAGTAAAAATACGACCCCACGAGGCAGTACATAGACGACCCCAAGAGTCACGTGGCTCGAGATCGTGAGGCTGGCACCAAGGACGCTTGGCAAGCTCACGCATCAACAGTACATTGGACAAGATTGTTTTGGATGTTCCAGTATTCCAGGCTTCTGTAATCAAGGAGGAAGCAGCTACAGTTGCCCCAAGGAGAAAGCAGCTGTTGAGAAGGTTTGAATATTACATTGCAATAATTTTGTTGCATATAGCAGGTGTTGAAGTGTAGGAATTTTTTAGTACATTACAGTCAGCCAATACCTCTACAGAGGCAGCCAAAGATGTTTTAAGTGCATATTTCACACCTCAGATTAATATTAGGTATTAGCGATTCCTATTTTGGGAATGCAAGCAAGAGCAAGGAGAATCGTTATATGCGTTTTTCATAAGTTAGCATCATCGTACGGATTTTATGGTTCTAATTATGTTATTATAGATCAGAAGATTATAATGTAACTTCTCGGAGTTTAGGAAGAGAATACTGAAGGAAAATAATTCAACACTAGCCAAGGCACAGGAGACAGACAGAGCGTTAGAAGTTGCCAATACGCAAGCTTGTAATATAGAAGGAAAAACAAGCCTAACACAGCAGCAGGTAAACAAGGTAGCAACTCAAGTCTCGGTAGCTCAGTCGGTAGAGCGTCGGCTTTGTTTCTACGCAAGTCTCGGTTTGAGTCTGGAGACGACTGTCAAAATTATTTGATTGACATCGCCGTCATTGGCGATTCTATTAAGGTAGCAACTGTTCATACCTCGAGGGACAAACCACAGTTTCAGAAATATAAACAGAACCAACCTGACCAGGTAGAGAAAAACAAAGAGTCAGGGAGGTTAGGTAGGTGAAGATGCTTTGGTAAAGAGGGTCATTATCCCAGTGAAATTAGGAAGTGGACAAACAGAGGTAAGGGCAAACCTTTATGATAATGTCACTAAAACAAACATTCCCCTTGCATTACCCATCACTACCCATGGAAAAAAGAAAAAAAAAAAAAAAAAAAAAATCCTCCTGTTCATTTAAATTTGTAGGTCACTAACATGTAAGAGAATTTTGTATCATATAATTTTTGTATTCAAGTTCTCATTTTTTAAGGATGAAAAAGTGTTAAGTATGACAGTGATAAAAACTATGTAAAATGCAAATGCTGTTATGATAGATAAAAAGTAGGCAATCTTTTGTAGTGTAGGATCGAATAGGAAGATAGAGATTTGCTTTTTTTCTGTTGTTTACATTCTTGAATAATTACTCCCCAACGGCGAGAACCAAAAAAAAAGCAAAGGAAATCCACGTACTTACTTCAAACAACCACTAAACTGGCGACGATAATGGAATGTGTAAATAATGTCCAACTTCCAAAGTTATAATCACATTTACCTACCCACAAGTTAGGTGATGATAATGTTACTGTGAGAATACACAAAAGTAGGACCGTCTTACATATTCGAATTTGTCTTACATAAATTCACAAGTTGTGACAAATGACTATGAGAAGGAGAGTGAGTGTCTCTCAATATGTACTGTGCCAGCAGCGTTGTCTCTTTTGCCATCTCAAGGAAGTAAAGACCACAAGACAATGTCGTTGGTAATATTTCATCCTCACTCTAAAAACACGACTGCAAGAGAATGTACCAGGGAGAATGTATAGCATTCAGCAGACTCATGTATTTTCTTATGTTAATTATATATTTAAGGATAGTTGAATAAAATTGGTAGAGCTAGTAGTGGTTGTAGTAGTAGTAGTAGTAGTAGTAGTAGTAGTA
>NC_134780.1:46889791-46894791 GCF_046742065.1 Oratosquilla oratoria | reverse complement strand
CCTAACCTAACCTAACCTAACCTAATCTAACCTAACCTAACCTAACTTAACCTAGCCTAGCCTAACCTAACCCAACCTGATCTAACGTAACATAACCTAACCTAACCTAGCGATCACAAGTATCAGAGGGACGGCGCTCAGAGTGAAAGAGATGCATCATCAGATTCATCTCGACTAAGACGTTGGTATCCTTTAGATCCACACATCCTTCTAAAGTTGCAGCCCCAAGAGGATGGCGCTCGGTTTCCAGACTGGGTCTAAGATTTCTGTATACACCTCGTCTGCATTTGGCTAGCAACATACAAATTCACTGATGTGATTACCTTTGTATACTGTAGGTAATTGATATCGCTGAGATGAAACTAGACTATCGCGTGAGCTTCTTTGCTAGTTATTTTCATTTCTTTATAGTTTGATTTAATCAGTGTATCCAGTTGTGATGAGGTTTGATGAAAACTGATACTCCTTGGTAGGACAAGCAAAGTGAGTTTTGTTTATTGGGTCATCGAAAAGCAATACTTTTTGCAGGTCAGACTTTATATCATAACATAGGAGTAGCATCTGGCATAGATGTCGTTGAAGACAGCCGGTGACCTAAGACAATTCGCATCATCATCTGGGGTAGCGCGGAGTGTCTTAAGAACGCACCCCAAAGCCCTCATTGCGTCTGCCTGAGATTCTCTGACGTTGGGCTGTCGACGTTTCTTTTAGTCATCACCAGCTAACTACTGGATTACGATGGTATCTGAGCAAATGACCCGAGGCCGCGGAGCATTCTCTAGGTGAGAGATGACTAGGAGAATATCAGTACTAGTTCCTGGTTTAACATTTTTCTATATTCTAGTGTCCTTGAAAAAATATCCTCTCCCCACATCAAAAGATGGAAGGGCACTCGTAAGGACACGCAGTTTTCTTATATGCTACTATAGAGCATTGGGTTCTGTTTTTTTATTATTATTATTTATCTATTTGTTTATTTATTTTCTGTTTATTTGTTCATTTATTTATTTATCTATTTTTTTTAACTCTTTTAGAACATTGGGTTTTTAGAGAGTGGTATATCCTAAGTAATACACCAATAGATTATGGTAAGCCGACAAACAGACAGGCAGACAGATACAGACAAACAGACAGGCAAATACAGAGAAACAGACGGAGCAGAAAAGTAATGACTGAGAAACACACAGAGGGAGACAGGCAGACAGACAGACAGACAGCCAATCTGGCAGACAAACAGAACGCCAGGAAGACAAAGAACGTCAAAGAGAAAGAAAGATAGACACACGAGAGGAGAAAAGCAACAGAAAGAGGAACACAGAGAGGAAGAGAGATAGAGATGGAGGATTGAAGAGAAAGGATACGGTCTGATTGCAAATATCCACCAGAGACCATTCCAGCACGCAAGCAACGACCACTCTATGGACACAAATTCGAACACGGAGACCTGGAATAAAAGTGGCTGGAATCAATTCCAGGAGAGTCTTGTCGGAGTGGCCGGCCCGCCGAGGGTCTTATGAAACGCAAAGTTAAAGAGGATCTTGCGAGTAAAAGTTAAGACAAGTGCGTTTGGAACTGGTCAGGGGAATGGAATGGAGATGGCGGGCTCTCCACAGTGTAGCAGCGGCAGTGAATGAAAGACAGGACACAGAACAAGTGGAAATTGTGGAAAGATAAGGCGTGTATTGGGAGAGAGAGGGAGCCTATGCGTTTATTTATGTATTTCATTTGGTACTTACATTATTATAGTTTTTATTTTTTTATTTATTATTATTATTAGGATTTTTTTCTTCGTATCCGACCTAGATATGGACCAAGAGGTCTCTTGTCCGCATGCTCCGCCTTTGTAATCCTTTGTAATCCTTTGAGAGAGAGAGAGAGAGAGAGAGAGAAAGAGAGAGAAGGGGGTGAGGTAGAGGTTGAACTGCTCATGCAAAGTTCCAATTAACGCATCAGGGTAGCGGTGATGATCAAAGGACTCCTTAAGGCAATCGCCAAGCTCGTCGAAGAAAGAATTCTTGTGCTTCCGAACTCTCTGACCTCTTCTTTGATGTACTTCGGAAGACGCTCCTTTGTTTGGGTTTGATGTTTTGCATCTAATATGATATAATGAGGGTTTCCGGGGGGGAAAGGTAGAGCTGATAGAACTCCTTGCATCTGAGAAATCAGATTTAGTTTTCCTTTTTTTTTTCAAAGTTCATTTCGTTTTCCAAGAACATTTGAAAAATGCGTGCGAGACTGACATACCTATTTACATTCAACATTCATGTTTGTTCTCCTCTTTGTATACTCATTTTTGTTCTTCATGTTTGGTTTCTAAAAGGGGTGATATAGGGTGGAATAGAACAACCTGGCGACATCTAGAAGAAAAAAAAATGGCATTTAATCAAAACCGATTTTAATTTCTTCACTTCCGTGGACCTGCCACAGAGATTAATCAAAATGCAAGAAGGCGGTGGTGGTGGTTTGATTATTTATTTCTTTGAATTTCACTAAGTTTGACACTGACCCCCGGACCCTACAATCAAATCCTCTGGGAAGCAATGTTCGACTATTGCTGAATTTGCCTTTTATTATTGCAGAAGTCTTTCTGTGTTACTTGTTTATGATAGTAGTAGGAAGGAAACAGTCACTAGTTGGAAGCTCTCCTTAGGCGAAATACAGTCTTAAACCCGGTCTGGAGACCAAACGTCAACCTCCTGAGGTTGCAACTTCAGAATTAGCCGTGTGGGAAACTATTTGGTAGGAAATTAGTATTGTGTGAATATAGATAAAAAAAATTGCTATTATCTGGGGAGTTGGTAAAATTAAGAATATACTTATGGTAATGATTTTTTTTTCTTCTTCTTCTTCTTCTTCAGGCAGTTCTAATAGCATTTGGTATTTTTACAAAATGTGAGGGATTCCAATGGTAGACAGATAAGTTTGGCCTTAAGCTTACTGCAATACTATTTTCATGTGAAAAAACAGAAGAAATAAATCAAGAGGAAGACAAAGCGTTAGATACCTGGATAGTCTTGAGAAAGAACATGACGCGTGGTACGGTGTAGCAGAAAGGATCTAGATTGCATAAGACGGACTAATACTTCTACATGGTCTTCAACGTCTCATAAACGGAACCCCAGTGAGATCAGATAGCGGAAGAACCTGACTCTATGTTTGCGATGAATGAATATATTTATGGTAGGTCTACAACCGTGTTGCGTATTTTGGAAAATGTACTTGTACATGTAAAAATTAGAGTAACCTACTCTCTCTGGTGTCAGTACTAAAGAAATAATCAAATTTCGTTCCCCTTAAACCGACTGGATCAGACTTTCAAAACGGAGAAATTTGTGATCGTGTCGGATCTACTTTGAGATCAACCCCAAGTGTCGTATCTGCTGTCAGTTGGCCAATGAAACAATGAATATGAATGAATTAATAATTGTACAGCAATACGTGCTCTCACTTTGCAGACGAGACCAAGACTAACTCACACCAAACTTACTTAGCGCGGGTAAAACATACACAATTCGTCTTTGTTCTCCTACATAAAAGACGCAAATAAATATACAATGAGAATAATAAAATAGATATACAATAATAAATATACAATACTACAAGTGCGAATGTATGATATACAAGGAATGTTTAATACTACCATTACAAGCCAGCTACTTCACTTTTGATATAAATTTAATAATAGAAACAATTTAGTGTCCAACGTTTCCGCTGCCAACGTTACAGGAATTGAAGTCTGTCCTGTGACCTGAGAAGTGTGAAACCGAAATGTAACTTCACAACTGATATCAATAAAATATTCTTATAAACAATGATGATTGTGATGTTTGAACTTTTCGTCCTGAGGTAGTACTGAATGCAATATATATATATATATATATATATATATATGTGTACATATATATACATATTATATATATATATAAATAGACATATATATATATATACATACCTGTATATATACATGTATATATATACATACATATATATAAATATATATATATATATTTTTTTTTTTTTTTTTTTTTTTTTTTTTTTTTTTTTAGATGTGGGAATATCAAGTTCATTACTTTATCGAAATGTTCTCTTTTGTAACTTCACACTAGAGTTTTCCTTCAGAAATAGTTTTAGTGTCATTAGGCTATTGGAAATAACACATACAATAAACATGTTTTCTTGCAGATATAGAGCTAAAAATACTCATGGTAAGTCAAGATTCATGATTCAGGTTTGGGCACATGTTGATAATTAATGCACCTGTGTTAACATATTTATTGTTTGCCCTTCCATTTTTTTTTTTTTTTTATAAAATAGTTCGTTTAGATTAGTTATCTCTTTTTTATATCTGCCTTTAATTTTTTTCATCTGTTTACTGCCTTACATCGAAATTAGTTTGTTCTCCTTTCTTTGCTCTTGATGTGTCGTTTCATCGCTTCCTATTTTCATTTTTCTAACCTTGTCCTCTTACTCGTACCTTGACGCCTTTCTCATCACCTCTGCCCCCTTTCTCTCTCTCTCTCTCTCTCTCCTTCTTTTACTCTATCGTCCATTCACTATTATTTCAGGTGACTTCTCTGAATTTTTTTTCAGTTTTATTCTGCAATTCCTAGAACACCTCTTTCTCTTTCTATATAAATTTTATAGTTTTCTTTTATTTTCTATTTAAAAGTTTCACGGAAGATCGTAAAATACCCTTTTGTAACTGACTTATACATGGAAGCTATCTAGTGTCATCGTTCTTCAGATTCAAGGTGATGAAAGAAAAATATCACAACGTAAAATAGCATCACATTGTCCTACATTTCAAAAATTATAGATTACAAAACAATATCACCCTAATTCAAATCAATGACTGGAAGCTGAAATTCTCTACTTTACTTGCGCACCCGTATACCGCATTTTCACATCTCTCTTGATCCATATATCCCCGCCTCGTATATCCATGCAGTCCAGGACAAGAAGGAATTGAAAAGAGAACAAAATCGGCTTTGGAAAATGAA
>NC_134780.1:46867291-46882291 GCF_046742065.1 Oratosquilla oratoria | reverse complement strand
ATACACACTCGTACACTCACACATACACACGCAGACGCGCGTACACACACACACACATGCACACACACACACACACACACACACACACACACACACACACACACACACACACACACACACACACACACACATACACACACACACACATACATACACATAAACACACTTGGATATCTTTAGTGCTATTTTACAAGCGTGGTAAAGAAAATAAATTCATCTAATCTCTCTCTGATCAAATTGTTCACTGTTAGCCTTCAGTGCCGTGGAGATGGAATAAGCTACCCTTGTAATGAGGAAAATCCCTACGTTATGCTTATGTATGTGTTTGTATACAAAGGATTACAAAGGATTACAAAGGCGGAGTATGCCGACAGGAGACCTTTTGGTCCATAACTAGGTCGGATGCGAAAAAACATATAATAATGATAAATAAATAAAAAGAGTAAATAAAAATTATAATAGTATAGATGATAATACATAAAAGAATAGATACGTAGGTGTAGTTTATAATAAACAAACAGGTAAATAGTAAATAAAGATAAATTGATAGATAACTAATAATAATAATACTTGGCGGGCTTTTGGGTGGATCTGGATAATGCTTGTTTCCTATTTTTTTATTTTTCTTTAATACAGGAACCCGTAACCATGGTAACTGGTATTAGTTGCATTACTCATATGCGTATACCTAAGTTAACATAAACTTGATGTGAGTTAGAGGATGCCATTTGCCAACACAGGCTGGCATGGCTTTGTAGAACGTTTCTCGTTGAGGGACATTTGTCCCGTGGTGCTGGACGTCAGTGCCAATAGGCGAACTGTCGAGTGGGTGAGAGTTGGTTGGTGTAACAGTGCCAAGCTTGCAAGAGGCCCCTTGGCACTAGGCGGATTCATTATCTGGCGTTGCTTTGTGCTTTTGTTTTCCCTCCTAATGTCCTTTGAATTCGTACTGTTTCTTTCTGTTTCATGTTGTATTTCTTTTTCCGTTTCTTTTTCTTTCGTTTGTTCGTTCGTTTCCAGGTTCGGCTGCTTCAAGGGTTGATAGTGTAGTTGTTATTTATTTTTTGTTGTTGGTGTAATTTTGTTTTATCGTGCGGTTTATGTTCGTGTTTTGGTCTTTTTTTTTTGGCATGTGTTCAACTACTGGAATTTAATTTCTGACATTACTTCTGATATATATATATATATATATATATATATATATATATATATATGTATATATATATATATATGTATATATATATATATATATGTATATATAGATATAGATATAGATATAAATATAGATATAGATATATATGTATATATATATATATATATATATATATATATTTCTGTTAAATGCAAAACCACAAGTGGCGTCAATGGTTTTAAGAGAAAATTTCTTTAACTCCCTATATTTTCTTTTTTCTTCTTGAATTATGAAGAAAAAGGGAAATACAGAGAGCTAGAAAAACGTTCTCTTCACATCATCGACGCCCTTTGTGATTTAGCATCTAACAGAAATGGTTTACGAGAAAGACTTTGCCATATATATATATATATATATATATATATATATATATTATATATATATATATATATATATATATATATATATATATATATTCTTCTTTCTTTCATTTCTTTTTACATATCGTTGTTTTCCATCAGACCTGTTTAAAGATTAGTGTTTTCCTAGCCTTCGGAACCTTTGCATTGCTTCTGCATAACATCGTCATTAACATTAATGCCTTATTGCATCTACAGTTGTGCTCAATATCACCATTGTCACAAATGCTATCACCACCATTACCGCAGCCATCACCACCATCAGCACCAACACCACCTCTACCTCCACACCAGTATGAACATCGGAAATAGCAGAAGTAGGAACATCATAATCATTGTCATTAGCATTGATAATTCCATTGTCAAAACACAATAACGCCATAGAAATCGTGAATGTCATCGCCATTATGATAATCACCTCGAGTGCATTTATTTAAACGTAGGCACATTGATCAATTCAATTATTCAGTGATGAGTGGTGCAGGATGTGTTAATCCTGTGTTAGTATGATATCTTTTTTGGTTTGTATTATGTTGACCTATTTGGGGCCAGAAATTGCCCAAGGCTGAAAAAATCTTTATAAAGGATTACAAAGGAATACAAAGAAAGAGCATGACGACAGGAGACCTTTTGGTCCATAACTAGGTCGGATGCGAAAAAGATATAATAATGATAAATAAATAAATGAATAAATAAATAAGTAAAAATTATAATAATAGAAATAATGATAAATAAAATAAATAACTGTATAGGTATAGTTATATAATAAACAAACAGGTAAATAGTAAGTAATAGATAGTTGACATATAACTAATTATAAGTTAAAATCAAGCAAATAATAATCAACTAACAGACAAGTAATAACAAACAAATAAACAAATAATATAAAATAAATGGCAGGCATTACAGCATCTTGCTTAGGTGTTTATCTAAACGAATCTTTAAGCTTCGAGCTGAACTACATTTCACTGCCTCTGGGCTACTATCTAAGATACCTGATTTTTTCTTTTATACCTTGATGGTCTGATCATGATAACTTTTAACTTCCTTTAGAGTTTAGACCAAAGGAATTGCCCTAATTCAAAGGAAAATACTGAAACTTGCCAAATATTACCTCTTGTTCCAAAAGACCTTGATCTAGTTTTAATACATTCTAAATTACGTATACTTACATCCTGTCAGATTCGCCTGGTCCCTTGATTAAACAACACACACACAGACAAAAAATCCAATCCAACACCTTTCAACTACATGCACATTCTATCTTTGCACAAATGCCGTCTGTATTACCACTCACGCAGCGGAGACGAATCATGGCTTTTTGGCACAAGAAAACGCATCCTTGTCAATAGAGTCCTTCCCTGACGCCCTCCACTAAGGTCTGGGCTGCACAGATGTACTGTGTAACAGGATGCAACTAGCTCGCGAAGGACAAGTTATGATTTGGTAATTTCGTATTTTGAGAAATCTACTTTAGTCTACTATATCTTTGGATAAGGGTAGGTCAGGGATGACCCATCGTCCAAAGCAGCTAAGATAAAAGCTAAACAAAGGGGTATTAAATGGGTGTGGAAAAGGTGAAGATTGGGTGTATGTATGACTTAGGTGGCAACCTCCCTTATCAGGGAAAGAAGGAAGGTCTTTTCACATAGATTCTACAAGACAAACAAGAGAGAAAGACACTATAGTCCCGCTGTCATGACCTCTTCTTTTATTCATCTATAAATAGATGAATAAAGCAATAGATCAGGAGAATAGGTCTATTTGCGTGTTTATTTATCAATTTGTGTATCTAATCATTCACTCATTTATTCGTTCGTTATCAATTACGTACATTATTTTTTTCTGTCTTGTTATGGAATAGATGATGGTTGGATCGTAATTGTATCCAAGTGTTTGTCTCTCTTTGGCAATCTTGCAGACCAAAGAAAGATGTCCGCTTATTTGCTTTATTACTCAAAAAGTTTTCCAGATTAAAGACCTAACTTAATGAATTTCAAGCTTAGATGGAGCTCTTGAAGAAGGTCTATTGTAGTTAAGGTTGACAGGTTTATAAATTATTTATTATTTCACAACCATGCTTAACTGTCAAATGTTGCTTTGGTTTTGGTTCTTCTTCTTCTTCTGTATCTAATGATCTCTTAGAAATTTACTGTTTATTTTGTTGCACCCTCTTCACTTCTCCATTTGTATAATTCCCTTAAGAACACTGCTGTCTCCATGCCTTGAGTTATTGTCTAGAACGCATAATCTTGTTGAAGTTTTTCCCATAACGTTCATTACCAATGGAGAAATCAAGACAGTTTTGCAACCTGTACCTCTCTGTTATGTTTCAAGAATACTAGTTTGTTTTTTGCTATATACTTAATGATAAAATGCTGTGGGAAACTAGCACAGCGATTATCTAGATGACCGAATGGCTTGCAAAATATCATCAACATACTTTATATATTTTCTTCAGGCAGAGAAAAAATTATTTGGGTGTGCAAAGGTAGCTGTTTCACTTTTATGAAATATTCTCCTCAGTTGTAACGACCCTACAGGCCGTGGGATCTTACTGAAAAAGTTAATGAAATACAGTATGTACTATCATCCATTTATGGATAGTATCATCTTTTGGATGGGAGTGGACTATGTGGGGATGAAAGGGGTAGGATTGGATTTATGCCTTTGACTTTGGCTACCTCCTTTGTAGAAAAAAAAAACATTGGTATATGTATGCGTCTATTTTATTTATTTTATTCATTTATTTATCAATATTATTATTATCAACTTATTTTATCATATATATATATTTATACACACATACACACACATACACACACACACACACACATACACACGCATATCTATATATATATATATATATATATATATATATATATATGTGTGTGTGTGTGTGTGTGTGTGTGTGTGTGTGTGTGTGTGTGTGTGTGTGTGTGTGTGTGTGTGTGTGTGTGTGTGTGTGTGTGTGTGTGTGTGTGTGTGTGTATGTGTGTGTGTGTGTGTGCGTGTGCGTGTGCGTGTGCGTGTGCGTGTGCGTGTGCGCGTGCGCGCGTGTGTGTGTGTGTATGTATGTATGTATGTATGTATGTATGTATGTATGTATGTATGTATGTATGTATGTATGTATGTATGTATGTATGTATGTATGTATGTGATTACATTCTTTTGTACCGGAAATATTATTCTATTCTCTTGTGGCTACCGCTGAGCTATCTTATAACTTTCTTTCCCTAGCACTACATATACAGCGAAAGGGTAATCGAATGTATCAGTTTATCCTTTCCATACCATTTGATTCTTTTCCTTTCATTCATCTTCATACCATTGCCTGTACACGTTCTCCTACTAGACAATATCACCGATTCATAGACTCGTATCTTCCAAAGATGTTTACTTTTACCCTTTCCCATACTTGTAACATATCCAAAGCATTTTAAGCTCCCCTATCCTTTATTTTCTCCCAATCCCATCTGTACATAAGAACATAAGAACATAAGAACATAAGAACATAAGAATGAAGGAGACTGCAAGAGACCATAAGGCCTACACAAGGCAGTTCCATATTCATCACCACCTGTCACCCCCATCCATAAAGTTGTCTAACCGTTTCTTAAAACAACTGATAGTTTGAACGCTCACTACATAGTTACTAAGTCTATTCCATTCGTTGACCACTCTATTAGTAAACCAATTCTTGCCTATTTCCTTCTTAAATATAAATTTGTCCAGTTTAAATCTATTACTGCGAGTCCTGTCCTGTTGTTTTAATATGATGACCTTGTTTGCATCACCTTTGTTAAAACCTTTGATCCACTTGAGCACCTCTACCTAGAACCTTAAATTTACCCATGAATTATGTCGTTTCGTACTTTGCATGCCTTTCAGGAAGCTTATTCTTACTGTCTCCATATGACTTTCCTCTCTTGTGTTAATCATTTAGGTTTTACTGTCATACATAATTTCTGGGACAGAAACTGTTTCACACATTTTTTCACTCACACTTCCGCTGGTCTTCATTTGTTGGCAAAAGTTGGGGATGAGGTGATCTGTATGATATTAATATGCTTGTGCCTAAGAGGGGTGCATGTCACTCTGTCCCTCACCCAAACGTGTGTAATTAGATGAAAAAAGAAAACGTATGCCAACATTGTGCTTTTTATCATTTTCATTACAATAAACTCAGCTGACGGCTATAAAGGGGAAATTTATCAAAACAAACCTGACGATATAACAATGTGCTACGATCTTGAGAATGACAATGATGAATATATCCCAAAAAAGGGGAGAGGGTTCAATATACTCTGTCCTTAAGACTCCAAAAAGTGGTAAATGGGATTCAACTCCCGTTGACTCCCCCAGTACTCACCTAAACAACGCCCTTGTCTAACATCCTATCGTTTCTCCATGTTGCACTCAAAGTACCTTCTACCTTCTCCAGTTCCATCATGCTGAAACCAATCTCTCCTTTCATTCTTCCATTTTCAAGTACAAAGTCTTCCTAATATATAAAGTACGGTACATAACTTTCTACCGACTTTATTTTTTTATATATCTGTAAATCAACCTTGAACTACCCACTCTTGGACACCATTATTACTTTACTCTGTGCTGTATTAATTTTCAGCTTTCTCCTAGCCAATTTCACTCTTTCATCTTTACCAGTACTCTGTCCCTAATTGCAAAACAGTATTTTTGTTTAAACTAGGTTAATTATCATCCAATTTTCCCTCATTTTCCTCCAGCCTTACTTCCTTACCCATAATTCCCTGATTACCCTCATTTATGTAAACAGCGATGACATTACCCAGCCCCTGCCTCAATTCAAAATTCACTTGAAACATATCACTCTCCTTATTTTTCATTTTTACTTATGCTCCACACAAATCATAAAAACTATTCACTGCCTCAAAATTTCTACTTTCTCTCTTTCGTACAATCGTACTGCCACGTTTATTTCTTCTCTGTCTTTTCCGATATTCGTCTTTTCTCTATCAAAATACAGATACTATTGCTTCCCTTTCTTACATTTTGTCTCTGAGTTGTCTAAGAATTAATACCTTTTATACAACCTGTGCTTTACAAAAACCGCACTACTCTTCTTCTATAATTTCTGGTCTTGTTATTATCTTCGATAATGTAATTTTCCCGTGCATCATGGCCGAGATGTTCTCGTAGCATACATTACATACTTTCACTCCCTCATCCCCCTTTTAATTATCTCCACACTCGTCATCATCCAGTCCCACTGCATTTCCATATTTCAAATTTGTTTCTGCATCTTCTTCTTCTTCTTTTTTTTGTGCCCACTCTAATCTCCTCTTGCTTCTCTTCCTAGCCTCCCCATAATAGGAATTTCAGCTTTTCAGTCCTCAGTCATATCTAGAGGTTATTTGAGGTACTATTTCTATATTTTTTGTAACTTCGACTTCCATAAATTGCTTTCCGTTCTTATTATTCTTACTCTCTGCTGTCTCCAATTTTCTCATTTGGTTCACCTATTTCCTGAAGAGTTATTTATCATCATTAAAGTTCTCTGATATTCTCGGTCCCATATGCTATCATTTCTGCATTTTATTGGACTATCTCAACTCATTAGTATATCAGATAAACTTCCTTCTACTCTCCTCTGTTTTACTCCTGAACCATAACTTATGTTTTCCTATTGGTATTTCTTTTTGCATTTCTTAGTAATTATGTAGTTAGCGCTAAAATTACAGGTTGCTTTAAGAGAAGGTCAGATAACTTTATGAATATGAATGTAAGACGGCAATAGACATAGATTTGCCTACTGGAGGCTTTAAGGTCTCTTGCACGTCTCCTCCTTTCTTATGTTCTTCTGTTCAGCTCATTGCTCCACCAGCTGGTTCTCCCCCTCCCCAGTCTAACTCGCGCCAAACTATACAATCATGAACTACCTCTGTCTTGGCCACTTTTAACCTCTCCCACTCACCATCCACTTCTCCAGTTTCTTTGCCTCTTCCATTATTCCATTTTTACTCAATCATCTTTCATATTGCACCACCAATTCATTTTTCATCGGCTACCCAACAGTTATTATCAGTTCTCATTCTCCTCCTTCAAGTTTTTTTGTTTCTTTCTTTGCCACTTTAATCTTCGTAAGTAGAAGATAATTATCCTTCTGCCCTTCTCAATACTGCCACTCCCAATGTCTTTCTCCTCAGAATTCAACCGACAATTGCATGGTCAATTATAATTTTTACTTCCCCAGTCCTATGCTTCCACGTATAATTGTGAATTTATAAATCAATTTCTTCTCGAAGCACGTACGACCAACAATGATATCCTTTACAGTAAATTCATCAGATAGTCCCAATTCTCATCCACCCCATGCACCGTAGAATGGCCTCTTACTTCTTCGTTCATCATCCTAATTTGGTTTCACATTCCTACACCACGTTTTCCTTAACCATTCACTCCACTCAATCCCAGACAGAAACTAACGATTTCCTCAATCTCATGTATCTTCGGTGCATGCACGTTTAGTCAAAAAAATTTATATCACCCATGTTTACTTCTATATAGAGGTTGGTATTCCGTAAGGACCCGTATAAATTCTAGCACAGCTCTTATGATATATACATAATACATAAATAGTATTCCTATTGACCCTAACTTCAGAATGCCATTCATTTTATAAATATTCACTACGAACAGATAATACTGAAACGTTTGAGGTAGCTTCAGAAAAAGAAGATTCACCTTCAAAAGCATATCAAATAAAAAATCATGATCACATCTAATTCGAAACAAGATATCATACAGTCATCTTTCTTCTCTTCAAAATATCAACACAACTCCATTCAAAGCATGAATATATCTGCACAGATAACTGTTCTTTGTGTGCAAAAGACATAAGAATATATTCATGGAGTGTTAAATGCATCATCACATATATTAAGGGTTGTATTGCTGTGTGTCTGTGCGTGTGTGTGTGTGTGTGTGTGTGTGTGTGTGTGTGTGTGTGTGTGTGTGTGTGTGTGTGTGTGTGTGTGTGTGTGTGTGTGTGTGTGTGTGTGTGTGTGTGTGTGTGTGTGTGTGTGTGTGTGTGTGTGTGTGTGTGTGTGTGTGTGTGTGCGCGTGTGATTCACCGTGGTCTTGGATCACGTGTTGGACTCGTGATCGACAGTTTTTTCTCTCCCAGAAGAGAGCACAGAGCTTATATATGACCGATCTATGGGCAATGCTGCGACCTTACACGCACACACACCCAACTCTCCGCACACGGGAGTTGAAGTAACGACTCACAGCGCAGTGTTACTGAAATTATTTCAGCCCTGTGCGGGATTCGAACGCGACCACTGCGCCGTCGAGACGTGTGTGTGTGTGTGTGTGTGTGTGTGTGTGTGTGTGTGTGTGTGTGTGTGTGTGTGTGTGTGTGTGTGTGTGTGTGTGTGTGTGTGTGTGTGTGTGTGTGTGTGTGTGTGTGTGTGTGTGTGTGTGTGTGTGTGTGTGTGTGTGTGTGTGTGTGTGTGTGTGTGTGTGTGTGTGTGTGTGTGTGTGTGTGTGTGTGTGTGTGTGTGTGTGTGTGTGTGTATTCACATTGGTCTTTGGATCACGCGCTGGACTCGTGAACGACAGCTATTTCCCTCCCGGAAAAGAGCTCAGAGCTCGTATGACCGATCTATGGGTAATGCTGTGACCTTACACGCACACACACACCCAACCCCAACCCCCACGAGAGTTGGAGTAACGACTCGAAGCGCAGCGATACTGAAATTATTTCAGCCCTAGTAGGATTCGAACCCGGACCGCCATAGTGACAGTCGGGTACTCTACCAACCGCGCTACAGGGTCGTGTGTGAGTGTGTGTGTGTGTGTGTGTGTGTGTGTGTGTGTGTGTGTGTGTGTGTGTGTGTGTGTGTGTGTGTGTGTGTGTGTGTGTGTGTGTGTGTGTGTGTGTGTGTGTGTGTGTGTGTGTGTGTGTGTGTGTGTGTGTGTGTGCGTGTGCGCGCGTGATGCTGACGTCGTATCTGGAATCTCTGGCAGCTATGACAAAAACTAACAAAGTAATCTCTATCTTCAATTACGCCATAAGCATTTTGCATGTCATTGTAATCTCGTCATGTAAAATTCACCATGATACCACATCCCAAACCCAGAAGTAAAATCTCGCAGGTAGATGTTTGTCATGCCTGAAGAGTTAATTAAACATCTATTATGCATGATTTTGCACCCAGGCTAAAACACCTCCTGCCTTTAATTTACTACTCCGTGGTTCCAGGCTTATTGCGAATTCCAGTTTGGTAGAAAGCTGAATACTGATTCCACATACCGTATTTCAAATTCATAATCACTGAGTCGCTCCTAAAGATCAAAAACCAGATAAGCTAATACATTTCTTTAAGTAATGCCTTCTTTTTTCCGCCATCAGTTGATCTGACAAGCCATAACATATCGCCCTTTGTAAAATATGAGCTCAAGCATGCACGACGTAAGAAAATAGGATGAATCCAACCGATATGACGTCATGTCTTCGATATGCATTGGGATTCTTCAGTGTCATTTCGATCTGCCTCGCGCGCTGCCAGATGCATAATGCTTTGCCAAAAGATTTTCATATCATTCAGCAAAGGCAGAATTAGATAGGAAAGTGTGCTGTTGGCAGACTGATCTGCGAATTCTGAATTGGACAAAACCTGCAATTGATGAGGTTTTTTTTTCCCTGCCAGCTTTGGTCGTATTACGCGTCACTAAAACCCTGTTGCGAAACACAACATTGATTGCATAATAAAAGGGTCACATTTTCTTCCGTGAAATAGAGATCACATATGATGACGACATTCTTCAGTGAATATATGTGAATAGAAACTGTACACACACCTCAGAATTGCAATATTTCATATTTCCATGAAAATCTACATATGTACAATATCAATCCGGATATTTCCCTGTATTTGTTTATATGTTAGGAAAAAAGGATTATGAGAATCTACTTACGAACACTTTACAAGGTTAAGCGTAAATCGAAATCCATCCTCTCTCTTTCTGAACATGGTTAATCTGGAACTTAATTAAACACGTTTTACAATCCGCCATGAATTACGTGCGAATTCCAAAGGTGATCAATTTCTTTACGCTGGTATATCCAGACAGGAATGATATATTTTTATGATAACCATAGTCTGTGTGTGTGTGTGTGTGTGTGTGTGTGTGTGTGTGTGTGTGTGTGTGTGTGTGTGTGTGTGTGTGTGTGTGTGTGTGTGTGTGTGTGTGTGTGTGTGTGTGTGTTCGTGTGCGTGCGCGTGTATATTTGTATATATACGTAATACAAGATACAACATAGAAAAACGGTAATTAATAGAAGAAGAGTCAAATTTAATACTAATAGATAAATATTGTAGGCGCACAAGGAAAAAGAAAACAAAATAATAAAGAAAGAATATAAAATAGAAATAAGAGGGAAAGACGAAGTGACGAGAGAACGAGAAGAAAAGACTAGAAAAACACAAAGACAAAAGGATGATACAAAATAGAAAAAAAATAAAGAAAAAAAAAGGGAAAAGGGGAACAAGGAAGATCACAGAGAAGAAAGGAAGAAGAATTAAAACAAGAACAGACGACAAAAGGAATCGGCGAAAAGTAAGAAGATAAAGGAGATAAAAGATGTAGCGAAAGCAGGAAGACAAAGAGGAAATGACGAGCGAAAAATATAGTATGGAGAGACAAACAAAAGAAAAATTAAACAAAGAAAATGGTGGGATCTGGGTAGGAAGAGTTTAGTCAAAAAGTGTATGTGATGAGAATACGAAAGAAGAGGAAAGGGAGAGAGAAAGAAATATAGTAAAAAGTAGGAAGAAGAGGAGAATTAACCGAAGAAGGAGGAGGAAAGGGTGAATACGAAATAGAAATTATAGAAGTATGAAAAAGAAAAAGGTAAAGAAAGGTAAGAAGTACAAAACATAAATCGTTAGTACGAATAGTATCAGGGATGGTATAAAGACGAGGATCTTAGAACGAGCAATGGGACGAGATGGAGATGGAAAATGAGGGCAAATACTAGGAATTAATGGAACAACAGACTTTATCTATGACTTTATAAAGTCAACATAGGTAGTGATCAAAGAATGGTAGGTTGCACAGCTAAATTCAGTTTCAGAGCCGAGAGAAATAAACTACTCTTAAAAAAGAAAATCAGCCTAGCAAAGGTTAAGGATAATAAGAAGGAATTTCAGTTACAAATTAAAAATAGATTCGAAGCTCTAAAAACTAACAAGGACACAGTCGAGGATATGAATTTGAATATGAATAGTCAATACCATTAGGGAATCTGTAGAGAAAGTAGGAAGTACAAAAAGTATTAGAGAAAACAAATATTCCAAAGCTACAAATAACCTAATTAAAAGAAGGAGGACGATGCAGATTAAAAGCAGGAGAGACGAAATACAAAGGATAGAACTAAATAAGCTTATCAACAAAAGGCAGATATCAGAGAAAAGAAAAAAAACATAGATGAAATAGAGGAAACTATTCGGGAAGGAAAAGTATTAAAGGGACTGAGCGCAGACATGCTTTAGGAAGACAGCAAATGATATGTTTGAAAGATAGAAATGGAGTAATCATTAACTGCAGAGCCAGTATGGTAAAAAGAGTAGAGGACTTTTACCAAGAGCTTTACTCATCGAAGACCGTAATTGAGTTAGTAAATTCATCTGTGGACTTTAGAAGTGTACCAGAGTTTACAAAGGAAGAAGTAGAATTTGCTCTAAAAAATATGAAACGAGGTGTGAGACTTGGAAACTGACGAACGCAATGGAAACAAAGCTAAGGACTGCACAGAGGAGAATGGAAAGATCAATGATGAGAATAACGCTGACAGACCAAAAGAGAGTAAGTTCGGTGAGAGAGCAGACTAGAATGAGATATTGTGGAGGCGGTGAAAGAGAGGAAGTGGAATTGGGCAGGTAAGTTAGTGCGAACGACTGACGAGCGATGGAGCAAGTGTGTTACTGAGTGGGCGCAGTGAGATAGGAAGCGTGGACGAGGGAGACCGGACAGGAGATGGAGAGACGAGATTGAGAAGTTTGCAGGAGTGACGTGGCAGAGGTTGGCGCGGTCGTGTGAATCATGGAATGCTATGAAGGAGGCCTTTGTTCAGCAGTGGACTCAGGATGGCTGATTTGATTTGAATGGAACAACAGAAGAAAGAGGAGGAGGAATAGGAGGTGATGGTGATGGTGATGGTGATGGTGATGGTGATGGTGATGGTGATGGTGATGGTGATGGTGATGGTGATGGTAATGGTGATGGTGATGGTAATGGTGATGGTGATGGTGATGGTGATGGTGATGGTGATGGTGATGGTGATGGTGATGGTGATGGTGATGGTGACGGTGATGGTGATGGTGATGGTGAAGGTGATGGTGTTGGTGAGGGTGAGGGTGAGGGTGAGGGTGAGGGTGAGGGTGAGGGTGAGGGTGAGGGTGAGGGTGAGGGTGAGGGTGAGGGTGAGGGTGAGGGTGAGGGTGAGGGTGAGAGTGAGGGTGATGTTGTTGATGATGATGATGATGATGATGATGATGATGATGATGATGATGATGATGATGATGATGATGATGATGATGATGATGATGATGATGATGATGATGATGATGATGATGATGATGATGATGATGATGATGATGGTGATGGTGATGGTGATGGTGATGGTGATGGTGATGGTGATGGTGATAATGATGGTGATGGTGATGATGATGGTGATGGTGACGGTGATGGTGATGGTGGTGGTGTTGGTGATGGCAATGGTGATGGTGATGGTGATGGTGATGGCGATGGCGATGGCGATGGCGATGGCGATGGCGATGGCGATGGCGATGGCG
The DNA here is from genome assembly GCF_046742065.1 of Oratosquilla oratoria. Classification (NCBI taxonomy): domain Eukaryota; kingdom Metazoa; phylum Arthropoda; class Malacostraca; order Stomatopoda; family Squillidae; genus Oratosquilla; species Oratosquilla oratoria. The sequence goes on along the minus strand of NC_134780.1, from coordinate 46,868,897 downwards.
ATGGCGATGGCGATGGCGATGGCGATGGCGATGGCGATGGCGATGGCGATGGCGATGGCGATGGCGATGGCGATGGCGATGGCGATGGCGATGGCGATGGCGATGGCGATGGCGATGGCGATGGCGATGGCGATGGCGATGGCGATGGCGATGGCGATGGCGATGGCGATGGTCGTGGTCATGGTCATGGTCGTGGTCATGGTCATGGTCATGGTCATGGTCATGGTCATGGTCATGGTCATGGTCATGGTCATGGTCATGGTCATGGTCATGGTCATGGTCATGGTCATGGTCATGGTCATGGTCATCGTCATGGTCATGGTCATGGTCATGGTCATGGTCATGGTCATGGTCATGGTCATGGTCATGGTCATGGTCATGGTCATGGTCATGGTCATGGTCATGGTCATGGTCATGGTCATGGTCATCGTCATCGTCATGGTCATCGTCATGGTCATCGTCATGGTCATCGTCATGGTCATGGTCATGGTCATGGTCATGGTCATGGTCATGGTCATGGTCATGGTCATGGTCATGGTCATGGTCATCGTCATGGTCATGGTCATGGTCATGGTCATGGTAATAGCGATGGTGGTGGTGATGGTGGCGGTATTGATGGTGGTGGTGGTGGTGGTGGTGGTGGTGGTGGTGGTGGTGGTGGTGGTGGTGGTGGTGGTGGTGGTGGTGGTGGTGGTGGTGGTGGTGGTGGTGGTGGTGGTGGTGGTGGTGGTGGTGGTGGTGGTGGTGGTGGTGGTTTCAGCATCAGCGCTGGTGGCGTTGGTAAGTTAAGGATATGATCGATGGATCATAGGATATGATGAAGATACGATATGATGATATAAGATGAAGATAGGATATGATGAAGGATATGAAGATAGAACTAGAGAGGACTGGAGAGGGAGGAAGAGACTAGGAAAGGAACGAAGGAAATACATGAAAGAAAAATGAGAATGAGGAAGAGAAAGGTTAGGAGGCAAATTAATAAGAAAGAAAATAAATCAAAGTAGGAGTGGAAACGGAAGGAAAATCAAAATCAAGAAGAAAAGAGTTGATGGAATGGAGTGAGAAAGAAAAAAGAAGGATTAAGAAAAGTAAAAGGAGAATTAATGATTTAAAAAACAAAGGGTGAGGCAGAAAGAGTGGTAGAAAAGCATAAGATTACAAACCGATGTTAAACAAGAAGGAAAAACGGGCAAAGGTGGAAGGAAAGCATTGCTCGGAAGTTGTGTTACAGTTTAGTGAGTAATTGTATTTCATTTTCCACGTGTGACCCGCGTTCGAGACGTCCTCCCCCAATTGAATTCGTAATTTCATCAGAGATAAGCCAGGCGAAGGAGTAGGAGGAGGAAGGAGATGGAAAGGGAGGAAGGAGAGTAGGTAGGAAGAGAATGAGAAAGGAAGGAGGGCATAGAGGAAGTGAAGGATGGAGGGGGGGGAATGTAGGGAGGAAGGGAGGAGAGAGGGTGGAAGTAGGTAGGAAGGAAGGAAGGAGGGAGGGAGGAAAGTAAGGAGGAAAGGAGGGAGGTTGTAGAGACAGAGTAGTAGAGTGGTAGGAAGATAGGAAGGAGGGGAAGGAAGGGAGGAAAGGAGGCAGGTGGAAAGGGTG
>NC_134780.1:46852291-46857291 GCF_046742065.1 Oratosquilla oratoria | reverse complement strand
ATTTCTTCTATATATTTATCTTCTATTTCTTCTCCTTCTTTCTTCTTCTTCTTCTTCTTCTTCTTCTTCTTCTTCTTCTTCTTCTCTATCTTCTCCTCCTTCTCCTTCTTATTATATTTTTCTTCTTCTTTTCCTTCTTCTTCTTATCATTTCACATTCTTTTCTTTTTGGTGTTATAATTCTTCTTTCTCTTTTTCTTTCTTCTTCTCATCGTCATAATTATTTTACTTTGTGTGCCAATTTTATTACCTTTATTCTCTGTCTGTTTTTGCTATGTTTTTCTATTTCTCTTCTGGCCTTCTATCTCTTTTCTATTCTTATTCATTCTCACTCCTATTTTTCTTTTTCCTCTCACCTCTTCCTCTTCCTTTTATGTTTTCCTTTTTATTTTCTTCTTTTTCTTTATCCTCAGCCACCTCCTCCTTGTCCTTTGCCACCTTCTCCACCTTCTTGCTTCTTCCTTTCCCTTCTACCTCCTGTTGCTCTTTCTCGTTCTATCTTTCTCTTTTCTATCCTTTCCACCCTCCATTAATCTATTCACACAAAAAAAAACTCCCTTTACTCCATTATCGACGCGAGGTCACCCCTCTCGCCACCTTTAGGTGTGCCTCAACAAAGCTAAATGGTGTTCTTCGGAGGAGATGGATTCTGTACTGAATGGTCTTCTTGCCTTCTGAGACCGCAAGCCACGAAGTCAGACTCTACACGCAGCTGACTAATATAGCCTCGCGAGAGCCCCAAGAAAATCTATTAAGTGTCGATGACTTCAAAAGGCTGGTGTATTAGACTCTGAGGAACCCCTTAAGTGAATGAAATATTCGAGTATTAGGCGGAATGTAGTTGATAAAGTATGTCATAAAGATGAGAGGTTTAGTCAAGAACCTTCATTAAGTAAGATTTTTTTCTTTTCTTTTTACTATCCACAGGGTCTGAAAAAGTCCATTGCATATTAATTGATCGTAATGATTCTTTTAACCTGACAAGAACTTCCCGATCTAAAGGAAGCAAAACAACCTCCAAAAGACTTCTTCGGGAAAAAAAAAACAATTTCTAGATTGCACTCTGACACCAAACAATTCTATTTTACTTAATAAAACAAAACAAAAAATCTCAAAATAGACCTCACAGTTTTATATTGAACTGATAAAGACAACAAAAGGGTTAACCAGGATAAGGAGATTAATCCTTTGGAGTTTCTTTAATCTGGATAGAACCAGATACGGGGCAGAGGCAGGGGCGAGATTAAGACCTTTTTCGGGCAGTGCGGCTTTACTGTTTTATTGCGGCAGTCAGCGCGCAGCTCCTCTCAGCCCGCTAAAAGGGTTTCGACCTATCTCAGCTTAAATCTTTATCCGGGAGCAAGGCTTCTGATATGTGTATACTGCAGTGTGTACGTATACATATATGTGAAAATATATATATGCGTATGTTTATATATAATTATATGTACATCTATATATACATATATATATATATATATATATGTATATATATATATCAAATACATGTGTGTGTGTGTGTGTGTGTGTGTGTGTGTGTGTGTGTGTGTGTGTGTGTGTGTGTGTGTGTGTGTGTGTGTGTGTGTGTGTGTGTGTGTGTGTGTGTGTGTGTGTGTGTGTGTGTGTGTGTGTGTGTGTGTGTGTGTGCGTGCGTGTGTGTGTGTGTGTGTGTGTGTGTGTGTGTGTGCGTGTGTGTGTGTGTGTGTGTGTGCGTGTGTGTGTGTGTGTGTGTGTGTGTGTGTGTGTGTGTGTGTGTGTGTGTGTGTGTGTGTGTGTGTGTGTGTGTGTGTGTGTGTGTGCGCGCGCGCATGTGCTATGTTTCACCAAATCTTTAAATCACGTACTGGACGCCTGAAGGACAGGTGTTGCCGTTATTTTTCTTAATAAAAGCATCATAGTTCACAGAATCCAATCTATCAGCCACGCGCTGACCTTTCAGACACGCCGTTCCGATGGGGGACATTAACGAGTTTCAGAAATGTGATGCTTTTCACGCACTGAAGGACGCACGACCTCAGGGCTGCGGCACGAAAGGCCGCGACACTAATCACTACAGCAGCAAGTCATGTGCAATAAAGTCGCCGAAGCAGATCCTTTTGGCTCTTACATCGAGGGTGTTCAGGGTGAGAGGTGGCTCGTAAACATCGGCTCTCGAGTGATCAAGACTTCAGATTGAGCGGGGGAGTGGAAGGACCCCCATACACCACACTCTCCAACTCCTCACCTTTAGCTCCTTTTCCTCCTATCTGTTTGTAGGAGGAATAACAATAATAACATTGGTCAACAAACAATTTGTTCCAAGGAAAACAATAGTTGTATCACATATATTTTTGCATACAGAATCCAAAAATAATGTCCATTTTTGTTCCATCACCCACAGTTTTTGTGTTCTACGGTGCGTTACGTTGTGTGTGTTACGTGGGATAATTTTCGATCAAGCGATGGCAACACTGAGTTTGGCAACACTGCGTGAGATTGTTATGATTGTTATACGTTTGGGGAACCAGGATAAAAAAAAATGGGCCTCTCATGTGAGCTGTGTAACCTACGTCAGGCTTCTTACTGCATGGTCGAAAAGTACACATCATATGCCTTTTGCCATCCCTATGGTTTGGAGAGAACCAAAAGATCATACTTCAGATTACTAATTCTGCATTACAAATATAAAAGGTGCAACACCTACGTCCAAGCATCTAGTAAAATCCTAATGTATCATCTGCTATGAGACTAGTATCTCACAGCCAAGAATTTCCTGTACCTGACCCTCCAAAACAAATGGAACTAAGAGATGATTGGTCAAGTGAGGAGGTTATGGAAAAAGAAACAGAAGACATGGACTTTCAGCCAATCTGTTTTTCAAGTGAACTACATCTATTGAGTCAGGGAGATCTGAATGATTTTGTGTGAGATTTAAACTTGTCAAAAAAGTAATCTGAACATTTCGCTTTCAGGTTAAAGGGCTGGAATCTTCACCGGAAAGAATCTATCTAAAGTTAGTTTTTACTGTTGGTGATTTTTTTTTCTCACTTGAGGATGGTGTGATGTTTTGCAATGATATATATTCTGTTATGGAGAAATTTAACCATAGATATGACACGAATGAGTGGCGATTGTTTATTGACTTTTCAAAAATGAGCCTGAAAGCTGTTTTGCTCCTTCTGTTCCTCTGGCCCATGCAGTTAACATGAAGGAAACATATGAGAGTATGAAGCTTCTGTTACAAAAAAGAATAAGTATGAAGAACATAAGTGGAATATATGCGGTGACCTAAAGGTTGTGGCACTTTTACTTGGAATGCACCTGGGTTACACAAAGTTTTATTGCTTTCTCTGCGAGTGGGACGGTCTGGATAAGAAAATTCGTTATGAAAAGAATGTGTGACCGAAACGATCTCTGACCCCAGGAGAGAAGCATGTTTTCAATCCTCCTCTTGTTGATTCAGAGAAAATCTATCTGCCTCTTTTGCAAATTAAGCTGTGATTGATGATTTTTTTTTTAAAATATGGATAGAACTGGCAAGGGATTCACACATTTGAAAAATAAGTTTCCTAGAGTAAGTGACGCAAAAAATAGAGAAGGTATTTTTGTTGGACAACAGATTAGGGAGTTCATGAGAGACCAGAATTCTGATGAAGAGGTAAATGAAAAAGCTGCACGGCTGTCATTTAAGAACGTTTGCGCGGAGTTTTTGGAGAATTACAAAGCAAACAACTATTCTGAAATCGTAAAAGAGCTACTGACATCCTACAAGGCCTTGGGGTGCAATATAAACCTAAAAATTCACTTCCTAGACTCTCACTTGGACATTTTTCCTGCAAATCTTGGCGCCGTCAGTGACGAGCATGGTGAGAGGTTTCACCAGGAGTTTTTGAACATTGAAACACGGTATCAAGGGAAGTGGAGCTTTTCAATGTTGGCTGATTACTATTGGATACTAAAGAGGGATCCCCCAGAAGCAAAATACACTCGAAAAGTATTATCTCTACATTTTAATTTAGAGGTATGTTTCATTGAAACAGCAGTCTCATTTATTAGTTATAATAATTTAAAATTTAATATGCTATCACAGAAAAACTATGCCTGATAGAAAAATTCTGAAAATATATTTGAAATTAACAGAAAAAATCTATCAAGTTCACCTCCTTTTGGTTGTGGGACAAGTATTTTAATAAATTTTGTTGATCAGTGTTATGACAAGAACAGCGACAAAAATAATAACAGGGAGAGGGACCACGGTGTTTATAACAACAACTGAGACAGTGACAGCAACAACAAAAAAGAGTGTCGCCTACGGTAGCAAGAACGTCATTAGCGACAACAACGATGTTTACAGTAATATCGACAACAGCAAAATAAACAAAAAATAGCAACATTCTTTCATTCTTCCATTCTTTTATTCTTTCACTCTTTCATTTGTTTATTCTTTTATTCTTTCGTTTTTGCAGTTTGTGTTTTGCTTTCTTTCATTCTTTTCATTCTTTTGTTCGTCCATTCTTTTTTTTTTCAGATGGTTACCAAAGAACCTAACCTGTGAGAAATTCACTGGAAATAGTAACATCCTGAATCTCATAAACACTTTTGTAGTCAACACTCGAGGTAACTTGTTTAGTATGATCCATGATATTCATAAAAGAATATAAATCGTATATCATGGTTACAAATACAAATTCATATAAGTTATTAGATTATATAATCTATTGAAGTTATCATTCTGTAACCCGTTCCCTTGGTGAATAAAGTAGTCTGAATTTTGCTAAACCACAAATCCTATTAAGTATGTCACAGCATTCAATTAGAAACAAAAATAGAGTAAAACAGTATCAGAAGCTTCTTTGATAAAGAAAACGTTAATATCAACTCCAGAACCCAGCCACGGATGAAACTCTCCTACAGGAGGCTCTTCGATAAGGTTCCTGGCGGGAATAAGAACCAAGAAGATGTGGAGTGAGTCGTGAAGAAGATACGTGAAGACTGTGCCGAGCCTCTCGCTGGCCAAGTGGG
>NC_134780.1:46842291-46844791 GCF_046742065.1 Oratosquilla oratoria | reverse complement strand
AGCGAATTCTCTGTCGGGTCACGAACGCTGTGAGGTACGTGAGATGCAAGGATCTTTTATGTATATGCAGAAGGTGAGACCTTAGATTCATTTGCTTGATGCCGAAGCTTTCATATTGAAGAGTCTCCGCAATTCTTATTGGTCCATTTGTTATGTCTAAGGAGAGAAGTGGAACACAGAGGTCGATAAAAACAAGACGTTTACTGAAACCAGATTGTTCGTTTGTTTGTTTGTTTGTCTGTCTGTCTGTCTGGTTGGTTGGTTGGTTGGTTGGTTGGTCGGTTGGTCGGTTGGTCGGTTGATCGGTTGGTCGGTTGGTCGGTTGGTCGGTTGGTCGGTTGGTTGGTCGGTCGGTTGGTCGGTTGGTTTGTTGGTTGGTTGGTTGGTTTTTCGTTCATCATTATATAATCATCGAGTAGATTTTTTTTTTTTTAAGAAAAATAGAGAAGGGAGCGTAATGGAGCGAATTTCCATTGTACTCGTACTTGTACGTTATAAGTGACTCGATGATATTGATGATATGGTTTAACGTCTCACACTCCCTCCTATCGGGAGGCTAGGACGGTGCCCCTCACAGAGGGCTTTGTAGCGTGGAATTTAATAAACCATGCCTTTGGTTCAACTTCGCCGGTGGCAGGATTCGAACCGCCCTCACCTCGACCTTCGCCGCAAGTAACGACGCCTTAACCCACTCAGCAAGCGAGCTTCTATCAGTTACTCAAGATGTGAAAAATCTAGAGACTGAGGGAGCTTCGTGAGGTCAAGTTCCTTCTCACGAGCACAGGTCAAGAATATATTAACTATGAATTAGTACAATGTCTGTTCTAGAAATTGGTCATATTCTCAATGAGTCAATTATATTTAGCTTTTTAAATAATCTATCTTTGTATAGTTTCGTTGTTTGTGTATGCAGCACGGTATATGTTTTGTCAATATGATAAAGGTTTCAGTTTTTAATATTGTTTTTGTATATCACAATACAACAGAACTACATATGATGATAAGGTGCCTGACTTCATTAATTATATTTCTCACGATAACTGTGCATAATGACACCTGGAAAAATAACGAATATTTTTCTAATTTCTTCAGATTATTATGATCCATTTTTTTTATTAGTGGACGATTAAACAATTGAATAAGAAGAACAAGGTGAGGATCCCACGTCAGGAGGCGCTGATTAGCTGCAGCCGAAGCCATCACTACTGGGAATCGGATAGGAGTGCGGGACTCGAACCTCCAATTAAGCGAATGCGAGACCACCACGTTTCCAGTTGAGGTTACTAAAGTATTAAGATCTCTGGTTTTTCCATATATGTTCTTTCTTTCCTTGAAGGTCACCTCCTGGTAAGACTTTGTTCCATAGAATAAAGATTCCTGAAAAACTCCAATATTGATCGCTATGTCAGAAAATAATGTAATCAAAAATAAAGGAAGAAAAAAAATGCAATGAGAAAATCGTATAAAATGGAGTCCCATTCACAAGTAAATTCACCTCCTGGAACAGAAAATAATAAGATCTCACTCAAAGTCAATTAACTACACTGAAAAAAAACATGGTAGGAAGTACATATAATCATACTTGAAAATACAGTATCAATGTTGTACAGTACTATGCTAAACCTGGTCACCCACGTGATGTACATGAGTGAAGTACATGATTTTATTTTTTGTCCAAAAATATCTTTGTTGAATCATAACACTTCCTTCTTTTTTTTAAACCTTTATGTTTGGTATACATTTTCACTCGATAAGTGGAGAAACGCATGAACGTGATATAGTAAAAGAAGAGGATGACTTAAAAGGTGTTAGACTCTATGAATATCACTTTTTTTTTACAGGACGCATACCACGTAACCGACGTTTGACAGCTTGAGGGACAAATGTACACACAAAATATAACGACACGACTGACAAATAAAGAACAATAGTGATGAAAGTAAAGAAAATGCAAAGCTTGTTAAAAGTTAATATCACGAGAAAGAACAGTGGGTGATCGTTACCAAAGAAAGAAAAAAGTATAGATCCAGGTGCACTGATGAACTCAATCAAGTTGCTATCTTTGCTCTATGTACAAGAAAGAGAAACTATAGAGTTAACTGTTGTGTGTCTATTTTTCAATATTTGTTCATCGATGTAAAGTCTTCTTTGTTTCAGTACTTCCACATCTCTGTTTATTTTTGTCTTATTCTGTTTTAATTTTCAATGACAGACTTTTCCTTGACTCCTTAAACATTTTTGGATCACGAGTATTATTCACTACAATGCCAAATTGCAATGACAAAGAAATGTCTTTGTTTTTGTTAAGCACAAAAAGCAAAACAGACGTTCTGTTTCTGTTGTCTTGTTCTGTTTCAATTTTCAGTGACTGTCTTTCCCTTGCCATCTTAAACATTTTTGGATTATTATTCACTACAAAGCCAAATTACAATGACAAAGACATGTCTTTATTTTTGTTAAACACAAAAAGCAAAATAGACGTTCTGTTTTGTTTGTTGTT
>NC_134780.1:46832291-46837291 GCF_046742065.1 Oratosquilla oratoria | reverse complement strand
GATCACAAGCCTGTTTTAAGTCGATCACACTCTTGCACCAGTTCATAATTCGTCCCTCAGTAGTTTTCCTGTCAAATAGCTGTAATTCCATATCCAAGTACTCACTGATACTTGAATTCTCATATTTCTCTTTTTCTGAGAATAAGTTATATCTATATTTATAATGATGGACATGTCTGAACAACATACAATTATTTATACAGGCAGACAACTCCTGTAGCTAGACTGGTAGATCACATCAGGGTAACTGTAGAAAAAGTATATCACATCTCGCAAAATGTTAGCCAGTCCTGTTCTATAGCATTGTAATAAAACACTAACAACTTAAACGCACAATCCATTTAAACGACATGTACAGTCATCGCGAAGAACTAAACTAAACCCAACATTACACACTACTCGACAATGTGATTGGAACGCCTTGGTTCCCAGTCCAGTGGACTTTTGATACAAGACAAAAGACTGAGGTACCAATCTCTATGAAAAAGTAATCTTAAAGAATGATAGAATAGCTCAATGCACGTATAACAAGACACTCAGTCTCATATACCTATGCGTCACTTCTAAACATTCACTATCCATACTATTCTCCTCAACTATACGCGCTGGAATCATTCAGGAGTACTATTCCAGGATTGGGACGATTTTACCTTTAAACACACAGAATGGTACACACAGATATTATTACAGAGCATGGTAACACCATTTCCAAGGCACCCTTACAGACAGCTGACAAGTTGATGGACACTTGGCCTATGGGACATTTCAACAAACGGATATTTGACCAAACGGAAATTTGACCAAAGAAACATTATACCAAATAGGATTTCGTAGGAACAAATATTTAACCATGTCATGAATTTACATTAAAAAACAAAACAACATATTGAAATCTATGCATCTATTAAATGGTAGAAAATAATGAAACGCTAAACTTTAGTCAAGCTATCTGAGAATAACAAAAATGATGATGATGAAATAGAAAGCTGCATTGATGCAAAATCAAGCGTAATAGCTATATTCCGTAAGCAATCTATTTTTCACTTGTTATTTATAAAACAATTATATCATGTTTATTTTCTATCCGTCAGCAAAAGGTTCTGTAAAATGTTTGTTTGCAAAACGTTTGTTCCTTCATATTGCAAATCGACATATCTGTTTGTGATGATATACTTATGTGATATTACTATTACTACGTATTACTATTACCAGGCATTGCAGACTCTGTGAAGAAGGACTTTATTTTGTGATCATAAAGAAAATACTGCACGTTTATATATATTTCTTAAAAGCATGTCATCATTTGACATATCTAGAATTAAGAAATATGAAACATCATTTAACCCATTAAACTCCGATGACAAGATTCCTTGTCATTTGGTCAAATAAAACAAAAAATCATAAAACACCAAAATGTTTGATCAAACACCAGAAAAATATGACGTCAGTCCTCGCTTTGTGCGAGGACTGACGTCATATTTTTCTGGTGTTTGATCAAACATTTTGGTGTTTTATGATTTTTTGTTTTATTTGACCAAATGACAAGGAATCTTGTCATCGGAGTTTAATGGGTTAAGTAGCAGGTAACAGATGACATTTCGTTTTGTGAATGCAAACTGTGTAAAAAATTATGTGAAACTATTACCCACCAACCAGCGTGATGAGATGAGAAAAGCAACGAAAATTTAAAGAAGAGTGACAGACTTGTATACGGAAGCCACGAATGGAGGTAAAAGTTAGACACTGCTAAAGAGGGAGTCTTATTTGGAAGAGCAAATCAAAGGCTTGAGCTACACCACCAGACCTGTTCAGCAATTCGGACTCCATATGTTTTTTAAATAATTAAGAGATAGTAAGAGTTCGACCGAAATTGTTTTCAAACACAGTATTGTAGGATTAGTGTTGAAGAGCCCCCACAAAAGAGAAGATTACATGGTCCAGCAGATTCAAAACTCCCGTATTAATCTCGTCCAGAAATTAGAACACGGGAATCCCTAGTTCCACAGCATATACTAGGTTTCCCTAAATGATGAAATTTTAACTACCGCTTCCTTTTTTTTTTTTTTTTTTTTTTTTTTTTGTGGAACATACTATACCAGAACTCCAGTTCTTCCGTACTCTATTACTGCAAACCATTGAGATACGAGGGTCAAAACAAAATCAAATCACTAAGGATTGAACAACTATTAAGGATCCCTCAAGCTGGAATTAAAAAGATAAACTTACGCGAATTAAACGCACGTATAAAGGATGACTCTTCTCTCCGATTAAAATTGCCTTTTTGAAAACGAGGTCAAAGTAACGCTTGCAGTTCTTTTAATCTAGAATAATTTTCCCTCTCCTGGATGTAAATCTTATAGACTTCATTCATTAAAATGGGCATCACCCTGATTATGGGATTGATGACACATGAACTTCTAATAAGCGAAACATTGTATTAGTAAATTCTCCATCTTCACATGATGTTTCTTGTGATAGACTCGTTGAGCAACTGGATATTGTATTCTAATCCACTGATGTGTACATATCCTTTGAAATTCCTCCCCTTTCTTATCTTTTTAGTACAGTCATAAACTACCTACCCCCAGAGGAGAGTCTATGAACATATTATTTCATTATGCTATTGACATACCACGATACTGAATTTACCTGATTAACAAAGAATTTACGGCGCCATTGCCATACCATTAAGCACTTCGGAAGTGAAGTATAGCATTCGCCTTGCAATTTGTTTCCCGAGCGTTGTTTAACCATTATATCCCCAGAGACAAGGGCAAATGCATAAAGTGAGTAATCATGAAAAGAATTTTGCCCGGTTTTTTTTTTCATTCTCTTTTGACTCGATAATATGGCAACACTAGCAAGGAGATGAATATATATAAACTCATACACAAACACATGTACACATAAATATACATACACATATATAAATACATACGCGCGGGCACACACTCATTCACACACACACGCACATACATACACACACACACACCACGCACGCACACACACTTACACACACACACAAACACACACACACACACACACACACACACACACACACATATATATATATATATATATATATATATATATATATATATATATACAGTATATATATATATATATATATATATACTGTATATATATATACATATATATATACATATATACAGTATATATATATATATATATATATATATATATATATATATTTACATGAGTGAATCAATCAGGAAACAAAGTAATACATATTTCTACAGAGCACGTCGAAACCCGCCACATACTCTTCTTTCTAATCATTCTATTCAAAAGCTGCCGTACTTTATGTGACACGTCATCTCGTAAAGTTGAAAGTGTCACCTTAGGTATTGGCCGTAAAGCTACAAATATCTTCCAGAGGCCATAGGAAATGATAACGATCGTAGGGTCTTTCTTGCATCCAGCAACTTTGGAGGAATTTTCAGCCTCACGAAAAACAAACACGACTCGGAGCCTGACGTGAGCGAAAAGGCCAAAAAGTGATTTCTGGCGTGAGAATATAATGCTTGTGATGCGTCTCGAAACTTTACCGTAATGGTATCGTGGTCCAGGTGCACTTCACTTGTTGAAGATTGTCAGGCCCGACCTCTGATTCTTGTTATATGTGATATTGTTTTTTGTTTTTGTTTTTGTTTTGTTTTTGTATCTGGTATTATAAGTTTCTGTTGTTGTTGTTTTTTTTAATGAAATCTGAAATGATGAAATAGGATTTAGGCCTTCTGTTTCACAACAGGAATATTTTCGAGATGCAGAAGCTTTGTTTGTGGGTTTATATTTTGGGTGTAAATTACAAGGATCAGTCTGTTTTCGCAGGTGTAATTCTATCTGTCATTTCATGATTGATATATATGATCGCTTACAGCCGTGAAGGAGTGTATTTTACAACGCTGCCCATTTAAAGAGTAGTATATGTCAAGTGATTCCTGTTTCTTGAAGCTCCCCAAGTAACCATTTTCCTCGTTTTAGTGTTTATGCGTTCCATAATTCTTTAAACGTAAGTTTGAATTTTTATTTCTCAATGATGTTTTCTTTTCCCAGTTGAACTATCTCTGCCCCTGTAAGGAAGAAGGATCTTGCCATCTAAGCTCCTGAAGTACATCCTATTACCTATATCTTATCAAAATAATTGGATAATTTCAAAAGTTTTCTTAAAAGATACTGGCTATGGTTTTCCGGTGATGTCTTACCTCAAAAACGGTATAGATAAGTCTTGAACTACGGAGTGTTCTAAACACGTCTACAGCTAACCAACCATACCACATTTTTTTTTTCATTTTGTCGTCCCCCACCGAAAAAATAGATAGTAATTTTCAAGAAAATAGTAACTGATAGGCTGTCCATACCCTCTGTCTCGTTTCACCTTTGTCTGGAGTCTTTATATCTTTTGAGATTTGAAAAGAGAATATTTGAGATCCCTTATTTTTGTTTTTCCATCTGCTCCTCAAAAACCAGGAGTGAAATAACTTTAAGGATTTGTATTCTGTTTGTTTGTTTTTTCTTTCTCATTATTTGGCCTTGTCCAACACGATAGAGCCCTAGAATTTGTTGTAACAAAGGTCATAGAACTTAATTTATTTAAGTGGTGGACACCGGAGAGAACATGACCTTGAGATCATTCAAGACTTTGTTCTGGATGAGATCCAATACTCAACTGAATGAATAAATCTGACTCTTGCTCCAACAAGGACTAAAAAGAACGTCATAGCGTTTAATAAGATATTAACTCAATTCATATGGGAGGCTTTGTGCGGAAATATTTACATGTTCTAACTTCAGAAAAAAATGACTTAATTGTCTTTATCCGTTTCACCAGAGCAAGATAAAAAGACGGTAGAAAAAAATTATGAAAATGTTCATTGGTCGTCAGAATAGAATAGAAATTACTACTTGGTACAAAATGGTTGATTTCTTGAGCAGATCTTTACTAGCTCCCACAAGAATATGACACTTTTTTTAATACT
>NC_134780.1:46812291-46819791 GCF_046742065.1 Oratosquilla oratoria | reverse complement strand
AACCCAGCGTATAAAACCTGAGCTTTTTCACACACAGGCATATTAGATCTTCGTTTTTTATGTTAACCACTAAAGCACTCAGAGTCTGTAATGCCATACATTCCTTTACTGAGATTTGAGACGTCATATCACAAACATGAACCCTTATAAATTACACTATAATCATCATATTCGTATATATTATTTCTTCATAATTGCAAACGTGTGTTTGTCCGAGTATGTGTGATTGTGAGAGTGTGTGTTCGATTGTGTGTGTGTGCATGCACGTATTCACCTCGGATCTGCTGCAGTCTCTGTCGTGTATATATATGTGTGTGTGTGTGTGTGTGTGTGTGTGTGTGTGTGTGTGTGTGTGTGTGTGTGTGTGTGTGTGTGTGTGTGTGTGTGTGTGTGTGTGTGTGTGTGTGTGTGTGTGTGTGTGTGTGTGTGTGTGTGTGTGTGTGTGTGTGTGTGTGTGTGTGTGTGTGTGTGTGTGTGTGTGTGTGTGTGTGTGTGTGTGTGTGTGTGTGTGTGTGTGTGTGTGTGTGTGTGTGTGTGTGTGTGTTCCCTGACCTTTTCCTAGGCAACCCAGACATGATCCTCATGATATAACTGCGACCCCCCTAACCTATTTGTATACAGGTTAATGTTAATATATATGACAAGTTGTTGACTGTAAAAAGTAGGGCACAAGTATAATCAATATATGTGTAAGAAATGTAATGTAAGGTTACAAAAGATAAAGTTAACATCATCATGATTATCATATTGAATTCATATAATTTTGCAACAAAAAAATAGCATACAAGATGTCTTGGCGACCCAAGGTTTGGGAAACAGAGTTGTAATTGGTAGGAAGGACATATAATTCACAGATGAGCCCATTCATGTCCTGAGGACATGGAATGCATACTAATTTATGCTTGCTAACCATAACTCACTTCTTTCTGTCAAGTTTGTGCATCGGATATAACCAGGAGTCTTATCTCAAGATAATATGAACTGAGTATGACATTGCTGCACAATCCTGGTTTGCCTTCAATCTACGTATATTGTTATAGACCCTCAGAATCATTATTTTTTTCAATCTCGTTCCAGTATAGTGATGATGAAGTTTCTTTCGTCGTGTTGATACATTATGCAGGATGCATCACATGTCGTTTCATTTTATTGTTGTTATGGAAGATGGGTGTTTCTTTCACTTGAGTCAAATTACCTTCTGATATCCAGAAAATTACTTCAGGGAGACTTCTAAAGTAGACGAGTTGGCCACTATAGGTTTTAACCTTTGGAATTGGTAAACTTGCGTCAGGTAAAAGAGATAGGGTCGTTTCGAATAGATTCCCCTCTCTCTGACTAGTTCACTGAGTATTCAAGAAAATCTTTTTCTATCTGAATCGATGTCTTTAGTCGCTTTTTTAATACCTCCCACGCCTTGTCTGTTTATTCTTTTTTATTAAATTTTATTGACATAAAAAAATCGAGGACACGAATTGTCTTCTTCTTTGTTTACACGTGAATACTTATCTTGCTGCAAACGTCTCCAGAACCACGGGGGATTGAGATGCATAGATGAATAATCCTTTAAGGGTGAAAGTGAAACAACGCGTAGGTGTGACTGAGAACGAGTTTATGTAAATATAGAAGTTTTACTGGATGTGTGGGAGTATACGGTAAAATGGTTGTGTGGAAATAACACCAAAATAAAAAATGTATGTGGAGAAAAGCAAACAGAAATAGGCTTTTCAAAATAAAGGAGGTGTTCAAGGAATATTTTTGATGCGTGAACAGCTTAAAAATAGAATAGAAAATTGTCCATGATAAATATATGAGATATATGTCCTCGTATATAAGCAGCTTGAAGTTATTAAAGTTCTAATTTGAGAGAAGTCACTAAAATAGAATTAGAATTCAAATTTGGTCAGAGATAAAGTGAGAAAGACGTAAAAGAATGCAAACGTGTATATAATGAAATGGAGATCGTGTCAGACAAAATACGAAAGGGCTCATGGATGTTAAAGAATGAAAAGTAAGATAATGGAAATTACTGAAAAGGTCTTTAGGAAAGTAAAGAAAAGTAACGATAGAGGAAAAAGAACAGGAGGGAACAAGGAGCGTCAAATGGATGTTGTAGGAGACAGGGAGAGAGGGAGCCCTATGCCAGAGGCAAGGTTATGAATATGTGTATTGGAGGATGTTGAAGCCGAATGTTTATTATGTTGGTAAATGTAGAAGCCCACAATCACACATGTCCGATTTCGAGAAATAGGAAGGCGAAATAAACCGAGAAGGTAATAGATGAGGTGGTGAGACGTCTGCACCAGGACTTTTGACATTGCTGGGAATGGGAGAGGAGGTAGGGATGCGAACCCGAAACTAAGAAAATGTGAAACTAGCCCGTTTTCTATTACTCCATTAAGGCACAGGTAATGGATAAATATAAGTCAAATCATTGAATGTTATACGGACAAAGATGTCATGAAAATGTTGTCCAAAGTGTAGAAAAGAACCAGAGTGGACCAGGATGTTTTTATGTATTTTGAAAAGGAAGGCTAGTGCTTAGACTAGCAAGAGAATAATAGCAAATTCGTTGAGAAGTGGTTTGGTATGAATAATGTAAGAATAACATCGAATAATATGAAGTCACGTGACTTTGGATGATAAGGTAAAGATAATAGTTTGTGAAAAAGAGAAAATTGTTAAGATATAAGGAAAAGAAATTATAAGAATAAAGAAAAATCTTATATTGATGAGAAAATAAATTAAGCCAAAAGACAACCAGTGAGTAAAATGAATTACTATGTATGAATGGGGGAAATGAATGTATAAGTTGATTAAACTGATGAGTCTGCGAATATTCATTCTGGATATGTAGTCGATCAAGAAACGTGAATAGAGAAAGGAAGAAATATTTCTATCTAACTATGAAGCACTGAAAGTAGGGATTCGAAAAAGTAAATAAAAATATTTAGTGGAATCCCCAGAAGAATAGAAAAAAAAATCACCTCTTCTTCTAGTTCTCAAGAACGACTTTCTCAATTAAACAACAGAAGTTTGCTTAGATAAAACTATTTGATAGAAGTCAGAACTATTGTATAATGAACTTCCTCTGTTTACGAACTAAGAGAAAGGATATATTGAAACATGAAGAAAAATCACTATATTAATAGTAACAACGTATAAGTAGTAGCTTTTAACCAAGTTCAGGATATATAATAAGAAATTTCATGTTCTATGCATTCATGAACATCACAAAATTGTATCATGAAGAGATCAGAGATAGTATGTTAATAGTAACCAATAGTAACGCAGTGTAGATAGTAGATATTGACCAAGGTCACAATAGAATACTATTTGTTTATGTGTAGGTTTTCATGAACATCATGAAACTCTACCATAAACCCAACAAGAAGCAACGACGAGGATCTACCAAGCACCTGTGAGTTTCCCTGAAGCTATGACCCCAATCTCCTAACAAGGCATCATACAAAGACGACGTTTACTCGAACGGAACAAAAACAAACAAACCTTTTCATCTTTGAAGTTTTGAGTTCGGCTTCCTCTGGAAACGGATCAGTTTTTGACAAGTGGACGATCTCCAAGTTTCCCTGTCAGCGCTTTTTGTATAACTCTTCATCGTTGATACGCAATACGATAAAATATAATGGAACGTCGGAGGTCGTTTGACTTGTATAGATTTGAACGAAAAATGTCATTGAAATTTTATTTTTAGTTAGTTAGTTAGTTAGTTAGTTAGTTAGTTAGTTAGTTAGTTAGTTAGTTAGTTAGTTAGTTAGTTAGTTAGTTAATTGGTTAGCGAGTTAGTTTATTAGACAGTTA
Organism: Oratosquilla oratoria; assembly: GCF_046742065.1. Classification (NCBI taxonomy): domain Eukaryota; kingdom Metazoa; phylum Arthropoda; class Malacostraca; order Stomatopoda; family Squillidae; genus Oratosquilla; species Oratosquilla oratoria. The sequence goes on along the minus strand of NC_134780.1, from coordinate 46,815,972 downwards.
GATAGTTAGTTAGTTAGTTAGTTAGATAGTTAGTTAGTTAGTTAGTTAGTTAGTTAGTTAGTTAGTTAGTTAATTGTTTGTTTTTGTTTGTTTGTTTGTTTGTTTGTTTGTTTGTTTGTTTGTTTGTTTGTTTGTTTGTTTGTTTGTTTGTTTGTTTGTTTGTTTGTTTGTTTGTTTGTTTGTTTGTTTGTTTGTTTGTTTGTTTGTTTGTTTGTTTGTTTGTTTGTTTGTTTGTTTGTTTGTTTGTTTGTTTGTTTGTTTGTTTGTTTGTTTGTTGTTCGTTAGCTAGTTAGTTAATTAATTAGTTGTTAGTTAATTAGTTAGCTAGTTAGTTAATTAGTTAGTTGTTAGCTAGTTAGCTAGTTAGTCAGTCAGTAAGTTAGTTTTGTACTGACCTGATTCCTTCACCTAAATACAATCACAAAAGCAAGATATAAAAAATCAAAATTAGTAAAAACTCTTGGTTGACTAAAAATTACCTTCCATTAATTCAAATTGTTAATATTCTTGGCAAAGAAATAGGTAAAGAATGTAAACTTTTTCTTCAAAACATTTAAACGACTTACAAAACATGTCTAAATAAATTACTGGATTGGTTTTTCCATGTACATCACGTAGTCAGTGAAAGTATGGTAATCTGATGTGTTAATATGCAAAAGGTGTTTTAGCATTAGTATGTTTATTCAATAATACTGACAATTTAGAGATCAAATGTTCTTATCACCTATGTAAACATTATATTTGCCACAAATACATTATTACCTGTGATAGAGAAATCAACATATTCGGTGCTGAGGGGAATTCCTCGACTTAATAAGATTGTTTGGGGGATTCCAAATAAACTAATTAGTTGTGAATAATAGTGTAACAGGTGTGGTCAATGAAATACTGATTATGAATAAATTAGTAATTGTACAGCAGTACAAAGACAATACTTGCCCTCACGTTGAAGGCAAGACCAAGAGTAGTTGACGCCAATTTGTCTTGATTCTCCTTAAAAAAAAAGGCGCAAATAAATATACAATGACAATAATAAAATCAATATCTAATAATAGATATACAATACTACAAGTACATATGTATAACATACAGGTCAGATGGTTTCTGGATAGTCTAGGATGAATAATGTCACATGATGGCAGGTAGAACTAATAAGTGTCGTGAGTAACATTGCATGGGCTGAGATACTGTCGGGGTAGCCCATTATACATTTGACTGTTTAGGTATGTGACATCAATTTCTACTCTAAGTGAACTGTATTTTCTACGTTTAGTGTGACTGAGTCCCTCAATTCGATTAATTATGTTCATGATTATTTAATCCCGGGTGCAGAGTCTTTACATACCTAAGTGCCGGCCCGTGGCAAAGTGCCGCCCCGAAGCAGTTCTCAGTGACGACCCCTCCCCCTCCCCCCATCACCACTTCCCATCTCCACCATTCCTTACAGCCCGTTTTAGCCATTCGCTTTGCGAAATAATTAAACGGATTTCAAAAACTGTATTTAATGTCCCTATTGCAGAAAGAATAAGGGAAAGATATTTCATATTCTGTTGATTCTAACGCAAATTTCGTACATTATGTTAAAATATTCAGGGCTCCTTTGACATGCCCAGACTAGAATTGCCGCCCCCCTGAATAAGCCGCCCCAGGACATATGCCTCCCCTGCCCCCCCTGTCCCCCCTGCACGGGTGTAATATCCGTAGTGGTTGTCGGTGAATGCCACTTGCCCTAAACAGATGTGATGGTTTCGACTTCAGCTAACGGTTCACTGAAGTTTGTTCTTTATTTATGGATGGAAATACGAAAGAATTTCTTCGTATGCCTCCTCTTTTCCGCCAGTCTGGTGCTACGTAACATCGTCCGGATAAAACTAGAGGTGGAATGGATGAAAATTTTTAATATTTGCGAGTGAGAATACAGATAAATATGTAAATGGGGATATTTATTTCCAAAATTTGACTATTTTTATATGAGACATACATAAACCATAGAATATAGATATTCAGCAATTTATGTTTTTCTAAGCACAGATAATTAAGGTAGTGAATTGTATCTAATCTGCTTAAGAAAAAATATTTGAATACATTAGTGATATGAACAGTTAGATTTCCACGTTAAGTTTCCTACCGTTTTAATTGTATATGTGTGTTTACTACAAATCTGCTGTTTATCTCGTTTTCCAATAACTTTCAAACAAACTTAGTGTAAGCTTACCTAATCACAGATAATTAAGGTAGTGAATTGCATGTAATCTACTTAAGAAAAATATTTTAATACATTAGTGATATGAATAGCCAGACTTCCACGTTAAATTTTCTACCGTTTTAATTGTATATGTGTGTTTACTACAAATCTGCTGTTTGTCTTGTTTTCCAATAACTTTCATCAAACAAACTTAGTTACCCTCAGCTTGGAAACCAGAGCTTATACGAGCATATATGTCGTAAAGGAATTTGCTCAGGAACGAAAACAATAAAGTGGAGAACTTGTTAAACAATTTTTCTTTTGAAGGGCTTCACTATAATGTTCTGAAAGAAAAACATTTTCAACAAGCTGATTGACTGACAGGTAAATAGACACAAGTTCTACATTTATCTGTCAGTCAGCTCTGTGCTTAACTCCTGTATTTCTATTAAAAAAAAAAAAAAAAAAAAAATACGGCCCAGAAATATGAGAGACTAGCATCATACATGTAGAATGGAGCCAAAAAATATTTGGTGTTGTCGCTTGCACCGCAGATCAGGAGTTTTAGCAAGTCATGTGTATCCTCAACTGGCGTTGAGTAAATACATAACACAGAACTTAAGGCGGCGATACCAAACTCGTTGTAACTTCTTTTCCTTTATTAAAAAGGTTTATTGGTTCACAATTTCTTCTATGGTTTTACACAATGTCAATCACTTCCTGGTTCTATACCACAATACACTATTTAATGTCTCTGTACGTATCATCGGACCGACTGCCCTGCTCTCTGGTGCATCTACTTTTTGTTCAACGGAAGTGCTGACACAGCAAAAATAGGAGGCGCCAGCAAACGTATTTATATGGGTTTTACTGGGAATGTTTGGTTTCCCGCAAATAAACTATCATGTTCTTAATTACTAGTTATATGTTGTTTACAGTATATAATATTTCCAGGGGGGAAGGGTTCCTTATTATTTGGTTGTCGTGTGTTTTGTGAGTTAGAGGTTGACTGCACTCATGAGTGTGTTCGTGTGTGTGTGTATCGGTTGCTTGTGGTGGTATTGGTGACACATGCAGGAAGTGCTTGGTCGGCAGCTGCCCAGTCAGCGAGAGTGGTGCCTGACAGTCGGCGGACAGTGAGTGAGTGAGGGAGTTAGTGGGGTGAGTGAGTGATATTACTCATCATGTATATGGTGGCGTATACATATCGTCGACTGAAACTTTGGAAACGTTGGTAGCCTTGTGTTTTTATATTCCAACGCTTGAAATGACCTTGTTTATACAATTTAGTATAAGTTTACCTAAGCTATATAATATGTAATTGCACTTAAATCAGACCTAGACAATGAAGATAATTTTAACCATGTGTATACATAGTGGAAATAATACAAATACAGGTTTATGGGGAGTTTTTGTGTCCATTATTGTATCAGCATATAAGCAAACACGGTGTTATATTCACAAGAAGTTTTCTGTTAAAGAAGAAAGGAGATCAG
>NC_134780.1:46792291-46804791 GCF_046742065.1 Oratosquilla oratoria | reverse complement strand
TATGATGTTGATCTGTCTGAGGTGTCATGAAGTCATCACAATAGTGAGAGAGAGAGAGAGAGAGAGAGAGAGAGAGAGAGAGAGAGAGAGAGAGAGAGAGAGAGAGAGAGAGAGAGGGGGGGAGAGAGAGAGACACACAGAGAGAGAGAGAGAGAGAGAGAGAGAGAGAGAGAGAGAGAGAGAGAGAGAGAGAGAGAGAGAGAGAGAGAGAGAGTAGGGGAGGGAGAGAGAGAGAGAGAGAGAGAGAGAGAGAGAGAGAGAGAGAGAGAGAGAGAGAGAGAGAGAGAGAGAGAGAGAGAGAGAGAGAGAGAGAGCTGTTTAGCAAGAGGTATGGATGGCACGAAGATGCCAAGAATCCCGTTGAGCCCCGGAATACTCAGAAATTTATCCTTGAATTTTAAATATATATGGTTCTTTCGTGTTGCCTTAGTTGAGTAATAGTTACGAGATAATAATAAAGTAGAAACTTGGAGTCCTTTTGGTGTGTCTATGTGTTTATAGATGATCTCTCGTGTATTGCGATGACTAATGCTACTTTTCTGTGGTAGATGCTGCGTATTTTGGCTAAATATGAATAGATGTTTTCGGAGACAAAAAATATATATATTACATCATGTAGGTGTCCTTTGGATGTTGTCTATGTGCACCAGCTGATCGTTCATCGTGCCTTTCTGTGTGAATTTTCTACGAAACTTGATCACATTGGCCCAAATATTCGGACGCTTTAAAGTAATATTTACTCAAAGTCTTTCAATATTTATGTGAATAAGAAATACGCGAGAAAATCACCGGGTGGACGAAGAATATATATACAAGTAACAAAGAAAAGATATTCTACATATATACTGGCCACCCTTTGACCAACTACTGTATAAGTCGAGCAGACAGGACAACACGACGTAACAAATAATGCAGGATTGAGGTAGAAATGTAGAAACTTGGTAGAGAGGAAGATGTGATGAACAGGTAGATAAATAGACACATTCTAAAGATATATTCTGTAAACAAACTACTTTTCTTCCAGAGAAAAATCTAGATTTTCTAAAAGATTTTACAAATGACTGGAATAGTATATCATAATTTTCCTTTTTCTATATGTGATTAATCAGTTCATAAAGACCCTTTTTTATTTACTCTGTTGATTGCCAGACCGCACGGCCCTTCACCGCTTTCACTATGCTTCTCCAGATGGTTCTATTCTCTACTAATTCTTTCCAGTCCTCTCTTGGTGCCACCCTCTCCACGCCCTTCTTTACTCCATCCATTCTTCTGTACCTGGGTCTCCCTAATGGTCGTTGGCCCTCTACTCCTCCTTCCATTACCTTCCTTGGTAGTCTGTCTGCCTCAATTCGGACGCAGTGTCCAGCCCATCTTGCTCTTCTTCCCCGTACTTTATCCTGAATGTACGTTTGTCCTTTATGATCTCTACCATTTGCTAATATTCAAACTAATATTCAGTCCATTTAAGGTGACTATTCTCTTTATTAACTTGTTCACGTGATCAACAGTAATTTCATCCTGATTGAAATTTAGTAGTCAGATGTTTTAGTTTATACCATCATGAATGTATACTTTCGTTTCACTTTAAACAATTGTATACTGATGCCTTTTAGTAATATGAAATGCGGAATCTGATATGTAACTTTAAAGGGGATAAAAGGGGGGAGAGATTAGATAAAATAAGAAATGGAAAAATATGATGGGGCAGAGAAGGAGAAAAGGGAAGATAGGAAAGAGAAGAAAAAAATAGATCAAGGACAGAAGGAAAGGAGTAACAGTGATAATCAGGAGATAAGAGGAAGGAAAAAATGGAAAAGAACTATGTGGGAAAATTCTTCATTATAGGAAAAGGGAAAGAAAGAAGGGAAATTTAGGGAAAGGAGAAATAGAGATGGAGTAATGAGTGGAAAGAGGTCATTAATAGGACAAGGAAAGGGATATGGGGGAGAGAAGGGGAAGGAGAGTGAGAATGAAAAAATGTCTACGATTGGAGTTTTGTGTAAAGGAGGGTATGAGGAGGACGTGTTGTAAAGGGGAGGGGAGAAGAGAAACGAAGACTGATTATGTATTGAGAGAAAAGTTGCCGAGCATACAGGGATCAAAGAAAGGTCTCAATTGTCTCATTATGTTTTCTGTTTTCGAGTCCCAAAAGTCAAAAATTTACGCCCAAGAGAGCTACAGAGAGTACATGGCAGTCACGAGTAGCAGTCACAAATAGACTTTTTTCTTAACCCATTCAACTCCGATGACAAGATGTCTTGTCATTTGGTCAAATAAAACAAAAAATCATAATAAAACAACAAAATGTTTGATCATCAAACATTTTGTTGTTTTATTATGATTTTTTGTTTTATTTGACCAAATGACAAGACATCTTGTCATCGGAGTTGAATGGGTTAAGAGGCGAGGTCAATGGTGAATGCACCACAGCAAACACAAGGGACTTTGATGAAAATAATATTGATTTAAAAACCAAGAAGAAATGTCAAAAACGAGGGAGATAATATCACATTCAGAGTGAATAAAGAAATAAAGAATATATTTATTTACATATATATAATATATATATATATATATATATATATATATATATATATATATCATAGTATATATATATGATATAGACCATGGACTAAAATCTACTGTTTCCAAATTTGCTGATGATACAAAACTGTGCGGAGTGGCAAATGATCACTCAAACCAATTAGATATTCAAGAAGATTTAGATCAATTACAGCAATGGTCTGAAAAGTGGCTAATGAAATTTAACACAAGTAAATGTAAGGTAATGCACATAGGTAAAAATAACAGTAAGTACGATTACAAGTTATTTGGAAATTCGTTAACAAAAGTGGATAGTAAAAAAGATCTCGGCGTAATTATCAGTAACGACCTCAAATCATCCAAGCAGTGTATTTCAGCCTCTGAGAAAGCAAATAAGATTCTAGGACTGATTGCGCGATCTTTTGACTTCAAAAGTCCATCACTCATTAACAAGCTATATAAATCGTTAGTTCGTCCACATTTGGAATATGCTGTTTCCGTATGGTCACCGAATCTCATTAAAGACATTGACAGACTGGAGAAAGTACAACGGCGAGCCACAAAACTGATTCCAAATATCGAAAATAAATCATACGAAAATCGACTAAAACACATGAATCTGTTTTCCCTAAAAAAAAAGCGTAGACTCAGAGGTGACTTGATAATGGTCTTTAAGATTTTAAAGGGAATTGACAACATCAAAAGTGACAAAATTTTTACATTGAATGAGAATCAGACAAGAAACAATGGTCTCAAACTGTCCGGAATTAGATTCAATTTGGAAGTAGGTAGAAACAACTTTGCCAACCGTGTAGTTAATGAATGGAATAAACTTCCTGCACAGGTAGTGCAATGTAGTTCAGTTCGAAGCTTTAAGAATCATTCAGATAAATACCTAAGTAAGATGCTGTAATGATTATAATTTATCTTATATTATTTGTTTTTGTTTTGTTATCATTTGTCTGTCTGATTTTCATTTATTATTAGTTATATGTCAATTTATTATTATTTACTATTTACCTGTTTGTTCATTATTTAACTATACCTATGCATTTATTTATGTATTTTATTTGTTATTTACATTATTATAGTTTTTATTTATTTTATTATTAATATGATTTTTTTTCGCATCCGACCTAAAGGTCTCCTGTCGGCATGCTCCGCCTTTGTAATCCTTTGTAATGTATATGCATATGTATATATATATATACATATATATATATATATATATATAATATATGTTGGAAATCTCGAGCAGGTAAAAATCAAGGCACGGAAAAATGCTATTGAAATATACACAGAAGAAAAAAACTTGAGAGCGATAAAAAAACGAAAATGGGAAAATGCTTAAAAGACTAAGTAAAGTAAAAAAGGAGGCAGGGGATAGCAGGAAAAACAACTTCAGAATAGTTAATTAACGGGATAAAAGTAAAAGAAAAAAGTAATGGAAAATAAGAGCGGCTAGAAAAATGGAAGGAGCAACTTGAAGGAAGAGAGGGAAAAATATAATTGGGCGCTTGAAAGTGGGAAAGGGTGGAAATAGATGAATAGATAATTGGCAATGGAAAGCCAAAGAGAAATGGCCAAATGGTGGGCTAGGAAGGGGCAATGGAGGCGTAGCTAGGGATCAGTGGTAGGAAGGAGGTGTAGGAGGGAGAGAGTGTAGGAGTGAGGATAGACCCAAACATACGGTAGGCTTTTTGTTAAAAGTGACTTTATTAAACTATAAAATGAGAATATATAGAAAAAAAATTGACTTACTCTTCTAAACCTGACAGATGGATTGACAGGAATCCGGACTGCATTAGAAGATATACGTAGGCGAATTTTAAAGCTATGGCTGGGGAATTTTAACAAGAAGTGGGGAAAAAACATCAGGAGGCAGGTGTCTGATCATAGGATGTAATGACATCCACACGTCTGGGGACAAAAAGAATACAAGCTAAGTATCTATACGTCAACCAGGTGTATGTATATTGTAGGTAATGATAGTCAGGTTTATGGACATGGGAAGTGATGCTGACGAGATATCTAGCCATAGTAAGAAAACATTGGTGATATAGGTGCTTAGACATGAGAAGAATAGCCATCCCTAGATTCACTGTTAAACAAACTATCTCTAAATGTCCGTCTTATGATAAAAGAGGAATGTAGTTGGATTGTTGAGGCTAGAAGGTAGAGTACATGTGGTTAGTACTTTCCGGTGACAGAAATTGAAGGATGTGGAACATAGATACGCTTGACTAAGGAATGAGGAAATTATGACCCCCCCCCCCAGATTAAATTGCTGATATACTGTAAACTCAACTTTACTCAGGATTTAAACCATAGGTTAAAGGTACGTTGCTGCTATATAAGCAACGTCTCTTTTGGAGACTAGATAGCCTTTCTAAAAAAAAAAAAAAAGTTATATCAAGATAAGATAAAATCTACGTCAATTCTAAATAAATAAATAGTATACAAACAGTGACACTACCTTTGAGACATCCCAAATCTTTTGGAGCCTAGTTAGCCTTTCTCAAAAAAAAAAAAATTAAGATAATATAAAATCTACGTCAATTTTAAATAAACAAATAGCATACAAACAGTGACACTACCTTTAATACATACCAAAGGTTTCGTCACTTTACAGACTAATCTCGTGTAACCCAGCTTTGTCTCCCGTTCGGGACTTCTGCTCTCGGTATCCCTCTGGGAGTATGACTATATGCTTGGCACCTATCCAGAAGACATAATGAAAACGCTGTCAGGAGCATTTCTAATTCCTTCACCCGCACCCACCTAATATGTCCGTGACCATACACCATAACCTATAGGCAATGACCCAAGAAAAAAAGTAAAAAGAAAAAAGTAGTTTTGAACTGAAGAGGGCTATTAGTGACCGTAGGGTATAACCATTACCTCACCACACTCTCCATCTTCCCTTCATCTTGAATGGGACTTTATGGATGAATTAAATCGCTTCGTTTCAGTAGGAGTGTGTGTTGTAAATATACGATTGTTTTAAAGTCGTATACTGGGCTAATCTTAATTCTCTTTGAGAATCCTCTTTCAGTAAAAAAGCTTATCTAGCATTATCAAAAAGAAAAATAAAGAAAAAAAGTAACCACTTTCTGTTCCTGATAGCTCTTTTTATTCTGGTTATTATGAAGTTATTTTATTAAATGCTGTGGCTTTCAGGTGCTTTAATTATCGTCTACAAAGGATTACAAAGGAGAAGCATGCAGAATGGAGACCTTTTGGTTCGTAACTAGGTATCGGATGAAAAACAAAAATAAAATAAGATATAATAAAATAAAATAAAATAAAATAAAATAAAATAAAATAAAATAAAATAAAATAAAATAAAATAAAATAAAAAAGATAATAATAATAGATAAATACTTAAATGAATAAATAAATATAATTTGCAATAATATAAATAATAATAATAAATAAAATAAGTAAATAAATAAATAGATAATTTCTTCCGTGACGGCCCAACAGGATGTTATGGACAGACCAATAGACGGACGAATGGACAGAAGAAGACGGCTTTTATAACGCAGATTGCCATCAAGCCAATTCACCTCTGCGGCACGTCTTCGAGAAAAAGAAAAAGAAAATCTAAGACTTTCCACAGAATCGAAAGAACTAAAGACCAAAACCAGAAGGCATCCCGGCCAAAGAAAAGGAAAGAAACAGGAACCCAAGAAATCCAAGCCATTTACTAAATTCTCAGAAAGCTGAAAGAGAAGAATGTACAACGGATCGCAACAAGGCTGACGATTAATTGAGAAGCATCGCCCGAAAAAATGGGGAGGCATTAATCCCGAGACGGAAGGACGACACAGCAAGATACTTACGAAGATAAAGGAACAGCAGAACCTTCTTGCCTCAAGTGCTGATGAATACATGAAATACATTAACACTTGAAAGTGAAAACTCTCGTAAATTGACGGGAAGAGATGATCAGGAAACACGTAGAGGGTTAGCCTTGGACAAAGAGAGAAAGAGAAAGAGAGAGAGGAAGAGCCAAGTGCATTAATAACATCGTTCTGAAGATTTCTATATTCAGGACTAACCGATGCCAAGCACTTGGAACGGAGGTTGGGTGGAATTGATGTTAGTGTGGGCTTGTAAACGTGGTGGGGACAAGGAATGTAGGCGAGGGAATGGAGGGAGAGAGAGAGAGAGAGAGAGAGAGAGAGAGAGAGAGAGAGACAGACAGACAGACAGAAAGACAGACAGACAGACAGGCAGACAGACAGACAGACAGACAGATAGATTGAGTGACTGAGAGACAGAATGAGAGAAAGAGAGAGGGATATATATATAGATATATATATATATATATATATATACATATATATATATATATTTATATATATATATATAAATATATATATAAATATATATATATATATATATGTATGTATATATATATTAAAGTGACTACATGTATCCCCTTGACAAAGTGTAATTTTTTAGTTTCTCTGAAACGTGCAAGTTTTAATAAGAGAGAGAGAGAGAGAGATAGAGAGAGAGAGAGAGAGAGAGAGAGAGAGAGAGAGAGAGGGGGGGGAGGCGTGAAGCAAAGCGGAAAGAATTGGGAAGTGAGAGGGAAGGGAAAGAGAAGGGGAAGGGAGGGGATGTGAGACAAGGTAGTTGGGAAAACGAGTATGTAGGAAAATAGGTAAGGAGAGGCGAAAGGAAAGATGAGAAAGAAAGGTAAAAAGGAAAGGCGGAAAAATAAAATATTCTGCACTTGATGAACCCTTCTAATAAAATACTCTGCACTTAATGAACCCCTCTTACTAAGAAAACACATCCCTGGGAAATATACAGTCTAGTTCTATTTTGTCAGGGTTCTTTGATCTTCGCATTTGAAAAGAATAGATAAAAGTGTTTGAGGAATTAGAGATCGTTTGTTTCATAAAGTGTCCCCCCCCAAAAAAAAGGGAGAATTTAATGGTAGAGGTGTGGCTATGATAGCTTAACGACTGAAGAAATTAATGACAATGGTATAAAAACGAGGGTGAATGGGACGAAAGAATTAATGGTGAGGGCGTCTACAGCAGAAGAGGAAGGCTGAAAAGAGGGTCAACCAAACGGTGAAGATATTTTTAGACAAGACCTAAAGGCAAGTAACTAATGATGAAGAAGCCACGGACACTTCCCCGGAAAAGATTACTGACTTGCATCGTTCTGAAATAACGATTAGACGACAGTGGCAACAGCTATCTCCAAGGCCTGGAGCTAATGACATAGGCAGTATTGCTACTAGTCAACCAGGAGGGAAAAGGCCTCGTTTAAATGGAGCAAAACGAGATTGAAATCCTCTTCAAGAGGTGTATCGTGGTTGTGAGAACAAGGACGAGAGTAATCATCGTGGTCTCATAGAAACGAAGAAAACTCACTTTCCCATTCCCATAGTGGGAAGTGAAAAAACCCTGGTAAAGCAAAACGATATCAGTTGCAGCAAGCCGTTTTTTTTTTTTTGTTTTTTTTTCTTTTAGCCGATGTTGGTTTGCCTCCCTGCGTGGCCGGGGCTTATGAGAACCAACACGGGAATCGAACTCACGAGTTCGACACGGCGTCCACTGGGCTATTGCGCTGCCAAAAACGAAGAAGTCTCGGATCTAATCCATACGCCCACACCCTTCCTCAACCATCCTTGGACTACTGGAATCACCTGAGAATAAGATAATCGACCCAAAAGTGTTGCTTTGATAAGCGACCCCCTCGAGTGCCCTGCCGTTGAAGGAAATGTGATGGATTCGTACGTTCAAAGGATTCACATTTAATGACACTACCCCATTTTGGTGACTGCTGAGAGTTATGTATTTTGGTGGAATACAAACCAAATTTCAGCATTGAGGACAAGTCTTCTGAGGGTTTTTTTGGCTAATGAATATATACAGAGGATTTATATAGGTTTAATTAAATCTTCAGGTATTAGCTACAACACAGCTTTTAAAGCGTGTAGAATTATTAATGGACTTAGGGCAAAATACATTAAGTAAATCTTATATGTCTTGCATTGAGGAAAAGTCTTCTGAGTTTTTTTTAGCTAATGAATATATACAGGGGATTTATATAGGTTTAATTAAATATTTAGGTATTAGCTACAACACAGCTTTTGAAGCTTGTAGAATCATTAATGGACTTAGGGTAAAATACATTAAGTAAATCTTATATGTCTTGCATTGAGGACAAGTCTTCTGACTTTTTTATGCTTACAAATATATACAGGGGATTTATATAGGTTCAATTAAATCATCAGGTATTAGCTAGAACACAGCTTTTAAAGCGTGTAGAATTATTAATGGACTTAGGACAAAATACATTCAGTGAATCTTATATGTCTTGTATTGAGGACAAGTCTTCTGATTTTTTTAAGATTATAAATATATGCAGGGGATTTATATAGGTTTAATTAAATATTCAGGTATGAGATAGAACACAGCTTATAAAGCGTATGGAATTATTAATGGACTTAGGACAAAATACATTAAGTGAATTGCTATCATAGGGGAGTAATGGAAATAATGTAACTACTTTACTCCCACGACGGGCCTCTGGAGTTGATTATGGCAACATCTGTTAAATATTTCATTAAATTCAAGTATTCAAAATTATAGTAAGGAAAATAGAGATGGAGCTAGAAAATACGATTTCTGGGTTACAGGAATTTGAAATTTTATGTTTAATGTAAACTGAAAGCTAAAGAACTGTAAATGGGATCAGGATTGGCTGCTGAATTTTTGCAATTCGGCATTCAAGGTCCTTGCCTTTACAGAACGCGTCATTCGAAACCAACATATCACATACGATTGTCACAACCATTTTAACTTACCTGAAGTGTATTGGTGTTAGCAATTGAGGGAAATAAAATGATAATTCAAGGAGTTTTATAGAATATGTATATATATATATATATATATATATATATATATATATATATATACACACATATATATATATACATATATATATATGTGTGTGTGTGTGTGTGTGTGTGTGTGTGTGTGTGTGTGTGTGTGTGTGTGTGCGTGTGTGTGTGTGTGTGTGTGTGTGTGTGTGTGTGTGTGTGTGTGTGTGTGTGTGTGTGTGTGTGTGTGTGTGTGTGTGCGTGTGTGTGTGTGTGTGTGTGTGTGTGTGTGTGTGGTGTGTGTGTGTGTGTGTGTGTGTGTGTGTGTGTGTGTGTGTGTGTGTGTGTGTGTGTGTGTGTGTGTGTGTGTGTGTGTTTGTGTGTTTGTGTGTGTGTGTGTATATTGGGATGTAATGACAGTGGAGGACAAAAGATCACGATGGGAAGTAATGATAGTGGAGAACAAAATATCACGATAGGATGTAATGATAATGGAGGAGAAAATATCACTGTAGGATATAATGTCATTGAAGGCCAAAATGTAATTTTAGGAAGGGATACCGGACAGAATGTCAATGAAGGCCAAAATATCATGATAGGATGTAATGTCGCTAGAGGACGATATGACACATTAGGATGTAATGTCATAGGACAAAATGTCACAATGGGATGTAATGACAGTGGAGGACAAAAGATCACGATGGGAAATAATGATAGTGGAGAACAAAATATCACGATAGGATGTAATGATAATGGAGGAGAAAATATCACGGTAGGATATAATGTCAGTGAAGGACAAAATATAATTTTAGGAAGAGATACCGGACAGAATGTCAATGAAGGCCAAAATATCAAGATAGGATGTAATGACAGTGGAAGACAAAAGATCACGATGGGATGTAATTATAGTGGAGGAAAAAATATCACGGTAGGATATAATGTCACTGGAGGACAAAATATAATTTTAGAAAGGGATGCCGGACATAATGTCACTGAACGATGGGAGGCCGGCGTGAATCACGGTGACGTAGGGGGACAAAATGTACAAAATAGATCGGATGACCGTAATCGACCAGATGTCCGTGATGGGGGAAATTTTAATTTTGATAGGAGAAATGTTAATGAGGCATTGAATGTCAATGAAGGACCAAATAATAATAATATAGAGCAAGGCATAAATAAAAAACAAAATGATAATATAAGACATGATATTGAAACTCAAAATGTGGCAAAAAAAATAATCACGAGTTTCTTAAAACTATGTACTTTAATGCTCGTAGTATTAGGAACAAATTTCAAGAAATACAGGCGTATGTCAAAAGCGAAAATCTCGATATGATAGGAATAACTGAGACATGGTTAAATGGTACAGAGTTCGAAGCTGAATTTAATATTGCGGGATTTAAACACTTTCATCAGGATAGAAACCACAAGAAAGGTGGGGGTGTTCTATTGTACGTTAAAAACAATGTTCATGCTTGTGTTTTAGAGAAAGTGAAACAGGATGCATATGACAGTTTGTGGGTTGAGTTAACCCTAACAAATGGACAAAAAATGAATATAGGTGTAATATATAGGCCAAAGACATTATCATTAGCAGACGACAAACTGTTATTTCAAGAACTGTCTAGTTTCTGCAACCGGGATTTATTGATAATGGGTGATTTCAATTTTACTGACATTGATTGGATGACCCTTGAACATGGCCATATAGGTAGTCGCTTGATTGATTTTCTTGGTGACAATTACTTAATTCAGCATGTAAAAGAGCCCACAAGATATGGAAACTTGCTCGATTTATTGATCACTAGCCGCGAAAGCATGGTAACTGATGTAGAAGTCGGTGAATCTGTTGCAAATAGCGATCACAATTTAGTCAGATTCAAACTCCTAAACAATTTTAGAATAGATACTTGTGCTTCTAAAATACCCGATTTCAGTAAAGCTCAGTTCATAGAACTACGTCAGGAGCTTCAGCTTACAGATTGGGAGGCAAAATTAAACGAAAGGCCTGTAGATCAGATGTGGGAAATATTTCAAAATACGCTCACTAAGATGATTCAAACTTACATTCCTTTTAAGGACAGACGTCCCCCAAATCAGGCTCGCCCAAAGTGGCTCGACAAAGAAACTGAAAAAAGTATTGCTAAAAAGAGACAGGCTTATAAGAAATATAAGTGCTCGGGTGCATCTAATGACTATGAAAGTTATGTATCAATACAGAGAGATTTAAAAAAGACAATAAGAAAAAGAAAACGACAATACGAAATGAACATCGCTGATAAATCCAAAGAGAATCCCAAATAATTCTATAGTTACATTAGAGATAAAAAGGTTGTTAGGAATCACATTGGTCCACTATTATCTGCTGACGGTCAACTTGAATATTCAAATGAAGGAATGTGTAATATCTTAAACAATTATTTTAGCTCGGTATTCGTAAACGAAACACCTCAAAGTGAATTCCAAACTGAAACCTGTGAAAAGTCTGGGGTAAACTTACTCACTACGGTAAATATAACAAAAGAAAAAATTAAAAGGTGTATAGACAAACTCAAAGTTAATAAAACACCAGGGCCTGACGGTTGGCATCCAAGAATCTTAAAGGAAATGAAAAATGAGATTGTTGTTCCATTAGAAATTATTTTCAAGAAATCCATCATATCCGGAGATGTCCCAAGAGAATGGAAGCTAGCTAACGTTACTCCCATATTCAAAAAAGGTGACAAAAAGAAACCAAATAACTATAGGCCTATAAGTTTGACTTCGATCGTAGGAAAAATAATGGAAACTATCATCAGAGATGATATCGAATATCATTTAGAAAGTAACCGTTTGATAAATGATAGCCAGCATGGTTTCAGACGGACACGTTCTTGCGTGACTAACTTACTCGAATTCTACAACACAGTTATCTCGAATTATGACAAAATAAACAATATAGATTTAATATATCTAGACTTTGCAAAAGCTTTTGATACCGTCCCACACGAAAGACTACTTACTAAATTAGCTTTGCATGGAATAAGTGGTAGCCTATTAGGTTGGACTAGTAATTGGTTGAAAGGTCGAAAACAGAGAGTTGTTTTAAATGGAAAAACTT
>NC_134780.1:46784791-46787291 GCF_046742065.1 Oratosquilla oratoria | reverse complement strand
AACATTAAGGAAATATCATAATAAAAGTATAGCAATTAAAAACTAAGATTCATCTTGCACATGCGCATAAATTTTGCATGTCATTGTATAAATGAACAAGAGAATAAAAGGTGTATTACTACATACTGATGTCATTTCAATTAATTTCATGTTTCTAAAACATTTGCAAAAGTCATGAGAAAAATTCAACTGATTCAGACAGAACGTTAATGGACATGTTATTTCAATGTATGATTACTTTTTCACGTCATAAATAAAACTGTTAAATCACTCATATTCTTTTTGTCTTATAGTGACGTTGAATTTGGTCTTTCTTATGCCAATCACTTAAATACAATACTTATCTGGTCAAAACCGAGTGTATAGTAAAGGCAAACCTTCAAGGTGACAGAATTATTTTGAAAACAGATATCCTTTAATCACTGTAAGTAATTTATACATAGTAGTTTGTCTTTTTCCCAAAATGTATAGGTTCTAAAAATAGTTTCTAGATAAACCTTTCTTTTGTGTGTGTGTGTGTGTGTGTGTGTGTGTGTGTGTGTGTGTGTGTGTGTGTGTGTGTGTGTGTGTGTGTGTGTGTGTGTGTGTGTGTGTGTGTGTGTGTGTGTGTGTGTGTGTGTGTGTGTGTGTGTGTGTGTGTGTGTGTGTGTGTGTGTGTGTGTGTGTGTGTGTGCGTGTGTGTGTGTGTGCGTGTGTGTGTGTGTGTGTGTGTGTGTGTGTGTGTGTGTGTGTGTGTGTGTGTGTGTGTGTGTGTGTGTGTGTGTGTGTGTGTGTGTGTAAAGTGTACAGTGTTCAGACAGACCTCACAAAATTGTTTTGATCAAAGTCTACACAGAAACCACGTCCACTGATCTGGGCGACCTTTCCCTGCAGTCCCCGTAATGTATATTTCAAATCGAGTTCGAGGCTTCACTGAGACACATGACCCAACACTCGAAGTAAAAAAATCCAAAAACCTATCTGGCATCTGCACACACCTCATGTTGTAGGATCGTTTCCAAATTGTATCTAATGACTCGTAACTATTCTTAGGTCCAGGTACAATGTTTACACTCGTATTGGCACATGAAATTACAGAACCTAGAAAAAGAATTTGGTGACAAATAACGGCCCTATATTTAGAGTAGATAAGGCTGAAAATGGTTATGACGTTTTAGATCACATGTTGTACTACGTTCAGAAATACAACCGATGAATGTTTTCTTCTCAATCATCTTCCCTTTGACTCTCTACGTTGGCTGATGATCTTATATACTGTCGGATATTTCACTCAGATTTAATCCAAATATCCAGCAAGATATATTGTATTTAGCAAATGTTATCCCAAGTAATAAGAAAACCGAAATATATCAACATGAAAAGTAATGATCAGTTAGCACAAACTCTATTGATAAGTTATACTGAAAATCTTTACTTTTATGAATATAATTTTTATGACCATCGCGCAAGGATTCGAACCTGCGCTGTACATGACGACAAGAGGCCCGCCATGACTACCGCCTTAGACCGCTCGACCAACAGATACATATCAGTTGGTCGAGCGGTCTAAGGCGGTAGTCATGGCGGGCCTCTTATCGTCATGTACAGCGCAGGTTCGAATCCTTGCGCGATGGTCATGAAAATTATCTGATTAATGTCGCTGTCCACTAGCGAATTCCTCGTATTTTATGAATATATGTAACAATAATTTTAATAACATTGAATGATAAAAATGTTTTTTCAGTTCGTTCTACTATTCGAGTCTTGGTGTGCTAGACTCAATCAAAGGTTCTGTTGATGTTTTAATTCATTTGTTCTATTCCGATGACTGAAAACAAATGATGATTTTTCTGAGGCTCTTTTCAAAGACTCTGGGTTATGCTTTTATTGTTCTCAGACAACTTCAGAAACTTCACTATGTCTCGTCTCCTTCATAGGGTACCACTTCACTCGCTTCCATTTTCCACCGCAACTAACCCTGTGGTACAGGCAGATTACCCATGCCAAGGCCAGTAGATCAAGTTTTCCTGTGAATTTTGAGTAAAACAAGTTCAGGCTCCTCTTAGTTCATTTGATAGAACATCTAACTTATGTAATACATATATATAAAGGCTGTACGTTCTGTGTGTGTGTGTGTGTGTGTGTGTGTGTGTGTGTGTGTGTGTGTGTGTGTGTGTGTGTGTGTGTGTGTGTGTGTGTGTGTGTGTGTGTGTGTGTGTGTGTGTGTGTGTGTATGTGTGTGCGTGTGTGTGTGTGTGTGCGTGTGTGTGTGTGTGTGTGTGTGCGTGTGTGTGTGTGTGTGTGTGCGTGTGTGTGTGTGTGTGTGTGTGTGTGTGTGTGTGCGTGTGTGTGTGTGTGTGTGTGTGTGTGCGTGTGTGTGTGTGTGTGTGTGTGTGTGTGTGTGTACGTGTGTGTGTGTGTGTGTGTGTACGTGTGTGTGTGTGTGTGTGTGTGCGTGTGTGTGTGTGTGTGTGTGTGTGTGTGTGTGTGTGTGTGTGTGTGTATGTGTGTGTGTGTGTGT
>NC_134780.1:46772291-46774791 GCF_046742065.1 Oratosquilla oratoria | reverse complement strand
AAATATATAGAAATACTTTTGGTTATTTTTCTACGTTATACATCTAATATTGTTATCACATGCTTTCATTTTCTTATCTTCTTCTTTTCTGTGCACGGACAAACTTAGGTTTATGAAGGCAATAGGAAAGAATTGATTTACCAACAAAGTTGTTAACGAATGGAATAGACTTAATAAACATGTAGTAATCGCTGAAACAATTGACTGTTTTAAGAGAATTATAGATAAATTTATGGATAGAGGTGGTATATGGTAGGTGGTAGGGGATATGTAACTGCCTAGTGTAGGCTTTATGGTCTTTTCCAATCTCTTCCATTCTTATATGTCCTTTTCTATTCTCCTTCTCTCTTTGACTGAAGGTCCTTTGATAATTTATAACTCTTATGATTCCATATCTCTGCCTTCTGCTATGTGTTTAAAAACAAAACAATAACAAGTACGTCTCCGTAGCAACCCCATACATGATTAATGAGTCACGCTAATTGTCATAAACCCTTTCGTTACTGCTTATATATATATTCATATTCTATTCAGCTTCCTTAGAAGTAATTCTATTCGTTTTTTAGGGAAGAGGGTAAAGGGAAGTGGAGTATGTAGGGGATGGAATGGGTGAGAGTGGTTTGTTATGTTTTTTTTTTTGTTTTTTTTGCTACCTCCCGTGTAAGGGGGAAGAAAGCCTTTGGTATATGTATGTATGTATGTAGAAACTTTCTCTTATAATAGGATTGGTTAAAGCATGTGTTCTAATGTATTAGGAAGCGTTTATTAGATAACAACCCTCTCTACTCCTTCCAACCTACATATCAGGACACACACACAAACACACACACACAAACACACACACAAACACACACACAAACACGCACACACACACATACATACACACACACACACACATACACGCACGCATGACGCACATACACACACGCACGCAAGCACGCAAGCACGCACGCAAGCACGCACACACACACACACACACAAACACACACACACAGAAACACACACACACAAACACACAAACACACACACACACAAACACACAAACACACACACACACACACACACACCTAGGGGACCTACTAACTATCTACAGAATTAGGAAAAGAACGCCTTGATAGAGAGGACTTATTAAAGTGGGACAGAGGAAAAACAAGAGGACATGCAATAAAAGAACAGCTTCCCACACAAAGTGGTAGATATACGGAACAAATTGGACGAAAAAATAGTGTGTGTAATCACAATAAAAGAATTAGATAACAAACTTCATCTTGCGAGATGCATAAACGGGTCTCCACGAGCATAGCTCCCCTTTTCGTAAAATACAACTAGGTAGATACAACTAGGTAAACACACACACACACACACACACACACACACACAAACACATATACACACACACATACACACACAAATCAACACACACACACACACATACACACACACACACACACACACACACACACACACACACACACACACACACACACACACACACACACACACACACACACACTACAATGCTTGAAACAATTCATGATTCGTTTTAACGTCGCGAACTTCCTCTATCAGGAGGCTAGGACGGTGCTCCTTACAGAGGACTTTGTAGCGTGGAATCTAATGAAACCTTGGTCCAACTCACTGGCGGCATAGTTTGAACTGCTGTAACAGACATATGTTTACTTTTCATTTAGAACAAAACCCAAAATATAGTAATGCCAAAATAAAAATATCAAGCATCACGGGCAGTGATTTTTCATTTATCTAATTCTTAAAAGAGTATTATTCTGTACGACTTTCTACGACTTAAATTAAGGCTCTCAGTCGTATGATGGTATAAAGTAAGACTGTTTATGTCATTAAAAAAACTTTTGTCGTCATATCAATATCCTATCATTTCTTTTAACTTTAGTATGTGCTGGCTTGCATTATCAAGTAAAATATCTAATCTATTTGGATTATACTAATTTTGTTTTTTAAGAACTGTGCAAGGTATATGTTCAGCTAATTCTGATTGCATTATCATTGATTAATATTTTCTTAGATAAGATTAGTATAGTTATACCTAAGATATTCTAGGTAGAAAAGGCACTCTGAAAAGTTTAGCTTTGGTTACAATAGACTAAAAAGAAAAGAAAATATTTCCGTATTAAGACGTTAGCAAATGGCATGTTCCCGTTATCATTAAACGTAAAAGGCAGCACCCAGAGACAAAAACCTATAGTGGATGATAAGCATTATGATGTCTTGCTGTGTTATATCTAGTATTGTCCATAATTTTTAAACAAGAAAAGAAACAAAAATCTCTTTTTTCCATTAAACTGGTATAAACTACAAAACTTGATCCAAATAATCATCAATCCGCCCGTACCTCGTGAATGATACTTTAGCTTGCCAAAACCAATAATTTATGGAACACTGGCACTGTATCAAATGAGGCTTCGGAACGAAAGAAAAAAAAAAGAAACGGTCATATATCGGAATGCAATATTACTAAAACTGT
>NC_134780.1:46757291-46759791 GCF_046742065.1 Oratosquilla oratoria | reverse complement strand
TTCCATTGTGGGAGGTGCCCAGATTCGTCAACATGCACCACCATTGCGTTGGTGAGTCTATGGTGACGGAGGTCGGCCTTATGCTCCCTGATTCTTTTCAGTATGATCAGGATTGCTTTCTATTTCCAACCAGTTACATCAACTTTAATGATATGAATAATGACACAAATTAATACGAAAAGGAACGAGTAGCATTTATCATTGTGAGTTTGATAACAAAAGTAGATACATTGTCAGTAGGACCTATGATTTCTATAATCAATAAATTTTCACTAATAATCAATAAGATAAATGAAAATAAATTTAAATTAATCAACAAATTTCTATCATTTTTTACCTTTAATTTAACGAAAGAAATAAACAAAAATTGCCTATTCTACAACACTCAACAAATTTGCTGTGTTAATCTATTATCACCTTTATTTTACAAACAATCAAGAAATTATATACATTCATGATACAATAAGTGGTTAAAGTAACAATCAAAAACCTACCTTAAATAAATTGCTGTAGTACAACTTAAATTGCTGTGTAAAGTTTCTACTGGAAACCTTGAACTACAACAAGTATGGCTGGAAAGTTATTGGAGACTTGAAGATGGTGGTATTCTTGATGGGGCTGCAAGGAGGTTTTACCAATAGTCCTTGTTTTATTTGCCTTTGGGACGATCGAGAAAGAGCAGCACATTACCAGAGAAGGCACCGGCCTCCAAGGACTGACACTACTCAAAAAGTTTTATTTCCTCTACTACACACAAAATTGGGTCTCATGAAACAATTTGTTACAGCTCTTGACAAGGACTTTGTTGCCTTTAAATATGTTCAAGAGTTCTTTTCTAAGCTTTCAGAGGCAAAGTTGAAAGCTGGTATCTTCCTTGGACCAAAAGTAAGGAAAATTATGAAGTGTTCAGAATATCTACACAACCACTACATATTACAACTTAGACATTTTCTATTGACTTATATTTACTCTCACGATGATTATTTCTCGATGTTCCCGGAGCTCTAGTCATGTGTCTACGTCATGTTGGAGAATTTCTGTGTGTGTGTGTGTGTGTGTGTGTGTGTGTGTGTGTGTGTGTGTGTGTGTGTGTGTGTGTGTGTGTGTGTGTGTGTGTGTGTGTGTGTGTGTGTGTGTGTGTGTGTGTGTGTGTGTGTGTGTGTGTGTGTGTGTGTGTGTGTGTGTGTGTGTGTGTGTGTGTGTGTGTGTGTGTGTGTGTGTGTTTTCCTCTTACAATTTCTTCTCCTCTGTCTCCTTTTTCTCCATTATATCCTCCTCTTCCTCCTAATTCTATTCCTCTTGTCCCTCATCCTCTTCCTACTCCATCTATTCCTCCTTCTTCTCCGCCTACGGGTCTTCCTTGTCCTCCTCTTCCTTCTTCTTCTCTTCCTCCTCCTTCTCTTCCTCTTGCCTCTTCTTACTCCCTCTTCTAGTCTTCCTTCCTGTTCTTCCTCTTCCTTTCCCTTTCCCTTTTCTTTCATCTCCACTTCTTCTTTTATTCTTCTCTTCTCACCAAAGCTCCAAACTCTTCCTTGCATGCAACAGGATATTTGCGGAGAGAGCAGATGCATTCTGCGCCCACAAACATGAAAATTTTCGCATTTTTCTTCCTTCTTTTTTTTCTCTGAATACACCATTGCTAGTTCTTTACACGGCGGGAGAGCTCCATTGCCATCAGCGCATGAAAATAAAATAAACTAGTTATCTTTTCGGCCAATGCACGGATCTGACCAATCGCAGGGCCTCGTGTCCGGAAGCCTACCCATGGCTCGGAAAGTCCGGACCTTTCCGTAAATAAACAAGAATGGGTACGATTTCGTTCTTATGTATTTGCAAAAGGGATTGACGGTTCATGATTTGGCATACCGGCAGACCCTTCCGATGAGAGAGCAAAGCTGATGGTGCAGTTGCCATATCGGGGGGAGGGGGGGGTGCATACGAGTGGGAAATTCCTGTTTACTGGCAGAAACGTAAAACCATACTTGGTTCTACAGGATTACATATACATATATAAATAAACACAGAACTCTGTAGAAGCAAAAATGTATGCTATCAAAATGTATAAAGTTATTAGAATATTTTAAATTAAATTTGTTATGTATGTAGATATAAGTACACAAACCAAACTTTAGCCTTCAAGAAAATATAATGAGAATGTCTATATTAACATTGGTATGTATATATATGTATATATATATATATATATATACATATATATATATATATATGTATATGTATATATATATATATTTACATATATATGTATATATATATACATATATATATATATATATATATATATATATATGTGTATATGTATATATATATACATATATATATATATATATATATATATATGTTGATATAGACATTCTCATTGTCTGGTAGGTATATATGGTTGTAAATATATATATATATATATATATATATATATATATATATGTACATATATATATATACATATATATATATATATGTATATATATACATTATATATATA
>NC_134780.1:46742291-46752291 GCF_046742065.1 Oratosquilla oratoria | reverse complement strand
CCAACATCTATTCTTGCCTTTTAAGTGTTTATAAATATAAGAGTCGCCATGATCGATCAGGACAGGATTTTAGATTGATGTCAAAAAATGTTAAAAAGCACTGATATAGTGATTTACATAAATAGATAATGACTTGGGTAGATTGTATATACTGTAAATAGTTATACATAATCAAAAGCATAAGCAAATTCGTGAAAACATACGAAGAGAAAAACATCAACGATAGAGTTAAGAAGCACATGAAAATAAAAAAAGTAAAAAAAAGTGGATAGAGAACAAAAAATGTTAAAGTTGACAAGTAAATGAGAGAAATAAATAAGCGTAGAGAAGAGAAAGGATAGGGAAGGAAGAGAAAATAAAAGAGAAAATATTAGGACTAATTGGAGTGAACGAAGTAAGGTGCAAGAATAGACAAAAGTGGTTGTATGTATATTCACGTTTATCTGTTTTAGAAATCTGGTTTCGTAGCATGTGTTTCCAAGTATTTTTCTCCAATTATTTCGTCGGAGAATACTAGAAATGATCGTAAAATGCAATAGAAAAAATCTAACATTTTCGACACATTTCTTCAAGATTATCATTCAAATCATTAATTATTTTTCAATTTGTTGAATTTCGTCAGAAAATTCTACTATCCCACAGTCCTAAATTTTATCCAGGAGATAATTCAACTTAAAACTTAAATGTCTTCTGATTAAAATGTATTCTCATCATTGGCGAATCTGAAAAGACTGTCGACAAAAATACTTTATGATTTATTCTCAGTTATACAAAATACCAAAGCAATCGTATATTTAAAAAAAATGGACACTTAAAAGATAATATTATAAATTACTGAATATAGAATGAGAAAGAATCTTATTTGGGAAATGGAATAAAAAAGGATGGAAAGGAAAGGGAGAGTTTAGAAAAAAATATATAAAAACAGATAACTAGAAAGAATGGAAAATAAAGAAACAGAATCAGCTGAAGCAAGACAAAAAGGAGGAGAGAATGGAAAGATGATAAAAAGAAAATAATAGAAGAGAGAAATAGGAAAAAGAGGTTAATACGAAGAAGAGTTAATATAATTACAGAAATATAAGGAGAGGGAGAGAACTAAGAGAGATAAAGTGAGAGAGAGAAAGAGAGAGAGAGAGAAAGACAGAGAGAGAAAGAGACAGAGAGAGAGAGAGAGAAAGAGACAGAGAGAGAGAGAGAGAGAGAGAGAGAGAGAGAGAGAGAGAGAGAGAGAGAGAGAAGAAGGAAAGTACAGGCAGATAGAATTGTAAATTGCTCCTTCCCACGCCCACGTCTTAGTCTTCTGCAGAGAGAAAATATCAAGACGATTTCAACATTCCAATAGTTAATCTGTATACAAAATAATTTTCTTCCCATTTCCAAATGCAGTATTCAGACCGTTTTAGTATACATGTGTATTCACTTGGTCTTTGGATCACGTGTTGGACTCGTGATCGACAGCTATTTCCCTCCTGGAAGAGAGCTCAGAGCTCGTAGGTCCGATCTATGGGTAATGCTATGACCTTGCACACACACACACCCCCAACTCCCCGCCCACGAGAGTTGGAGTAACACCCCTCAGCGCTGCGATACTGATATATTATTTCAGCCCCGGGCGAGGATCGAACCCGGACCTCCGTAGTGGCAGGCCAGAGCTCTAACCACAGCGCCATGAGGTGTGTGTGTGTGTGTGTGTGTGTGCGTGTGTGTGTGTGTGTGTGTGTGTGTGTGTGTGTGTGTGTGTGTGTGTGTGTGTGTGTGTGTGTGTGTGTGTGTGTGTGTGTGTGTGTGTGTGTGTGTGTGTGTGTGTGTGTGTGTGTGTGTGTGTGTGTGTGTGTGTGTGTGCGTGCATGTGTGTGTGTGTTTCTGTGCAATCCAATACTGGAGATAAAAAAGACAAAAGTACTCTATTTTTTGTATATTGCAACCACTGGCTGGTTCTTTCAGCAGATAAAAACATAAAAAAAAAGACTATGTACATTGAAACTTGCCATGTAGGAGGTTCAGAGCAAGTGTGCCAGGACAAATCATTTTGAAAGTTAATTTGTTAATTGCAAGGCGTGTAATAGTTTCTGGTGACTACTCCATTGTCTTGTAGAAGTATTAAAGATTGGTAATTATTTAATAAAACAGGATTCAACTATTTTCCTTCTAAAACTACATCGGGGATTGATGATGACAGCGGCATTTTCCGAGTCCATTAGTTGATTCAAATTACTGGAACGACGATTCCTGTTCGAGTTATCTTGGGTATATCTAATAGAATATTTGTGTTTTTCTAAACTTGTTTGTAATTCTCTTCCGGTTTGACCCCCAATGTACTTTACCGCAATCTTGACGAGGGTAATTTTATTGTATACGATATTTAAAAAAACATGGCCGTCTAAGGAATTTCTTTACCCATAAATTTAGTTTGCGTACAATGAAACAAAGAATTTCGTTACTACTATTAGCCTAGTCTAGTAGTATGGAGGAAATTCATAAAATAGAGTATTTCTTATCTTCAAATTCGACAACACACACCTAAACAAAATGCTGGCCAAAACATGACTTTCATATAATAGAATATGTCTTACCTTCAAATTGGACTACACATAATTAAACAAAATGCTGGTCAAAACTTAACTTTCATATAATAGAATATTTCTTATCTTCAAATTGAACAACACATACATAAACAAAATGCTGACCAAACGTAACTCCCCGGTGTTACTTAGATTGATAATAAATGTTATTCTATCCCTACACCTACTAGGTCGTCTACATTGGTAGCAAAGGTTTAATAACTACAATAAGCTAGGAGTTAATTCCCTTACCAATATAGTACGCCTGAGCTCTTACTATTTATAACACTAGAGGGTATTAACTTAGAATAACATGTCTTGCCGTTCGTCAGAGTTCCACGGGTTGTCGGTAGTGTGTTTCAAAAACAAGTGAAAAACGACATCTCTTCCTCCCTCAATGGGCTCGAAATTGCATCTTGGGTTCCAACATTGTAAGTCTTCAGAACCCAAGGATTTAATACGAAATTGTCTACATCAAACATATATACCATTCACCTTGTAATATTAACGAAAGCGAATTATCTTAAATGAACAAAAGATAAATAGATACAGTCGTGTAATATCGTAAATAATTACAGAACAATAATTCGCATTCCAAGAGCGACCGCTATCGGCGGAAAATTCAGACTCAATCTATATAGTTTCCAGGCACGAAAGAGACACTGGTTAATAATGATTTTATATTTCTACTTAGTTTAATGGAATTTCTGTTTAGTCTGTTCTGATTTTCTAATTAATGGAACACAAGCGTTCTTCGTTAACATTGCGTCATTGCAAATCAAATATAACACGCGTAACGGTTTTCCATCGGCTTATTCCTGATGACATAAAACAAGTCAGTTCATATAAATGTCAAAGAATACTATCGTTTATCTCCTTGTGGCATTTTACATCGAATTTGCACTTTGGTATTTTGTTCTAACATCAGACAAATTCATTCTTCTTAGAAAAATATCAAGGTCATACAGGTTTAACAGATAAGATCATTTGTACTTAAACTAAACGTGCGTTTCAGTTACCAAAGGTAGTATTAGCTTTTGAGTCCTGATTATATCGAAACATGAGAGCCAACTGCATCACTTCTCACGTTCTTTAATATCGTGGCAGTGCATTTCTCAGATTTCACAAATGTTTGCTTTCATAACCAAGAATACATTACTTATCATGTTCTTCAATACTGTCTCAGTACATGCCTCACATTTCACAAATGTTTTGTTTCAATGAGTAAATTTGATAATGTTACATGATGTCTTCACCTGATATGTCATTGAATTTCACTACATTACCAAAAAAATTCCCAATCAACCAATGATCTTACTCCATTTTCTTCTTCCCTTCTCTTTATTTCTGCAGTAAGATTTAAGAAGGATATAGGCAAGAATTGGTTTACTAATAGGGTGGTCAACGAATGGAATAGAATTAGTAACCATGTATTGAGCGCTGAAACTATCAGTTGTTTTAAGAAATGAATAGAAAACTTTATGGATGGGGATGACAGGGGGTGATGGATACGGAGCTGCCTAGTGTAGGCCTTATGGTCTCTTGCAGTCCCCTTCATTCTTATGTTCTTATGTTCTTAAGCGGTAACTATCCTGTAGCGTCAAGAACTTTTCCTCTTCTTTTTGAGCTTCACCCCAAACTAACGCTCTCCTGCTTTTCATCTGACTCTTCAGTTTCTGGTCTTCTGATGAGTTCTCACGATAAAAGTATAAGTCGCTATATTCTTCAGACTGTTTAATGTTCGACATGGATTTATTTGGATAGTGATTAATTAGTCCAGAGGTACAATATCCGTAAGCACACAAGGCAATATTGCAGAAATATGAATTAATAATAACCCGACAGAAACGCTAGTGACCACACTGAATGTCCTGTTTATTGTTAGCTAAGAGGTTGTGTCAATATAATCTCGCCCCACTGCCATAGACTTTCTAGAGAGATATATCTTTTTGTCACCTTATCTAGCATATCCGAAAGAACCTTATATATTCATAAGGTGCCCAGTGGTCCATGACGTCATTATGACGGCATTTTAATACAGTATCTGTAAGGCATTTCCCTTTTTACCAACAATGAAGTATCAGTTAGCCGTTGATCCTGCTACTGTGAGTGCATACCAGCAGATCTTCGTTCCATTAGTCGTATATGACCTGTGTTTGATATGGGTGACCCTGGAGAGGTTTTCATACTTGGATCAATCATCGTAGCTCTTCCAGTCACTAAGTCTACCCACCAACGTTAAGTTGTTAGCTCTCTGATGAGTAATTACTATATACCTGACTAGTGTGCAATTGTATTTAAGATATGTTGATATTCATCTACCTGATATTACCGATCCGTCTTTGTTCAATGACTTATGATACACTATTTAGAGATAGGCTTTCTTTATGGTGACCATTTCAATTGCCTCTTCGCAAATAAACGCATTTTTATTTTCGTCTTTTATAATGGCACTGAAACTAAGTACAGTATATTCAAGATTCAAATTATTTATACATTTTAACATTTGTAAAATGATTGTTTGTATACCTACTCGCTCATACTTTTAAGCTCATATATGTACCTAAACTATAGTTAATCCTTTTTGTGTATTCTAGATTTTACTTATCTGTCTGATGATTTATACACTGATTATTAATCTCCCAATTCGACTACATTTCTATATCTATATCTGTACTAGTTATACATTTTATATTTTAGTTGTTTATCCATTTAGTCTTTTATAGATTGATTATGAATATTCATCTATCCACTTCATCTATTTCTTTATTACTTCCGCCAACGAAAGTCGATAAAGTTATGTGATAATTCTTGTCTGCCGGTTTGTCTGTCCAGAAAGTATCTAATAATGATACATTTTGCATAAAAAAAATAAAGAGGGAAGTGGGACTGAATAAGTCAGTGAAGATTTGAAAGATTCTGACGTATAACTTGTTATAAATACTGATTCAGGATTTTAATCGTTGTTACACATGGCGAGATGCTACCGTAGAGTTTAACATACATTATACCGGAGGAGTCTATCGATCTATGCCTTTAGATTTCTTGAAGTATAACCGCATTGAAAATTGAAATTGCCTATTTTTTACCGTAATATGTTTTATAGTACTTACCAAAGTTAATAGTAGCTAAATAAATTACATAAAAACTCGTTTTTTTTCAATATGAAGTCACGTTCGTTGTTTCAAAAAAGTTCGTCTGCTACAGACATTCTCGTAAAACCTATTCGTGGTGACATCTACTTCGCAGTGACGTCAGAGATTCTGTTCATTCTTCATACATCGTCACTGTGTTTGAAAAATAGTCATCGTGTCGAGTGCCGCATTCTATTTAGTATAAAATTCAGGAATTACGAAAATGAAGAAAGAACTTACGAGGAAATGCACGACTGGGAAGAAAACAATAGGATTAAAAGAGGCGGAGAATAATAACTTATCAATAACATATAGATCCCAGAAAAAAGGCAGAACATACACGGGAAACTAATTGATGGGGCTAGATTCTCTTACAATAATACTAAATTAACTTTTTTAAAGCGTTATGCAAAACAAAAATTAAGAGATGTTGTTTTTGGAAGTTTTGATTAACAGTATCAAATAAATAACAAAGAATTTACATTGAATAAATATAACAAAATGGAAAATAAAACAAAACAAGGAAGATGATAGGGCGTGCAGTATAAGAACAAATAGATAGATAAATAAATTCCATTTGCTGTACCAAATTGCTATGTATGTTCTTAGCGATACTTGTACTGAAACTTTCGTTTTTATACAGTGTGTACACAATCTACATTGATGTATTTAACTTGTCGCGTAAAGAATAATTAATTAGTTTTATCCAGTAGTAAGAAATGACCATAATTAACCTTTTTAACTGGCACACTAGGGCCGAGATGAAATAATACCTGTATTACCTTGTATATATCATTGTTTACAAAGCTTGTGACATCGAGAAGGCGTAATGTGAACGTGGTGCAAGACTGTCTAGGAGCACACTGCAAAAATATTGAATGCGTCATGTATATAAGCCTTACATTTTTGAGTGCACAAAAACAGTATTGCAAAATTAACATGGACACAGGTAAGCGCCAATGATGTACCAGTATGAAACCTTCTTCAGATATATTTCGGTTCCAAATGATAGCCCATAATTATACCGTCTGTTCACACATCTTGCTTGTTGTCACTATGTGGAACGAACCGAAGATTATGACAAATTTATCAGATGACAGATTGCAGTCTAGAAATGGCTGGTTTAGTAATCCTTTAGAAGGTAATGGATACCAACAGCTGAGCTCTATTACCCGACGACTTTATAGAGAATACCTTCGTTTGTTAAAAGATTAACCACTTCAACAACGTAGATTAGTTTTTGTGACTTTTCAAATAACCGTGGTTTTAATCAAATGTTTTTGTTTTCTTTTTCCAAGCGAGGGTTCGATTGATCGAGGTGTTTTTTTCAGACCGGGACCACACTGAGTCTAAAACATTGCTCTGTTTTTGTCTAGCGCATAATCTGTACAGTTTGAATTGATACTGAAGGACCTTACAAAATATTTTCGCTCACTACCGTAATTAACATGTAAACTGGTGAGAAGGAGAGACGGGGGAGGAGAAGGAGCGAAATGTGGATACAAGAGAAAAAGAAACAAAAAGACAGACAGACACAGGCATAGAGACATACAGATACACAAGCAAACAAGTAGACAGACAGACAGATAAAATGACAAACAGACAGACAGAGGAGTAAAGGGGGAAAATATAGAGGGGTAGAAAAAATTAGAATGAGGAAGTGAGAGTGAAGAGACAGACACAAAGAGAAAGAAAATGACACCGAAATGCACGAGGGCAGATTGGCAGGAAGGCAGAGAGTCAAACATTAAAGAGGAAAAGAAATGGGAGAGAAAAAGAGAGTTAGGAAAACTGAAAGACAGAGAATAAAGAGAAAGAGAGGGATATGGAACTGCTTTGTTGTGGCCAGACTGACAGGAAGGGGGAGGGTGAGAAACAGAACTGCCAATAAATGAATGAGATGAAAGAGGATGAGGGAGAGGAACTGAGAGAGGACGAAGGGAGAAATGAAAACCAATAAGTAGAATCCCTTGTTGGCCTGCTGGGGTAAAAGAATTCCACATTTCTTCGAAATAGAACAAAACAAAGGAATATAGACCGACTGACAAGGGGAGATGCCTGGAACAATATTGATAAAATGTAAAATAATAGATATAAAGTGACCCATTTTGTGCGCACAAAAAAAAAGTTTTTTTTTCAAATCTGAGGAGCATTGAAACCTTGAGTAGGGATAAGAAATAGCCAGAATAACGAGAGATGTGATGATAGCTTACATCATGGGTGAATTTATTATTTCATGTGAATAGATTAACTAATGTCACCCGAAAACGATGGTGACTGAGGGAGAAGGTTGAGAACTCAGACAGTAGTTCTGAGACCGTGAGTAGAGATAAGAAATAGTCTAGATACCGAGAAACATGATAGTAGCTTATACCATGGATGAATTTATTAAGCTTATGTAAACAAAAGGAGCAATGTCACCTAACTATACTGGAGAAAATCGAAAATCCAGGCGCCAAGAGAAAATAAATGAAGTAGAGGCTGACGTGGGATGGTCGAAACGTAGAGAACGGGGCAAGAGAAATGGGCAGAAAGGGAAAATTAGGAGGACAAAAAGAATGAAAATGGAGCAGGTGGGAAGAGGAAAAAGCAATGAAATATCACGGCTCATACGCTGGTATTCTTAAAAAAATTATTTCCTTATATAAATCCTTGTAAGGGAAAGATTTACATAAGGAAAGATTTTTTAAAGAATACCACCGTAAGATTCTTACGGTGATATTTTAAAAAAAAATACTTTCTTTACATAAATATTTCCCTCCCAAGGATAAGATTTATATAAGGAAGGAATTTTCTTAAGAATACCACCGATAGTAGTTTGCAAAATACAAGACAGTAGTTCAAAGAAGTCATCCAGAAGCTGAATAAAGTCACCTTGCACTTACACAAAAAATATATACATACATATATATATATATACATATATATATATATATATATGTATGTATGTATGTATGTATGCGTATATATATATATATATATATATATATATGTGTGTGTGTGTGTGTGTGTGTGTGTGTGTGTGTGTGTGTGTGTGTGTGTGTGTGTGTGTGTGTGTGAGTGTGTGTGTGTGTGTGTGTGTGTGTGTGTGTGTGTGTATGTGTGTGTGTGTGTGTGTGTGTGTGTGTGTGTGTGTGTGTGTGTGTGTGTGTGTGTGTGTGTGTGTGTGTGTGTGTGTGTGTGTGTGTGTGTGTGTGTGTGTGTGTGTGTGTGTGTGTGTGTGTGTGTGTGTGTGTGTGTGTGTGTGTGTGTGTGTGTGTGTGTGTGTGTGTGTGTGTGTGTGTGTGTGTGTGTGTGTGTGTATACATATATATATATATATATATATATATATATATATATATATATATATATATATATATATATAAATTATGTAATTAGATTTGAACCGTCATAAGACTGTCATTTTGTAGACTGACTAATATATAAATAAAGTTGGTGTGACTCTAGTCAGAACTAACTATATGGTGTGATACTTAGCATGAAGAATAGAATTATATTAACGTGATAATCTAAAAAAAGTATGTAACAATGCAATGCATAGCTGGAATTATGTTAGGCCTAAAACAATAATCAACTTCATCAGAAGAGCAAATTTATATCAGCTGGCTGAAATTGTTAGGTGTTAATTCAAACAGAATATGTTGAGGGTATTATTGTTCTAAAATTATTAAGATTTCAAACGCCATAAGTAATCTTATATGGTTGGAACACAAAGTCATTTGTTGTACGTTCTATTTGGCACAAGATCATTTTAGTCATCCCACGGTTTGTACTCAAAACTTTAAAACGAAATAAAAAAAAAGTAAGTTTTTATATTCATTGGAAATTATTTAATACAAGATGACAGGTTATGTGTCAAAAGGATGGAAAGAAGTAGATCTTACTCTTGACTAGAAGTTGTCGACTACAGACAGCGAAGATGAGACTGGACATAGCTTAACAGCACAATCATGATGACCGATGATAGCAAATTCTATACAGTCATGATATTGTTAAAGTATAAAATAAAAACGAACTTTTCTTAAACCCATAGCTGCGATGACGTTTAAGGTTTTACTCTTTCCAGTTACCAACGGCTTTACTCATCTGAGGGCTTGACACTGCACGACTTAAACGATCTGCAGCAAAATTTTATGCAGGAAGAGACAGAATTCAAGTTTATGTTAAAACATGACAAGCCTATAAGACTAGCACTTTTGTTCTATTTTTTCCCAGATTTACAGGTGCGTTTCAATCTGGTCCCGATGGGATTTAGGAAAGAACAAAATTGGACAGAACATTCCCTAGGAGTATATCACT
>NC_134780.1:46714791-46719791 GCF_046742065.1 Oratosquilla oratoria | reverse complement strand
GCTTCTCTCAATCTACATTCTACCTCCACCCCTACTCCTCCCTTTCCTGTCACATTCGCACCCAAATATCTGAAACTATCCACTTCCTCCAGTCTCTCACTCTTAATGCTCAATTCCAGCCTGCTGTCAATCTCTCCCCTTGTACATCTCATCACCTTACTTTTGCCTACATTTATCTTCAGCTTCCTTCTTTCACACACCCTCTCATACTCTGTCACCAACTTCCTCAATCCCTCCTCTGATCCTGCTACAAGCGCAGTGTCATCAGTAAACAACAACTGGCTTATTACCCACTTTTCTCCATTTTCCTTAACTATCTCCAACCCCTGACCCACTACCCTTGCATTCACTTCTCGCACCACCCCATCCATGTATAGATTGAACAGCCAGGGCGACATAACGCATCCTTGACGAAGTCCCACCTTTACCTCAAACCATTCACTCTCTCCATTTCTAATCCTAACACAAGCTCTACTACTCTCGTAAAAACTCTTGACTGCTCTTAACAGCTTTCCTCCTATCCCATATATCTGCAAAACTTCTCACAGTGCCTTCCTGTCTACCCTGTCGTAAGCCTTTTCCAGATCCATAAAAGCCCAAAAAAACATCCTTACCCTTTCCTATAGCTTTCTCACATAGCTGTCTTATCACAAAAATCTGATCTACACAACCCCTACCTGTCCTAAACCCACACTATTCCTCACCAATTACTCCCTCTGTTCCTCTCCTAATCCTCTCAATCAAAACCCTCCCATAAGCCTTCCCAACTACACTCAACAAGCTAATCCCTCTTAAACTACTACACTCACACTTGTCCCCCTTTCCCTTGTAAAGCGGAACTATACAGGCACTCCTCCAGTCCTCCGGCACTCTACCCTCTCTCCAACAAACATTAAATAACCTCACTAGCCAGTCCACCATAACTGTACCTCCTTTCTTCAGACATTCTGCATGGCATCCATCCAACCCAGGTACCTTACCTGCTCTCATCATCTTAACAGCTGCTTTCACTTCATGTTTCCCTATTTCTTCTCCATTATCCTCACTCATCACTCTCATTTTCTTAACGCTTCTCACTGCAACTACCTTTTCCTCCCTATCCTCCTTCACATTTAGCAACTCCCTAATATACTCTTCCCACCTTCCTCTCACTGCCACTTCTTCCATTATCATCTCTCCATCTACACCTTTAACCTATTCTTTTCTGTATATGAATACACTTATTATAAATACCGGTAGATATATATATATATATAGATATATATATATATATATATATATATAATATATATTTATATATATGTATATTTTGCAGTATTTCACAAATGACGCGTGAATATAATTTGCAGAAAAAAACACTGGTAGATAAGAAACGTAGTCCGAACGTTTTCACTTATCATCCCTTGGTGATGTCTTAAATACATATATACATGTATATATAAATATATATTATATATATATATATATATATATACATATATATATATATATTATACATATATATTATATATATATATATACATATATATATATATATATATATATATATATATACCAGAAGAACTCTGGAGTAAATTAAACAGTACATGGTAAGATCTTTCGTGTAATAAATCTTCAAACAAAGTAGAACAACTAGAAATTATAAGAGTTTTTTTTTAAACATCATCACAAGAACAAGGGATGTTGACTTCTCCCCGTGCCTCGCTTCCTCGGATGATCAATCTCAGGGGATTTGACTCCTGACTTATTCTGTGATCAATTTCTGATATCTAAAATGGCCATAACTTAAGTTCATATGTTTGTTACATGTACCAGAAATAATACATGATTCAATTACTTTTCTTTCTAAGAAATTTTTAGTTTTTTTTCTAAAATCTTGGAACCCTCTCAATCAATGTAATGGTAGTGAATGGCTCTGTATTAAAAAAGACCACGGATCGACTGAGATGTCTTAACGCCTAGGGCTGTGACGTCATCAGTCACGTGGGTCGGTGACGTCATCAGTCGCGTAGGATTCTTCATCGAGAAATATTTCTCCGTCCAGATGGGATAACCATGAATTCTCGATGAAGAATCCTACGCGACTGATGACGTCACCACCCCACGTGATTGATGACTTCACCGACCTAAGTTCCTGACACCGAGGCTCCTGATTGGCTGATGCAACAACATCGACGCACGTGATTGGTTGTCGACTTAGCTCTATGTATGTATGTAACTCATATGCCCATTTCCGCCGTCTTACCTCTATTTGTTGTAACTCCGATATCCACTTCCGCTTTTTTTATAAGACCCTGTATTGCTATTTTTGCCATTACTTTTGAAAATATATAATATATATATATATACATATATATATATATACATATATATATATATACATATAATATATATATATATATATATATATACACATATATATACATATAATATATATATATAAATATATATATGTATAATATACATATGTATATATATATATATATATATATATATATATATAAACTTTTTATCCCACAGTCGGAGAAAAGAAGACACTAATGTCGAATGTTCTGTATTTTTCGATCACTAACTGTGACCCTCTTCAGCAGAATGAATACATAGTGGAAGGCATATGCTTATATACAAAAATGTGAGGTGAGAAAAGAAACAAGCTCAGGTTACATGACCGATGCTCCGCAGGTCGCGTGGGGTTTTGTGACCTTGGAGTACATGAGGTAGCACATGGCTGACTGCTGAGGTAGTGATGCAGTCAGGTGACCACTGGCCATTTGATATATTAAAATTAGGTACATTTTTTATTAGGGAGGACTCAATTATTTTCCTTTTGAAGCTACATGTTGATCTATAGACTATTTCAGCATCTTCCCAATTCATGCGGTGATCTTTATTGGCAATGTGCTGAAATACCGCGGAATTTAATTGACCATATCTAACAGAATTTTTATGTTCTTTAATTCTGGTTGCCAAATCTCTTCCAGTTTGTCCCCAATAGACAGAATCACAATCTAAGAATGGCAACTTATATACACCTGGGTTAATGTCACTTGATGGTCTACGATGTACATTAACTATTTTCCTAAACAGTGTATTAGGATAATTGAAAATGACATTGATGTTTTCTTTAGGTAATGATTGGGACATTTCATTTATGGAATCATTATAGGGTAATTTTATACATTTATTATCCCATTTGTGTTTGTTAGTAGAGTGGGGAGTAGATTTGTGGAAACTTATTTTAGCCTTGCTAAGGGCTTTTTGTAAAAACCAATCCGGGTATCCTAATCTTGTAAGTTGTTTTCTTATGGTTGATATTTCTGTATCTAAATATTGTGAGCTGCAAGTTCTTAGTGCTCGTAAAAATAGGCCCGAAGCAACACTTTGTTTTGTTTTGTCCGAATGGTAGCTGAAAAAGTGCAAGTAACTCCCAGTGTGGGTAGGTTTTCTATAAACTGAGCAAGAGCAAGAAATTGATAAGGTTATGCAATAACAGTGTTTGGTCAAAGTTCTCTTTGACAGATAATGTAGTTAATTTATCAGATGTCACTCTTACTCGCCATGAATTAGAAGTGTTAGGATTAGGAGTTAATTTTGCCATGAAGCCAACTAATAACAATGCACTTGATTATATAGCAGAGTTTGATAAGTTCATGGCTTCCAACAATTATGATAAAGATTTACTTAGCTTAAAAGGGATTCTTATGCAGGGATTATTGGATTGTTTCAAGGAAGGAAGATTGTGGACTACCAAAACGATACGAATTAGCAGTACAAAATCTCACCAAACGTAAAAACATCATCATCACCAGAGCAGACAAAGGGGGGAAAATAGTTATTCTCAATTATTCAGATTATGAAAATAAAGTTTTTGACTTAGTAAATGATAGAGATACATACGAACAACTGGCAAAGAATCCACTAAAGAACACTACTTCTGATTTTAACAAACGTGCTCATGAAATTATAGGCAAAGAAATGTTCAATAAGCTGAAAGTTACTAATCCACAGTTACCAAACTTCTATGGTCGCCCAAAAATTCACAAAGAGAATATCTCTCTTAGACCAATAATATCAAATAAGAACTCCTGCACTAACAAGACCTCAAAATGGCTCACGGAAATTTTGTCACCGTTTGTAGGACGTTTTTCTAAGTCTCATATTAAGCACTCTGAAGATTTCATAAGTAAAATCAAAAGCCATAACTTACCAGCCAATAGTAAACTTTTAAGTCTCGACGTAGTTTCCTTATTCACAAAAATCGATACAGGAGAAGTTTTAAAGTTTTTAGAGAATAAGTTACAACAATATCAAAATCAACTCCCACTCTCAGCAAGTAAAATCATAAAATTAACAGAGCTATGTATCAGAACTAATGTTTTCTCTTTCAAAGATCATTTCTATAAACAAAAATATGGTTGTTCGATGGGATCAAATCTTTCTCCAGTATTAGCAAATCTGTATATGGAATATTTTGAATTAGTTTTATTACCTAACATCAAACCACCAGACATGTTTTGGTATAGATACGTTGATGATGTTTTCACGTTATGGAACGATGAATGGGGTTCTTTTAAAGAATTCTTTGACAAACTTAATAATTTGGCCAACAACATAAAACTTAAAGTAGAATGGGAAGTAGATAATAAATTGCCTTTTCTGGACATTTTAATAATAAGAAATCAGAATTGCTTATCATTTACAGTTTATAGAAAACCTACCCACACTGGGAGTTACTTGCACTTTTTCAGCTACCATTCGGACAAAACAAAACAAAGTGTTGCTTCGGGCCTATTTTTACGAGCACTAAGAACTTGCAGCTCACAATATTTAGATACAGAAATATCAACCATAAGAAAACAACTTACAAGATTAGGATACCCGGATTGGTTTTTACAAAAAGCCATTAGCATGGCTAAAATAAGTTTCCACAAATCTACTCCCCACTCTACTAACAAACACAAATGGGATAATAAATGTATAAAATTACCCTATAATGATTC
>NC_134780.1:46699791-46702291 GCF_046742065.1 Oratosquilla oratoria | reverse complement strand
AGCCACTCTGTAGCTTAGTATGATTCTTGCCTCCTTCGCTCCCAGTACACAAATCTGAAACTTGGTTAACTAGAAGATAATGCATCAATGCAACCTCCGCTGTGGCCACCATACAACCGTTTGGGGACAACAGCACAGGTTAAGCAAGACAATGAAGGAAAAATGTTCGTAATTCCAGACCGCCTCATGCACCATCGTGGTGTCCTTCTGGCCGGTAGCGTCTTTGCCGTTTATAAGCAGCACTAGCCATCGTCACCGTCCCCTCCAGTTAAGACAACGTTCATCATTAACTCTATCAGTATCATGCTTATCATTATTTCTACAATCAGCGAAAAACGTTTCCACAGTGCACTGTACAATAACAACCATATCCTCCTTCTCATTATTACTTTTAATAAACAACATCGCCAATAAGGATAATCATCCTCATCACAACCTCCATTATTACCCACCGTTATCGTCACCTTCATTGTCCTTACCAGCAGTAGTAACTGCAGCATTAACGACATCAATAACTATCGCAATAACTGTCCTCACCACTCAATCACCACAATTGGAAAGATCTATCATAATCATAAATTTCTGTTACATCCTACCCATAATCGCCACAATTAACTTTCTTTACTACCGAGGAATGGTTGTCACGGAGCTGAATGAAATGGTCTGGTGTAATTCAAGATTAAAAATCTCCTTCAACCCGATACAAGAGAAGCTAATCGAAATTGACGTAATCTATACGAGTTAAAATCTTTCGCTATCTAGGACCAACAAGATTGAAAGTAAAACTGTTTGCTAATTTCTTCGTTTGCATTTCTTTATTCTTCATCTTAATACATCTAAACTTTAGTTGCGAAAAATACCTTAGGTCATGTTTTCGTTTCATAATTTAGTTACATCCCAACCTGGCTGCTGACCCTGACCTGAATATTTATTCGCAGCCAAGCCTGGAAGGCCACGCGCACAGTCATGTTCAGCTCGCTGTGCCTCCGAGGTATCAAGACAACCCGGAAATGCTGAGAAAATCGCCGCTGTTTTCTCTCTATACCTTTGGCATGTTTGGATTGATAAACAAGAGGAACACAGTGGAAAAGAAAGAATCTGCGTCACTAAATATCAAACAGTTCTCTTGAAATCTAGTTTCAACTAATCGATAGAGATAGAGATGGAGATAGAGATAGAGATAGAGATAGAGGTAGAGAAAGAGATAGAGATATAGAGAGATAGAGATAGAGATAGAGAGATAGAGATAGAGATAGAGATGGAGATAGAGGTAGAGGTAGAGATAGAGAGAAGTAGAGATAAAGATAGAGATAGAAATAGAGATAGGGATAGAGATAGAGATAGAGATAGAGATAGAGATAGAGATAGAGATAGAAATGGAAACAGAGATAGAGATAGAGATAGAGGTAGAGAGAGATAGAGATAGAGATAGAGATAGAGATAGAGATAGAGTGGAGGTAGAGAGAGATGGAGATAGAGATAGAAATAGAGACAGAGATAGAGAGATAGAGATAGAGATAGAGATAGAGGCATAGATAGAGATAGAGATAGAAATAGAGATAGAGATAGAGATAGAGATAGAGATAGAGATAGAGATAGAGATAGAGATAGAGATAGAGATAGAGATAGAGATAGAGACAGAGATAGAGATAGAGACAGAGATAGAGATAGATATAGAGATAGAGATAGATATAGAGATAGAGATAGAGATATAGATATAGATAGAGATATAGAGATAGAGATAGACATAGACATAGACATAGAGATAGAGATAGAGATAGAGACAGAGATAGAGACAGAGATAGAGATAGATATAGAGATAGAGATAGAGATAGAGATAGAGATAGAGATAGAGATAGAGATAGAGATAGAGATAGAGATATAGATAGAGATATAGAGATAGACATAGACATAGAGATAGAGATAGAGATAGAGATAGAGATAAAGATAGAGATAGAGATAGAGATAGGGACAGAGATATAGAGATAGGAATAGAGATAGAGATAGGGATGGAGATAGACATAGAGATAGAGATAGAGATAGACATAGAGATAGAGAGAGATAGAGATAGAGATAGAGATAGCGATAGAGATAGAGATAGAGATAGAGATAGAGATAGAGATAGAGATAGAGATAGATAGAGATAGAGATAGAGATTGAGATAGAGATAGAGATAGAGATAGAGATGGAGATTGAGATAGAGATAGAGATAGAGATAAAGATAGAGATACAGATAGAGATAGAGATGGAGATAGAGATAGAGTGGGAGATAGAGATAGAGATGGAGAAAGAGATATAGAAAAATAAATAGATGAAAAAATATACATTTTATTTACCTGAATATGATCACGTGTTGACTGAAAGAATAAGATATATATGTAATCAACAAAAAAGTAAAGGTTTGTCTTAGGTCTGGAGTGTTTCATATTGTTTACATCAAGTAAAAGAAAAAAAATAAATGTGAATATGTTTGTCTTTACTGGCTGACATCGTGATTCAA
>NC_134780.1:46687291-46692291 GCF_046742065.1 Oratosquilla oratoria | reverse complement strand
CGGAGGTTTGACCTAAATCAGCTGTCCATGATATCGAGGTTATGTCTAGACATAAGCATTTAAGTCACCGACATAGGGATTTAGGTCAAATGTCCGCCATTAAGGTTAGAAATATTTTATAAATTAGTTTTTTTTATAAATTAGGAGTCTTTTCTTGTTCTCCATCTGGATGTGATTTTGTTGTCATAGGTTTAAAGATTTTTCTTTCCTATTCAACACTTCATACGAAATGATGTTCAGATGAGTTTGAAATTTCAAATAACATGAAAAACCGAAGTAAATTGCACCCTCGGCTAAAAACGTAACTTCTTATTTCAATTAAGACGAAGCTCTACCATTTACTGTGTTGCAATGTATCATTACTCTAAACCAGAAATGTCACCTTAAAATAGCTCACATCATACTTACTTCTGTCATTTAACCTCAACTCTAGTTGCAGGATTTCTAATTTGAATTATCTTATAAACTTTGACTCTAATAATACAGTGTGTGCATCGTTTCATCTACTATTCTGTTCGGGAATCTGAATTTCTTGGGTTATTCTTGTCATTTCTAATAATTAATAGACCCCCTTTATCCCAATGATTCACATCCATTCTACCAATTTGCTCCAACATTAGAAACAAATCTAGATTTAACAGTAGTCTCTTATGCAGTACCATAGTAAATACATTCTCTGTGCCCTAGTATACCCACTTGACTCATATTCGTCTCCTGTAATATCTGATGAACTGATGGAAGGTGAGTGTGTGTGTGTGTATGTGTGTGTGTGTGTGTGTGTGTGTGTGTGTGTGTGTGTGTGTGTGTGTGTGTGTGTGTGTGTGTGTGTGTGTGTGTGTGTGTGTGTGTGTGTGTGTGTGTGTGTGTGTGTGTGTGTGTGTGTGTGTGTGTGTGTGTG
The DNA here is from genome assembly GCF_046742065.1 of Oratosquilla oratoria. NCBI lineage: Eukaryota > Metazoa > Arthropoda > Malacostraca > Stomatopoda > Squillidae > Oratosquilla > Oratosquilla oratoria. The sequence continues at coordinate 46,691,393 of NC_134780.1, read as the reverse complement.
TGTGTGTGTGTGTGTGTGTGTGTGTGTGTGAATGAGTGATTGCGTGCGAATAAATGTATGTGACTGTAGTTGAATGAGAGTATGCACAGTGTGGCTGGCTGCAAATAGTAAAGAAAGAGGTGCCAAACACAGAAAGAGGGAGAGAGAGAGAAAGAGAGAGAGAGAGAGAGAGAGAGAGAGAGAGAGAGAGAATAACAAAAGAAACTGGAGAAATAATTACCTCGGTTACTTCAATATTTTTCTATAAATTCAAATCGAGAAGAACTGGCCTTCTTCTTTATAGCGCCATCGCACGCGATCCTCAAACCGAACTTGTTCTCTATCAAACTCGTAATAAATAGCTAAATGAAGATAACTTAAACTCTTCCACTTCACGTAATCGTAGGGAACAGTTGTAGTATTACAGGCCTTAAAAGCAATCCAATTCTTCTTTTATTTCTCTGTGTAATAAAACGAATAACGATTATACCCCGAATGAGTGATTTGGACATACTTTTTGAGTGCTTGTATTGAAGATGTGGAAAGACGTTAATTTTTTTTTTTTTCTAAAAGTCGATTTAGATTTGGAATTCAGCAGACATGGTCCCAGTCCATTGGTGTGATTAAAACATCAAGTTTAAAAATGTTGTGATGATAGACATTTTGCTAACAGGAGTAAGGAACATAGTGAAATGTTCCTAATACATATATTCTTATGTTTAACCCTTCTCGCTGTTTAGAGGGAATGTTTTTTTTTTTTAGATAAATAAAATTGCTTGGCGGCAGCTAGAACAGATACAAAAACGTAAAATACATCGAAAAATTATTAAACAAAATTTCATGTCCAGACAAACCCATTTTGAATCAAAGCGATCCTCTTTTTATGAAAAAAACAAAGCTCATAAACACAATCGTGTTCGACCTTTGCTCCAAATTTTTACTTAAGCGCACAACAAATATTTGTTAAGTTGCATGTGAATCCGGTAGAATTCAGAGTAAGGATATACTGATGGGAGGTTTACTGTTTTATGAAATCTCCATACAAACTGACCTTTGTCCGTGTCAGGAAGCCTTCAACCAACTATCCTGAAGAAACCTCTGGGGGTCATTCCACAAATAGCTTGGGTAAAGATTACCAGTAAACACGAGAATATATCATTGCTGGCTAGTCGAAGGCAACATCATGACAGGAGCTGTGATGAAGTAAAGGATTAGTCCATCTGGCAACATTATTCCTTCAACGTATCGCCATCTTTATATATATATATACATATATATATATATATATATATATATATATATACATGTATATATTCACATGTATATATATATATATATACATATATATATATACATATATATATATATATATATATATATATATATATACATATATATATATGTCATGCGGAAACCACAGGGAAAATAAAGTTCGGAGTACTAAACGTTTTCGTCTATTACGACATCTTCAGAGTACAAGAAAGAGAAATCGAACACAATATTTCGTTTCGCAGGCTTGCCAACCTCTGCGAGAGAAATCAACATTGATGACAGAAGAATTAAGTTGTATAAGCCCTTTTCTTCACTGATGTCTCCTAACATCTCCAGGCACTGTCCCAGGAGACTTTCTAGTGCCTTTGTCATTTGCAACAAAGGAGTTAGTCAAAACTGTTCTATTCTATATCCAGAAGTACTTGGAGAGCATAAGTTTCGACCTAAGCAGTTCGTGTCCCTCCTTTGTTTTTATTTTTGTGACCGAGCTCGCGTTTAATATCACTCAGACTATTTAGAAGTGCTTCGTCACAGTTACAAGGGCAGTGAACGCCAGCTACAGCATGAGGGGAAAAGTCTTGGGATTATAACTTGCCAATGTTGGCATAAAATCCCAGATCCAAAGTCTACGGTGATCGTATGTTATTTTGGGCATACTCCATCACTCCAAATTAAAAAGAAAAAAAAATCTTAGCCTTTTGCATCTTTTGTATGACGTTACTAAACAAAACCTCAATATCAGATGTAACAGACAAATAAACACAACAAAAAATATGACCTGCTTATCGGAGGCAATAACTAAAAAGACGTTTCGCAAGCAGAATAAAACGTTCTTGTAATGATTATAAAAAAGATATCCCAAGAACATCATTGTAGTGGAGTAATTACCCCGACTCACCCGGCCATACGATATATACATTCCGCTCGACCTAAAACTAAGTCATTTCAGTCAGTTGGACACGGCCATTAGGCAGTGTAAGTTTAGACTATTTTGATCAACATGGCGGATCACCTAACAGACATTGTGGTGTTTATTGTAATTAGATTTTCTTAAATACATGACTCCTCACTACCACCAATCAATACAGCCATTGCCCTGTCGAATCGGTGACATACTATAAAGTCCTTGAACCGAGTAACGCCAAACTGTTGTATCCAGCTGAAGGGGGGGGTGTTATATCGATCGTTTGATTGTTCTATCACCTGTATTAGACAATAGAATTAAAGAAAAGAAGGAAGACTTTTAGTCAGGGAGTTTGTAACAAGGAGTGAACGATGGCAGCCGGGGGACTTGACCCAACGTCAGAAGAATCTGTGAGGGTTATGATGGAGCCGAAAGAGTCGTGCAAGTAAGATATAACTGTGTTGGACAAGAAATAAGAAAAACATGTTTGAGACAGAACTTATTGGAAATATGGATATATCATTTGAGAAAAATTGAGATAACGAATTTTACAGAGTAAATTAAATCACTCTGTCATACTCAGTCAAGCGTTGACTCGTGTTTCTCTGGAAAGAAGTGCTAAGCAATTTTCTGTCCTGCACGAATGTGGGATTATTTCTACGTCACCGGTTAATAAGAGAAACAGGGACCAGTCGGTACTTTTTAGTTTTTATTATGTATATTTTTCTAAGAGTTCTGACTCGGTCCAGAGAGACTGCGTGTCATTCACTCAGTGCTGCCCCTTGGACAAAATTGCGTGGGTGCATAGACTCTGAAGAACAAACGTCAGGGAGATGATTGTCTCCGACGCCCGTCCTGCAGGAACACCAACATCAGGTGCTCATATCACATCCTTTTCTCACTATTTTGTCTTTTTTTTTTTTAAGTTGAGCAATTGGTTTAGTTGACCATGTTGTTATAAGGTCACCAATAAACAAGACGAAAAATATGCCTACCAAAATATAAAAGTTATTTCGAAATTAGGCCTCCTGTTTTTAGCGCGAGTTCATTATTTGTAACCTTTTTCCTCAAAAACGTGTAGGCAATATTTGCACGGCTGTATGAAGAGAAAAAACAGATGGTTTTAAAACATGGGGAGGAAGAGCTAATGCATCACGTCAGGCACAACAATTACAGCGGAAACGGCGTCGCAACATGACGGTAAAGGAAGACAAATGCCGCATAGGTTCAGGAAGCCCTGCAGTATTGTAACATTCTGTACATATCTTGTTGCAGTGTAGGTCAAGTTTTACCATATAACTTAAGGACGCACTCCCGCTAGAATGAGGTCTCGACACCAGCCCGCCCAAAAGCTACAAATAAGATTGTTTGGCTTTTGTCATAAGTGTTAAAGTATCTATACAGTATGCCGCGGGACTGAGAAAATGTGCCGCATGGTACGCGTCATATCTCCCCAGTCTCATGCTCCTGGGTATGCGCATACACTGGACGGCCATCGGTGACTCACATCTGCCCCAGTCTTCCACCTCCGCAAGCAAAGAAAACGGCTTGAGTCGTCGGTAAGCGACCTCCAACTAACATTCCACACGCCATCTTTAATCTATAAAATTTCCTACATTTTCAATTTTCTAGTTATGACCTTCTTTTCTTCAAACACACTTTTCTTGGTGAATACCGACTGAAAACTTTTGTTTATCATTTTTCCTTGCAATTTTCTATTTTTATCAAACTTTTTGTGTAACTTTTATATTGTGATTCTTTTCCTGTGTCTCATTTTACCGTTGACAAGTATATAGGACAGTTTCGGCTTGTCTTCGTATTTTCTGTTATAATTACTTTTATAATTTTATTTATTTATTTATCTATTTATTTATTTTATTTTTATCTATTTTATCTTATCTTATCTTTTATTTTATTTTATTTTATTTTATTTTATTTTATTTTATT
>NC_134780.1:46669791-46672291 GCF_046742065.1 Oratosquilla oratoria | reverse complement strand
ATACATACATACATACATACATACATAGCAACCAAACACGTAACTAATATGCGCATATACATATGAATATGTAAGCTAAAAGAGTGGAATAACGAAATGCAGTTGTTTTTATTCATATTTACTTAGGTCCAAGACAGGAGCCGAGAATCAACAAAGACACAAAGAAAGGAGTTCTGCTTCCGCAGAAACACAATGTGACCTTTCGCGCACACAAGAAGCTAAACAAACATCATAATTCGAAAAAGGACCACGTACCACCAAGCAAAAATAAAAAAAATGTGTGGATATATATATATATATATATATATACATATATATATATATATATATATATATATATATATATATACATATATATATGTATGATATATATTATATATACATATATATATATATCATATATATATATATTATATTTATATATTTATATATATATATACATATATATATATATATATATATATATATATATATATATGTATGTATGTATGTATGTATGTATGTATGTATGTATGTATGTATGTATGTATGTATGTATGTATGTATGTATGTATGTATGTATGTATGTATGTATGTATATGAGAAAAAGGACGAAAAGAAGTTTGTGGCGAGATTGGAACGAAGCGAGCCGAACACGAATACGATATGTCTATAGTTGACGAAGATAGGCTCCGCCGCCAGCTCGCGAGTGGAAAGAGTGGGAGTAACGAGTTTTACTCGAGTGGCGTTGCATTGTATCGTAGGTATAGTTTGCGTTTTCTGTTCCCGAATGCCAGCCACACAACCCTCGTATGCAAATTAGATTTCACAATTAAGGTCTATCTTTCGGCGCTTATCTGTGTGCTTAATACTTACGAGTATATGATTTAGCATGGAAACGAATGCACAAAAAATTACTTACTGATAAGAACTGATTTTTTTTTTCAAGGATTCGTTTTCTTTTGTCCTTTTTGCAATAGGTCTTGCCTTAAGCTGAATAGAATATTATCCATTGGACGTAGTTATTACGGAATATCAGATATAGCGTAGCATGGGTACGTTACAAACTATAGGCATTGTAAACACACGCTCACACACACACATACACTCACGCGCACACACACACACAAACACACACAAACACACACACACACACGCGCGCGCGCGCGCGCTGCGAAGGGCCTGAGGCTTAAATAACAGGATTAAAGCCATAGTGATGTGGAGTTGGTCATCCCAGGAAATGGCTTTTATGACTCTCTGTTTGAAGATATCAAATATCATAAGGTGATTAGGAGCCTACGACAGGAGGCACTGAGTAGCTGCGGCCGAAGCCGTCACCTTTGTTCTACTGTATAATATGTCTGGACTGTTGGGGTAGGTAGTAATCACTAGCAGAATATCGGATAAAGACGCGGGACTCGAACTCATAATTAAGTGAATGCGAGACAGCGTTACCAGAATCAGGAAGGGATCATTTAGTAAAACAAACTAAAAGACTTATGGATGACATGAAATAAGTAAGGAAAATATCAATAATGAGTGGGAAAATTTAGAGCAAGAATTGATGATCGAGTTGAATAGTTGAATGAAGTCAGTCATGTTATTGTAAACCAGAAAAGGAAAATCTATCAACTAAAAAGAGAAATATCGTATTTTCAGACCTGATAACTGGCCTTAGTAAGATACAACTTATGCTTACTCAAATTCATTAACAACGCAAAAGAAAGGTATAGAATTAAGCACAAAAATGACACAAAATAAATTTCCTACCAGTAACCTATTCCCATCCGGAAACGCTTCTCATGGCTCCTGTGGTGGACAATCCCCCACATATGCTATGTCGGCTTATACCATCGCGGCATCAGCAGTGAGAGGAACCATATATTCACAGTCTGTGTAGAAGTAGTCGGCCTTCGGACTTGTAATAAGAATGTTAGAGTTAAGTCTTTAATAAGCCTGTACTTCAGGTATTTGTATACTCAAAGAAACACACTTCAGGCCTACGCCCGGCAACCCTTTGCCAACCAGAGGTAAGCTACTTTTCGGTACTCAAGGAGAGTATTTAAGGGTTGCCGGGGTCAGGTCGCGGTCAGTCTCCTTTTAGGCCTAGTCTGGGCCGGGTGTGCTAGTGTATGTACATAGTGACGTCAATAAAACCCAGAAGCTAAAACCGACTGTCAATCTTCCCGGTCGTCACTAGCCCAGTAACGGCATCCAGTTACAGTTCCCATCAACGACAGACCAGACAAGCTCTGTCTCTCAGTTTTCTTTAACTCCTACTTGACTTCGTTCCATAGCTCTCCTTTGATACGTATAAAGCAAAGATCCCAATTCCTGTTCGTGGTTTGGTCTACTGCCACTCATTCATTATATCTAAGCCATCGCCCTGATGGAGTAATCGGTAGCGTGCTGGTCTCGCAATCTCTTAGTTATGAGTTCGAATCCCGTACTCGTCTCCGACTCCCAGCGTAAGCTCCTCGCCTTCCTTCCCTTCATATAGAATGTATACTGATGGCGCAGT
>NC_134780.1:46649791-46654791 GCF_046742065.1 Oratosquilla oratoria | reverse complement strand
ACATCAAAGGAGAGGCAGAAAATATTGTTGAAACATGGCAGCTAAATTGAAGTGTTTGCATTTTGATGGAGATAGCCAGCGCTTCTATCCTTGGGGGACAGCACCACACCAAAGAGCTTCAGTTGTAGAGACGGTAAAGGTACTTAAAGATTACAGCAGAACGGAAGGTTAGTAGAAGCTGAGACTGATCAGCATTCGTTCATGAATGGGAACTAGTCACTAATCATAAAAGAATGCTGAGTGACCTGGTCACTGGAGTTTCTAAGATACTGACGACATAAAACACACATTCAACATCCCATACAGGGAGGTAGACTGAAGAAGACGCGAGAAATATGCTTTTATCACAACAAAACGAAGTGATCGAATGAAATACAGATAAAAAAATCCTTTATTCACTTAGATAAACACCTAAAAAATGCTGTAATCACCTCATCCTCTTGCTATTACTATTGATGAGATTATTAATAAAAATAAAAATGATGAGAGCAGGTAAGGCACCTGGGTTAGATGAGTGTCTTCTGGAGCGTCTGAAGAATGGAGACACAGTAATAGTGGAATGGCTAGTGAGGTTGTTTAATGTGTATCTAAGGGAGGGTAGAGTGCCAGAGGACTGGAGGAGTGCCTGCACAATTCCGTTTTACAAGGGAGAAGGAGACAAATGTGAGTGCAGGAGTTTCAGAGGGATAAGTTTGTTGAGTGTAGTTAGGAAGGCTTATGGGAGAATTCTACAGTAATTTGGAGGATTAGGAGAGGAATAGCGGGAGTAATTGGTGAGGAACAGTGCGGATCAGTTTTTTGTGGTAAGGCAGATATATGAGAAAGCTTTAGGAAAAGGTAAGGATGTTTTTTGGGCCTTTCTGAATTTGGAAAAGGCTTATGATAGGGTATACAGGAAGGCGCTGTGTGAGGTTTTGCAGATAAGGGATTAGGGGAAAGCTGTTAAGGTCAGTCAAAAGTTTTTGCAAAAGTAGTAGAGCCTGTGTTAGATTTGGAAATTGAGAGAGCAAGTGGTTTGATTTAAAGGTGGGACTGCGTCAGAGATGTGTCGTTTCGCCATAGCTGTTCAGTGTGTACATGGATGGGGTAACGTGGGAGGTAAAGGCGAGGGTAATATGCAAGGGACTGGAGTTGCTCAAAGAAAGTGGAGAAAAGTGGGAGGTGAGCCAGTTGTTGTTTGCTGACGACACTGAGATTGTGGCAGGGTCAGAGGATGGATTAAGGTAGTTAGTGACGGAGTTTGGGAGAGTATGTGACAGGAGAAAGTTGAGAGTAAATGTGGGTAAAAGCAAGGTGATGAGATGTACAAGGGGAGAGGATGGTATTGGGTTGGAAGTCTTAAGGAGAGGCGCTGGAGGAAGTGGATAGCTTCAGGTATTTGGGGTCGTATGTGGCAGGAAACGGAGGAGTAGCACTGAAAATAAAATGTAGACTTAGAGAAGCAAGTGAGTGTCTTGGAGGATTAAAAAGCGTCATGAGAAATAGGCATTTGGGAATGAATGCAAAGAGGATACTTTATGAAGAGGTGATTGTGCCGAATGGGACAGAAAGTTGGAATTTAAATACATAAGTAAATAAATGAAACCTTAATCAATTTATTCATTAATTAGTTGATGAATGAATATATAAATAAATATATATATATATATATATTTATAAATAGATAAATAAACTGATAAATAAATAATTTATTAGATAAGTAAATGTATCAATACGTAAATAAATAAAAAATAAATAAATAATACATTAAGTAAATAAATGAAAAACAAACAAATTGATAAATAAACAAATGAATAAATAAGTCAATAAATAAGTAAATAGATGTAGAGATAAACAAATAGATAAATAAACGAATAAATAGATATATGAATTAATAAATTAATAGATCAATACATAAATGAATGAAAAAATAAATGAATACGTAAATAAATAAACAAATAAATAAGTAAATAAATAAATTTATTAATAAATAGATTTATGAATAAATACGTAAATGAATGAATAGATAAATAGATGATTAAACAAATAAATGAATAAATAAATCAGTGAATAAATAAATAAATAAATAGATAGATAAATGAATGAATAAATGAATAAGCAAGTCAGTGAATAAATAAATAAATGAGTAAATAGATAGATAAATGAATAAACAAATAATAGATCAATGAACAAATTAAATAGATAGTGAATAAGTAGATAAATAGATATACAAATAGATAAACAAATAGATAAATAGTTAAGCAAATAGGTAAACAAGTACATAAGTAAATATATAAGTAAATAGATAAATACATAAGTAGATAGAATAAATAAATGAATAGATAAATAGATCAAATTTCATAAGTGCAGATGTATCGTTTATTTACTCTAACTGTCACCAGATGGCTTCGTTTTGACCAGAGAAACCTTCTCATTTAAAAAATAAAAAAAAATAATAGATAATGTAACAGCTCCCTGTGGTTCTTTTTTGGGTAACTATGGCGACTGCAGAAGCTTCTTCGGCAGTTATGCCCGGAAAAGGCCATTGTGGTTCCTACAATGGGACGACAGAGTCCCTCATTGGGGGGCCGTCTTTGTTCCTGATCACAAACGCGGCTTGGATATCCAAAACCCAACATTGAGGACCACCTCGTTCTGAAAGAGTCCTTTGTATTCCCTTGCCCGTGGTGGCTGATTCCTCGAACGGCGAGCGAGGTTCTGAGTCTAAAATCTGAGGCGGGGAAAGCAGACACTGATGGATCTCAAAGAACGAGAGGTCCTCTGTGGTGCTTCCAGTTCTTGTTTCGGAAGATTGGAACCGATGAAAAAGAAGAAGTCATTTTCGTGACTGATTGAGCTTCTGAAGATAGAGGAAATTGCAATGGTTAGTGTTTTAACAAAAATGAAGATAACTGGAAATCAGTATTGGGGAGGTTAATCACCGCAGTAATAAGAAAATAGAAGGTAATTTTTTTCTTCTTCTTTTTTATTTGTAAACTGCTGTAGAATAGAGGAACCTCTTTTAATGGCATTGATGATATTAAAGAAGTTACTGAAAAAAATATTTTTCCAAGCTTCTTGTAATAATGCCACTAGAACTGAAATCATCGGAAGACTCTTGAGTGTCGGAATTGGTAGTGTTGGTGCTGGTGTTGGTGCTGGTGCTGGTGTTGGTGCTAAAGTTGATGTTGGTGGTAATGGCAGTTACGGTGATAACGGTAATGATAGTGCTCAAAGTGATAAAAGTAGAGGCACAGAATGTTGATCAAAACTCTCTTTCACGTCAGTAAACTCTCATTCTCATTCTTACGATCAGCTCTTCTAAGGCTGATAGGTATCACGCCCCCATCTCCTAAACCAGCACACATGGAGAACATAGACTTCAAAAAGCTGGATAAATCTAAAATCGTATTAGATAACTTAGTAAAAATATAAAAGAGTTCTCGGCCACAGTCATTGACGAGAGTGAAGCCAATGAGCTGTGTCTGTGGAAGACAAATGATATCTGCTTTCAGGAAACAGTTCTACGAGGATGGAGATCGTTTAAAGCAGTAGTAGTAGTAACAGGAGGGTGAAGAATAATACTAGTGGTAATGATAATAGTAGTAGGATCAGGAAGACGACAGAGAGAAATAGGAGTATTAGTAGCAGTCCTAGTATTTCTAATAGTTAATAGTAGTATTGGTCTAAAACCATTAACAATAAGTAAAATTGAGAAGTGGCAGTTATCATATACAAAAGTATGATATATATATATATATATATATATATATATGTATATATATATATATATATATATATATATATATATATATATTATGGGAAAGGTGGAGGGGGAAACACGGGTCTTTATCTGATTATCGAGTTTATTCCAGACCGGTTTCGCTTACAATAGCTTACAAGAAGCTATTGTAAGCGAAACCGGTCAGGAATAAAATCGATAATCAGATAAAGACCCGTGTTTCCCCCTCCACCATTACCATAAATTTTACCAATGTCTATACATATATTTATATATATATATGTATATATATATATATATATACATATGTATGCATATATAATATATATATATACATATACAGTATATAGGGAAAGGTGGGGTAAGACGGACCCCTTAAGAAAGAAATGGGTCTAGAAGCCACATTTTGATATTTTTTTAATGTTTTAGGGGTTGTGGTGGTACTTTGGGATCTTATGATTCCAATACGCTACCTAGGCACGGTTATTTGAGGGATAAATTTAAACTATGATTAAAATAATAAAGGTAACTTTTATTGTTTCCGAAAAAAAATGACGGGGTAAGACGGACCCCAGGGGTCCGTCTTACCCCGTCATTTTTTCGGGTACTTCCTAAGGGTTCATCATAATCCTCGACCAAAAAATAAGAAAAGAGATCCTTCCTGCAATAAATGACAAATAAAACCCTTCTTTCAGCATCCTTTACCATCATACATTTGCTTCTGTGCCCATTTTACATCTACAGGGATACTTTATAGTGCTATATTATGCCAAATTGCCTGATCATTCCTTCCATAGATCACAAATAAAACACTCAATATCATCCTCATCATCCAGTATCCCTGCACATTGCTCGTGTGCCCATCGTTTACAATTGGCATAGCAAACCCACCCTTCACCTCTTTTAGAATTTCCAAACTTGTCACTGCAGTACAGGCAGACAGTTCCATCTCCCTCTTCACTCTCGCTACTGCTTTCATGAAGCCAGGATGGTCCAGCTTTTGCTTGTTGAGTTTTTGGTTTTATTTTCCTTTTTTCACGTTGTAGTTGCTTTGATATGATTGCTGTTTTATTTTTGGCTTCTATTTTTTTTTTTTTTTTTTTTTTTTGCTTCTTTACTAGACTGACCTCTTTTTCTTTTTTCTTCTGAACTTCTGTCTCGAGCTCATTCTTGTATGGGGATCCTGTCATTCTTGTATGGGGATCCTGTCATGTTGAGGGGTCCCCCTTGAGTCCTAGGTCTTTTCTTTCGTGTCGTTATGGTCACCTTTGGCAAGGGA
>NC_134780.1:46632291-46644791 GCF_046742065.1 Oratosquilla oratoria | reverse complement strand
ATTAGGGTTAGTTAGGATTTATGGCCGCCTAGTAGCCCAGTGGATAACATGTCGAACTCATGAACAGATGGTCATGAGTTCGATTCCCGGGAACCAGCTGCTTGCTACTCATGTTGGTTCCCGACATCGGCCTTTGCTCTGTCAGAGGTTTCTCACTTCCCACTGCGTGTGAGTGGGATGGTGATGGTGAGTTATGATGTATCGGATATTTGAATCAGTCTGTATATTGGTGCAAATAAAACTTACCGTCATTTACTCCAGTGGAAGCATCAGACCCTCAACTGGTGATGGTGTTAGCACCATTACTATAGTGATGGTGTCTGTGGTTTCTATGATAAGTGATGATATGATTTATAGAATCATTAAGCATCAATATGAATAGTGATGACATAGACTATTAGTAATGTTAGTATTTGTGATGATAATGGTGTATGCATGCGCCACATTCATGGTGATGACTGTTGTGACTGATGAATGTGATGTGATAATTGTGACTGGTGACAAGTCTTCACGAGGATGGTGATAGGAGTAATTGTGGTGGCTGTGATGAATATGGTAATGTAGTTTTGGGGCTAATGATGACGGAGGCACCCTGGTAATGGACACGGCCATAACATTAGCGATTCCATTGTGATTTTTACAACCATACTTTTCTCTGTGGTCCCAGTTATACTGAGCAATACGGTGACAATGCCAGTGAGCATAGCGATGATTATGGTGGTAGTGGTGGTGGTAACGGTGGTGGTGGTGGTGGTGGTGGTAATGGTGTTGGTGGCGGTGGTGGTGGTGGTGGTGGTGGTGGTGGTGGTGGTGGTGGTGGTGGTGGTGGTGGTGGTGGTGGTGGTGGTGGTGGTGGTGGTGGTGGTGGTGGTGGTGGTGGTGGTGGTGGTGGTGGTGGTGGTGGTGGTGGTGGTGGTGGTGGTGGTGGTGGTGGTGGTGGTGGTGGAGGGTGGCGGCGGCGGTGGCTGTGGTAACAAGAGGAAAGAATAATAAAGACGACGACCAAGGTGAAAAGAACACTCCGATAATAAACACAAAAGACGAAGAAATACAAAAGACCCCCAAGAGAAACACTTGTATGGGAAAGCGCAACCTCACATTCTTTAATGATTCAAAATAATTAAAAACAAAACCTAGCTAAACAATCATTCTAAGACAGAAAACATCACCGAAGTGCAAAAAATAATAATAATAATCTAAGTTAACATCTAAATATTCTTTTGAGTTCATCATTAGCCTAGAGCAACTGACAAATTATTTGAATAATGCTACCATGACTTATTTGATATACGTTAATTCTAACTACTTCCTGCACTAAGCCACAGAGACACGTCCAAACTGAACAAAATTCTCAGATAAGATAAAGTCGCTGAGACCGCAGACACACTAGGCGATTTTACTCGGCGCTACATATTGCGGCGACTTTACTCGCCGCTACAAGTAGCAGCGCCTGCCAGCCACATGGCAGTCTCTGCTACTGGTCAACCTGTGTAGAACGAGACTAAATTACCAATTCCAAGGATCGTACAAAAGAGATAAACTGACCCAAATGATGTAAGTTTGAAAATATCGGAGATAATGGAGGCTCGTTTTTCACATGATTTACAAAACAACAAGTTGATGCACTTGAGTTTCAGTGAATTTGTATGGCTATATATCCATAATTAGGGATCCAATATAATTTTTTATTTTGAAATGCATTATGTGTATTTAGTGGTTCAAGAAAAATACTTGTGCGCCATTTGAGGTAATTATGCATCACTAGTTTTATCTTTTATGCTTATTCATGTATATATATATATATATATATATATGTATATGTATACATATATATATATATGTATGTATATGTATATATAAATTTAAATGTATATGTATATCTATATATATATATATATGTATATGTATATATATATATATATATATATATATATATATATATATATGTCTTTATATACCTATCAACTCATTTACTTATCTATTTGTTTATTTGTTTATCTTCTGTTCATTTGCCTATCTATCTATTTAAATATTTATTTGTTTGTTTGTTTGTTTATTCATTCTCTTGTTTGTCTATCCATTTTTCTATTTATTTATTTGTTTATCTAATTTCATTTCTTTATTTATCATTTATTTGCTTATTTATTTGTCCAAATGTTTGCCTGTTTATCTATTTATTCATATATTCTTTTATTTATTTACTTATTTATTTATAAACCTGTTCATTTATTAATTTATCTGTTTATTCATATACCTAAGTACGAGAATGTTATCGTTTTACACAAGTCTGCAGTACAGGATCATCGCTTATGGTCTGCTATAAAATACAGAAAAGAACTTTACATTAGAATTTAACTTTTATACGCGCCCGGACTAAATAAAGATAAAAATCAGATTACTAATGTTGCCCAAAAATGTCAAAGGAGTTGGGGGGAGGGGGGGGATAAATACTTTAACTTACAGGGTCTTTTGTTCTGCTACAGGAAACGATGACCTAATCTTACCTTTACTGAGTTACTCGTATATCATGACTGAAGATCCACTCACGTTCCTTTACCAAATTGACCTGGAAAAGGACGTTCATAAGGACCTAATTAACATGATGCACGATGTTATTATGATCCTCACCGACTTCTTTGATATCCCGTCCAAAGGTATCGTGTAGGTAATATATATCTTTATCGTTCATATTCGGTATTTTGGCTTGCATGATAATATCATCACTCCTCGAAAAAAGTCTTAGAATATTTGGCGTATAGTGTACTTACATCCTTATTACAAATGTTTTTATATAAATGCATATTCAGATAACAGCTCTATAATCGATTAATCTATCAATTAATCAGACATTTGTAGCACAGTGCTTAACATTGGTCTCTTCCAAACAATTCTGTGAATCGAGAGACTGCACCAACTTCCACTACGTCACCCCTGGAAGTTATTTCATCCCATCCGCTTTCTGTCTGTTTTCGCTCTTCCACGCTTTCCATCTCCCAGGGTCCAGTCAGTAACATTTTCTTCATACTACATCATTCATTCCTGTCTATCTTTTTCCCCCAATTCCTTTTGTACTCCTTTATCACCTTCACAATATTTTTCAATTTATTCTATTTTCTCACCCAATGATGTTTTACAATGTTATTCCCTGCATTGATCACTCCATTCTCGTCTGTGTATTCCTTAGCTTCGCTTCAAACGCCTTCATCATTTCCCAAGTCGCATATTCGTAGATCATGTCTGGCATTGTAGACTGGTTGTGATTTGCCTTTTTATTACATTTCCCATGATCGTCAATTCTAGTCTTCAACTTTGAGGTTCTTATCATCAATTATAAATGCTTTCTTTTGAATTTTGGAACTATACGTCACTTTGCCCTTATTCTTATTCATCTTCACAAATAATGTATTTTGAGACACACACACACACACACACACAAACACACAAACACACACATACACACACATATGCATATACATGTGATTGTGTATATGTACATACCTGTATATTTACATACATATGTATACATACATGTACATATGAATAGACTTCTGTATAGTCAAGCTATCTATATACATGTGTATATACATGCACACACACAAACACACACATACATACATACACACACACACACAACCACACACAAACACACACATATACATACACATACACACACACATACACATACACTATGGACACCCAATACTAAAAGAATATAAAGAAATTAGAAAGAATTCAGAGAGCAACGACAAAGATGGCACCAACGCTCTCTAAATTGACATACGAACAAAGATTGTCCAAACTGGAACTACCAACCCTGGAACAAAGAAGAGAAAGAGGAGATCTACTGACCATTTGCAGAATTATGAAAGGAATGGAAGTCCTTGACAGAGATGATTTATTGAAGCTGGATAAGAGAAAAACAAGATTATATGAAAAGAAACTCAAAAAGGATTATTATAGAAGAAATCTGAAAAAGAATAGTTTCCCACACAGAGTGGTAGATATCTGGAACAAATTGAATGTGGCAACAGTGTGTAAAAAAACTATACAAAATTTTAAGAACAAAACATATGCTGAAAGATACAAAGAGTATTACGAGTATAGCTCTCTTCCCGTATAATACAATTAGGTAAATACAACACACACACACACACGCACGCAAACACACACACACACACAGACATACACACACACACACACACACACACACACACACACACACACACACACACACACACACACACACACACACACACACACACACACACACACACATACACACACATACACACACACGCACGCACACACACACAAACACACACACACAGACACACACATATATATGTGTATATATACATATATATGTATATATATATATATATAAATATATATATATATATATATATATATATATATATATATCGCATGAAAAATTACATGAACTCATAGTTCCAAATGTGCAGAAAAACCACCAGGGAAAATAATGAATTGGTGACCGAGCGCTTTCGTCTATTTAGACATCATCAGGGTACATACAATGGTGAAACAGACATGAGTATATATACAAAGTGGGAGGCTATGTATGTGATATATATATATATATATATATATATATATATATATATATATATATATATATATATATATATATATATATATATATATATATATACATATGCCTGTCCACTCTCAGTGTATCTATCTGCCTATGTATCTATCTGTCCACTTGTTGATGTTTTCATCTATCCCTCTATCCCTATTACTTTCTCTTTCCACTCCCCTTTTCTCTTTCTCTTATCCTCCCGTCTCTTTCTCCTCCTCCTCGTTCACCGCGCGCCGTCTCATCCATTTAGACTTATGAACAGAGTTGGTAGTTTATGCGACCAATGAAGGTCCACATTGAGTCATCCCCGGCCAAGGGTGACTGGAAGCGAAACCCTAAATTTCTATTTAAACCAAAATGGACGACTGTGTCGAATTCGTCACACTTAAAGGATTTTGGTACCGCTGACGTCAGGAGTTTTTGTTCATCTTAGAGGGAAGTTTTGTTGACTGGGAGTTAAGTTTCTAAGTTGCTCAGCATTTTAAGAAATAAGAAATTATCATGACTAAATCTATGGTGTTTGGCTAGTTATGATATTTGTGAAATAACAACAAAATATATTCTAATACTCATTTTTAGATACACCTTTTTCCCACCAAATGCCAGTTCTTGGGGCCGCACCACGAAAATGAGGCTAAAGTGTCGATAAACATTGGAGAATAGCGTCGGGGAGACGATCCAGTCCGACGTCCCTCCCGCAGGAACACCATGAACGTTTTCTCATCATACCTTCTTTAAAATATAATATATTGTGTGGACAAGGTTTCTTGAAAATAGACTTCTTTAGGTATTCAATGCTGGATGTGTGTACCATAAAGTAACTAGGTTAAAAATCTATATACAAATGTTACAAATTCAGTGATTTTGATGTCTAATAAAACTTTTTTTTAATGTCGCCTTCATATGAATTAATTTTCAGAATCTATACAGAAATAAATATATATATATATATATATATATATATATAGAAACATATATATATATATTTATATATGTATATATATGTATGTATATGTATATACATATATAAACATACATATAATATATATATATATATATATATATACATATATATGTGTATATAATATATATATAATATATATATATATATATATATATATATATATAGACATATATACAAAATACGCCATAGTAAAAGTTTCTGTGTGTCTGAAACCAAAAGGAGGATCATAAGTTCTGTTTACGGCTGAACCTCTCCCCATGAAGTCGGCATTGATATAATGTCGACTCCAGGGATGCATCTGCAGATAAAAAACACTTACATATTTTGGGTCTGCATGTCCTACATTGTACGCCAAGCGACTTCACAGTTATATGAAAGAGTGTCTATATATTTCAAGGTTGTACCTTTTTTTATTTTGTTTAAACTTGTTTTTATAGAAATTATATATCTAGAAGGTGCACACGAATAAGTGCGTTCGAGTTTGAAGCAAAGTTCAGGTTGGAGAGGCCAGATCGTTCCGTGTCTGCAACCGACGTGTTTTCAAGTTTCCCCATCCGTTCGTCGAACAAGTTTGATTTCTGTCTGCGCTGCACTCGACGTCGTCTTAAAATCAATAGCTTTGAATAACGTTAGAATTATATCATAAAGTTATCATAGTAGAAATCACCATTATTCACCATATCATTCAATGTATGTTTTTTACAGCAGAAATCACCATTATTCACTACATCATTCACTGTATGGTTTTTAAAGTCCATCTATCCATATACCAAGGGCTTTCTCCCCCTTATAAGAGGGATAGCCAAGCCACAAGGCACGTACTCACCCCCTTCTCTAGCTCCCCGCGGACGAAGGGTCATCCCAGTATCCCTGGGTCAGAAGCAATGCAGCAAGACACAGTACATCTACAACAAGGCCGCTTCACTTAATCGGTGACCCTCCCCCTCCATTAAGTTCCCTTATGCGGAAAATAGAGAAGAAGAAAGGGAGAAATCCCTTCGGGCTGCATCAAAATATAATTCACATATAACCACTCCCAGTTCACCCCCATCCCGCAGGCCCGCCCCCCATCCTTGTATCACAGTACAATCTGTGCACTGTCATTCTTCATTCACCCCTACCTCCTGCCTTCTTCTTTCCTTGCTCAACAGACATTCCCCTCTTACTCAACGCCCCTTTCACCCCTCTATCCATCTCATCCTCGGTCGTCCCTTCAACTTCACTCTATCCACCTCTGCCTTCCACACCTCTTTTACTAATCTTTCTTCATTCATTCTTTCCATGTGTCCAAACCATCCCAATACTCTTTTATCACCCCTATTTATCATCTCCTTTTCCACCCTCGCTCTCCTCCTCACTTCCTCGTTTCTCACTCTATCCAAACTAGTAACCCCTACCATACTTCTCAGACATTTCATCTCAAACACATTTAAACTTCCTTCTGCCTCTCTTAAATTCCAAGTCTCCCCCCGATAGAGTGTCGTCGGCACAATCACCGCTTCATATAATCTTCTCTTTGCATCCATTCCCACATGCATTTACTTACTTTCCTCAATCTACAAATTACCTCCACCTCTACTCCTCCCTTTCCTGACGTATGTGACCCCAAATACATAAAGCTATCCACTTCCTTCAGCCTCTCTTCTTAAAGATTTACTTCCAACTCTATGAGATCCTCTCCCCTTGTACATCTCATTTGCTTACTTTTAGCCACATTTACCTCCAACGTTCTCCTATCGCATACCTTCTCAAATTCCGTGTTGTTTTTAAAATAAAATAAAAAAGATACCAGGATGATGATTCTGGAAACAATGGTGACAATTTCTGATCGAACAATGCAGATTATTGTATCTAAATAATGTGGTAATATTTGTGAAAATAGAAATATAGTAATGTGTGTCTGTGTGTGTGTGTGTGTGTGTGTGTGTGTGTGTGTGTGTGTGTGTGTGTGTGTGTGTGTGTGTGTGTGTGTGTGTGTGTGTGTGTGTGTGTGTGTGTGTGTGTGTGTGTGTGTGTGTGTATATGTGTGTGTGTGTGTGTATGTGTGTGTGTGTGTGTGTGTGTGTGTGTGTGTGTGTGTGTGTGTGTGTGTGTGTGTGTGTGTGTGTGTGTGTGTGTGTGTGTGTGTATGTGTGTGTGTGTGTGTGTGTCTGTGTGTGTATGTGTGTGTGTGTGTGTGTGTGTGTGTGTGTGTGTGTGTGTGTGTGTGTGTGTGTGTGTGTGTGTGTGTGTGTGTGTGTGTGTGTGTGTGTGTGTGTGTGTGTGTGTGTGTGTGTGCGCTCGCGAGCGCGTGTGCCTATCGCATATCTGTGTCTGTGCGCCTGTATAATTACACACGTAACATTATACATTTGTATGATTTAATATTTTGTCGTTAACAACCATCGCTTTTATACTTCAGGAATCACAGAAGTAGTAAAAGAGAAATTTGTGAAGGACATTCTGAAGAAAGGACAGTATACAGATTAAAAATTATAAGCATTTTTTTTTTATTAGTTTTTAATCAAAAATGAATGTTGTGTGATTCAGGTCTACACGGAAACCACTGAAATCCCTAAATTATTGACTACATGATACTTATACAAGGAAATTTATAGAAATTACATAAGTATTGTTTCCTTGCTGTTCTCATTTCTAATCTATGAGCTCCTTTTAACCTGAGAATGATTATACAAACAGCCAGAAGAGGTCATTAGAATTTGATTTGCTAAAAGCCCACGAATAATAATGATTGTAGAATTTGCTGACTACAAACACTTTAATGATTTGTTTTTACGAGTTTGAAAACAGTTCTACATTCCAAAATAATACATCATGGATACAAAAATATTATATATGCTTTATTTCATACAAAGTCGTCCAACATTTTTTTTTTTCTCCTTTTCACAAAAATTAAATAAAATTAATCATTCAGTTGCTCATGCGGGCCTGAGTAAATCATTCTTTCCTGAAACCCACATGGTTCTTTGATTATCTTGATTGTCCGAACGTATAGGGCACAGGCGACGACTGTGGCTACAGCTAAGCGTCTTTTAGCGTACTATGAGCTTCTCACCCATCTAGTCATAGGTGACGTTTTCGAACAGACGACTTAGTGACGTCATGTCGATTCGTTTTTCTCTCGGCTCTGTTTTCCCCAGTGACCAATTAAGCGGGTCTCTTTGAGTGTGTCCCATTGAGTAGCTCTTGATGATAGAATGCACTTCATCATTTGGTCTCAATAAAAATACTAAAGCTATTAACACAGAGATTAATCTCAAATACATCAAAAGAATTGCAACGTTTGGAGGTAATGTCCCCACCCACCTCCGCAGAAAAGGCAAACACGAGTTTACTTCCTTGATGGATCCTACGGCTCATAAGTTCCTGCACACTACAGACCGTAATATTGTTAGTGGCATTGCCACGTATAGTTTGAAGTTTAGCAAGTATTTAGATAAGAACTGCGAAAATAGGGAAACATCAATGGTGAGACTTGTAGATATAGATGTGAGAGTCAAAGTGATACATATATATGTTATCATCATCATCAGTTGAGGGCATACGCCAGGGAGCTCATTGCTTCACTCACAGGCCGGCACCAGTCCCATGCAGACACCCTTTCCATCCCAAACAACTCTCGACAGGTTTGATCAATTTGCCCCATCCATGAATTCTGTGGGCGAACGTCCCCTTCTTCGCCTCCTCCATCGAGGGCTTTCTCTTGTGGAGACAGGAACCCTGTGAGTAGGATCAACACTAGGAAAACGTGCCATATGCCCACATAGCCGGATTTGACGTTCACGAATTATGGGATCCTTTTCAACGTGAAACTCTGAAAGCTGTCGAGGAGAGCGCCCAAAGTCGAGGGGTGGTGTGGCGTCCCGGGAGATACTAGAGAGTATAGAGTTAGGCCGTGCTGCCAGAATGGCTGGGGGACCTGGGGTCGAATTTATAAAAGATCCTAACTCCTATTCTAGACATAGATCTTCGAAATGGCGGAGATTTTACCTAAATCCCTTTGTCGGCGACCTAAATGCTTATGTCTAGACCAATATGCTTATGTCTATATTGTCTAGACATAAGCATTTAGGTCACCGACATAGGGATATAGTAAAATCTGCGCCATTTTGTAGATTTATGTCTAGACTTAGGGGTTAGGATCTTTTATAAAATCGGCCCCTGGAGAAATACAGGAGTCAGAAACGGCGGACTAGAGTTCTCATGAGAATGGATAAGGAGAGGTACGTCAGGGGGATCGCTGAAGATGTCGAAGGCCATTTTAATGCAAATTGCCTCAAGCTTGCTTACCGAGCCCTAAAAAAAAAAATCGGCTCCAAATCTGTGGCCCAAAGGAGCACAATCCGAACAAATGATGGCGAATTAGTGTCAGGTGTAGCCCCTTTACCAAGTATTTTGAGCAGTTACTTATGGGTGACCCTCCAAGCGGACAGCTCCTCCACGATGGTGTTCAAATGGCGGTTCATGATCAACCGATAGACGAAACTCCCCCCTCTCTGACAGGTCGAAGAAGCTGTAAGTTAAAGGGTGGAAAGGCAACCGGCATCTGCAATGTTAATGTGGAATTACTGGAATTTGGAGATGTATGCGGTATTGTCTGCTGTCTAGCAATCCGGTGCCCTTCTCTCTGACTGGAAAAGGGGTCTGGTCGCCCCTATCTGGAAGGGGAAAGAGGACCGGCAGGACTGTAACATCTACCGCGGAATTACACTGTTCAATGTGTCAGGTAAAGTGCTTTGCCATCTATTGCTGACACGGGTTCGTTCACATCTGCTAAAGTGTGTGTGTGTGTGTGTGTGTGTGTGTGTGTGTGTGTGTGTGTGTGTGTGTGTGTGTGTGTGTGTGTGTGTGTGTGTGTGTGTGTGTGTGTGTGTGTGTGTGTGTGTGTGTGTGTGTGTGTGTGTGTGTGTGTGTGTGTGTGTGTGTGCGCGTGTGTGTGTGCGTGTGTGATTCACCATGGTCTTGGATCACGTGTGGACATTGTGATCGACAGCATTTCCCTCCCGAAAGAGAGCTCAGAGCTCATCTGACCGATCTATGGGTAATGCTGTGACCTTACATGCACACACACACACACACATAACTCCCCGCCCACGATAGTTGGAGTAACGACTTGCAGCGCAGCGATACTGAAATTCTTTCAGCCCTGGCCGGGATTCGAACCCGGACCACCGTAGTGGCGGCCAAGAGCTCTACCAACTGAGCCATCGAGTCGTGTGTGTGTGTGTGTGTGTGTGTGTGTGTGTGTGTGTGTGTGTGTGTGTGTGTGTGTGTGTGTGTGTGTGTGTGTGTAATGACGACTTCTAACGCCTTTAAAGTTGGAGGAACTCACTCCACAGAGTACGATACAAATTGCACCTTTCTCTGCGTGAAGACACCCGCTGTTAATGACTTGTTCATGTGGTGAAGGCAAATTGAAAGGTCTCATGTAACTGAAGGGACGAACTCCGACGGGAGGGAAGTCTCGATGGACCAAGGTGTCCTTCAGGGCCTGAGTCTCCTCCTCCTCCTCCTCCTCCTCCTCCTCCTCCTCCTCCTCCTCTTCTTCTTCTTCTTTTTCTTCTTCTTCTTCTTCTTCTTCTTCTCGTTCTTCTTCTTCTTCTTCTTCTTTTTCTTCTTCTTCTTCTTCTTCTTCTTCTTCTTCTTCTTCTTCTTCTTCTTCTTCTTCTTCTTCTTCTTCTTCTTCTTCTTCTTCTTCTTCTTCTTCTTCTTCTTCTTCTTCTTCTTCTTCTTCTTCTTCTTCGCGTTCTTCTTCTTCTTCTTCTTCGCGTTCTTCTTCTTCGCGTTCTTCTTCTTCGCGTTCTTCTTCTTCTTCGCGTTCTTCTTCTTCTTCTTCTTCTTCGCGTTCTTCTTCTTCTTCGCGTTCTTCGCGTTCTTCGCCTTCTTCGCGTTCTTCGCCTTCTTCTTCTTCTTCTTCTTCTTCTTCTTCTTCTTCTTCTTCTTCTTCTTCTTCTTCTTCTTCTTCTTCTTCTTCTTCTTCTTCTTCGCGTTCTTCTTCTTCTTCTTCTTCTTCGCGTTCTTCGCGTTCTTCTTCTTCTTCTTCTCTTATTCGTCCTCGTTATGGACGTAATGGTTCCTATCGTAATGCTTTATCACTGCTGTAACTCATTTAATAAAATCGCTTTCTTTTAACCGGAACAAAATACACAAATTGTCTCACCGTGCTCAAGAGTTAAGAAACTTATAACTTATAGATGAAGAAATATAAACGCCTTGAATCAGAGTACACAAAGCGATTAAGTAGTACCCGTCAGTCTTGATCTCATTCTTTCAGACACTAACAAGAAAGTCTTGTCGGCTTACATTCCCGCAACAAACAACCGCCCAAGACGGACTAAGAGGAAAGAATACACAATTACGTGTAGAGTAAGACGTGTACAAACACACACTGTACATAGACAAATGTATACACAGACAACTACACCCAAACATGCGTGTTACGTATACGCGTGTATGCACACAAGTGTGCGTGCACACACACACACACACACACACACACACACACACACACACACATAAACAAACAAACGAAAACATAAACACAAACACAAATATAAGCACAGGCACAGAATCAGACAAACACAAGAACAAAAGCAAACACAATCACGAATACAAACACACACACAAACACGCGTATACAGAGGTCACTCCTAACCTCATGAAGACTTGGAGAAAGAAAAAATTGCAGTAAAGGGTAAGATAAGATGAAAATAAAAACAATAAAGAAACAAAAAAGAAGGTGGCTTTACCCCGGACGTCTGGGCTCGGCAGGGGCAATATTCGTCCCTCGGCACAGTAACACATCCATTTCCTTCTGCCAACAACCCCACGGCCAGCCAATTGGACAAAAAAGAAAGAGAGAGAGAGAGAGAGAGAGAGAGAGAGAGAGAGAGAGAGAGAGAGAGAGAGAGAGAGAGAGAAAGTAAAAAAGAT
>NC_134780.1:46622291-46627291 GCF_046742065.1 Oratosquilla oratoria | reverse complement strand
CAAGACCATGGTGAATCACACACACACACACACACACACACACACACACACACACACACACACACACACACACACACACACACACACACACACACACACACACACACACACACACACACACACACGGCTCGACGGCGCAGTGGTAGCGTCTGAAACCTCTACTCCAGTGGTTCGAGTTGAATCCTGCCTAGGGCTGAAATGATTTCAGCATCGCTGCGCTGCGAGCCGTTATTCCAACTCAAAAGGGCGGGGAGTTTGTGTGTGTGTGTGTGTGTGTGTGTGTGTGTGTGTGTGTGTGTGTGTGTGTGTGTGTGTGTGTGTGTGTGTGTGTGTGTGTGTGTGTGTGTGTGTGTGTGTGTGTGTGTGTGTGTGTGTGTAATAATAATAATAATAATAATAATAATAATAATAATAATTTACGGTTTATTGGGTATAGCAGCATTTCTGCTGAAAATATACATCCTACAAGATTATAACAATAAAATACTAAGACAGTGAGAAGACGTTGTTACAAGCATTCAAAAACTAGACAAATAAAACAGCAGGCTAAGTTATAGGTATGTAGTACAACAATGTTAATTCTAGTTGTTGATTAAGTCCACAAATGTCGGTATGGGGCTCTTCTTATACCGGTCGGTACATGTTCTGATCGGCTTGATGGAATTATGGTGCCTCACCTGGCACCGTGGACGAGGTACCTGAGGAGGTAGTAGATTCCGGTGCCGAGGATGTTTGACCAGGGTGACCGCAAACGACCTCAAACTCTGAAGATAGCGGTCAGCAAGGGTGGGTAGTCCCAGTGTGGTGAGAGCGTGCTGGTAGGTGGTGTAATCTTTGCCAAGGATTGTGCGACAGGCTCTTTTCTGCACTTTCTCCAGCTGACGCTGCTGCGTCATAGGGAGAGAGGAGGCCCAAGAGGGGGATGTGTACATCAACTTGGGTAAAATGAAGGAAATGTAGATGGTCTTGAGATCTTCAGCCTGTGCCCCTAATGAACTCAGTCGACGCAGCATATACAGCTTGTAGGAGGCTGCCCTGATAGTGTTGGCGGTGTTCTCCTTCCAGGTCAACTTGCTGTCGATGGTAATCCCCAGCAGCTTAGTAGACTGGACCACTTGCAGGGGAAGGCCATCAATTGTCAGCAGGGGAGGGGGGATAACGTCGTTGGAGGTGTGGAAATGCATAACCACAGTCTTCTTGTGGTTGATGGAGACTTTGTTGTGCACTATCCATGTGTGTAGTTTGTCCAGTGTGTCCTGCAGTGCGTCGTAGTTCAGGTCAGTGTTAGACACAGGGATCCCCACTGTGCAGTCATCAACATATTTCCACCTATGCGGTGTATCTCCCAGGGCATCGTTGATGAGTATCAGGAAACACAGTAGCCCCATTCTTGTTCCCTGAGGTGCCCCACAGTTGTGTGTGTGTGTGTGTGTGTGTGTGTGTGTGTGTGTGTGTGTGTGTGTGTGTGTGTGTGTGTGTGTGTGTGTGTGTGTGTGTGTGTGTGTGTGTGTGTGTGTGTGTGTGTGTGTGTGTGTTTGTGTGTGTGTGTGTGTGTGTGTGTGTGTGTGTGTGTGTGTGTGTGTGTTTGTGTGTGTGTGTGTCTAAAGTCACAGTATTACCCATAGATCGGTCATTTATGAGCTCTCATCCGAAAGGTTAATAGCTGTCGATCACGAGTCCATCACGTGATCCAAGAACATGGTGAATCACACACACATTGTCTCTCACACACAGAAACACACACACACAACACGCACACGTACACACACACACACACACACAACACACGCACACACACACATGCTCACACAGATAGCTGTCAATCACGAGTCCAACATGTGATTCAAGACCATGGTGAATCACATATGCACACACACATGCCCACAGACACACACACACACACACACATGTACACACACACGAACACAAACATACACGAATACAGACACGTACACATACACACACACATGTATACATACATACACGCACATACACATTTATTCATACATACACATACACACATATGCACACACACATACATATGTATACATACATACACACACACACACACACACACACGCACGCACACACACACACACACACACATACACACACACACACACACACACACACACAAGTGTACACGATACATACACACTCAGAATCGCATATGGTATTACAATATGCGGCTTCCATCTTACACACAAATATCATCCCGCCTACAAGTGGCCGACATATCAAACCCCTGAAACAACTCACCTGAACGAAAACGCCAAAAACCCTGTGCCTCAGTTACATTCGACCTTTCATCGCCAATCTTCGAAATCCTTAATTCATTTTCCATTTTTTTTTTTTTTTTTTTTTTTTTTTTTAAAGCTTCTTGTGCCCTGCACAGACGACGCGACCTGGGGACGTGCCTGTTCGACCCTGCAACCTTGCGCGGACGCACCATCTAGTTCCTGGTCAGCGCACCGGAAATGTGATTTGGAGCCGATTTTCAAAGAAAGGTAATGAGTAAAAGCCTACCCGGGATCGTCCTTGTATAATTGCGTTTGTGTATTTAACTAAATGTATTTGATAATTGTATTACATAGGAAAGGAGAAATGTTCGTTTGTTCTTGCATTTTATTCTCCAGTTAATTTTCATACTCAGCATAGAATTGATGCATGAATCCAACTCAAGTCGCTCTGTCTGTGTGTGTGTGTGTGTGTGTGTGTGTGTATTTACCTAGTTGTATTTACCTAGTTGTATTTTACGGGAAGGGGAGCTATGCTCGTGGGGTCCCGTCTTCATTTCTCATTTTATCTAAACAATTTTTAAATTCATGTATTGTTTTTGCACACACCACTTTCTCATCTAACTTGTTCCAACTGTCTATTACTCTGTGAGGAAAGCTGTTCTTTTTCAAATCTCTTCTATAGCTGTCTTTTTTTATTTTCTTTCCGTGTCCTCTTGTATTTCTGTCATCCCATTTTATCAGATTCTCTCTATCAGTAATTTCTATGCCTTTCATGATTCTGTAAATAGCTATCAAATCTCC
Source organism: Oratosquilla oratoria (assembly GCF_046742065.1). Classification (NCBI taxonomy): domain Eukaryota; kingdom Metazoa; phylum Arthropoda; class Malacostraca; order Stomatopoda; family Squillidae; genus Oratosquilla; species Oratosquilla oratoria. The sequence goes on along the minus strand of NC_134780.1, from coordinate 46,624,250 downwards.
TCTCTCTCTTCTTTGCTCTAGTGTCTGTAGTTCAAGTTTTTGTAGTCTCTCTTCATATGATAGTTTTGAGAGTGTTGGTGCCAGTTTTGTAATTGCTCTTTGTATTCTTTCAAGTTTTTTTTATACATTTTTTTGTACTTGGTGACCATATCGTTGCTGCATATTCCAATCTTGGTCTTATCAGGGTGATTAGGATTTTCCTCACCATTTCTTCATCCAGGTATGTAAATGCCACTTTGATTGTTCTTATTAAATTATAAGTTTCTCCAAAAATCTTATTTATATGTTTCTCAGGTGACATATTATTCATAACAATGACTCCCAGGTCCTTCTCATTTTCTACTCTTTTTATTCCTTCTTCTCCCAAATTATATGATCCTGTTATTCTGTTTTTGCTTTTTCCAAATTCCATTATACTACACTTTTTTGTATTGAACTCCATCTCCCACTTCCTACTCCATTCCTGTACTTTATTTAGATCTCTCTGTAGTGATTCACAATCTTCTTCAGTTTTCACTCTTTTCAGTAGTTTTGCATCGTCTGCAAAGAAGCTCATATAGCTTTCAATTCCTTCATCCATATCATTAATATATATAGCAAACATTATTGGGGCCAGAACTGTTCCCTGCGGGACACCGCTTATTACTTCATTCCATTTTGAGTGCTGGTTTCTTATCACTACTCTCATTTTTCTTTCTTGCAAAAAGTCTTCCATCCAATTTAGTAATTTACCTTGTATTCCTCCTTCAGATTCTAGTTTCTTAAGCAACTTCTTATGTGGTACTTTGTCAAAAGCTTTTTTTAGGTCTAGAAATGCACAATCAGCCCATCCATCTCTTTCTTGTATTATATCTATTAGCCTTGAATAGAAACATATTAAATTGGTGACGCATGATCGTCCTTGTCTGAATCCAAATTGCCTTGGGTTTAGTACGTTGTTTTTTTCCAAGTATTTTACCCATCTATATTTGATAATTCTTTCACAAATTTTTGCTATTGTACTTGTTAGAGAGACTGGTCTATAGTTGGTAGGTTCTTCTTTATTTCCTCCTTTATATATAGGTACTATATTTGCTTTTTTTCCAATCTTCTGGAACTTTTCCTTCTTTCAAGGAACTGCTTATTATGCTATGTATTTTGTCTGCCAGTTCATTCCTGCATTCTTTCAGAATCCAGTTTGCTATTTCATCTGGTCCATGCGATTTTCTGACATCAAGATTACTCAAGTGTATCAATATTTCATTCTTTGATACTTCTATTTCTTCTATAGGGGGGACTTTCTCTTTCCATTCAATCTCTTCAGGTTGTATGTTCTCCCTTGTAAACACTGATTTAAAATGTTTGTTCATAATTTCCGCCATTTCCATTTCCTCAGTGTATTCAACTCCCCCTTGTCTTAATTTCTCCAAGTCTTGTTTGTTTTTCAGTTTATTGTTTACAAATCTGTAGAATAGTTTTGGTTGATCTTTACACTTTTCTATGACGTCTTTTTCATATTTTCTCTTTTCCTCTCTGCACGTTTGTACATATTCATTTCTATAACCGGTATATATTTTCCATTTTTCAGGTCTTCTGTTTTTTTTTCCATCTGGTCCAGGCTTTGTCTCTTTTGTCTTTTAACTCCCTACAACTTTTGTTGTACCAGCATTTTACATATTCTTTTTCTTGTTTTTGTCTTGGGACATACTTTTCCACTCCTTTTTTGTAAATTTTTGTCAAAATATTCCATTTCTTTTCCACTGATGTTTCTTCTTTGTATATTTCTTCCCAGTTTTCTTGTTGAAAGAATTCTCTTATTTTATCAAAGTTTGTTTTTTCATACATCATTCTTCCTTTTTCTATATTGTTCATTTCTTTTCATATATTTTTCTTCATTAAGTTCCAGTTCAATCAATATGTGGTCACTTTTACCTATTGGTGTTTTATATTCAATCTTGTCCACTATTCTAGGTTCAGATG
>NC_134780.1:46469791-46617291 GCF_046742065.1 Oratosquilla oratoria | reverse complement strand
TCGTAGCTGTGGTCGGTAAGTTTGCAGAGGATAAAAACGTAACTTTTTTTATCAAATTACATGAAAATCCCATATTTTAAAGAAAATATGTCAAATAATGCAATCATATGCAAAATTTTATATAAAATTGTGCATTTCAGCTAAAAACCGTCCTTGTTCGAGTTTGGTCGGCTATGAGTGAGTCGGACGGTATTCACAGCTGTTGTCGGTAATTTTGCAGAGGATTAAAACATAACTTCTTTTTTATAAAATTGCATGGAAATCACACATTTTAAAGAAAATAGGTCAAATAATGCAACCATATGCTAATTTTTTATATAGAATTGTGCATTTTAGCAAAAATTGGACAGTATTCATAGCTGTTGTCGGTAATTTTGCAGAGGATAAAAACGTAACTTCTCTTTGATCAAATTACATGGAAATCACACATTTGAAAGAAAATAGGTCAAATAATGCAACCATATGTTAATTTTTTATATAAGATTGTGCATTTGAGCAAAAACCGTTATTGTTTGGTTGAGGTCGGCAATTAGTGAGTCGGACGGTATGTGGTTAGTAATTTTGTAGAGGATAAAAACGTAACTTTTCTTTGATCAAATTACATGAAAATCACACATTTTAAAGAAAATAGGTCAAATAATGCAACCATATGCTAATTTTTATATAAGATTGTGCATTTCAGCAAAAACAGTCCTCAACACTCCTCATCACTCATTCTCGTTAACAGCTGCTTTCACTTCATCTTTCTATATTTCTCCTCCATTTTCCTCACTCATCACTCTCATTTTCTTAGCGCTTCCCACTGCAACTACCTTTCCCTCCCTATCCTCCTTCACATTTAGCAACTCCCTAAAACACTCTGCCCACACTTCCTCTCACTGCCTTCTCTTCCATTATCATCTCTACATCTGCACCTTTTACCTTTTTTTCTCTACTTGATTCGCCTCCTCTTCCTCTTTTAATTTCTTTCCAAAACATATTTTTATTACTTTCAAAATTTTCTGTCATACTCTTACCCCATTTCACATCTGCTCTCCTCTTTGCTTCCTTTATCTTATGCTTAACTTCCCTTCTCTTTACTTTGTACCTCTCATACGATTCCCTCGTCCTAATGTGTAGCCAATCTATGAATGCCTGCTTCTTCTCTTCTACACTCTTCTTTGCTTCCTCATCCCACCACTCACTACCCTTCCTTCTATTTCCTCCCGCCCTCCTTGTTCCACACACCATCTTTGCACACCTTATGACTCCCTCCTTGAACCATCCCCATTCCTCCTCCACTCCTAGTTCTACCCTATCCTTCCCTCCCTCCCACTCCTCTTTCAGCTTCTTCTTATACTCATTCTCCTTTTCTCTCTCATTTAAGCAGTTCACTCTAAGTACCTCCAAACCTTCTGCCCTTTCCCTCTTTCTCCACCTATTCTCCACTCTCAATTTACCTTCCACCAGAAAATGATCTGATATTCCCCCACTCTCTCCCCTTAGAACATGTACATCCTTAACTCTTCCTAACATACTCCTGGTCACCACTATATAGTCCATTAACGCTCTATCTGCCATCCTTCCATCCACCACCCTCTCCCATGTGTACTTATGCTTGACTTTCTTCCTAAACACTGTATTTACTATCATCAACTCTCTTTCAAGACACATCTCCACCATCAATTCTCCACTACGATTTTTACCTGGAACTCCATACTTCCCAATCACTCCGTCTATTGGTTCGTTTCCTACCCTAGCATTAAGGTCTCCCAATACAACTACATTGACATTTCTCCCTAATCCCTCTATGCACTCATTTATATCTACCCAAAAAGCCTCCCTTTCCTCTACGCTCTTCTCACTACCAGGCCCATACGCACTTACAAAAACCTACATCTCCCTTCCCAGTTTCACCTTCATCCACATCGACCTTGATGAAACTTCCTTCCACTCCACTACACGCTTACTTATATCTTCACTTACAAGTATAGCCACCCCTTCTCTCCCTCGTCCCCTCTTCACTCCTGAGTACCTCCCAGCTACACTCCCAAACTCACACTCGCCCTTCCCTTTCATTTTAGTTTCACTCAAAGCCAGCACATCCATCTTTCTTCTCGCAAACATACTTCTTATCTCTTCCCTTTTACTCTCATCTGTACCACATCCACACACATTAAAAGACCCAAACCTTAGGGTACTGGTTGGAAAACTCCCAGACCCTCTTATGCCTTTACTTTTTTTTAGGAATGTCCCCTTTCGGGCTACAGGTAGCAGGACTCCTAATCCCATCCCCCGTCCCGTTCTTTGTCGCCTCTTACGACTCAAGTGGAAAGACTTGGTGGTAACATTCTCTTCACCCACCACAGGGTAGGCGAAAAAGGAAATGGATATTCAGAGAAATGGTACAGGACAGTAACAAGGGGCTGGGGGACAGCATAACGGAGGAATGATCGTAATATAAAAATGTCATAATTTCTCTATGACCCTAAAGTATCAACTGCATGCCACTCTGCCACAATAACATGCAGCCAATACCCCAGACGGGGTAATAATTAATTAAATTTAATTTGTCTTTCGGAAGAAACTTGATCGAAGGAATAAATCAATCAGAAAAGGTTTTCATGTGATTGACAAATGTGTGATTACATTTTTCACCTGTGATATATGTATATATATGTATATATATATATATATACATATATATATATATATATACACATATATATCCATATATATATGTATATATATATATATATATATCATAAAACATATGGATATATGTATATACATATATATATATATATATATATATATATATATATATATATATATATGACGTAAGCGGAGTAGGAAACACAGGAGTCTTAGTCTTGAGTTTATTCCTGACTAGTTTTCGCTTACGTCAACCTGTCAGAATGTCTCAACATATATATATATATGTATATGTACATACATATATATATATGTGTGTGTGTGTGTGTGTGTGTGTGTGTGTGTGTGTGTGTGTGGTGTGTGTGTGTGTGTGTGTGTGTGTGTGTGTGTGTGTGTGTGTGTGTGTGTGTGTGTGTGTGTGTGTGTGTGTGTGTGTGTGTGTGTGTGTGTGTGTGTGTGTGTGTGTGTGTGTGTGTGTGTGTGTGTGTGTGTGTGTGTGTGTGTGTGTGTGTGAGGTTAAGACCACTATTGGAGTAGAAAAGACTGGAGACAAGGAATCTATATATTTCGATTGCAAACTACAATCCTCTTCAGTAGATACTGAGGAGGATTGCAGTTTGCAATCGAAATATATAGATTCCCCGTCTCCAGTCTTTTCTACTCCAACAGTGGTTTTAACGTGATTGACAAATGTGTGATAACATTTTTCACCTGTAAAATATGTATGTATGTATGTATGCATACAGTAAAACATATAGCACATCAGATTTAGTTGTACACATCCTACTTGTGTGTTGTGTGTTGCACCCTTTCACAACCTAATCCTTTCACTTTGATTAGATAATCTCCTTTACCTATACCAAACAGCAGACGATTCTAAATGAAATAAGAACAACTACTCTGTGGGACAGCGGAAATAAAGAAACCAGGGCCCTTTGATGCTTCGATTCTTGAAGGATGAAAAGAAAACGCAAAGGTGAAGGTAAATGAAAACGAGGCAAAGATGCCTAACGATAAGATCCTGTTATCCTCTCGTGAACCTTCACGGACGAGAATCGACATTCAAGCATTGTTGCGTTCGTGTGTGTGTGTGTGTGTGTGTGTGTGTGTGTGTGTGTGTGTGTGTGTGTGTGTGTGTGTGTGTGTGTGTGTGTGTGTGTGTGTGTGTGTGTGTGTGTGTGTGTGTGTGTGTGTGTGTGTGTGTGTGTGTGTGTGTGTGTGTGTGTGTGTGCGTGTGTGTGTGTGTGTGTGTGTGTGTGTGTGTGTGTGTGTGTGTGTGTGTGTGTGTGTGTGTGAAGGTGAATAAAAACATACACACACACACACACACACACACACACACACACACACACACACACACACACACACACACACACACACACACAGGAGGGAAATAGCTGTCGATCACGAGTCCAACACGTGATCCAAAAGACCAAGTGAATACACACACACATACGAGTACACACTGTCACTACGGCGGTTCGAGTTCGAATCCTGCCTAGGGCTGAAATAATTTCAGTATCGCTGCGCTTTGAGTCGTTACTCCAACTCTCATTGGCGGGGAGTTGTGTGTGTGTGTGTGTGTGTGTGTGTGTGTGTGTGTGTGTGTGTGTGTGTGTGTGTGTGTGTGTGTGTGTGTGTGTGTGTGTGTGTGTGTGTGTGTGTGTGTGTGTGTGTGTGCGTGCGTGTGTGTGTGTGTGTGTGTGTGTGTGTGTGTGTGTGTGTGTGGTGTGTGTGTGTGTGTGTGTGTGTGTGTGTGTGTGTCTGTGTGTGCGTGTGTGTGTGTGCGTGTGTGTGTGTGTGTGCGTGTGTGTGTGTGTGTGTGTGTGTGTGTGTGTGTGTGTGTGTGTGTGTGTGTGTGTGTGTGTGTGTGTGTGTGTGTGTGTGTGTGTGTGTGTGTGTGTGTGTGTGTGTGTGTGTGTGTGTGTGTGTGTGTGTGTGTGTGTGTGTGTGTGTGTGTGTGTGTGTGTGTGTGTGTGTGTGTGTGTGTGTGCATTTGTGCCCATATAATTGAATATGCTAAACTTACAAAAATCATATCCCTGCATAATTTGATATGACCGAGATTAGAATCAATTTTTGTGTTTTGAAAAAAAAATAGTTTTCTTTCGTCTCTTTCAATTCAAGAGCCTTTGCTGGCTCGCTTGAACCCAAATCAAATTTACCAAATTATTTAGATGAATCGATGTTAAAACACCGATGAAGGGCGAGTCGGAAAAGAAGATTATCGACCGGCAGGAATCTTTCAGAAAAATAAAATAAATTAAGCTAAGATAAATTGAAATAGAATGAAATAAAATGAAATAGAAAAAATGAAACAAAATAAAATGAAATAAGATCAAATAATAGAATCAAATAAAATCAAATAAAATCAAATAAAACAAAATAAGACGAAAATAAAATAAAATGAAATAATACAATATAAAATAAAATGAAATAATATAGAATGAAAAATAAAATAAAATAAAATAAAATAAAATAAGATAGATAAAAAATAGAAAATTAATCAATAGAAATAAAAATAAATTGTGATGAACTCAAAAAAGTGAAAGCGTTGGTAGATGCAAAAGAGAAAGGAGAATAGGAAAAGAGAAAAGGGGATGAAAGGAAGGGTAAGCGGAAGTGGGGAGAGAAAGGTAAGAAAGGAGGAAAGAGGAGAAGGAAATATGTAGGGTAAGAATAACATAATTGCTGCCTCAGGTTTCGGTGAATGAAATACCCACAGCGGGTAACAACGGTCTCCTTGCCTTATACAGATTACTCTGGGAAGAAACTGGACCATTATTTGTGTTGTGTTGATGTAAGACTGCTTCTATATCCCCGGCTGAAACTAATAGAAGTCGGAGGAGGGGGAGGAGAACAGTCACCGGTTGTCAGGTCTTCATGTGTGAAAAGGTTAGGTTAGGTTAGGTTAGGTTAGGTTAGGTTAGGTTAGGTTAGGTTAGGTTAGGTTAGGTTAGGTTAGGTTAGGTTAGGTTAGGTTGGGTTAGGCTAGGTTGGGTTAGGCTAGGTTGGGTTAGGCTAAGTTGGGTTAGGCTAGGTTGGGTTGGGTTAGGTTAGGTTAGACTAGGCTAGGTTAGGTTAGGCTAGGTTAGGTTAGGTTAGGTTAGGTTAGGTTAGGTTAGGTTAGGTTAGGTTAGGTTAGGTTAGGTTAGGTTAGGTTAGGTTAGGTTAGGTGGAATAAATATCTTCAGAGTTCATAAAGTGAAAGATTCTGGGCCCAGTCCGGGGACTGAGTGTCAGCCCCTCGGGTCTGCACCTCCTGATGGAGGTGAAGGACTTGCAGGACCACCACAAACAGGTAAGAGAAGCAGACGAAATGGTGGAGTGGGAGGGAAGAGGAAATGGACAGAGAGTTGAATATCTGAGTAAGGGAGGGTGAGGGGCGGAGGAGCAAAAGGAGGCGAGGGTGTGGCCAGCGAAAGGAAGAAGAAAGTGAGAGAAGAACAGTCAGGAAGTGGTGAAGACGTCAATGAATATCTGGAAACATTTTCCACAGAGTGGTTTGGAAAGAGTTGGGGAGTGAAAGAAAAGAATAGATTATGTTAAAGATGACCACAGTGCTGAGCAGTAATTTACAAGTAGCGTCATTTTAAGACGTTGCTTTGTGGTAGTAGTTGTGGCGGCGTTGATGGTGTCTCTCAGCAAATGTCCCCAAGACCTCTTTCTTTCTTCCTTTAACGATCTGAGCTGCCGTCTTCTTCCTCGGCAGTAAATAACCAAAGAATTCGGAGGTGCTCAGCTCCAGAATGAGGTAAAAGTGAACGTATAACGAACACTTATGGAAAAGCTTAATCTTCCTCGGAACCTTTATGTTGGAAGTAACTCGCAGATATTAAGCCTGTGTGGAGTACACGGACGGTAAGCGAGAAGGACTTCTTTCCAAACAGAGGAGTACGATCCCTCAGCAGGAGCAGGAGTGAGCGAGTGAGGAGTTCTAGGAGTACACGAACAGGTGTATCTTCAAGGTTCTTATGGGACAAGGATCTGATGCACACGTGTAAAGGTACAGATGTTGAGGTATATATTCCTGTTTCCTGGAGGTCAGGTATTGTAGCAGGTGTTAAGGTACAGATGTTGAGGTATATATTCCTGTTTCCTGGAGGATATGTATTGTAGCAGGTGTTAAGGTACAGATGTTGAAGTATATATTCGTGTTTCCTGGAGGATATGTATTGTAGCAGGTGTTAAGGTACAGATGCTGAAGTATATATTCGTGTTTCCTGGAGGATATGTATTATAGCAGGTGTTAAGGTACAGATGTTGAAGTATATATTCGTGTTTCCTGGAGGTCAGATATTGTAGCAGGTGTTAAGGTACAGATGCTGAGGTATATATATTCGTGTTCCCTGGAGGTCAGGTATTGTAGTAGGTGTAGACGTGCAGGTGTAGAGGCATCAGGGCAGGTGTACTAGTGTATATGGGTAAACCCGTATGTTTATATGCAGAGGAAAAGACGTTGTAGGACACACGCCTGGTGCGTGGGAGGTCTAAGTCTTATGCCACAGCTGGTTCTGGCTCCAGGAAAGATGGTTCAAAGCAGCTGGTTAGCCTCCCTAAGATGGTTCGGTGAGAAATGAGGGAGAGGAAAGAGATAAGGGAGGGAGGAAGGAAGTGGGAGGAAGGAAGTGGGAGGAGGGAAAAGGGAGGAAGGAGGAAGAAGGAGGGTGGAGGGAGGAGGGAAGAGAAAGGAGGGAGGAAGGAGGAGGGAGGAGGAAAGAGGGAGAAGAAAGGAGAAGGGAGGAGGGAGGAGGAAAAAGGGAGGAATGAGGAAGGAGGCGGGAACAGGGAGGAAGGAGAAGGGGGAGGGAGAAGGGAGGAGGGAAGAGGGAGGAGGAAGGAGGGGAGAGAGAGGAGGGAGGAGGGAAGAGAGAAGAGGGAAGAAGGAGGATGGATGAGGGAAAAGGGTGGAAGGAGGAGGGAGGAGGGAGGGAGGAGGAGGGAGGAGGGAAGAGGGAGAAGGGAGTATGGAAGAGTGAGAAGGGAGGAGAGAAGAGGGAAGAGGGAGAAGGGAGGAGAGAAGAGGGAGGAGGGAGGAGGGAGAAGGGAGGAGAGAAGAGAGAGGAGGGAGGAGGGAAGAGGGAGGAGGGAGGGGGAGGGAGGGAAAGGAGTCGCCAGCCGGTTTCGCAGAAATGAATAACTGGAGTAAGACGCGCGTAAATCATGAGGATAAAGAAAAACGTGAGAACAGACCAAAGAGCTCATGCCACGAAGCGCACGGCCTCAGCCAAAGACATCCTCTTTGCCCTTTGTGCTGCGATAGCCAAAGGAAATGGCCCTCCGAAGTAGCCCCTGGGTCTCAGACACGAGCCTAAGACGCTGCGAGATCGAAAGCTCAGCGCGTCACGAGGATGCGGGAGAAAGCGTGGGTGGATGGGATGGCGAAGAGAGGCAGACCGAAGTGAAGAAGCACACTGACGTCTCCCACGAACTCGCTCCAGATCGACCAACTTTAGGGTCATAGTCGTTATGCATCGTCGTGTAGCTGAGTTCAGAAGCTGCATCGATCCATCTGAAGCATAGGTTTAGCAAAATCTAGAACAGAGTCACTAGTGCCTGTAACACTTTTATTTCTCAAGTCGTACAGTGATAACACTGGTCTCTCTTGTCTAACCACATAAGAACATAAGAATGAAGGAGACTGCAAGAGACCATAAGGCCTACACTAGGCAGCTCCGTATCCATCACCACCTGTCATCCCCATCCATAAAGTTGTCTAATAGTTTCTTAAAACAACTGATAGTTTCAGCGCTTACTACATGGTTACTAAGTTTATTCCATTCGTCGACCACACTATTAGTAAACCAATTCTTGCCTATTTCCTTTTTAAATCTAAATATGTCCAGTTTATAACCATTGCTGCGAGTCCTGCCCTGTCGTTTTATTATGATGACCTTGTTTGCATCACCCTTGTTAAACCCTTTGATCCACTTGAACACCTCTATTAGATCACCCCGCACTCTGCGTCTTTCCAGAGAGTGTAAGTTAAGGTGCCTAAGCCTCTCTTCGTAAGGCAAATTTCTGAGTCCATGTATCATTTTTGTCATTCTTCTCTCTACTAATTCTAGTGAATTGATGTCCATTCTATAGGACGGAGACCAAAACTGTACCGCATAGTCAAGGATGGGTCTAACTATCGCTAGAGAGTTTGATAATTACCTCTGCACTTCTATTCGTTACCGTCCTAGCAGTGAAACCCAATGCTCTGTTAGCTTTATTCCTGGCGCTAATGCACTGTTTCCTGGTTTTAAGGTCCGGACTCACTAGAACTCCCAAGTCTCTCTCACACTCAGTTTTCTCTAAAAGCGTGTTATCTAAGCTGTATCTATTTTCGGGGTTGTGTAGCCCTACGTTTAACATGCTACACTTAGAGATATTGAAGTTCATTTGCCATTTCACCACAGTGGTGTATAAGACATCCTTTGAATTTTATATTTTTTTCTTATTTTTTTAACTCGTGTGGGTAACTATATACTAAAATACGTCTTTGGAACCAACTCTACGCTAATTTCTCAACAACAAACGATTCATACACAAATAAAACAACGCGAGCTTTTTAAGATAAAAACGTGTTGAAAGCATATAATAACATATTACTTTGTAGCAGGAAATAACACATTCTAGCATTACAAATCACAATAGGTCTTTTGAAAATACCCCAAAAGGAATTTCCAAGAAATTCGGCAGCTTGTATACGAGCCCATTGTGCAGCTAAAAGTTAGACGGCACCACTGCCAAGCCTGTATGACCTGCACCTGCATGACAGATGGTGTAGAAGAGCTGCAGGCGGTGCTAAACAGCTGCAGGTGGTGCAAAGCAGCTGCAGGTGGTGTATAACAGTACAGGTGGTGCATAACAGCCATCTCTTTCCCTGGTTAGTTTCTTCCAAGCTTTACAAATCATCTCCATATTTCGAGTATGCAGAATGATCTTTACGTGAAGAGAAGGAGGAGGAGGAGGAGGATGAGGAAGAGAAGGAAGAAGAGGAGGAGGAGGAGGAGGAGGAGAAGGAGGAAGAGGAGGAGGAGGGGGAGGAGGAAGAGGGGGAGGAGAAAGAAAGTCAGAAATAGGAGGAGAAAGGGAGGGCAAGGAAAGATATGGCGTGTTGGAGGACGATAAGGAGATGAAGGAGGAAAGGAGGAGGAGGAGGAGAAGGGGGAAGAAGAGTAGGAAGAAATAGAAGAGAACGAAGACGAGGAAAATAAGATGGAGGAGGACTAGGGGAGGAAAAAGAAGGAGGAGAAGGAGGAGGAGGAAGATAAGGAGATGAAGGAGGAAATGAGGAGGAGAAGAAGGGGGAAGAAGAGTAGAAAGAAATGGAAGAGAACGAAGACGAGGAAAATATGATAGAGGAGGACTATGAGAGGAAAAAGGAGGAGGAAGAGGAAGAGGAGGAGAAGAAGGAGGAGGAGAATAAAGTCGAAAAGGGAGAGATAAGTGGCGGGAGAAGTGGATTAGGGGAAGAGGAGGAGGAGGAGAATATGGGACAGAATGTGAAGATGAGATGAAGAGGAGGAAGAAGAGGAGAAAAAGGAGAAGGAGGAGGAGGAGAGGGGAGGAGGAGAGAGGAGGAGGAGGGGAAGGAGGAGGGGAGGAGGAGGGGAGGAGGAGGGGAGGAGGAGGGGAGGAGGAGGGGAGGAGGAGGGGAGGAGGAGGGGAGGAGGAGGGGAAGAGAAGCTACAGAGGAGGGAGGTCTAGTATGAATTCTTGGGAAGGAGGAGAGAAAGAAGAGGGAATATAAAGAGCCTGAACGAGGAGGATAAGGAGGAGGAGGAGGAGGAGGAGGAGGAGGAGGAGGAGGAGGAGGAGGAGGAGGAGGAGGAGGAGGAGGAGGAGGAGGAGGAGGAGGAGGAGGAGGAGGAGGAGGAGGAGGAGGAGGAGGAGGAGGAGGAGAAGGAGGAGGAGGGGGAGGAGGAGCGAGAAGAGGAAGGGTGAGCGAAAGGAGTAGTGGAATGAATACAATGGAATGAAAAAAAATCTCCGATTAGATCCACCAAGCTTCTGATGATTGCCATTTGCCCCGGCTATCCAAGCACATAGGAAGAAAGTGACCTTTGGTCATTATCACTCAGGGATAGAAGCGCTGGTACCTCAGTGTTCTCTTATAGACTACGTTCCTTGCGCGCCCCTCCCACAACCGACACGAAGTCCGCTCGAAGAGAATAAGATTTCGTGGAAAATGTGGATGATAACTGATGAGATGAGGAGGAGGAATCTGGGCAGAGGCAAACAAAGAGGAGAGGAGAAAATGAAAAGAAGGAATGGAAGAGGCAAATGGGGAAATTGACAGAAAAATTAAAAAGGGAGAGGGAGGAAGAGAGAGAGAGAGAGAGAGAGAGAGAGAGAGAGAGAGAGAGAGAGAGAGAGAGAGAGAGAGAGAGAGAGAGAGAAAGAGACAGACGCTGATACGTCTCCTAACACTAACCGAAACATATCTGTAAAAGAAAATCATCACAAGGTCAGAAAAGCTAATAGAAACAGGAGAAGAATACGAGAGGCACCAGGAGGTAGCAAGGGGAAGGTAGGAGATAGTAATAGGAGGAGTGGGAAAAGGGAAAGAGGAAAGAATAGCGAGGAAGCGTGTGTAAGAAGGAGTCTGTAATAGAGAAGAAATCGCTGGAATTCAAGAGAGAACAAGAAGAAAACGCACGACGATGCAGATACAGAAAAGAAACGAGAAGAGAAGGGAAAGGTGGAATGCAGGGCATAAAGAAGATGAGGAGAAGAGTATTAAGAAAACGAAAGAGAAGGTAGAGAAGGAATGTGGGACATAAAGAGGATAAGAAGAGCAGAATATGAGAAAGAAGAAAAATGGAAGAGAAGGAAGGGGGAAGAAAAGAAGGGAACAGTGGCAGGAAAAAGAAAGGGAAGGCGGGAGATGGAAAATGGAAATGAGAAACAACAAAAAGAAGGAAATTAAAGAAAATAAAAAAGGGGAGGGAAGATGAGAGAGTAAAAGAGGACAACGGAGAGAGTGAAAAGAAAAGAAAGGAATGAAAGAAATTACAATATGAAAGAGAGAGGGAAATAGGGGAAAAGAGGGAAGAGAGAAAGGGAAGGAGGGAGAGATGAAACGAAAGAAGGAGGCAGGGAGGGAGGGAAGGAGGCAGGGAGGGAAGGAAGGAGGGAGGGACGAGGCTATGCTTTGTGCGACAGTATTGCAGAAAAGAAAAAAAAAACAGATCAAACGAGAGCACTGCACAAAGCATAATATAAGAAGGCAGGGGCTGGTTGCTTTAGAATCAAATGGAGAAATAGAAGAGAGTGGGTGTGGAGTTGAAAGCTGACAGGGGATGAAAAGAAGAAGACTGCAAAAGGGAAAATGGAGAGGGAGGAGGTGGAGCGAGAGAGGTAGTAAAGAAGTAGAGGAGACAGAGGGAGAAGGGTAAGTAGAGTACAGGAGAGGCAGAAGAGAGGGAGGAGTTATATGGAGTTACAAAGACAAACGAACAGCAACAGTCCTATCGGTCCTTAGAAGGCTGTTCTGGTACTTGACCCATCATTAATAGTTTTTTTAACCTATTTTGAAGTAAATCAATTTAGTCAGGGATCTGTAGCTGAGTAAATGTCGAGACCTTTTTTTTAATACCTCGACAGTGGAACAACCAATGACGTTGGGTGGTAGACCATTCCATATATCAACAACGCGACTTAAGAAAGAGTATTTCATCACGTCTGTTTGAAATCGTTTTACTATATTCTTGCATCAATTCTTCCTACTTGCGTTGGAGGTGTCAATTTTGAAATATTTTTCTACATCCATGTTTTCAATTTGTTTGTCAATTTTGAATCCCTCAATTAGATCACCCTCAGTCTCCGTTTCGAGAGACTAAACAAATTTAGTTCTCTTAAGCGCTCTTCGTACGGTTTGTTCCGCAACCTAGGGATGAGCTTTGTTACTCTACGCTGCATTCTTTATAACTTCTGTGTACTGTATATCCTTCTTGTAATATGGAGACCAGCACTGTACATAGTATCCTAAGTTAAGTCTGACTAGGGTATTGTAAAGATTAAGAATAATTTCTTCAGATCTAAACTCAAAAGCTCTACCTATAAATCCAATTAATCTATTTGCAGTTTTAATGACCTCTGAGCACTGTTTGCTTGGTTTGATGCCATTTGAGATCACAACACAAAGGTCTTTGTCTTGGTCTACACTTGCTAGTTGCACACTAATCATCGTGTAGTTGACCTGGACATTACTATTACCAATATGAGGTGCTTTGCGTTTATCTATACTGAAAAAACATCTGGGGAATTTTTGGTCCATTCACATAAAGTGTTCAAATATTTTTGTAATTCTTGTTGTGTTATGGATATCATCTTATCTGCAATTTTGGTATCATCCGCGAATTTTTTATAATTTCCACTTTATATTTTCATCCAAGTCATTAATGTATATCAGAAAGACTACAGGACCTAACACAGAGCCCTGAGGCACTCCACTTGTTACACAATTCAGAACATGTTGCTTACGACTTGATAGCCAATCAGAAATCCATCGGTGAATGTGACCTACTATACCATGGGATTCTAGTTTACTTAGTAACCTCCTATGGGGGACTTTATCGAAAACTTTCTGGAAGTCGAGATATATAACGTCAACTACGCTCCCTTTTTCGTACATTCCGTAAATAGCAAGCAAGAAGTCGAGAAGGTTGGTCAGACACGAGCGTTTATTACGGAAACCATGTTGTGAATCCTTGATAATACTGTTTTTCTCCAAGAATTTCACAATTTTTGTCTCTCAAGATAGACTCCATTAGTTTACAATCAATTTATGTAAGGTTGATAGGCCGATAGTTACCAGGATTGTATTTGTCACCCTTTTTGAACAAGGACACATTTGCTAGTTTCCATTCTAGTACAGCTTTTCCAGATCGTAAAGATAAGTTAAAAATCGCACTGAGGTGCTTGCAGATTGCTTCTTAGCTTCGCTTATTATTCTTGGCTAAATTTTGTCTGGTCCAGGCGGTCTGCATGCTTTTAGTTTATCTATAACGCGCATCACATCATGCTCTGCAATACCCATGCCAAGATGGCGTGTGGATATTGACTGTCCTGGTGGTACTGGCTGATCGATTCCGTTGTTCTCAATAGTGAACACAGACACATAGTAAGGAAGAAAGATAGAAAGAGAAAGGAAATGAGTGAAGGAGCGAGAAAGGATGGGATAGTGGAAGAGATAGAGAAAGAAATAGACAGAATGAATGGAGAAGAAGGGATGGGAAGAAGATCAAGTTGGAAGGGACAGAAGGAGAAAAACGAGGACTGGAGGGAGAGAGGTGGGGAAGAGAGGATGCAGACAGGACGAAGAGGGAGGAAGGAAGGAAGAAAGGGAGGGAGGGAAGTTGGGAGTGATGAAGTTTGGAATGAAGAAATACTAAATACTAACACGATTAGAAAATTAGATAATCCTATGGTTTCAAGCTGTTAGGACGTAGATTTAACCTAGAAATATGTAGAAACAATCTTGCCAATAGAACCGTCATTGAACGAAATAAATTTCCAGCCGAGGCAGTTGAATGCGCTACAGTTCCAAGTTTTGAAATTCACTTCGATAAACATTTAAGTCTCATTTTCATCCGATTTTGTTACGAATCGAAGAGTTTTCTGTAGATATGTTTTACCACTGGAACTTATTGCAACTAATTGAAAAGAAAAGGAGACAGAGAGGAAAGGAAGAAGGGAGAGAATGAGAGAGTTAAAGAAAGAGAGAAAGAGAGAGAGAGAGAGAGAGGGAGAGAAAGAGAGAGCGGGGAGATATTTTCTCAATAATATCCAGCGTTTCAATCCTTAGGAACAACATCGCACCAAAGAAATGAGATCATAGATGTAAAAAAAAAAGATAGATAGGAAAGTATCAGAACGAAGAACTGTTACAAAATACAAATTATCAGTATTCTTTTTTGAGTGCAGACGAATCTTCATGAAAAAAATGCTACGTGACTTGGTCCGTAGGGGTGTGTCTTAAGTTTCTCAGATATTAATTGAATAATATTTATGAGGTCAGTACTCCATGCAGGGTAAGAGACGACAGAAGTGAGAGAGGAAAGGAGAAGAAGAGAGAATGAGGAAGATAAGAAAGCGAGAAACCAGATGTAAAGGAGGGGGAGAGAGGAAAGTAAGGAGAGAGAGAGAGAGAGAAAGAGGTAGATAGGAAGAGGAAATAAAGAAAGGAGAGAGGGAGTTAGACAGAAAGAGGAAAGGTGGAGGGAAGTGAAAGAGAGAGTGAGAGAGAGAGAGAGAGAGGGGGGGGAGAGAGAGGGGGAGGGAGGGAAATTAGAGCAAGGGATTGGGAGGTTAGAGGGAAGGAGAGAGAAATGGATGAGGAAGTCGAGAGAGATACTGGGAATAAAGGAGGCGAGAAGAAAGGATGGAGGAATGAAGAAAACGAAGGAGAGATTAGGAAGGAAGGAGGTGAAAGTGAAGGAGGGAAGAGGGAAGGAGATGGGAAGGGGTAATGGAGGTAATGGATGGAAAGAGTGGGAAGGGAGGAGAAGTTAGGGAGGAATGGAAAGGAAAAGAGAGTTAAGGAGAGAGGGAAGAAAAGAGGAAGGAGGAAGATGGCAGAAGAGGGGATGGGGGGTGGGGGGGCTTCAGTGGGGGCTAAAGGGAAGAGGCCAGCCTGGCCACTAATGATAGTAATTCATCATCGCCAAACAAGCTTCTAATCTTTTGTTGCCTAGTCCCTCATTTGTGCCAGTATGTATATGCTTCCGTGTATGCGTTCGTGTGTGTATGTGGGTTTAAGTGTGTGTGTGTGTGTGTGTGTGTGTGTGTGTGTGTGTGTGTGTGTGTGTGTGTGTGTGTGTGTGTGTGTGTGTGTGTGTGTGTGTGTGTGTGTGTGTGTGTGTGTGTGTGTGTGTGTGTGTGTGTGTGTGTGTGTGTGTGTGTCCGTTCGAGTGTGCGCTTGGTCGTGTGTTTGTGTGTGTATCTCCTTCCATTTACTTAAGGATAATTGAACGTCTCTGTATCTGCTTGTGTGTGCTTGCGTGCATGGTTGGATTGCTTTTGGTCAACATAACGTTGTTATGTAGCTAATCACAGAGATTGGACCCTCCAATCCTGGCCAAATTATTGACTGATTGTAAGTGTCTACATGCATGCTCCTATAGGCATTACCACGTTTTCTTTCATGGACAAATAAAAACGGACGAGTTCATGAAGTTAATATTATAATGATCCTGTCAATATCTTAACCGGTTTGCATAAATGATTATTCGCTACGAATGCCTTATACTCCCTAATGTAGGCCTTATGGCTTCTTGCAGTCTCTTCCATTCTTGTGTTCTATGTTCTACTGTTCATTATTAACACGGCGTCACGGAGAGGAACAAAATAATGCAAAAATACCCTCAGCAAAAAATTAGGTAACATGAGCCCAATAACCAAAGAAAGGTAAGCATAATCGATACAATAATTATACCATAACATCATGGCACAGAATTTTCTCCAAAGATGAACCAGACTGAGGATCTTAATCGAATCAGAAATTGACCTATTTTCAAGACAAGAAAGGTAAGAATTGATTTAGATAGATTCACCTTTACGTGGAGGACGCGATAACCTATGGAAACTGTTTTACGAAACAAGATCGCAGAGTCGCTTCATTTCAAAGGCCTTCCTCCCTCCCATACAAGTATCAAATGTAGTCAGGGAGAGGGGATGAAAGGAAATTTGATGCCTATTATTTTGTTATGGAAATGTTGTTTCAAACACATTTCTATTTTTTACTTCCTTTTTTTTTTTTTTTTTTTTTTTTTTTTTTTTTTTTTTTTTTTTTTTTTTTTTTTTTTTTTTTTTTTTTTTTTTTTTTTTTTTTTTTTTTTTTTTTTTTTTTTTTTTTTTTTTTTTTTTTTTTTTTTTTTTTGCGTAGCGATGGGGATTTCTACCCGCGCCCTCATTTAGATGTAGTCTCCTAGATTAGCGTTTTGTAACCTTTTTACCCTTGCGTAACCTTTAAAATAATTTCCATGTCTCAAGGAACCCCTGCGCAAAAAAACACATATACCATATCTTTCTCACTTTATTTTCATCGTAATAATAGGTTAGATAGGATGATGTCTATATTACATTATTACAATAACCAAGAATATCTCGTGCGTGTTTAATTATATTACGTACATGAAATTAGATAAAAAATGAAAAGTGCATTAGCTTATCTTACTTGTTCTTGCGGAACCCTTAGAGACCTTTTGAGGAACCTTAGGGTTCCGGGGAACCCTGGTTGAGAATATATTACATTATTACAATAACCAAGAATATGTCGTGCGTCTTTAATTATATTACGTATATGAAATTAAATAAAAAATCAAAAGTGCATTAGCTTATCTCACTTGTTTTCACGGAACCCTTAGAGACCTTTTGCGGAACCTTAAGAATCCGAGGAACCCTGGTTGAGAAACGCTGAGTTAGAGGGAACCAAAGTGCAAATTAAATCATGAACAAATTAAGCAAAGTAAACTAAGACTTTCTAGGTTGTCAGAGGACTTTTCCTCATTTAAGAAACTCATCCGACGTTAGCCACAATAAACATCTCGACTAGGACAGTGCCCCTTACAGAGGACTTTTGTAGCGTGGAATTGAATGAGCAATGCCCTTGGTTCACCTTGCTAGCGCCCTTGGTTCAACTCGCTAGCGGCAGAGGGTGGAAACGCCGTGACCTCGACATCCGCCGTAAATGGAACCCTGAGGTTCCGCAAAATGTCCCTAAGAGTTCCCTGGAACCCTAAGGTTCCGCAAAAGGTCCCTAAGGGTTCCGCAAGAACAAGTGAGATAAGCTAATGCACTTTTGATTTTTTTATTTGATTTCAGATACATAATATAATTAAAGACGCACGACATATTCTTGGTTATTGTAATAATGTAATATAGACCTCATCCTATCTAACCTATTACTACAATGAAAATAAAATGAGAAAGAGATGGTATATATGTTTTTTTTTTTTTTCTTTTTTTTTCTTTTTTTTTCTTTTTTTTTCTTTTTCTTTTTTTTTTTTTGCGTAGGGGTTCCTTGAGACATGCAATTTATTTTAAAGGTTATGCAAGGGTAAAAAAAGTTGAGATTCGCTGGGACTCTAACACTATGATTTTATAACGCTAGCCATACGACAAAGATGATTTAACATAAGCTAGAGACGACATACAGGCAGACAGCACTAAGCCTTTTTTAACAAAAATTAAGTAACACCCGGCAACATTATTATAATTTTCTTATATAAATGTGGGTGATTCAATCAATTCCATCCATTTTGGACCGCGATTGGTCAAAGGAAGTCACACAGAGCATCAGAGGTTGCCAACAGTTAGTTAATTTACCCCCACTAACTCCCGTGCCTCTCTTAAGGTCGTTGTGGGTTTGTTGTTGTTGTTTTTTTCTCTTTCTTTCTTTAT
Organism: Oratosquilla oratoria; assembly: GCF_046742065.1. NCBI lineage: Eukaryota > Metazoa > Arthropoda > Malacostraca > Stomatopoda > Squillidae > Oratosquilla > Oratosquilla oratoria. The sequence continues at coordinate 46,599,261 of NC_134780.1, read as the reverse complement.
TTCTCCTTTGCTTTCTTCCTTTTCCTGCCATCTTTCTTTCTTTCTATTTTCTTTCTTTTTCTTTCTTTCTTTTTTCTTTCCTTCTTTCCTTCTTTCTTTCTTTCTTTCTTTACTAATTAATTTTTGTCTATCTTTTTTCTTTTTCTTCTCTTTCTTTATTTCTCTTTCGTTGTCTTCCTTTTCCTATCATCTCTCTTTCTTTTTCTTTTTTTCTTTCTTTTTTCTTTCTTTCCTTCTTTCTTTCTTTAATAATTAATTTTTGTCTATCTCTTTTCTTTTTACTTTTTCTTTTTCTTTATTTTTTCTTTCTTTCTTTCTTTCTTTCCTTCTTTCTTTCTTTCTTTCCTTCTTTCTTTCTCTCTTTATTTATTTCATTCTTTCTTTCTTTTATACAATGATTGCTTAAGTCATTGTACGACCTCTTGTATATATTTTTTCGATTTTTTTTTTTTTTTTTTTTTTTTGAACAACTAAAAACAAAAACATGAAAAGGTGAGGATCATACAGTAAGGCTTAGTGACTGGTGGCGACATGAATCTATTTTCAATTTACTGTTGTGTTTTGTTTTGTTTTTATGTTGAGACAAAGAAATAAAAACATAAAACAAATAAATCGGAATTTTAAAGGAGAAAATTACAGAAAGCTGCCATACTTTCAGATGATTAGACGAGGATGAGTAATTTAATATGAAAAAAAAATTATATGTTTTGATTACGTAAAGAAAATACCAAGAAACAAGGAAATGATCTTACCATGAATATGAAAAACCAAAATAAATTATTCTCACGATATTGATCCATCTGTACGCTATATATTTCCCTCCACCACCCTTTCCTCCGTTTTATCTTAGCTCCTCATGGATGACGGGTCATCCCTGTATCCCGCCCACTGCCCTGTGTCAGAAGCAATGCAGCAAGACACAGTACATTTACAGCAAGGCCGCTTCACTTAAATGACAACACCACCCCACTCTTCAGCCCCTCATGCAGAAAAATAGAAGACGGGGAGAAATCCCTTTAAGCTGCGCCAAAATATCATTCACACATAATCCCTCCTCTGACCCTTCCGCAAGCGTAGTGTTGTCAGCAAACATCAACTGGCTCACTTTCCACTTTTCTCCATTTTCTTTAACCATCTCCAGCCCCCTGCCCATTACCCTCGCATTTGCCTTCCGCACCACCCCATCCATGTACCCGATATTGGTTAATTGATAGAAATAGAATCATTTGAATATTACACCAAACTCAATATTGTCAGGAATAAATGCCCACCGTTACGTAGAAAGAAAAACAATAAGAAAATAAGATAGAGATAACATAGAAATCAAATTAGAGTCAAATATATGTATTTTATGAATACGCAAGGAAAAATAAGCATGGAAGACACGTACCAATTTCGAAAAGACCTTCTCCGAAGATAGAATGTCACAACAGAAACGGAGAAGGAGATATTGTGCAGGCAGCAGTCGATAGACGACAAGAGAGAGAGAAAGAGAGAGAGAGAGAGAGCTCATGCATGAGATCTGAGATAAAAGGGGATCTTTTTACATTTCTTTCACAAAGTAAAGAAAGAAACTTACTTCGACTTCTTCTGAGATATGAACGTTTTATGAAGGCGGTATTCAAGTCGTCTGTTGGATTTCTTAAGATCTCTCAGCGCCTCTCAGCCCTGCAAAGGCGTTTCGAGTTTATATGACGTCATGTCGTCATGGGGGGAGAATGGAAACACAAATCTAAACGTCACTTTTTTGTGGACAAAAATTATGCCATAGAAACCATAGGTCAGGGAACATTCTAAAGATAATCTTAGATCTGCTACAAAACTTGGAAAAATTTGAGTCAGCGTATGGATAGAAATTAATTTACTCGTGTAGGAACTCATTCCTTCCCACTTCATAATGTGGCAAAATGGTGTTCCAGAAAATAACGCTCTTGTGACTTGTAATCATCGATAGCTTATGAAGTTTTAGATTCACGGTAATTCAATATTTATTAGTAGATTGTTTGTACCATTCATAAACATCTAGATATATAGTTCTAGTAATAAAATGTTTTTCCCCATGAGAAACACTCCATTTTTTACAGTACTGGGAAGTATTTTTTCATTTACAGTAAATTTACTTTTCTCTATGTGAAGTTTATATGCTGTTTGTATTCTCTTTAAGATATTGAGAGCTTGTTTTGACAGTAAATTTATCAGACCAAAGAAAACGCCATCTAGTGAAGATGTGAAATGTTTTTCTTTTCCACATACGTAGAACCATTAAGATTCGACGGAGCCCTAGCATGCCTAAGTACAGATAGAAAAAATTGGGACTAATTTTGGATAATTTTCAGTATTCTAACCAAAAGAGAGTTTGTATTCAAACAGTTCAGCCATAAATTCATTGTTATCATCTTATCCCATTTGCTTCTTGTGCGCTTAAATGTAGAATAATGTTGTCTTAGAAAAACAGAAATTCTTTTTGTCAATAAAAGTGAGATGTGCTCAAGAGAAGTCCTTGTCGGAAATTGAGAATATGAATTCGCCCACTTAAACATTATTGCGAGATTAATACAGTCAACACAAGTTTCAAAATACGTGAAATGTGGAGTCGAAATAAATATATCAATTTGACATTAAAAAAAGTCTTAGATCGTTCAAAAAAAAAAAAAATTACTCAATACACACATTTGTACATCTTATTCAGAACGTTGCTAGGCTGAGGTGGAATGTCTGTGAGATTCTGTCATATCCTGTCATATCCTCATTCGTACCTTCGAGCAATAGTCGACCTCATTATGGAAAGACAGGGCGACATTGTCTTTAAGGACAGAAGCGCTGGTATACTAGAGCCCATAGCAACAACCAGGCATGTGTTGGCATGGTGTGTAGTATAAAATGTCGTACATTGTACTGGTGTGCTACTTATTTGGGGAGTTATATGTTTCCTCCTCTTTGTAAAATTGTCGTATGATTTGTTGCTCATTGTTTTATTATTTATTGTGACTGTGTGTACATTATATATAATTGTAATATTATTAGATATCGCAAATGCGATCCACGTCTTTCCCGCGCAAGCTGGAGCTTGGCGTTAGTTGAAGCCAGCCTTTGTGGTGCGCGCACGTATTTGTTTTCAGTTGTATAATTTTTTTTATTATATTCTGTCTATTCGAACTTGGTTTCAATAGCCACCCAAATCAGGGAGATAATGGTGTGTATATAAACTGGGGCTTTCCTGAAAGGAAACAGAGGCAAAGTATCAATCGTCGAAAAGCATCTCTTTTGGAAAAGGTCCAACGGATTCATAAATAAAGCTTTACGAGCAAAAACCACGAAAAAAGATTCATCTACCAAAGGAAGGGAGAGACCGACAGAGATGCAAGCAGGCATACAGACAGAAAAGCAGACAGACACAGTCAGACAGATAGACAGACAGGCAAGCAGGGAGACAGATAAAGAGATAAGCAGGTATACAGACAGGCAGACACACAGTCAAACAGATAGACAGACAGATAAAGAGACAAGCAGGTATACAGACAGACACAGTCAATCAAACAGATAGACAGATAAAGAGACAAGCAGGTATACAGACATAGATAGGCAGGCAGACAGACAGACAAACAAAGAGACAAGCAGGTATACAGACAGACAGAAAATGGTTAGCAATCAACATTTCAGGATAGTTATTTAAAGTAATATGAGAATGTTTTTTATTTTTTATTATTTCTTTATTAATTGTGACACCACATTATATACACCAAACAAAGAGGCTTTCAACACCAATAGCACATGATTATCATAAACATTTTAAGTATATTTCTAATGGATCATAGTTTCTTTATTCATCGTTATGTATAAATTAAATGTATATTAGGTTTAGATAGTCTATATATAGTTTACTGCATATCTTCATCAGAAACACTCTAGAAATATATGAAACGCAAATAAAAACGCAATGATTAAATGAAATCGGGTCCATATTACAAGTTACACCTGAAAAAAAAATATTTGGATATAATCTAAAGAAATGAGGAGACAGTAGCTGCATAAACAAAAACACCGTCTTAACAGTAAGAACCACAAAATCTTGGTTTGTACTCTACTATTGATATTACTTTGAATATAATTTCTTTTACACTTTTTATGTAACTACTATTCTAGATCATTTATTCACTCATTACCGAAAACATATACGTATATATATTTTTGTTTTCTTAATTGTCACCACTGTCCACCGCCATGTTTTGCCTTTCAAAGGCGACTCATAGCGTCTATTCAGAGCCAGGCGAACCAGAACCCAAAGAGGGTCACACACGACTGACTTCAGAGAGACGTTCGGCTCACGAAAGGGTTACGTGTTACATTCTAAAAGCTGCAGACCCACAGTGGTGAGAAAAAAACAAATGGTTCAAAAAGTATGTATACATATACGTATACATACATACATACATATATATATATATATATATATATATATATGTATACTTGTATGTATATATGTATGTATGTATATATATGTATGTATGCATGTATATATATATATATATATGTGTGTGTGTGTGTGTGTGTGTGTGTGTGTATCACGAGAAAACCATTGTTGGAGTAAAAAAGACTGGAGACGGGGAATCTATATATTTCGATTGCAAACTGCAATCCTTTTCAGTAGATACAAATTGGAATAGTGATATCTACTAAAGTAGCACCCTTGACATGACAAAGGGGAACATTGGGAGGTCAGGAGGCAGATGTCTTTTTAATAGGCTTGTGATGAAAATTCCTGAAATTATGTGTGTGTGTATGTGTGTATATATATATATATATATAAAATATATGTGTGTGTATATACACACACACACATATATATATATAAATATATATATGTATGTATACAAACTACCCACGCCATCAACAGATAAATATAATAGTTACCCCCTTAAGTTCTACTGACTGGAAACCCGCAGCCCCAATGTGACTGACAACGGTTCCTGGACCCTCCCATAACTCTGGGATAACATTTTGGCCCTGCCTGCGTTGTATCACCTACTTGTGATAGTAGAAATGGAAAAAGCGCTTATTGACAATAGCCCTCTTTCATACACTACTAGGTAGCCCATAGCGTCTGAAGAAGCCACTCAGGCAAAACTAGTTAGGAATAAAAGTATTTCCCTCAGTCTGTGTTCTCTTTACCACCTATCCGAAATCAATATACTTGTTTTTTCCATAAAAGAGGATAACAAATAACAAAAATGTATATAAATCATAATGGCAACCAGATTGACTTAAAGCCACCTCTGATAAAAAGACAATGCGGTGGTACCATCAATCAGTGAAAGCATGTCTACACAGACGATACACTAACATCAACTCTACTGATTACGCATGAAACCATAAATAACCAATACAAATTGCTTAAACATACTAAGTGTCGTGACAATATCTATAAAAAAAATCTACTGATACATCTTGCATGGGGTGCACTGAAATATAGTTGTAACGTAGAGCAAAAAAAAAAATAAAGATAAAAAATCCAAACCAGAAATTTGTCTCGAATGCAAAGCCAACCTACTTCCGCCATACCGACCTCTCTGGTAGAGGCTCCTACTCAGGCAAAGCAAGTGGCAGTGGGAAATACATAATATCATTATCACGAGAGCGCGCGGTTGCCTTTAACAAACCTACACTGGAAGACCTTCCAAGCCAAGGCATATTCGTATATAATATAACAATAATAATAATATCATTTGATAATGATGGATTTATCTATTGTCTGTCCCTGTCTGGACCACGAGAGTACAATCTGAAAAGTACACAGAGAGGGCACATAGTACAAAGCATATTGGTAGAAATGTGTGTAATGCATGCATATATATATATATATATATATATATATATATATATATATATATATATATATATATATATATATACAAATACAAATACAGAAATACATATACATACATATACCAAAGACTTTTTCCCCCTTATGTATGTATTAGATTAAAGTGACTTGATAGCACATTAATAAAATCAAAATATTAACCCACTGTCAGGAAAAAATAAGATCAGAAATACAGAGCTCCATATATTTCGATCATAATCTGTGGTCCTCTTCATCAGATGATCTGCTGAAGAAGACCACAGTCTATGAAAAGTGAAAAGTATTTTTCTTTCTATGACTCTTACAAACATTTCCTTTCTCTACAGCAACTCATGCTTTGAACGAGATACTATGGAAAGAATTATTATCCCTTTCTACAGATTTTACTTTTTTCTTCCTACTGACGTTGAACCGTGTAAAATCCCGTGTCAACACTTTTACTCGTGTACAATTTTTTTTGTTTTACATTTATTTGAATTATAGTACAAACGTCCTTTTTCTCCTTTCCAAGAATCAAACTCCTCTGATTTCTTCCGCAAACAAACGCTTTCCCATTTTCTTTTTTCCACATTCCCTTGGCCTATGGCCATGGTTCCGTCATGCTCGAAGCTACAAACAGCCAACTCGTGAGTCTTTTATTTCTTTTGCAGCTTGACATTTTTCCTCTTTCCCTCTCATCCGGAATTTTTCCCTTAAATATTTATCTGGACATATGAGATGAATATTTTGCTCTGCTCAAAAGCTAAAATACATTTTAATCTCTTATGACGTTCATATTTCCTGAATCGCTCGTTCATCATTGCCACGTTCTAGTTGTGATTTTCAAAGTCATTCTACTATTTATTTATTTACGTTGTTTCGTGTTTCGTTTTGAGCGTGTCTGGGCTAAATTACAAAACCTCTACCCACTTCCAACCCTCAAACTTATCTTGAAACCATTTTTGTCTTATATTTGGACAGGCTTAGAAATAAAACACATTCAATTACAACACACAAGAAACCCACAGTCGGAGAAAATAAACTTCGAATGAAAGAAGATGCTATATTTCGGCTACCAATTGTAGTCCTCTTCTTTCATTATTTTCTCCGACTGTGTTATTTACAAATGTACTACTACATTTCTGTTTAGACATTCAATCATATTGAATAGAGGATCATTTTTTCTAAAAAAGAAATATTAATTTTTTCAGTTATCCTATGGAAATGACGTGATGAACTTGATTTATATTATCTTAGGTTTAAGTAAAATAATAATCTTTTTTGTGCATTGCTAAGTCATTCTAAACTAGACGTGTCGCCGGAACGTAAGTTTAATTCAAATGAAGGAGATACATCAACCAGATAGATCTACGTTTGGCGAGTGTTTTAGCAAGCAAGAATGAGTTGTTCGCTAATGCATAATCACAATCTTTCAACTTCACACACGTCACCATCTTTACTTCCCTTTGATTCCATACAAATAACACAAGATCCTGGTCGACTTCTCAAAGGATCAATACGACCCTGAGTCCCAAGATGACGACGCAACTCAGATAGTAGTCGGGTGGAGTAGGGTCATTGCTATGAATCTATATTACTATGAGAGTCAACCCTGCGTAGCGCTTACTTTTCGGAGACGCCAGAGCAAACTTCACACGACTTGTTCTCTGTAATAAACTTCGACAAGAAAAAAAAAGGGTTTCAATGTCCCTCCACCGGAAACACGCGCAATTGAATCTACACTACTACACTTGAGTGGGTAGGTTTCTTCATCTATAAACACAATTGTCATGTCACATGACGTGTCACGATATGATACAAAGAAACACGGCTGTGGTACTGTAGCTTGTGTAAGTTGCTATATAAGTAACCCCACATATCATCAATTAATATGGCTCTTGCCAGTTATTCTTAAAACTTCCTATTGATGTTAAATTGAACCAACTAGTAGGTTATCTTCAGTTAGATAATAAGATAAAGTATTCCAGTTGCAGAAAGGTTACGATTCAGTGGCGGATGAGTACACAAAGGGGATATTCTGCCGAGAGGGTCATAGGTCATCATAACAATGATGACACGAAGAAGTAGTGCCATCATATATATTAATTAGTTCTACTAATAGTCTAGATAAGTAGCGATTGATTGATTATAAACCTTCTCCACTCAAAAATACAGAAGTGGATGGATTGTGTGAAACCAGGTAAATAGGAATATAGACTAGGCTTATGGGCGTAACTAAATGGCATAGAGGTGGGGAACCTGCGGCCTTCCGGGCCATCAAGTGCGGCCTTCTGCGGCCTTTGATATACATATTATTATTCTAAAAGACCTTGAATATTTTTTAAGTCTGAGATCATTATACACCTGCAACTTATAATATACACCACACACATAGACGAAAGCAAAGTTAGCCGTGTTCACTGATGTCACTCCCAGATATTGGAACAATTTTTATACATATCATACAATCCATGACCGTCGCGCAGAGGATTCGAACCACCGCTTATAGACCCAAGAGAGTCCACAGCACCCGCCTTTAACCACTCGACCACAGACGATCTGGATCGTCTGTGGTCGAGTGGTTAAAGGCGGGTGCTGTGGACTCTCTTGGGTCTATAAGCGGTGGTTCGAATCCTCTGCGCGACGGTCATGGATTGTATGATTGATGTCGCTGTCCACTAGCGAATTATTCTTTTATACATATGTATATTTTTAAGATTAAAAAAAAATATTTTTAAACTGAATTTTTAGGGAGGGGGGTGGAAAACTTACACCGTCCCCTAAAAAGGGATAAAATAATTGAAAAAAAAAAATTCAGTGCGGCCTCTATGTGGAACGATGAATTGTAAGGTGGCCTTCATGCACAAAAAGGTTCCCCACCCCTGAAATGGCACATGTACTAGCGTAAGTCATTTCTATATTTCTATATTATGCCAATTAAAGAGTTATCTTACCCCTCACCTTTATTTTCAATCCCAGTGTAAGACAGAAAATTCAAACTGAAGACGCTAGCAACTGAGTTGATGGAATTGATTGAATCGTGGTCAGGTTTGATACAGCAACTCAAATACAATACACTAGCGCAGCGTTTCTCAACCAGGGTTCCCCGGAACCCTAAAGTTCCGCAAAAGTTCCCTCAGGGTTCCGCGAGAACAAATGAGATAACTTAATGTACTTTTGATTTTTTTCATTTAATTTCACACACGTAATGAAATTAAACACGCACGTCATATTCTTGGTTATTGTAATAATGCAATATAGACATCATCCTAACTAACCTATTATTACGATGAAAATAAAATGAGAAAGATATGGTATATGTTTTTGTTTGTTTTTTTGGGGGGGGCAGGGGTTCCTTGAGACATGCAATTTATTTTAAAGGTTACGCAAGGGTAAAAAGGTTGAGAAACGTTGAGCTAGACCGTGACAACAATGAATATGCTTCCTTACTTAGCAGGAATGCTTCTCGCTTTTACTGTGTTTTATTTTTTATAGAAATCGTGGATCTATCTGCTTCGATATAGCAGAAATTTTTGCCTTAACTATAACTATTTCCTGAATAGAGCGCGAGTCATCTAACTCACCAACTGACAGGATAATTAATTCTAAAAAGAGCCACAGAAAATAGATTTTGTTCAACTTCTCATATTGTTACTTTCCGCGCGTAAATAAAATATCAAACACATGTTGATATCAATATGGAATTAAATCCTTTGATGTTCTACAAAGCGTGCAGCCCAAAATATCGGTTAGAATTACATCTGTCTCATAATATATTCACGTGCGGAATGGATAACAATTAAGAAGATAACTCATCCATGCACTTCTATTCCACGTGAGTATCATCATTAATGAGGATCACACGACAGGAGGCGCTTCGCTTCAGTCACACACCGACGCCAGTCCCCAGGGTTTCCCAAAAAGCAACCTCCCATGCAAACACCTTTCCTATTCCAAACGAAACCACAAGACCACGAGGTACTAGAATCTGATCCCTTGTCGACTCACCTGGAGTAAACCCAGACTTCTCAAGCCTCTGGGCCTTAGCAAATGAACGCAAAATCGTGCAAGCAGCAGAGTATCAAGTACCCAACCTGCTATACTGAACTGAACCATGTAATATCACGATAAGTGTTACAGTCCTACCGGTCTCCTTCACTTCTTCCAGATAAGGCGACCATAACATTTATATATATATACAGTATATATGTATATATATATATATATATATATATATATATATATATATATATATATATATATATATATGTGTGTGTGTGTGTGTGTGTGTGTGTGTGTGTGTGTGTGTGTGTGTGTGTGTGTGTGTGTATTCACTTGGTCTTTGGATCACGTGTTGGACTCGTGATCGAAAGCTATTTCCCTCCTGGAAGAGAGCTCAGAGCTCGTAGGTCCGATCTATGGGTAATGCTATGACCTTGCACACAGCCCACGAGAGTCAGAGTAACGACCCGAGGCACAGCGATACCGAAATAATTTCGGCCCTGGGCAGGATTCGAACTGGGTGCTGGGAGCACTTCTGCTTCCCAGTTCAGCGCTCTACCAACTATGCCACCGAGTCGGTGTGTGTGTGTGTGTGTGTGTGTGTGTGTGTGTGTGTGTGTGTGTGTGTGTGTGTGTGTGTGTGTGTGTGTGTGAATATGTGTAATAAACTTTCCTACTAGGATTCGAACCCTCGCCTGAGCGGCTTGCTTTTTATAAGACGAAGGCCGTACCATCGTGCTACCACGACCCTACAAAACGGAACGACTTAGTTCACGGCCTGTCGTTCCGCCGAGGGCACCTGGGTGAAACACGGTATGTACTGTACTGCATCAAATCCTTTATGCAGGCTAGTCTTCCGACAAGTGTTTTTGTGTCATTATGACATTTGGAAATAAACACTCCTACTAGGATTCAAACCCTCGCCTGAGCGGTTTGCTTTTTATAAGACGAAGGCCGTACCATCGTGCTACCACGGAAAACTAGTTATAATTCTCATAGTTCAAGGTTTGAACATAAGCATTCATGATTTCAATATAATGTGAAAGGGTGTAGTGATAGACGCTGATGAATGCCAAGGATTATAATAAATCTATGTAACAGTACAATAAAACTGTTGACACAAACACCGAAAACTCGAGTTTTTTCGCCTCTCTCAGAGGCTTCTTCAGGGCGAAAAGAACTATAACTGCACTATCTATCTTAAAGGGTTGCTGTAGACGAAGATCTGGTGAAAAATAGTGTCTGCAGGCTGTTGAGGGTAATGATGTCCCAAGGCACATGCGAGACCTTCGCCTCAGAGCCTTATCAGAAGGACGACAACCGATGAGAGATCATGAGGCTGACGAGCTGCTCATCAGATTGTCCGGACCTGTTGAATCGAACCCGTAAGACAATGTTACCGAACTACAACCGTACGACCACAGCTGCCAAAACTGTCTGCATGCGAAAGGAAGCAAATTACTCGCTTATGTTGTACTTAAGACAATTGGTTTCCAGAGCTGGGCGCGCTCCTCTGTGTGTTCTTAGGTGCGTTCCGCTTTAGTTTGGCCGCGGTTAGCCTTCCCAATATAGGTGCCAGCATGAAAGTACCGAGAGTCAGCGAGAAAAGGAGAATGAAGATTATTCAGGGGTGACAACAGCAGATACAGAGAACCTAAGATGATTAAGTGCTACCAATGCGGATGGCCGGGACACATGGGAAGGAGCTGTAGATAGATGCCGGGGCATATCATCTACTCTCGATGTGGCAACCCAGGACACATCGTTAGAATTTGTGAGCAGGGAAACGAGCAAGGGGAAATTGCGGCGCCAGTAGCCACCCCCCGCCCCCACCATGCAAATGTAGAAAGGGCGCTCCTGTGGTGTACACATGCACCGGTATGGTAGGTGCAAGCTGATGCACAAGGAGTTTGGTGGTAGTCTGATCTGACTCGCAGCTCGAAGGCAGTTAATGTAACTCACTATCGACGGTGCTTGTACCTGTCGATGGTAGACTGTGGCCCCGGACGATTCACCATCTGGGGTTAGCTGAAGACGAAGACGGGACAAGAAAGTGCATGTGTGCTAAATGAGATATTCCTGGAGAGGGGCCCAGTTGACGAAGTCTTGATGGATAATGGCATTGCGTCCAGGTCACAAGCACTTAAGGAGATGTTGGACAAGTGGAACACGAAATGATTCTTTAGAACTGCTTACCGGCCGAGCGGAAACGGTATAGTGGAACGACATCATCGCACCATCATATTCATTGCCGAAAGGGCACTAATGTCGCCTATGGAGGCAGTTTTCTGGTACAACATGTCCCCTAGGTTGGGCCAAGATGAAGAAACGATCCCACAGATGGCCGTATGGCGGCATCCGAGGATAACGCCGCCGCTATCGCCAACTTTTGAAAAAGGAACCGCTTCGGTACAGGTGGAGGAGAAAGTCTGGGTGAAACCTCAAAACAGTGAATGTACCTCCTAGTGGGCGAGAGGTGTTTTGGCAGAGGTAAATTTTCGGAACAATATTCCCGTCAGTGGAGTGCCACGACATATTTTGGATCTTCGTCGGGTAGTGGACGACGAAGGGGATGACTAGGCAGACGGAGGAGCGACGCTGCAACATCCGCAGCGGAATAGATGCCCCTCCGCAACGGTGGAGGGACTATGGAGTGAGAGACGTGGGAGACGACGAATAGATCGATCGTGAGATCAAGAGGGGTGTGCTGTGAATGTAAGTGAGATTGGCACCCCACGCGAGGGTAGAAATGCAAGGGAGGGCACCACCCGAAGCAGTGCAGGGTAGAGATCAGCACGGAATAGGTGCGACTGAGTGAAAGGTGCAAATGTAGTGGTGGAGTGAAAATTTGTTTTTAAGGCGACGAAGGTGATAGGCTAGTTAAGAGTAGTTGGGTTTAAATAGGCGTAAACATCATGAAGAGAAGTGCGCGCTCAGGAATATATGGTGGAGGAAGACGGAATGGACGAACTGGTGAATAGAGTCAGTTGTTATACATAATTTTGTTACCTTATTAACATATTAACTATAAGTTATTCAGTTAACATATTAACTACACCCATTTCTATCCACAGTGTATATAATTTTCTTTTCTTTTCCTTTTAGAGCAAGGTAAAGGGTAGAGAGAGGTTTAGGGAGGAGGAAATACTGAAAGAAAAACAGGAGAGACACCATTGTGTTGTTTCTTTTATAAGAGGACTTTCATCTCTCATTTTTTTTAGAAACCCCTGTGAAGCTGAATATACTGTCTCCAACCAAATTTACTGATAATATTATATTATTCATATAGGAATGCAAGTAAGTGCGAAAATGGAAGTGTGTGTGTGTTCGTACGTGTGTAACTTGTTCTAGAAGTTTCAGGAAGAAAGCATAATTGTCATTTCTATTTACGTAATTAGATTATCATTTCTACTATTGTAATGCAAAAGTTGAATGAATGTAAAGTAGATTATTATTATATTATCAACTTAATTATCGTATTATTTTGAGTGTGTTATTTTCTGTGTGGAAGCGAATAAATGAAAACAAATGAGTAAAAGGGATCTCAGGGAATGTTCACGTAGACGCGGACATTTCCAGAGCGCGTCGGGCAAGTTGTGAGCGAGCACTGAGAGTGAAAGGGTTTCAAGTGAGTGGATAAGTGGTGTACATTCAGTGATTCAATAAAACTATGACCTGGAACCTCATCTTTCGTTTCGCCCAAATGTTGCCAGTCAACATTATGTTGGCAGCAGTGGGATTCGAACCCACACCTCCGAAGAGACTGGTGCTTGTAAGTGAATTACTCAGTCTCTTTCTCTCGCCAAAGACGAGATGGCCTGTTTTCACAATGAAAATGCGAGAGAGTCTAACGTTGCAATGGGTGACATCGTGTATGCCCTGAAACATTCTCCCTCTTCCAAGCTTTTACCAAAATTCCTTGGTCCCTTCCGTGTCCTCGCCTTCGAACCTTCAACAGTCAAATTGAAACATTTACATTCAGACACAGAAACCATTATGCACCTGGACACCCTTCAGCTCTTCTCCCGAGGTGTAGACTGCGACACTGACCCTCCGACTCCCACCGACACACTTCCTCCTTCCTTTCCCCATTCATCTTCCCGTCTCCCATCCATATAATCTTCGTAGCCGTAATACTTCTTCTTGAACCACCTAACCGTCCACCTGCCAAAGTGTTCTCCACTTCCATCTTTCAAAATCCTTAAAAATGTATACGTGTGTTCTTATATATACAATTGTTTATGTCTTCATGTTAATTATATTGTACTTACCTCACTTAATCATTATGTCATTGCACTCTGTTTGTATTTGTACATCGCTGGGGTCAGCGACAAGATAGCTGGCCGAGCATTTATTATATTATTCGTATAGGAATGCAAGTAAGTGCGTAATTGGAAGTCTGTGTGTGTTCGTGCGCGTATAACTTGTTCTAGAAGTTTTAGGAAGAAAGCATAATTGTCATTTCTATTTACGTAATTAAATTATTATTTCTACTATTGTAATGCAAAAGTTGAATGAATTTGAAATAGATCATTATTAGATTATTAACTTAATTATCGTATTATTTTGAGTGTCTGTTATTTTCTGTGTGGAAGCGAATAAATGAAAACAAATGAGTAAAAGGGAACCTCAAGAAATGTTCACGGAGACGCGGACATTTCCAGAGCGCGTCGGACAAGTTGTGAGCGAGCACTGAGAGTGAAAGGGTTTCAAGTGAGTGGATAAGTGGTGTACATTCAGTTATTCAATAAAACTGTGACCCGGAACCTCCTCTTTCGTTTCGCCCAAATGTTGCCAGTCAACAATAATATTGAATTATATGTAATAGTAAATGATCACTTGAAACAATTGGGTGTTCAAAAAGATCTAGACAAACTAAAACGATGATCAAAGTATTGACAGATGAAATTTAACCCAAGTATCTGTAGTTATTCACTGTCCATCTGTCTATACTTCATACTACAAAAGTGCATAACTTTAAAAGTTATTACAAAGGATTACAAAGGCGGAGCATGCCGACAGGAGACCTTTTGCTCCATATCTAGGTCGGATGCAAAAAAGAATAAATCATATTAATAATAAAATAATAAATAAAAACTATAATAATGTAAATAACAAATAAAATACATAAATAAATGCATAGGTATAGTTAAAATAATAAACAAACAGGTAAATAGTAAATAATAATAAATTGACATATAACTAATAGTAAATGAAAATCAGACATACGAATGATAACAAAAACAAAAACAAATAATATAAGATAAATTATAATCATTACAGCATCTTACTTAGGTATTTATCTAAATGATTCTTAAAGCTTCGAACTGAACTACATTGCACTACCTGTGCAGGAAGTTTATTCCATTCATTAACTACACGGTTGGCAAAGTTGTTTCTACCTACTTCCAAACTGAATCTATTTCCGGACAGTTTGAGACCATTGTTTCTTGTCTGATTCTCATTCAATGTGAAAATTTGGTCACTTTTGATGTTGTCAATTCCCTTTAAAATCTTAAAGACCTGTATCAAGTCACCTCTGAGTCTACGCTTTTTTAGGGAAAACAGATTCATGTGTTTTAGTCGATTTTCGTATGATTTATTTTTGATATTTGGAATCAGTTTTGTGGCTCTCCGTTGTACTTTTTCCAGTCTGTCAATGTCTTTAATGAGATTCGGTGACCATACGGAAACAGCATATTCCAAATGTGGACGAACTAACGATTTATATAGCTTGTTAATGAGTGATGGACTTTTGAAATCAAAAGATCGCGCAATCAATCCCAGAATCTTATTTGCTTTCTCAGAGGCTGAAATACACTGCTTGGATGATTTGAGGTCGTTACTGATAATTACGCCGAGATCTTTTTCACTATCCACTTCTGTTAAGGAATTTCCAAATAACTTGTAATCGTACTTACTGTTATTTTTACCTATGTGCATTACCTTGCATTTACTTGTGTTAAATTTCATTAGCCACTTTTCAGACCATTGCTGTAATTGATCTAAATCTTCTTGAATATCTAATTGGTTTGAGTGATCATTTGCCACTCCGCACAGTTTTGTATCATCAGCAAATTTGGAAACAGTAGATTTTGTCCATGGTCTATATCATTTATATATACTATGAATAGAAGTGGCCCAAGAACGGAACCCTGAGGAACTCCACTTGCAACACTTTTCCATCCAGAAGTTTTTCCATTTAAAACAACTCTCTGTTTTCGACCATTCAACCAATTACTAGTCCAACCTAATAGGCTACCACTTATTCCATGCAAAGCTAATTTAGTAAGTAGTCTTTCGTGTGGGACGGTATCAAAAGCTTTTGCAAAGTCTAGATATATTAAATCTATATTGTTTCTTTTGTCATAATTCGAGATAACTGTGTTGTAGAATTCGAGTAAGTTAGTCACGCAAGAACGTTTCCGTCTGAAACCATGCTGGCTATCATTTATCAAACGGTTACTTTCTAAATGATGTTCGATAGCATCTCTGATGATAGTTTCCATTATTTTTCCTACGATTGAAGTCAAACTTATAGGCCTATAGTTATTTGGTTTCTTTTTGTCACCTTTTTTGAATATGGGAGTAACGTTAGCTAGCTTCCATTCTCTTGGGACATCTCCGGATATGATGGATTTCTTGAAAATAATTTCTAATGGAACAACAATCTCATTTTTCATTTCCTTTAAGATTCTTGGATGCCAACCGTCAGGCCCTGGTGTTTTATTAACTTTGAGTTTGTCTATACACCTTTTAATTTTTTCTTTTGTTATATTTACCGTAGTGAGTAAGTTTACCCCAGACTTTTCACAGGTTTCAGTTTGGAATTCACTTTTGAGGTGTTTCGTTTACGAATACCGAGCTAAAATAATTGTTTAAGATATTACACATTCCTTCATTTGAATATTCAAGTTGACCGTCAGCAGATAATAGTGGACCAATGTGATTCCTAACAACCTTTTTATCTCTAATGTAACTATAGAATTCTTTGGGATTCTCTTTGGATTTATCAGCGATGTTCATTTCGTATTGTCGTTTTCTTTTTCTTATTGTCTTTTTTAAATCTCTCTGTATTGATACATAACTTTCATAGTCATTAGATGCACCCGAGCACTTATATTTCTTATAAGCCTGTCTCTTTTTCGCAATACTTTTTTCAGTTTCTTTGTCGAGCCACTTTGGGCGAGCCTGATTTGGGGGACGTCTGTCCTTAAAAGGAATGTAAGTTTGAATCATCTTAGTGAGCGTATTTTGAAATATTTCCCACATCTGATCTACAGGCCTTTCGTTTAATTTTTGCCTCCCAATCTGTAAGCTGAAGCTCCTGACGTAGTCCTATGAACTGAGCTTTACTGAAATCGGGTATTTTAGAAGCACAATTATCTATTCTAAAATTGTTTAGGAGTTTGAATCTGACTAAGTTGTGATCGCTATTTGCAACAGATTCACCGACTTCTACATCAATTACCATGCTTTCGCGGCTAGTGATCAAAAGATCGAGTAAGTTTCCATATCTTGTGGGCTCTTTTACATGCTGAATTAAGTAATTGTCACCAAGAAAATCAATCAAGCGACTACCTATATGCCCATGTTCAAGGGTCATCCAATCAATGTCAGTAAAATTGAAATCACCCATTATCAATAAATCCCGGTTGCACAAACTAGACAGTTCTTGAAATAACAGTTTGTCGTCTGCTAATGATAATGTCTTTGGCCTATATATTACACCTATATTCATTTTTTGTCCATTTGTTTGGGTTAACTCAACCCACAAACTATCATATGCATCCTGTTTCACTTTCTCTAAAACACAAGCATGAACATTGTTTTTAACGTACAATAGAACACCCCCACCTTTCTTGTGGTTTCTATCCTGATGAAAGTGTTTAAATCCCGCAATATTAAATTCAGCTTCGAACTCTGTACCATTTAACCATGTCTCAGTTATTCCTATCACATCGAGATTTTCGCTTTTGACATACGCCTGTATTTCTCGAAATTTGTTCCTAATACTACGAGCATTAAAGTACATGGTTTTAAGAAACTCATGATTATTTCTTTTTGACACATTTTGAGTTTCAATATCATGTCTTATATTATCATTTTGTTTTTTATTTATACCTTGCTCTATATTATTATTATTTGGTCCTTCATTGACATTCAATGCCTCATTAACATTTCTCCTATCAAAATTAACATTTCCCCCATCACGGACATCTGGTCGATCACGGTCATCCGATCTCTTTTGTACATTTTGTCCCCTTACGTCACCGTGATTCACGCCGGCCTCCCGTCGTTTGTTAAATTAATATCAAGTACGACCACAAGTTATTCGGAAACAATTTAACCAAATTTGAGAATGAAAATTATTTTGGTGTATTTATCAGTAACGAACTTAAAACAGCCAAGTATTGAATTGATAGCGTGATTTTTGGATTTCAAAATGTCAGTTATTATTGCTCAGCCCACATTCGGAATATGTATTCGACCCCCAATCCCAACAAACTTAATGAAGACACAAATAAATTGAAAAGGCTACAAAAGTAAGTCACCAGTCTGTTATTGAATATGAGAAACATAGCATATTCTCTTTAAAAATCAGAAGACTTAGTAAAAGCCTTTATTTTTCTAAGGGGTGTTCATAGCATCAAAAATGTACATAAAAAAATAGAAAATAAACAACTTCAAGCTATCGGGACGAAGATTCTATATAGAAGAAAATATAAATATTTCATTATCAATGAATGCAAAACGTTTCTGGTGACTAAATGTACATAAGAACATAAGAATAAAGGAGACTGCAAGAGACCATAAGGCCTACACTAGGTAGCTCCGTATCCATCACCACCTGTCGTCCCCATCCATAAAGTTGTCTAATCGGTTTTTTTTTTTTTTTTTAAACAACTGATAGTTTCAGCGTTTACTACATGGCTACTAAGTTTATTCCATTCATCGACCACCCTATTAGTAAACCAATTCTTGCCTATTTCCTTCTTAAATCTTAATTTGTCCAGTTTATACCCATTACTGCGAGTCCTGCCCTGTTGTTTTATTATGATGACCTTGTTTGCATCTCCCTTGTTATAGCCTTTGATCCACTTGAACACTTCTATTAGATCACCCCGCACTCTACGTCTTTCCAGAGAGTGTAAGTTTGGGTGCCTAAGCCTCTCTTCGTAAGACAAATTTCCGAGTCCATGTACCATTTTGGTCATTCTTCTCTGTACTGATTCTAGTGAATTTATGTCCATTCTGTAGGACGGAGACCAAAACTGTACCGCATAGTCAAGGATGGGTCTAACTATCGCTAGATAGAGTTTAATAATTACCTCTGCTCTTCTATTCGTTACAGTCCTAGCAATGAAGCCTAATGACTGTTAGCTTTATTTCTGGCGCTAATGCACTGCTTCCTGGTTTTAAGGTCCGGACTCACCAGAACTCCCAAGTCCCTCTCGCACTCAGATTTTTCTAAAAACGTGTTACCTAAGATGTATCTATTTTCGGGGTTGTGTAGCCCTACGTTTAACACGCTACACTTAGAGATATTGAAGTTCATTTGCCATTTCTCCGACCATGTTAACAATTTATTAAGATCATCCTGCAGAATCTCTGCGTCGTCTCCTGACCTAATTAGGCGTCCTATTTTAGTGTCGTCCGCAAACTTACTAACATCACTATTTATCCCATCGTCTAAGTCATTTATGTACATAATGAACAACAAGGGACCCAAAACCGAGCCCTGGGGGATCCCGCTAGTAACATTGCCCCATCTAGATTTTATTCCATTTATGGTGACCCGCTGTTTTCTGTTACTAATCCAAGCTCTAATCCATTCTAATACTTTTCCTCCTATGCCATGGGCTTTGATTTTATTTAGTAGTCTCTGGTGAGGCACCTTGTCGAATGCTTTGCTAAAGTCAAGGTAAATAACATCGTAATTTTCATTGTTATCTGACGCCTTATATACTTTAGTGTAAAAGGATAGAAGATTAGTCACACATGACTTACCCTTGGAGAAACCATGCTGTGAATCACGAATTAAATTATGACCTTCGATGTGTTTTCTGAGTCTATTTACTATTATTGATTTAAGCATTTTTCCTATAACCGATGTCAAACTGATTGGCCTGTAGTTGCATATGGACGATCTATCTCCCTTCTTAAAAACAGGAACAGCGTTTGCCTGCCTCCAAGCAGTTGGCACAAAACTAGTGTCTACCGATTTATTGAATATTTCAGTTAACTGGTCGCAGATTTCAAATTTACACTCCTTAAGCAATCTTGGAAAAATTTCGTCTGGACCCGGAGATTTTGTAGCTTTAAGTCTTTCAATCTGCTTGACTACTTCTTCTTTACTAATGCTGATATTAGATAGACTATTTTCTTCATCCCCTCTGTAGATCGCATCGCAGTCAGGTACTTTATCTAACCTCTCATTAGTAAACACCGATAGAAAATAATTGTTAAACTCCTCACTCATTTTGTTCCTCCGATATTATCATGTCATTTTCATCGTTTTTAATTGGTCCTATTCTTTCTTTATTTTTTGTTCTATAGACGTGAAAGAAACCCTTTGGGTTGCATTTTGCTTGACTGGCCACCTTGATTTCATAATTACGTTTCGCTGTACGTGTATTCCTTTTAACCAGCTTTGCCATTTCGTTATATCTTGATCTAAGGTGTGATTCCCCGTTTTTTTATTTTTACGTAAAGTCCTCTTTTCATTCCGATCTCATGTTTCAATCTGTCCGTCATCCATTTGGGAGTATTACTATTTTTCCGTATTGACTTTAGGGGGATAAATGTGTTTTGTGCATTAATAATTAGATCAGTTAGATTGCTATACATTTCTTCTAAATCGCTGACCTGACTGTTGGGCCCTCGCCCCCAAATGACCTGACCTAAGGTATGCATATTACCCTCCGTGACCCGGCTCTTGGTACCGACCTGACTCTCAGCCCCGCTACGAGAAACGACAATGTCTGAAACGTCCGCATGACATTTCGTATTCAATTTCAAATAGGTTTTTATATTGTCAAAGTTTGCTTTCCTGAAGTCTGGTACTTGAACGTTATTCGCACTTTTCATTTTTTCCCAAATAACATCAAATCTTATTTCTTGATGATCGCTAGAGCCTATACTATCTCCCACTATTACGCTGCTACTTTGGTGCTCATTATAATTATTTGTTAAAATTAAGTCCAGGGTATTTTGTCCCCTCGTAAGATCGGTAATCACTTGTTTTAGGAAATTATCCTGTACCACACCTAGGAATTTCTTCGCTTCATGATCTCCTATTAAAGTTTCCTAGTCAATGTTTCTACAATTAAAATCTCCCATGATCACTACGTGTTTGTACTGGGACGCTCTGTGAATTTCATGAATCAGAGGATCAGTCTGCTCAATGCAGTTCGAAGATTTAAAGTACACCGAGTAAACACCTAAGTTCTTTATTCTATCATCATCATCATCATCATCATCATCATCATCATTACTATTATTATTATTATTATTATTATTATTATTATTATTATTATTATTATTATTATTATTATTTACTCACACATACTACCCCCCCACCCCCCCACCCCCGCCCATTCCTCCTCATGCAGTCACAACATCATCCATATACAACCATTCTCCACTCACCTCTGTCTTCCGTCCTCTCCCTTCCTTCCTCAACAGACATTCCCCTCTTCCCCAAAGCTTCTGACCCAGGGCGGTGGGCAGGGTGCAAGGATGACCCGTCATCCAGGAGGTGCTCAGATGAGAGGGAGGGTGGAAGGGGTGTGGAGTGTATGTAGGGATGAAATGGGTGGGAGTGTTTTTATGCCTTTCCCTTTTTGGCTACCTCCCTTGTAAGGGAGAAAAAGCCTTGGTATATGTATGTATTATTATTATTATTATTATTATTATTATTATTATTATTATTATTATTATTATTATTATCATTATCATTATCATTATCATTATTATTATTATTATTATTATTATTATTATTATTATTATTATTATTATTATTATTATTATTATTATTATTATTATTATTACTAATAATAATAATATTATTATTATTTTAATCTGACGCCTTATGAATCGAAAGGCTTTCTGTCAACATGCTTTAGAAATTATAGAAATTATTTGATCATCACTTCGTTCGTCGACTTGTTGCTATGGTAACGGAGTGAAAATAAACAAAACATTCCATTTGAAGAATGTTTAGGTACTATCTTCCCAGTAAACTAAAACAATACTAAGGATATAGAGATTTTAAGAAAAATGAACTCCATTATTAGAGCTAAATGTGTAGTTGTCGGTAAGTTATTATTAAATCTACTATAGAAAGATTGTGTCAGTTATAAAATGTTCATTTACAGAAACATGATCTTTCCATTTCAGCCTTTTCGGTTGATGTTTGGCATATTACTTTGCACTTTACAGGTCTTGCGTGGTTCTACTCTATCACAGTAGTTCATTCTCGTCTTTAACTTATATAATTACTTGACTTACTGTATTTTTAATGATTAGATTTGTTTTGAAGTTATTTACTGTTATATTAAATAATTACTATGTATCTTCATTCTTGGTAAAATTCATGGTAAATTTTTACTGACCTTCATCCAAGGCCTTCAAACCCCCCTAGTGAATTATTATAAAGCCATTACCTAGTAAGAATTTAAGTATAGGGACATTGCACATCCCCTAAACAAGTGTATCCTTGGCAAATTCTTTTTGATGGTCTGGTAAGCATGATCTCTCCCAGCATTCTAGGCTCCTTCATATATGCTTCATGATTTATCATAAACATTAGGACAGTTATTATTCATTGTGGCAGTTTTGTACAGAAGGCATATGTAATTTCATTGTAAGAAATATTCTTAAAAGCAAAAGAGAAAATAATGAAAAGCCTTGATGGTGCATTGGTAACGTAGTCGGAAGCGTGACGGTCTTGCATCCACTTAATTTTGGGTTAGAATTCTGTGTTCCTTTCCAAAACCAAGTAATTACTGTTGCCTGCCCCAGCAGTCGAAGCACATAGGGCAAAAGAAATGGCTTTAGCCGTAACTACACAACTCCTTGCATACATGAGAAGAAAATAATGCCAAATTTTTCATCTGTATATGTAGTTTTGGATATTAATGATTGTCACAATTTTTTCTGCATTACTTGAAACATGTATTCTTTTTCATAAGGAATGTTTTTTTAACAAATTATTTGAAAGAAAAAATATTGGTATTTAATTTTCACTTAAACAATTCATATGCCATGACTGAGAGTATTATAATTGTTGTGTGTGTGTGGGAGGGGGGGGCAGGAATGGAGAGAAACATAGGACTGTTCATGGTGTTGTACAGTAAGTCCTCATTATACGGTACATATGCGTTCCTGAAAACCTTACCGCAAGTTGAAATTACCATATACCAAACCCATTATAACATGTAATAATAGGATATGGCAGGCGTACCTTCTCCCTGCTCTTTCCTCTTCAAAATATCTAGCAGATACCGTATCTGTGAATTTTTCTTACCGTAAATAGAATCAAGAGTAGTAATTATCAAATATCGTAACTGTGAATTTACCGGATAAAGAATTACCGTATAAGGAGGACTCACTGTACTAGTGCAGGACAGTTTTGCTGTCATTGTTTTAGAGTAGGAGGGACACAGTCTCCATGTGTCATCTCCCCCTATGTGAAAAGGTGAGGGAACACACAGAAAACTTAAAACTTGTTACATTGCACTGTTCTACACTCACTGTAGACAGCCACAAAATCTCTTCACTGACTGTGACCAGTTTTCTCATGATCATGGACCTACTGCAAGAGAACTGGGCCATTGGACTGATTGATTGATAGGCATGAAGGCTCATATCAAAAGATTTTATTTGATTTAAGGTTGGGCCATTTATATTTGGAGGGATTAATGCTGTATTGCGTGAATTAGGCCCATGATTTGACTCTGACATATTTTGTAGTTAATTCTGTTATGGCCCATATTAGATATTTTTGTTTAGATGATTGACAGTGGTCCACAGACCTAAAGTTTTATGGGCACGATGCAAAATTGCTTAATAAGTACAGACGCTCCTCAACTTACGTTTTAGTTACGTTCCGAACGGCCGAACGTAAGTTGTTACTGTACTATACATCCGTAAATTCTATTACCGTATCTTACAAAACACCCCTAAATCATTAATTATACACATAACATTGTAAAATAATAACATTAATTTCAAATAAATTAAATTCAAGCAACATAAATTTAGACGGTGGAGGAGGAGGAGGCAAGGCACTTTCAGTCTGTCGTTTGTGCAATGTAAACAATGGACGCAGCGTCATGCGTAAGTATAGTTTGAACTACGGAGAGCGCGCTAAACTAAAAAATTCACTAAATTTTTTTTTTTAACATTTTTTTTTTACAGTCAGTTCAAACTTAAAATCGAAAAAACGTAAAACGAATGAACGTAAGTAGAGGAGCGTCTGTAGTTTCAATACTTTCTTTTTTCAAATTCATAGGTTAAGAAAATAAGTTCCACAGTGCTTCATGGTGTGCAGTCTTGGTTTCTTGTAACATAGACTTAGAAAACTGCTATAGTAATTCATCATGAAGGAATAGATAGAGCATTCTATTCACTTTTGTGTACAAGACTTTCACTTAAGGAAGCTGTGAAATGTTAAATGTGATTAAAAACCCATTTAATATTAATGCATACCCCATTCAATATTGATATATACAAAGCATAAACATTTTTTATTTCCCAAACCATACTTATCTTGTTAGCTATCCTATTTGATCAAATAAATATTACTTTGTAATTTCAGGAGATTCAACTGCGGGGAAGACTGCAATGGTTCAGTCTTTCTTGTCTAATGGTAGTCAATTCCCTAAGAACTATAGTATGGTATGTATGATTTTATTTTACCTGAATATCTTTAAGATACCTATGGTGTAATTCAGTTTAACTATATTGGGAAATGTTTAGAGAGATACATTATTATAACTTCATTATGATTCATTACCAAGTTTAGTTATGAAAGGATTTTTTTAAACTTGTTTTCTATGTATTCAATCGAGACTAAGTTTGAAATTGTCATATGAAACAGTAGGAGTAAATCAGCTGTGATTGTTGGACCCTTCTGTGGAAGAGCTGTGCCTTACTGCATTGACTTCAACCCAAGCTTTGTTTCGCCCACTCCCATATATGTGGGAGAATAGTATATGTATATACTCCCCTTGTATAGTCTAGGACTAGCCACTAATAGCCTCTTCAGAAAGGATGTTGTACTTTTCTGATACTTGTATCTTACCAAACAAAGACTTCAATGCACCTTTTGTATGGAATAATGTATTATTTCTTTTTCATTAGACACAGGGAGTTGAGGTTCACAACAAGATCATTCAAGTACCAGACACAAATTATGCTGTGGATTTCTTCCTCTTTGATTGCTCTGGAAAAAAATTTTACTTAGACCTGGTCACAAGAGTGGTATGTCACTAAATACTGAAATGTAGTTCAATCCATGTTCACTTATTTCTGAAATTGGCTTATTTGGTGCAGATATAAAGCAGCATGTAGATTCAATACAAAATGCCCGACAGTTGATGTCCTTTCACTATTTCTATTTTTGATATTGCAGATAAAACAACCTTCTCTAGTCATTCTCGTATTTGATGTTACCTCTGAAAGCTCATTTGATGCAATCCCAACATGGTTGGAACAGGTACAGTAGCATAATGATTTGCTTTTATATATCTCTTGTGTGGAAACAAATACCTTATTTCATTAACTAAAAATTACCTCAATTTTTAGGTGCGAGAAGGTACAAATGACGATGCTCTGAAAGGTGTTATTTATGGTACTAAAGCTGATCTGACAAATAGAAGAATTGTAAGTCCAAAAGCTGGTAGAGATTTAGCCAATAAATTGGGTTTGGTTTACTTTGAAGGTTCTTCAGTAAGTATTTCTTTGTACTATTCACTTTTATGTAAGTTGCACAGCAGTGAATTAACAGAAGGCAGTTTTTTAATAGTAGTCTGAGCTGGATGAAAAATTTTCAATGCAGAGGAAGATAATGGTTGATATATTTGAAAACATAGTTGTTATAATGGAGGATTTCAACATTTGTAATAAAATTATTTTTACAGAAAGATCATAATGGAATAGAAATGCCATTCTTCTATTTAGTGAATGAATGGTACAAGACCTATATAGAAAAAACCCAAGCAATGAAGTTGGTTAATTAGAAGCATAGTTGTAAAAATAAGATTGAAGATTATTGGAATACAGGAATATTTCATAGCCCATCATGAGGTGTTAGCTACTTAAGTTTAATGCAGTCAGTACTATGAGGACATTAGTGACACCTTTTGGACCAAAGTTGCACACATTTCTTGTACAATGGGAAACTAAGCTCTTCTTAAAGAGGAATGCTGATACATATTTAATTTTTACTGACCCTCTTTTCTGCTAATATCTTTAAATCTCCTTTACCACTTCTTTGACTCCACCTTTTCATTTTCCTGTGGTGGGGGTCAAGGATTCCACTACTGTGTTTCCCTGGAAGTCATGAAAGGAAAATAATGGGGCAAAATGAGAAGATTAGGATCCCTTTCATATTTTTCTTACACATAATACATAAGAGTCAGCAAGAAAGTATGCTTTGACTCAGTCACCCATCTTATAATGAAGATGAAGGTCTTTGTATACATGTGTGTCTAATAAAATAATTTTCACCCAGGATATTTCTTGATACCCTTTCTGCTCGGGAAATATCATTCACTCATGTTGTTGTCAGTGCTGTAAATGTTTCTTCTTAGCCTCTGACATGTCTAAAATGTCTATCTATATACCAAAGGCTTCTTACAAGAAAAAAAAGGATTACAATGGAGGAGCATGCCGACAGGAGACCTTTTGGTCCATAACTAGGTCAGATATGGAAAAAATTATAATGATAAATAAAAAAAAATAATAATAAAAATTATAATAATATAAGTAATGATAAATAAAATATCAGGGAAGTAGCCAAGTCAAACCCACACATCAACTCACATCCATTCCACTCCCATCCACCACCCTTGTTACACTCTTATCTTATCTCTTTGTGGATGAAGAGTCATCCCTGCCCAGGTCAGAAGCAGTGCAGCAAGACACAGTACATCCACAGCAAAGCCACTTCACTTAATATGCAACCCCTCACGTGAAAAATAGAGAAGACAGGGAGAAATTCCTTCAATCTGTGTCAGAGCATAATCCATACACAGCCATTTTCCACTCATCCCTATTCCCTACCTTCTCCCTTCCTTGCTCAACAGGCATTCCCATCTTACTCAAAGCCCCTTTCACCCCATCCATCCATCTCATCCTCAGTTGCCTCCTCAAGTTCATTACATCCAACTGCTTTCCACACTTCCTTTGTTAATCTTTCTTCACTCATTCTTTCCATGTGTCCAAATCATCCCAATATCCTTTCATCAGCCATCTGCTATCCCTTTTTTTAATCCCTGCTTTCCTCCTCACCTCCTCATTTCACACTCTATATAACCTTGTAACTCCTATTATACTTCTTGGACACTTCATCTGAAGCACATTTAAACTTATCCTTCTGCTTCAAACTACAAGTCTAAGCATAATCATGCTTTCATATAATCTACTCTTTGCTTCCATTCCCAGATGCCCATTTCTTATGACACATTTTAATCCCCCAAGACATTTACTTGCATCTCTCGAACTACCATTTACCTCTACCCCTTACTCTTCCATTTCATGCCACATGCAACCCAAAATACTTAAAGCTATCCACTTCCTCCAGCCTTTCTTCTTTAAGACTTACTTCCAGCTCGGTGTCATCCTATCCCCCTGTACATCTCATCACCTTACTTTTACCCATATTTATCTTCAACTTTCTCCTATCACATACCTTCCCAAACTCAATCACTATCTACCTTAATCCCCTCTATGACCTCGTCACAATCAAAGTGTCATCTGCAAATAACAACTGACTCTCTTCCCATTTCTCTCCATTATGATAGGGTAGACAGAAAGGCACTGTGGGAGGTTATGCAGATTTATGGGATAGGAGGAAAGCTTTTGGGAGCTGTCAAGAGTTTTTATGTGAGTAGCAGAGCATGTGTTAGGATTGGAAATGGAGAGAGTGAGTGGTTTGAAGTAAAGGTGGGACTTCGTCAAGGATGCGTTATGTCGCCCTGGCTGTTCAACTTATACATGGATGGGATGGTGCGAGAGGTGAATGCTAGGGTAGTGAGTCAGGGATTGGAGATGGTTAAAGAAAATGGAGAAAAGTGGGAGGTGAGCCAGCTGTTGTTTGCGGACGACACTGCGCTTGTGGCAGGGTCAGAGGAGGGATTGAGGAAGCTGGTGGCAGAGTTTGGGAGAGTATGTGATAGAAGAAAGCTGAAGATAAATGTGGGTAAAAGTAAGGTGATGAGATGTACAAGGGGTGAAAGTGGCAGTAGACTGGAAGTGAACATTAAGGGAGAGCGACTGGAGGAAGTGGATAGTTTTAGATACTTGGGTGCAAGTGTAGCAGGAAAAGGTGGAGTGAAGGTGGAGGTAGAATGTAGATTGAGAGAAGCGAGTAAATGCCTTGGTGGTTTAAAGAGTGTAATGAGAAATAGACATTTGGGAATGGATGCGAAGAGGAGACTGTATGAAGGAGTGATTGTGCCAACAGCACTGTATGGGGCAGAAACGTGGAACATAAGAGAAGAAGAGAGAAGGAGTTTGAATGTGTTTGAGATGAGGTGTCTGAGAAGTATGGTGGGGGTTACTAGGCTGGATAGAGTGAGAAATGAGGAGGTGAGGAGGAGAACAGGGGTGAAAAAGGATTTGGGAGAGAGGGTTGATGAAAGAATATTAGGATGGTTTGGACACATGGAAAGAATGAGTGAAGAAAGACTAGTAAAAGAGGTATGGAAGGCAGATGTGGAGGGAGTGAACATGAGGGGACGTCCTAGGATGAGGTGGATGGATGGGGTGAAGGGGGCTTTGGGGAAGAGGGGAATGTCTGTTGAGGAAGGAAGGGAGAGGGAAGAGAGAGGTGAGTGGAGAATGGCTGTGTATAGATGATGT
The DNA here is from genome assembly GCF_046742065.1 of Oratosquilla oratoria. Lineage (NCBI taxonomy): Eukaryota > Metazoa > Arthropoda > Malacostraca > Stomatopoda > Squillidae > Oratosquilla > Oratosquilla oratoria. The sequence continues at coordinate 46,570,328 of NC_134780.1, read as the reverse complement.
TGTGACTGCATGAGGAGGAATGGGCGGGGGGGGGGGGGTAGTATGTGTGAGTAAATTTTGACGCAGCCCGAAGGGATTTCTCCCCGTCCTCCCTTTATATGCAAAGGGGGACGGAGAGGGGGGGTCGCCGATTAAATGAAGCGGCCTTGCTGTGGATGTACTGTGTCTTGCGACACTGCTTCTGACCCAGGGCGGTGGGCAGGGTTCAGGGATGACCCGTCATCCAGGAGGTGCTCAGATGAGAGGAAGGGTGGGAGGGGTGTGGAGTGTATTTAGGGATGAAATGGGTGGGAGTGTTTTTATGCCTTTCCCTTTGTGGCTACCTCCCTTGGAAGGGGGAAAAAGCCTTGGTATATGTATGTATGTATCTTTAACCATCCCCAGTTCCCTGCCGATTACCCTCACACTTACCTCCCATACTACCCCATCCATGTATATCTTGAACAGCCATGGTGACATGACACAGCCATATTGCATCCCTACTACCTCAAATCACTTGCTCTCTCCATTTCCAATTCTATTACAGGCCCTACTACTTTCATAACTCTTTACTACCCCAGCTTCCCCTCAATCCCATATATCTGCAATACCTCCCACAGTGACTTCCTGTCTACCCTGTTATAAGCCTTCTCCAAATCCATAAAGGCCCAAAAGACATCCTTACCTTTTGCCATAGCCTCCTCTCAAATCTGCCTTACCACAAAAATCTGACCTACACAACCTTTGCTTTTCCTAAAACCACGCTGCTCATCAGTTGCTCCCTCAGTTCCTCTCCTAATCCTATGATATTATACAATTTCTAAAAATAAGTATAAACAGAGCCCTTATGTGCCTAAGTGCCACCCCGGAACAAAGTTCTCAGTGATGCCCCCCCTCCCCCATCACCACTTCCCATCTCCACCATTCCTTACAGCCTGTTTTAGCTATTGGCTTATACATACATACATACATATACCAAGGCTTTTTCCCCCTTTCAAGGGAGGTAGCCAAAAAGGGAAAGGCATAAAAACACTCCCACCCATTTCATCCCTAAATACACTCCACACCCCTCCCACCCTCCCTCTCATCTGAGCACCTCCTGGATGACCTCCTTGGCTTATGGAGTAATTAAACAGATTTTAAAAATTGTATTTAATGCCCCTATTGCAGAAAGGATAAAGGAAAAATATTTCATATTCTGGTGATTTTAATGCAAAATTCGTATATTACGGTAAAAATATTCAGGGCTCCTTTGACCTTTTTTTATCATAATTATATTGTCAGCCTTGTGGGCAGCATGTCCAGACTAGAATTGCTGCTCCCCTGAATGTGCCGCCCCAGAGCATATGCCCCCCCAGGCCCCCCCTCCATGTGAGGGTCCTGAGTATAAATAGATCCAACTAGAAAGCTTTAAATTGGTCTTATAGTTGTATAGAATTGTTTATTTGAACTGATAGCATAATCTGTAAACAAAAATACAATATTTATTTTCTATAAATGAGGAAACTTATAAAGTTGTGTCACTCTCATGCACCGACTGTTGCTGGTTGCATAAAGGCAGTAGGACCTCTGCAAAAGAGACCAGGAGCAATGAACTGATTTATTCTCATGCACATAATATAATGTCAAACAGTAAGAACTGAGAGGTATCAGAGTTTAACACATGTACATGACCAAGCAATTGCACAAACAGTGATGCCTCAGAACTCAAATTTTCATTCATTGCTGGAGGCCATTTGAATTCTAAAGCATTTTTTTTTTTTTTTTACTTTTTAATTAACATTTATGGTGAATTGTAAACAAATGTGGTTATGTATTTATATGTATAGGATGTAAACTTTATGTCATGGTGGTCCATAAAACTTAATTTGTTAGATGAATCTATATTTACTTAATATGTTCTTTAAAATTGATATTCACCTGGTTTTGTAAGGATACATTTGCTTCTTTAGTTTTAATTGGAAACTTCTATTCTTTGTTTCAGAATGTGCTTATGTTTTGTTAATTGAATAAAGCCCAGAAAAAGGTCTAGGATTTTATTCTTCATACAAGAACATTAATGTAGCATAAACAGTACACTTGAATTGTTATGCACTCTCTCTGTACACATATATAAATACATATATATGTTATAGTCAATTTGAGGAACTAGTCATTTTGAGATGACCAAAACAGTGGTCAATTTGCAAAATGATCATAAATATTTGGGTAATTTACAATAGGACTATATTTTTGGTCATTTTGCAAAATCAATAATCTTGACCAATTTACAGAATGTCCAAACGAAGACATATTCAATCACAGTGCTTGGTAGAATGAACCAACAGAGATGTTGAAGCAATTCTTGCAAGTTGGCTGAAGGACAACACTACACAATAGTCATAGGGACTGTTTTTCATTCATTGGCAGAAAAACACTTTCCACCAAATGTAAATTTTGTGTAACCAACATGCTAAATTTCTGCTCAAGAGTATGCCTAGTTGATGTGCTGCACAAGAGAGAAGGATATGTGGACTGGGTATTCCTAGATTTGGAAAATGCTTTTGACAAAGTGCCATACAAAAGACTGATATAGAAGTTGGAAATTGTAGGAGGCCATAGAGGGAGCACAATGAAATAAATGTTATATGTGTGAAGGCAACAGTGGGAGATGAAAAGTCAGATCAGAGAAAAATTGCTAGTGACTTAAAATTTGCTAAAAAAAAATATATACAAGTGGCACTTTACTGCATGAAATTAGTCATGAAGAATCAATGAAAATCTTATTTGTGCCAGACAAGTGAAGCAGTGGTGTGGTCTACACAGATAAAGAAATATACAAAATATATATATATAGAATACAATGGAAAGACTGAAAAGGGACTTCGTACATTTAAGAGAGTTTGAGACACGTATAGAAAAATAGATAACATGCATCGATTTGCTGGGAATAATCAACAATAGGCCACGGTAAAGAAAAAATATACATATCTATAAGATGTTAGAAAATATAGCCACCCACACAGAAATGCAGTGTGGAGCAAGTTGGATGAAAGTAAATTCCAAGTCATTTAGGTGTAATTTGTATTCGTTTTCAATCCTACTTGTGACTTTCATTGTTAAGATCACTCACTACATCCTGTAAGTCTTCTGCTGTTTCTACAACGGGAATGTCATTCACAAATTCATAGTTAAAATACTTCCTATTAATATTCAAACCTCGCCTTCCCAACTAATCTCACCCTCTATGTGAGACAAAATTGGTTCGGTTGAAAATGTATCTCCATGCCATACATGCTAGACATTTTTTTTAATGTTCATGCTCTTGATTTATACCAGTATGTTTCACATAAATGTTCCAAAGAATCCTTATAACTTTATTTGCAATTTAAGGGTTTTACAAAATATATATTTCAAAGGTATTGTATACCCACTGATCTATATAACACCTGGATAGCGTATACGGGCCGTGGGCTGCCCCAGGAGTGAGGCCGGCAGGCGGGACATGGCCGCCATAATGGAAGTACCAAAACAGCTAGTGTGAACCGCTCCGCCGGTCATTATAACACCATTTTTAGATCAGTGTCATGGGAGCTGTCGTGTTACTCTCGTGGCCTGTGATCCAAGCATGATTGGGTATATAATGGCCACACAATTCGTCGCTGCTGGGCCCTCCATATACATACATACGTACGTACATACATATACAAGGTGTATATCAAAATAGTATCATCACAATAAAACAATATATTGATATTTATTACCTCTAGCAGAAATAACCATTTATATACATAAACTTGTGCATGTATATGGATGAGTTGGCACTGACAAATTATAATTCCAGTATATATTATAACTTCAAGGGAATGTTACACAGACAACAAATGGGATAATGATATATAGTCAAAATATTATAGGGATAATAATAGCTCTATACTAGCATTTAACGGAATAAATATCCCTATAACATTTGATTACTGTACTGCTTATCGTTATTGGTGCTTGAATAAAACAAGTTTTGATAACTCCTTCCTCACTTTGACACCGGTTACTTTTTGAGAATATAATTTGGAGATATGATGGAGCCTGATTTTGCAGAAGCACGTGACGATACACTTGATCAAATTGACGATGTGGTTAGAATCCGGGGTTGTGTCGAACATGTGGAAAGATAGAGAAATTGTCATATCTATGATCTAAATTGTTTCAAATAGTAAAATATCGCATTAAAGTGGTGAACATGTAAGGGGCCATTCAAAGAGTATGTAACGCTGGGGGGGGGGGTGCATGGTAGATGCGATGCGTTACGAGGATGTGGGGGTGTTTTCAACAGCGCTACGCAACGCTAATAATGGTTATTTATATTCATTTATTAATTTATGTCATAAATTATGCACTGAAATAGCATATCCTTAACAGATCGAGCAAAAAAATCCAAAAACATCATACCATGTTTCATTCTTTGATGCAATCGGAAACAATTTCACACAGGACAAATAAAAATGAGTATGTTTTGGTGAGAAGTCAAGGGGGAGGGGTGTTTGGCGGATCTGGCCTACACTTGATGGGGGTGCCGAGTTGTAATTAGTTGTAATCAGTGTTATGTAATACAGGGAGATGTAACACCCAGTGTTACGCAATGTTACATGAGGTGGGGGGTGTCGAATTTCACCAGAAAAAACGTTACATAATTTTTGAACGGGCCCCGAATAGTAATTCAGCCCATCTAATATGAATTCCTCACACTTCACAATATAGAAAAAGCCTACACATATAATCAGGAAGAACAACTGGTTCTATACACCTACACAGCTGCTCTGGACAGCGTTTGAGCCTTATAAGATATTTTTAAATGATAAATATCTATCCTGCTATTGCCACGATTACATTCGTGACAAATGGGTTGCTGCTAGATCTCTATTTCTTACGATAATAAATACAAAGCATTAACATGACAACACTTAACAAAACAGTTGGTGGGCAACATTTTATGGCTCCTGATGGCCGCATCATTTGTTGATGGGTATCGGGATGTTTTGGGTAATAAAACTTTAATTTACTTACGAGTGGAAGGACTGCTCACATCCACCTTTTCTCCGGTTGGTGCAGTTGAATGCAGCACAAGTTGGCATTGTAAAATGATCGTTGAATATGTATATGGGAGCGAAAGCTGCCGAGAACTGTAATTGTATCAGATCAGTGATCGCGTGGCGCGACTTTGTTTTGGTACTAACATCATGGCTGCCGCCGACCTCATAATCTCGACAGCGATCCGTGATCCAGTTATATCTAGATCAGTGTGTATACCCAAACCCTGGTCTCCCCTTGTTGGGCACGGTGGTGGGTGGAGGCGTGGGAATGCGAATCACAGACATATATCCATGGCAATCATATGTGTGGTAAATTGAGATTGTCTTATTATTATTTTTATATACATGTAAATGGTGTTAAAGAATTGTATACTGGTGCTGTAGATTCCTTATACTGTATATGTGATTCTCATATGTTTTATACTTTGTAATAGGTTTAGATCCTATACAGCACTTTTAGTCGTGTGTATCTAATTGAATCCTATGTAGACATCTTTTGTTTATGTCAAGTCATTGATACGAAGACGTTCTAGACGTCGCTTGTTTTGTTTACATCCGCTTGCTAATAAACTCAAAAGGCAAGACCCCGTTTTTCAACTTTCCTCACCGACACACTGCTACAATATGGGACACATATGTTGGGGATGGGCTTGCAACCTGTCCCACTGTGCAGGGTGCTGGGGTGTTGCAAATGGGCACACGTCGAGCCAGGCCCGGGGTGAACTTCCATGTGGGTGCCTGGAATATTCTTTCTCTTTCCTAGGATGATCGACTACTACCCCCTTTGTCGGCAGGGCTCAGGAGGCTTAGAATGGATGTAGTGGCTCTCTCAGAGGTGAGAAGACCAGGCAACGGTGTTATGCGCACATCGCCATTAACCTAAATTATTTAATGTGAATACACTACAAACGGTGAGATCAGTAGTTGGGGTTACACCTATTCGGGCCAAACCAATGGGATCCACCACACGGGGTAGTTGTAAGTATATCTAGCTGACTACAGCACGCAGTTGTAAAATTTACTCCGATTGATGAGTGTATGATGCTGGTGAGGCTGAAGCATACCTTAGGCTTCATCTCTCTTATTGAAGTATATGCTCTTACTGAGGTATATAACCTTGAAGAGAAGATGTTCTATGCCAAGCTTGAATCAGTGACAAGTGAGCGACTTTAATATGGTTATTGGCACCGACAGAGTTGGCTATGAAGTATGTGTTGGTCCCCATGGTTCTGGAACTAGGAACACCAACAGTTCTCTCCTCCTAAACTTTGCAAAATCCATATTGTTGAGGATTATTAGTTCCTGGTTCCAGAAACGAGAGCCACAGCGATGGACATGGTACGGTAATGACGGAGGATTGGCCGAGAAGATCTATTACACACTTGTTAACACTCGTTGGAAGATCTTACAGAACTGCAGGGTTTATCAAAGTGCTGAATTCTTTGGGACTGGGCATAGACTTGTGGTCGCAACACTCAGACTGCATATCAAATCCAGGAGAATCCGAAGATTTAACTCACCTGGGTTTCATCTGGAGAAACTCACCTTGGTCTTTGGATCACGTGTTGGACTCGTGATCGACAGCTATTTCCCTCCCGGAAGAGAGCTCAGAGCTCATATGACCGATCTATGGGTAATGCTATGACCTTACATGCACACACACACCCAACTCCCCGCCCACGAGAGTTGGAGTAACGACTCGAAGCGCAGCGATACTGAAATAATTTCAGCCCTGGGCAGGATTCGAACCAGGTACCGCCGGCACCCCCGTACTGACAGTCTGAGACTCTACCAACCGCGCCCAGGAGTATGCGATAGCTCTAATCGGTTTGAAGTACTTAGCTCTCTTGAGGACCCCCGAAGAATTCTGGGACACTTTTAAATGTGAAACTCTAAAAGCTGTCGAGGAGCGCCCAAGGTTGAGGGGTGGTGTACCGTCTCGGGAGACACTGGAGAGTATAGAGTTAGGCCGTGCTGCCAGAATTGCTGGGAGCCTAGAGAAATACAGGACTCAGAAACGGCGGACTAGAGCTCTCATGAGAATAGATTAGGAGAGGTACGTCAGGGGAATCGCTGACGATGTCGAAGGCCATTTTAATGCAAAATTCCTCAGGCCTGCTTACCGAGCCCTGAAAAAAACTCCAAATCTGTGACCCAGAGGAACATAATCCGAACAGCAGATGGTGGAGTAGTGTCAGGTGTGAAGGGGTTTAGCTTCTTTGCCGAATACTTCGAGCAGTTACTCATGGGTGACTCTCTAAGCGGACAGCTTCCCCTCGATTGTGTTCAGGTGGCAGTTCCTGATTTACAGATAAACAAATCTTTGCCCTCTCTGACAGAGGTCTAAAAGGTTGTGAGTACGTTGAAGGGGGGTGGGAAGGCAGCTGACATCAACCTGGAGGTGAGGTCATGATCCGCGGGTAGCATGCGGTACTGTCTGCTGTCTGGCAATCTGGTACCATTCCCTCTGACTGGAAAAGAGGTCTGGTCGTCCCCATCTAGAACGGGAAAGGGGGCCTGCAGGATTGCAACAACTACCATGGCATTACACTGCTCAGTGTGCCAGGTAAGGTGTTTACCCATCTATTGCTGGCACGGGTTCGTTCACATTTGCTAAATTTCAGTCTGGGTTCACACCAGGTAAATTAACAACTGATCGGATCCTAGCACTTTGTATTCTTATGGAGCGCCGAGGTGAGTTTCAACAGCGGTTTATTGCAGTTTATGTTGATCTCAAGAAGGCGGCTTGACTCGGTGCATCGTGGAGTGTTCTGAAATCTTCTGCGGGTCTGTAGGATTCCTCCAAGGACTATTGACTTGATGTCTGGCTTATACTCTGGGACAGAAAGTGCTGTAAAGTATGGAGGAAGCGTGTCTAGTTTCTTTCTTGTTAATTCGGGAGTGAGGCAAGAGTGTGTCCTCGCCTTAACATTTTTCAACACCTGCATAGACTTGGTATTGGATAGAGTTGTCGATCAATGTCGTTGTGGAGCATCTCTTGGCAATACCAAGGTCACTGACCTTGTGTTTGCTGATGATGCTACCCTTCTTGCGGAGATGTTGGAGATCTTGGTTGTAGGCCTCGAGTCACTGCACAGGGAGGCGAGACCATTTAGACCTGAGGTCTCCTGGACCAAGACCAAGGTTCAGGAGTTTGAAGCCTTACTGGATGACACAGTTCAGTCTGTTCATGCATATGGCATGGATACTGAGGTCTCGGAAATGTTTACATACCTTGGTAGTATAGTGCATAACAATGGTGGGTCATGTCAAGAAATACTTCGAAGGATTAACATTACCCATGGTGTTATGGACTCTTGTCAACCAGAGTATATGGCATTATCGTTATTTATGCAGGAGGATTAAGATTCGAGTCTTCAAGTCACTTGGGGTCCCTGTCTTGCTGTACGGCTGTAAGACATGAACATTAAATGTTGACTTGAAGAGGCATCTCGATGTTTTTGATACTAAATGCCTTCGGAGAATCATGGGATATAGTAGGAATGACTTCGTACCAGACCAGAGACTATACCATGGGGCTCAGTTTAGGCCAATTACCAGCATAATTCGTAAGCATCAACTCCGGCTATATGGGTATATGGCACGTTCCTCTGATGTTGACCCTATTCAGCGTTGTCTCCACAAGAGGCAACCCTCGATGGGGAAGACGAAGGGGATGACTACAGAATTCATGACTAGGGCAAGTTGATCAATCCTGTCGAGAGTTGAGAAGGAAGGAAGGAAGAATGGGACGGGTGTCTTCATGAGAGATTGCTCGAAGAGACCGTGTGGACTGGCGCCGGCGCATGAGTAAAGGAACGTGCTCATTGGCATATGCCCCTAATAGATGATGTTGATGTACTGATATAAGCAACGTATAGATACAGAAACAAATGCTACGATGAAAGTCGGCACATTACAGTAAGATTACCGTATTTTTTCTGGATTGTTTGAGTTTCTAGTTAGATAATGGATTACTTGTAGGGAAACGGAATGGCTAGCTTTAGGTGTGCATGGATTAAGTACTCATAGCTAAATGGATGGGAAAATTATAAATTTACTTTCAGCAGTGGTTATGGAAGGGAAGTACTGTAAAATCCAAGACGGTCGAATTTTCAGGATTTTTTTTTTATTTAACTATGTATAGAATTTCTTAAATGAATAAACGCATCAGGCTTGAGTCACATTTATTACAAATGTAGAAGTAATGATATTACAACATTACAGAGGGGCACATGGTAAATGGTCAGCTACCAATAAAAAATTGGCAAACAAATTATAACAATGAGCTATTGTAAGACATCGGTATCAGATTTCAATAATACTTTTATTCATATCATCACATGTGGAATATTCTCTCTAAATAAATATGTCACTTTGATAATTTCGACAATTTCATATAACTACTAATGTTTATCACAAATAAAAGGCATAATGTCTTAGATGACGGTTTTCAGAAATCGACAGATTCGACACCGCGTCTAGGGATAAAGAAATGTTCGAGATGGGTTGTTGGTCATCGCAGTAGATGGCATTTCTTCGAACTTTGTTGGGCTTTGTCGATTTTTTTCATGTTATTAACTTAAAGGTTTGAATGAGACCACCGCTTCAGAAAAAAAATAACAAAAATTATATTAGAAATATCGATGTCGGATAATCCAGTTCCAGTCTAATATTTCCATCAATAGTTATTTTTGTACACAAAATTAACCGTCCTCTTGAATAGTGTTAACAGAAAATAAACTATGTATATGTACTCCCTTGGAAGTTGTGACAGCCTCAAGTTCATAAACACGCAGATCCAAGTTCCGCAATCATCTCCATACCAAAACAAGCAAAAGAAAGCGGACTATAGTTGTTGATCGTAGTAGGGATGTGATTGAGTCTTACCAGGCTTAAACATAAGTTTCCGGTGGAAAATTGACTAGTTTTCCCTTGTGCGTTTACTGCAAGATGCAATTGTTAGTGAAATACAACCTAGAGGAGTGAAAAGCTATGAAGGAGGCATGAAAAACATAAGCATACAGATAATGATAATGAACCTTATCAGTTGTCACTTGTGCATCCAATATAACTTATCTTAAGTGAATGTGACAAGTGTTCTACTTGAAAGCACAAGTAATTTGTATTTCTTACTTGTCATTTAACTAAAAAAAACTATTGATTAGTATTTCAGTACTATTTTACCCATAGATTGAATATTTGGTATTTCCTCATAAACATGGTCATACTCATACTCATTTAATTTGAAATTATTCATACTCATACTCATTTAATTTGAAATTATATAGATTTATGTGCATACTGCATGACTCCCAGTCTATATTATGAATGCTGCTTTAAAACTTTAGTTCTTATCATTGTGCCAAAAATGAGAACATTTAGTTTTCAATTTACTTGTAAAGAGGGACAAAATCGGGAGTGCATGAATGAAGCCCTCGTAGTCTATATGAATAGGAACATAATTAAGCTCATTTACTTTTAGGTAGTACAAGTAACACATGCAAGGAAGTATAAATATATGCAGATAATCTGCACTCTGTGCATGTTCTTATTCTTTAAAGACATCATCCACTCATTTACTTCATTGGTCCTCAGTGAGTTGCAGTTCTTTTAGGCCTGACTGCTGACACAAGTTCTTGCTATTTTTCTGTCGTGTGCAATGTTCCAACAGTCTTGCCAATCGACTGTCCTCCTCATCTCCAGATCACTCTTTATATTGTCTTCAATCTTTTCTGAAGTCTTCCTGGTAATCTTTTGCCTGAAATGGGGACATCATTGGGCATGCTGAATTATTTATATTATAAATACTCAACACATGGACATCATAGTCAGTGGTTCCAATTTCAAAACATTTGATTTATTACCTTTTTTCATTTTACAAGTCCCTATGTTTGAAAAATTGGACTTCAAATTTGTGTAAAGAGGTTTGTTTACATTTTGGGCTGTCTGTTGAGCCATCTAATAGTTTCATGTTTTCCTCTTGTATTGCAATTACTTCTGTTTGACAAGCACAGTAGTAGTTTTGTTTTTAGTAGTACTATAAGCTATATTATTGAGGTATTTACCTAGTTGTATTTTGCGGGAAGGGGAGCTATGCTCGTGATGTCCCGCCATTGTATCTCGCAGTGTCTAGTTTGTTTTTAAACTCATGAATGGTTTTTGCGCATACTATTTCATTATCCAGTTTGTTCCAAGTGTCCAAAACTCTATGTGGAAAACTGTTTTTCTTCAGTTCTTTTCTATAGCTATGTTTTTTTATTTTCTTTCTATGTCCTCTTGTGTTTCTTTTGTCCCAGTTAAGTAAGTTCTCTCTATCAAGTATCTCTGTGCCTTTCATGATTCTGTAGATGGTCAATAGGTCACCTCTCTCTCTTCTTTGCTCCAGTGTCGGTAACTCCAGTTTAGCCAATCTCTCCTCGTATGATAGGTTTGCAGGTGTTGCTAAGATTTTGTATACTTCTTCTTTACTGCCTTGAATGATGTTACTCCTCTTCTGAAAGAGGTCCATTGTTTGATGTATTTTTACCATATGTTTGAAATCATATGGATAATGCTAGAGGCACTCTTTTATGACTTTAGTCCAGACCAGCATATTTAACGTACTGAAGTTATAGTTTATTAGACAGTGGTATACTGTCATCTCAAAGTTGTGATTACATAACATTTTCCTTTTCTTGGACTGTCTTAGTTTGCCCATCTGGTTGGCTCCTGTCTATTAGACAGATAGTTCAGAAACTGAATCAAGTTTTTATCTTGAACAGTTGGAAAACTCGTGACTCATTCCTTTATCCAGGGAATAAGTATAAATGAGTTGAATGGGAGTTATGTACCATTGCAGACCAGAAGTTGTGCCATTGCATATTGTATAGATCATACAGTGTATTACTTCATAACTGATTCATATATGGAATGCTCATTAGGAATGGAAAGAAAAGGACTGATTTGTTGTGCTACACAACAGTGAAGCAGTTCTTTCTTGAATAAGACAGTGGAAGTAGCTCTGATAAAGCTCAATAGAAAGGAGGGTTTTCCATCATCTATAAATCTAATGCTGAAGAACCTGCTTCTATTTTCTGCTTGATGATCTTAAATTGGTGACCCCTGGTTTTGTAAGCCATATAAGACCATAGATTCTAAAGGATAATAACAGATTTGTTGTATATCATCCATCAGCTGCCTTCCATTGATTACTTACAGTTATATATATATATATATATATATATATATATATATATATATATATATATATATATATATATATATATATATATATATATATATATATATAAACACACACAATACCAGATCATTCCACATCATTAATCCAAATTTCAGAATGGGTGAGAGCAAGGTTTGATTGGTTGTTTTAAGCCAGACCTGTATATGATGATATTACAGTCACTGTGGTAGTGTTTAGATTATTATTATTTAATTATTTTTTTCTCTTCAGAAATACAATTTTTTTTTTATTCTGTTAGCACCATAGGCCAGCAGCCTGTCAATAGAAATACAAGAATTTTAGAAATCCTAGCTAATGTCTGACAAAACCTAACTTAATGTAACATAGCCTAACAGAAGATACCTAACTTATTTTATTTATTTATTTATTTATTTATTTTTCCCTAAAACATAGCCATATGGATTTATATGGTGAAAATAGCATTTCATACTATGGTTACTCTATGATAAAGGTAGCTGCTTCATAATCATAAACCTTGTTTTGGGTGTCTCGTTGAGACAGTAATGTGGTCAGTCCATCTGTTGCCATGGTTCTTTCCTGCAGAAGACCTGTAGCCCTTATGAAATGAGCAAGTTTATGACAGTGTAATATAATGTACTTTGCATTTCCTGTGCTGTGGTTGCATGTAGTGCCTCTTGCTAGGCAGGTTCTGTGTTTGTGTTGTTTCAGTGAAGGGTAGTAAGTGACCTGAACATTGGGAAGCTGGTGTTCATCTTGCTTCTGAAGGGAATTTGATGAAGTATAGAATTTGGCAGTCTGTTAAGGAGTGTTTTTGTGATCTGTATTTATGTAATTTTGATATACAGGAAAGGAACAATGCTCATTGGATCCTGTCTCCTATTCTTTAGTTTTTTGTCAAACCTAGCCTCAAATTCATGTACAGTTCCAACGTAATCTATATCCTTGGTTTCCAATTATATTTAGATTTGAACTTGTGTATTTTTTTAGCTTGGGCTATATCACGTCCTAAGCTATTTCAAGCATTTATGCACCTACAGTATACGGAAAACTTTATTTCTTCGCATCATTTAGATATGTAGTCTTTCTTAATTTGCTCCCATGACCTTGTAAAACCCTCCCATCTTTAATCAGATCCTTTCTGTTAATGCAATCTACTGCATTGACAGAATAGATCTGCATATTTGCCTAAATTTATAGAAACAGAACTATGCTCATGGGCTCCCTATATATATATATATATATATATATATATATATATATATATATTATATATATATATATATATTTTTTTTTTTTTATATATATATATAATTCAGACTTAGCCTGTTTTTATGGTTTTAGATTTAACTATTCTATTCTTTAATTTGTTCCATAGATTGACACAATATATGGAAAATGTTTTTTTTTAATATCCATCTGATATGTATCTTTTCCTGTTTTATTACATGACCCTCTCTCCATTCATATATTGATGTCAGTAATTTCATACATGTAGATAAGTTGACTGATGAATAAAGGTTTCCAGATAGTAAAGTACAGTATTTTATTGTTTCAGAGGAAATAATGGAAGAGGGAAGTGATGCCGTTACTCTCCTTGTAGATGGTCAAGAGTTTCTTTGTAGCCGAAAGAAGCTCATTGAGAAGAGTGACTATTTTCGTGCAATGTTCTCAGAAAACTTCAGAGAAAAGGGGAAGAAAAGGATTGAACTTAAGGTTACACATTTTGAGAATTTTGTTGTTACTCCTGCTGTGAAAGAGGAGGAAATGGGTGTATAAAGAGAATGAATGTGTCAGAGAGGAGGTATTAAAGTTTGCAAAATAGTAACATTAACTGCTGTATTAGGTTATTAAAATTTGTATGTCCTAACTGATTAGTGCAAAAACATTGTTGTCATTGTATGTGAGGTCATTCAGTAAATCTGTTACCCTGGGTCTTTATTGCAGAAGACACAGCGAATAACTAGGGTCAGAAGCATTTCTGCGTTGAATATATATACATATATATATATATATATACACACATACACACACATGCATACACATACATGTCAGAGCTTGAAATTGTGGATAAAATGTAATACAAGACACCAATTAGGAAGAGTGACCATATACTAACAGGATTCAAACTAATAGAACATATTGATTTGAGAGGAATATAAAGAAATTAGAATTCAAAGAGCAATGACAAAGATGGCACCAACACTCTCTAAATTGACATATGAACAAAGATTGGCCAAACTGGAACTATCAACCCTGAAACAAAGAAGAGGAAGAGGAGATGTACTGACCATTTACAGAATTATGAAAGGGATGGAAGTCCTCAACAGAGATGATTTATTGAAATGGGATAAGAGAAAAACAAGAGGACATGAAAAGAAACTCAAAAAGGATAGTTATAGAAGAGATCTGAAAAAGAATAGTTTCCCACACAGAGTGGTAGATGTCTGGAACAAATTGGATGAGGCAACAGTGTGTGCAAAAACTATACAAGAATTTAAGAACAAACTAGATGCTGAGAGATACAAAGACAGGTCACTACGAGCATAGTTCTCTTTCCGTATAATACAACTAGGTAAATAGATACATATGCCAATGGCTTTTTCCCCCTTGCAAGGGAGGTAGCCAAAGACAAGGTCATAAATCCACAAACACTCACCCATGCAAATATTGTACCAATATATAAAGGAGGGAACAAGGAAAATCCAACTAACTACAGACTGGTCTCCCTTACAAGCACAATAGCAAAAATATGTGAAAAAGTTATCAAAAGTAGATGGGTTAAACATCTGGAAGAAAAAAATACAGGTAAACGTCGACTTACGATGGCCGCGACTTACGATGACGACGACGACGATATGATAATTTAACCCCTTCCATACGGTGCCGCACACGTAGGCGTCATGAGGAGCAAGTGGATTCGCGACGCTGCCATATCGGCGTCTTGATTATATTTATTGTAGTCGCCCCTGTGTTTTTACATTCTCTCAAATGTGCCCTGAATCCCATTCTCTGTGGTTTTCAAAATTCGCGGGTGAAAGAGAGAACGATCGATATAAGCGGTGACTATATTTTATGATGCGAGTATTATTATGTCACGTCGTACGGCTGGCATTGGCTGCTGCCCGCGAGATTTAAGGTCCGTACTGAAAATACATATTATAGTGTTTGAATATGGTAAAAAGGATAAAAATAATTAAATAAACTACTGTACATGTTTAATAGGCTATATTCAGTATCTCTGGTGGTTAATATACAGGTAGGCTAGGTACAGTGACCACGGAACAGAGTGATACACAAATTGGGGATCGACTTACGATGGCTCTATCGAAACCTAATGCCATCGTAAGTCGACGTTTACCTGTATACTGAATCCAAATCAATTTGGATTTAGACAAGGAAGATCATGTACAACAAACTTGATCTGCTTCTACTTGAGACTAATAGAAATAATACAAGAAAGGGATGGATGGGCAAACTGTGTTTTTCTAGATCTACAAAAAGCATTTGGTAAAGTACCACATAAAAAACTAATAAGAAAAATAGAATCAATAGGTGGCATCAAAGGAAAATTATTGGAATGGATGGAAAACTTCTTGGCTGGGAGGAAAATAAAGATGATATGGTTTAACGTCACAAACTCCTCCCATTGGAAGGCTAGGATGGTGCCCCTAACAGAGGACTTTGTAGTGTGGAATTTAATGAACCATGCCCTTCATTCAATTTCACTGGTGACAGGATTCGAACCACCATCCCCTCGACCTTCGCCTCAAAGAATGATGCCCTAACCCGCTCAGCCAGCGAGATAAATACTCGACTTGGGAAGAAATGATAAGTGGTGTCCCTCAAGGTTCGGTATTGGCTCCAATCATGTTTGCCATATATATAAATGACATGGATGAAGGTGTGGAATGTTATATGAACTTCTTCGCAGATGACGCAAAAATACTAATGAAAGTAAGTACAGGGGAAGATTGTGAACCATTACAGATAGACCTAGATAAAATCTGGAAATGGAGTCAAAAGTGAGAACTTTAACATCAAGAGTGTATAATGGAGTTTGGAAAAAGTAAAAATAGAATATTGAGAAATTGTAAAATTGGTGAAGAAGACATAAAAAAAGTGAGCTCAGAAAGAGACCTAGGTGTAATAATTAATCAGCAAAGACATGTCATCGGACAAACATATCAATAAAATAGTCGGAGAAACCTTCAACCTACTAAGATCAATGAAAGTGGCATTTGACTATTTGGATGAGGAGATGATTAAGAAAAGATTAGTTACACTGATAAGACCAAAATTGGAGTACACTGCAACACTATGGACACCCAGTACTAAAAAGAATATAAAGAAATTAGAAAGAATACAAAGATGGCACCAACACTCTCCAAATTGACATACGAATAAAGATTGTCCAAACTGGAACTACCAACTCTGGAACAAAGAAGAGAAAGAGGAGATCTACTGACTGTCCACAGAATTATGAAAGGAATGGAAATCCTAGATAGAGATGATTTATTAAAGTGGGACAACAGAAAAACAAGAGGACATGAAAAGAAACTCATAAAGGATAATCATGGAAGAGATCTGAAAAGGAATAGCTTCCCACACAGAATGGTGGATACCTGGAATAAATTAGATAAGGCAACAGTGTGTGCAAACACTATTCAAGAATTAAAAAAAAAACTTGATGCTGAAAGATACAAAGACGGGTCACCACAAGCATAGCTCCCTTCCCATATAATACAACTAGGTAAATACTAACAGTATATTACTCAAACATCTACAGTTTTCCAGCTGCACCACACAACATATCCATACAAAAACACATTCACACCCAGATCACTACAAGACCTACCACTGAAGACCCTTTTCCATCAAACCTCTCCAGACATTAGCCCCATAGAAAAATCCTTCACAAGAGAAGCAAGAACCACACTAGCTTGACTGCATTCATGTTGCTGTTCAGCACTAAGACAATACAAAAACACAGAATAGGCCTGACAACAAAGCAAAGTGCCTCTGGTACAGCCATTACTTATTTATAGTTGCCCCTTCACTTGGTCGAAGACGACTTCTGTTTTGTTCCATGGTAATGATGATAATGGGTGAGGATGTCATCTCTGCTGTCACTGATGCCATCTCGTGTAACTGTGCAGACTAATCCTTGATCTGCAGATATTGTTACAACAAACTGAACACCTTATTTTACACTGCCCCACCCTAACCATACCCAGACAACAACACATATTCCTTTAGTGACTTCTGGGCTGATGCAGTGGCTGTTGCCAGTTACTTGGAAACCATGAGCCTCCTGCAAGAGAAACCCAGGGCAAAAGATTGATAATACTTGAGTTCTTTAGCATAGTGAAAGCTTCATCCATTAATCCATTGATTATCTATCTTGTTTTACAAGGATTTTGTTTCTATAGCTCATATATTTACATTTTCAAGGGAATAGATGCCAACTGTGTGTCAGTGTTGCTGGATTATGTAAAATCAGGAACCTATTCTGTTTGTAGCGAGAATGTGCTGTCCTTGCTACAGACTTCAGCAATGCTTCAGGTGAGTTTTGAAGATTTTTTGGAATATGCTGCACTATTTTCTATATAGATTTGATGGGGGGGGGAGGCTCCAAAGGAACATGATATTAGGTGGTTTTTAATTTATGGAATATATGTTAAAAGATGTTTATTAATTGTTTGATTTTATGAGGAGGATATTTGATATACATTATAATGAAATAACATTAAACCTATATGTTGGCAGTAATTAAAATTCTCATATGACATATTAAATGTCTAACTGGAGTGCACTGAACAGTATTTTTTACCCATTTTATTTAAGTTTCCAAGGGTGCAAAAGGAATGTGAGACTTTTATCACAGCATCAATAAGTGTTGATCTCTGCCTAGAAGTGTATCACACCACCCATGCTCTGGGGTTGTTACACATTGCACAGCCAGCTCTTCTGTTTGCTCTCTGGAGGTTCAATGATGTTGTTCAATCCAACTGTTTTCTGCAGCTTAGCATTGAAGGTATGTTCAAGTAGTTGATTGAATACATAAAGATATTAGGTAGCCATGGTCTGTTACAACTAAAAAAAAAAGAAATGTGAAAAGAATGATAATTGATGAATTGAATTTTCCTGTCTGAAAACCTGCAGCCCCACAGTAACCAGTAATGACATTTGTGTTCTTTGCCTTTAATTTATCTGTATTATAAGATGTACAAGGGGAGGGGGTGGCAGTATGTTGGAAGTAAATCTTAGAGGAGAGAGGTTAGAGAGAGTGAATAGTTTTAATTATTTAGGGTTACATATATTAAGAAATGGAGGCAAACTGTAGTGATGGAAGCAAGTAAATGTCTGGGGGGATTAAAAAGTGTTATGAGAAATAGGCATCTGGAAATGGATGCAAAGAGAAGATTATATGAAGAGGTGATTGTGCCTACAACACTGTATGGGGCATAGACTTTGAATTTGAGAGAGGCAGAAAGGAGAAGTTTGAATGTTATGAAGTGTCTGAGAAGTATGATGGGGGTCACAAGATTGGATAGTGAGAAATGAAGAATAGAGTGGGGATAGAAAGGGACTGGATGATAAACCTGATGAAAGATTATTAGGATGGTTTGGACACATGGAAAGAATGAGTGAAGAACGCGTAGGAAAAGAATGTGGAAAGTGGAGGTGAAATAATTAGATTTGAGTGTATGACCAAAAATGAGATGAGTGGATGGGGTTTTGTCTTGTAAATTTGGTGTTAACACCATGGCCTGTCTGGGGACAGGCCACCTTATGTAGGCTATGGTCAGAAGTGCATTTGAAGTTTCTTTGGTATGTTGTAATGGCTGTGATTGTGAATGGAGTTTGAAATCAGTGTGATCAGCATGACCATATTGATTATGTGCTAGGATATGTGACACTGATCTACTGTACCTGTGATGTCTGCCATTGCGGAGAGAGATAGGAAAGTTATGAAAGTATTTTTTGCACTGACTGGGGATCAAACTTGGACCTTCCGCATTCCAAGGCAGAAACACTACCCATTGCTCCATGCAGGCCATGTGGTGGAAGAGGTTTTGAGGAAAAGGGGTATTTCTGCTTAGGAGAAGGCAGGAAATAGGTGCAAGTGAAGAATGGATACTTTAGATGCATCTCAAAGGGGTTTCTCCCCATCTTCTCTATTTATTGCATGAGGGGAGGAGAAGGGAGGGTTGTCATGTGAATGAAGTGGCCCTGCTGTGGATGTACTGTGTCTTGCTGCATTGCTTATGATCCAGGCAGTGAGCAGAAGATAGGGATGTCCTATCATCCATGAGGAACTAAGATGAGACAGAAACAATGAATGGTGAATGAGAGTGGGTGGATGCCTCACCTGGCTACTTCCCATATAAGGGAGAAGAGATCCTTGGTATACAGATAGATAGACCTTACTTTTGTCCACATTCACTCTCATCTTTCTCCTCTCACATGCCTTCTCAAATTCCGCCACTTGTGGCTTCAATCTGTGCTCCTACTCAGTTACAAGTGCAGTATAATCGACAACAACAACTGACTTGCTTCCCTTTCCGTTTACTCACACTACAAATCCCTGCTTCTTGCATCTACTGTCTTCTCTACCCTATCCCTATATATGTTGAACAATTATGGCAACATTTGTTTGTTTTAACATTTCAGAAGTGACTCATTATTTAAGTGACGAAGCTCTAAATGCAGGCAAAGAAGGGGAGTGGAAAGTGTGGGAAGCCATAGATAAATGGATTGAGGTACTCTTTTTCATACAGATAGTGCATTATACTGGATTCATGTAAAAAATTAGATGGTAACATTCATATAACATGTTCTCAAACAATTTGTTTGTCACTTTCAGCATGATGAACTGGAGAGAACAGAACATTTAAAGAAATTAATCACCTGCCTAGATTTTCACAGACTTACAGTAAATGACATTTCTAATATTTTGTTCTACCCTGTAGTAAGTGCACAAAGTGAAATAGTACAGTTATTAGAATATGTTCAGAGACTCAAAAGAACAGTTAAGTGTATAAAAGACTTAAACTCAGTTTTGGAGGACCCAGAGACTGAAGATGAAGATGTTGTTAAAAGCATAAGAAAAGATGCTATAAAGTGTTTAAGTAAGCCATCAAGAAAGCTTCCATTTCTTCCATGTGTAGTAGGGTTTCAAGAAAACAAAAAATTTAAGAAAAAACTAAAAACCAGTGACGATGAAGATGAAGATTCTATATCAGTGAGTAGAAGAAACAAAAAGTTGATGCCTGTTGTTTACTTATACAACTGGAGAACCAAGCAAATTCAAGTGGAAGTTGTACTCGACAAATTATATGAAGGACCAGTGAGTTGTTCTGGTTATCAGCTGTGTTCTGTAGGTGAGTTTGATTACTTTAAGGAAGATCGCTCTTTTGTCGGTATTTGTATTAAAGTTTTAACCTTCTCATTGTTAACTTTATGTATGGTATGAATGATATTCTGATGCAGCCTGAAGGGATTTCTCCCAGTCTTCTCTATTTTCTGCATGAGGGGACAGGAAGGGGGGTGGGGTTGTCATGTAAGTGAAGTGGCCCTACCATGGATGTGCTGTGTCTTACTGCATTGCTTCCAACCTGGGTAGTGGGAAAGAGAGAGATCACCCATTATCCATGAGGAGCTAAGATAGAGGGAAACAGGGGTAGTGGATGGGAAGGAAGCCCTTGGTATATAGATAGATTATGAATACTCAGTACTAGTAGTTACTCTCTGCTTTGAAATTTACAATAAATTTAATTTTATCTCTTGCATTGGAATTTTCTTGTGTTGTCCCTATCACTAAAATATGTGAATCGTTTGTCACCAAGTAAACTTTATATAAGATGTATGATTGGAATTATAAAAGGAGTTAGATGGTCCATTTTTATCTCAGATTTATCATAAAAAATAATTATAGCTTTCTTCAAGTAGCCACATATAGAACATTAATTGTGGACTTAGGTCATATTTATTATTGCCCACTATTCAGGAGAGTAGTTATTGTTCTTTTTCTTCTTTGGGTATTGTTAGATTGAGGCTGGAAGAGAAACTTCCTGATGCTTCCCAGCTAGGAATGGTCTTTCTTTTAATCCATACAGTAGGCACTTGATTTATTAGAATAAGACGAGGCTGATTCCAGTTAATCAAGGTTCATGGTAAAGAAAATTTCCATTGTACAGCATCTGATTTTGCTCAATTTCACAATCTTCTTTCTCTCCAGGAAGCTTCTCTTTCAGCCTCCTTCACCATTTACTTTACATTGCAATGTTACTGATTGCTAATATAATAAAGGTGACAATTGTATGTTTTCTGATGAAGAGTAGTTATAATAGAATAGCTGATGAGAGTGTTAAATGCGTCTCTAAGGAAATGTAATGTACTGGTGAAGAGGAGTGCAATTACACATGCATTTTACAAAGAAAAAGGGAATAAGTATGAATGTAGTAATTTTAGAGGGATCCATCTGTTTAGTAGGGTGCTAATTGAGAGGATTAAGAGGGGAACAAAAAGAGCAGTTGGGAATAGCATTGTGTGTGTGTGTAGGAGAGGAAGGAGGTGCAATGGTCAAGATTTTATAGTGAGACAGATAATTGAGTAATAATAAACTCAGAAAACATGATCAAACCAGTTCACAGAGTCCGAGAGTAATTCGTGTACAACCACAAAAAATATGTGTAATCAAGATGACAATGCCAGCATCTTCACATACCCTCTCGTGCCTCATGACGCCTACATAGGCGTCATTGTACTGATGTGGTTAAAGGGTGGGCAAGAGAAAGTGGAGAGCTTTGGGTATTTGGGGAGTGCTGAGATGGTTTGGGCATGTGGAAAGAATGTGTGAGGAAAGACTATCAGGGGTGGTGTGGAAGTGGAAGGAGTGAAGTTGAGGCAGTGATCAGGAATGAGGTGGATAAACAGGATGAAGGGGGCATTGGATGCAAGAGGAGTATTTGTCAGGTGGGGGATAGGTGTGAATGGAGAATGGTTGTAAATAGTTCTTTCAAGGAACTATTTAGTATGCTATGTATTTTGTCTGCCAGTTCATTCCTGCATTCTTTTAGTATCCAGTTTGCTATTTCATCTGGTCCATGCGATTTTCTGACATCAAGATTACTCAAGTGTGTTAATATTTCATTCTTTGTTACTTCTATTTCTTCCATAGGGGGGACTTTCTCTTTCCATTCGTTCTCTTCAGGTTGTATGTTCTCACTTGCAAACACTGATTTAAAATGTTTGTTCATAATTTCCGCCATTTCCATTTCCTCAGTGTATTCAACTCCCTCCTGTCTTAATTTCTCCAAGTCCTGTTTGTTTTTCAGTTTATTGTTTACAAATCTGTAGAATAGTTTCGGTTGATCTTTACACTTTTCTATGATATCTTTTTCATATTTTCTCTTTTCTTCTCTGCACATTTGTACATATTCATTTCTATAGCAGGTATATATTTTCCATTTTTCAGGTCTTCTGTCTTTTTTCCATCTGGTCCAGGCTTTGTCTCTTTTGTCTTTTAACTCCCTACAGCTTTTGTTGTACCAGCATTTTACATATTCTTTTTCTTGTTTTTGTCTTGGGACATACTTTTCCACTCCTTTTTTGTAAATTTTTGTCAAAATATTCCATTTCTCTTCTACTGTTGTTTCTTCTTTGTATATTTCTTCCCAGTTTTCCTTTTGAAAGAATTCTCTTATTTTATCAAAGTTTGTTTTTTCATACATCATTCTTCCTTTTCTGTATTGTTCATTTCTTTTCATATATTTTTCTTCATTAAGTTCCAGTTCAATCAATATGTGGTCACTTTTACCTATTGGTGTTTTATATTCAATTTTGTCCACTATTCTAGGTTCGGATGTAATTACTAGGTCTAGTTTCGATGGCTCTTCTTCATTTCTATACCTAGTGTTCTCCTGTATCCATTGTGTCATTGTATGGTCAGTAACCATCTCGAGTAGAGCGTTTCCCCATGAGCCGTCTCCACCCTTTACTGTCATTTCTTCCCAGCAGATTTCTTTGCAATTAAAGTCGCCCATCATAACTATTTTTCCTCCCTCTTCCATTATCTTGTTTAATGTTATCTTTGTGTCCTCTAACATACTTTTATGTTCACTCTCTTCCCATGAGGCTGTTTTTGGGGGCACATAATTTATCACAAACTTTCTGTTCTTCTTATTTCTGTCTTCTACTTCCATCATTATCATCTCTACTGTATTCTTTCCATATGTGACACCCTTCATGTTTATATCCTTCTTAGTCAGGAACATAACTCCACCCCCTTCCTTTTTCACTCTGTTTCTAATCCAATAATTATATGCATCATGTCCTACACTGTTGGGTGGTAGTGGACCTTTTAATTTTGTTTCTACAATTCCTATTATGTCTGGTTCTTTTTCTTTCAAATAATCATTCAGTTCATTCAATCCTGTTATTAATCCATCTATATTTGTGTAAGACACTCTTAGTTTTCTGCCACTTCCATTGTGTTCTCTGTTTCCCTTTTGTTTTTCTCTTGTATGTCGACTTTCTTTAGTTTCATATTCACTACTCTCCAATAGAATCTCTCTTTTTCTGACTCCGTTCTTATCTCGTTTTTTTCCTTTGCTTCAAGTCTTTTCTGTTTTTCTTCCTCTCTTTCCTCTTTATTCATTTCCCTTTTTATCCATACCTTTTTATATTGTTCACTTGTTGCTAGTTTCCCTGTTTTGGATAAGATATTCTCAGCCGTAGTTTGTGACCTGAATTTAATCTTGATTGGTCTGGTCTTGTCTGTACTATATTTCCCTAGCCTGAATTTCTCTTCGATTTGTTTCATTATTTCTGGTTCATCTTCCTGAACTAATTCTAGTAAATTTCTTACTTTTTCATTTTCCTCTTTGATTCTTGTGGTTCTATCTGTCTGCTAAGTCTCTTACTATATTCTCCTTCTGTCTCATCACTTTAATAACTGAGTTTTCAGTTTGTTCATTCATTTGCTGTCTGATTATGTCAGTGAATGCAACCTTGCTATTTTCATGAATTTTTTTCCAACCCTCCTTGTTCTCCTTATTATTCTCCTTTAAGACTTTATTCTCATCTTTTACTTCTTTTAACTGTTGTTTTAATTCTTCAATTTCCTTAGTTAAGTTTTTGTTCGCCCTCTCTAGTTCTTCCAATTTTTCCACTCTTCGTATAATACTGTCAACATGACCGAACCTACGCTCCAAGTCCTCGATCATCTTATCGACCTTCTCTTCTAGTCTTGTCAGTCGGGGGGGGGGGGTCCCCCCTCCTTCTTTAAATCCCTGGAAAATATTCTCATCACTTTCTACTGTATTGCTCTTGTCTATACTTCTAATCTTTACATTTTTATTAGACATTTCATCATCATCGGGAGGCCTTTTGTTTACCTTTCGCCTGTCTGCCTGGGCCAAGTCTACTCCTTTCTCATTTCCTTCCATTTCCCTCAGTAATCCCTCCCCCTTTCCTCTTTCCCTACTTTCCTACTACTCCACGAGCAATTTCCCCCCCTCCCTGTAAATACAATAGGCACTTCTCTTTGCGTTGGGATCCACAAACTTCAATTCTCTTCAGAACGTCTTCTAAGCCGTCCATTCGTTGAAGTGTGTGTGTGTGTTTGTATGTATACTTGTTTTATGTATTTTGTAATATGCTTCATAAGTTTTTATAGATTCCAGAAAGAACAATCAGCCATAATAAGTAAATAAAATTAAGATGATTGTTTTAGGTCCCTACATCTATGTCACGGGTGGAGAATATATGTTGGGGCACAGCAATTGGAATAAGGCATTGTGGTGCTTCGACAAAACCAGGAGAAAATGGATCAAAGAGGATACGTATGTGCTTTCTCGATTTGTTTTTGAACAGTAAGTCATCCCTCCAAAACTCCAGTAAAGGAGGATTTATGTATATACACTGTTGGACTAATTCTTTCTTTTTTTATTTATTCATAGTTTACCAAGACCTCGTCGTCACCACATGGTTTGTGTCTTGGATGATATAATATACCTTATTGGAGGGTATGGCAAATACAGAATTATTCAAGACTCTGTGGATTCCTTTGACACATCAAGAGGTAATTTAATACTCGGTATATTAGCATTCATGTGGTTACAAATGAAGGTAGTTATTGTAGGAGAGAAGCCAAACGCAGAGTATGGGATCCAATGTATTTAATGTTTCGCACAGCAGGGCTTCTGAAGAAGCCCTGCTGGGTGAAACATTTAATACATTGGATCCCATACTCTGCGTTTGGCTTCTCTCGTACAGTGGTGTTGCAGCCGTTGCTGCTTTTACTCAAGGTAGTTATTTCATAGCAGCATTACTCCCAGGGTGGTAGATGGGAGTGGAATGGGTGAGAGTGGGTGTATGCCTTGACTTGCTGGCTCTCTTATAAGGGCAGAAATCCTTTGTATATAGATATAGTACATAGAAATAATATTACATCCTGTAAAGCACAATTTGGTATTTATATGTATTCTTGTGTATGTAAATATACAGTAAAACACCGGTAGAACAAAATTATAAAAGGAAAAGGGTATCTTTAGTAATTATATTATTGGTCATCTTTTCTGGTGTAGTCTTAGTTAAGATTAATCAAAGGTACTGCAGTTGGCTAGATACTGATGGATAGATATCCAAGCCCCAACCAATGTTTTGGGTATTCATCTATATACTATGTTGATATGTATAATATGTAAGTCACAAAGATAGAGAAATATAGGGGAAGGAAGAATTATCATGAGCAAACAGAAAATATGTCTCACCAATTCTCTTCTCTCTCTGTTCTCTTTATATTTATACAAGTCAGTATTTTTTCTTTTCCTTTTTGAGACTATACCACTGCTGCATATTTAAGTTCTCCAAGTCTTTTCATCATCTCAAGTGATGGGGTGAAATGCCACTCATATGTTCTTCAATGGAGGATGGGTGCATGTTCTGGGTGGCTACTTCCTTTATAAGGGAAAAGAGGCCTTTTGGTACATAGATCAATCAATCTGCAGTGTCCATTTTGCAAACAGCTACACCATGAGTCAAGACAGCAGAAAAGAGGATGACTCCACCCCAAGAAGATGTAAGGCAGTTGCTCAAGCTCCAATGCTGACATCAAATTGGATACAATATACCCCACCTCCTTAATTACATGCACTGAGGGGTTGGCACCTGGTCTCCATTCTGGATTAGAGAGTTGGTATACAGATAGATACAATAGGAAGAGGAGGGGAATAGTTACAGCTTTTTTCATGTAAGAAAATGAGGGGTAGATGCTGTTAGCCAATCAGTGTTGGGTCTTACAATGAATTTGTGTTATTTTCTTTTGTATAGGAAGGTGGACTGAATGTCCACCTTTGCCACAACCAGTAGGGAGTGGAGCAGCCTGTGCATACAACAATCAGATTTGGGTTTTCAATCATGATACCCATCTCTTCAAGTATTTCCCAGGAAGTAGGTATTGGCAGACCTCAACTCTTCCACAGTGCCAGAACCAGAATTTCAGAGCTGCCTTACCCTATGGGGATTATATCTATCTCATTGGTGAGTATATCTATTGTTTCTTTTTAATCCAAATGCCTCTTGCTGAGTGATACATTTGAAATTTCTAAGAGAGAGCTTTAAGGATGTACATACATACATATACCAAGGGCTTTTTCCCCCTTATAAGGGAGGTAGCCAATGTCAAAGGTATAAATCCATGCCCACTTATTTCATCCCCACATACTCCACTCCCATTCACCACACCTCCCTCCCTCTTTTCATGGCTTCTGCATCTCGCCCACTGCCCTGGATCGGAAGCAATACAGTAAGACAGAATACATCCACACCAAGGCCACTTCATTTAATCAGTGCCCCTCTCCATCCCCTCATGCAGAAAAAGAGGAGATGGGGAGAAATCCCTTCAGACTGCATCAAAATATCATTCACTCTTACTCCCTCACCCCCATCCCCAACCCACTCCCTTCCATGCATCACAGCATCATCCATACACAACCATTCTCCACTCAACTCTATCTTCTGTCATCTTCCATCCTTCCTCAACAGACATTCCCATCATTCACAATGCCCCTACTACCCCATCCATCCATATCATCCTTGGTCAACCCCCTATGTTCACTCCTACCTCTGCCTTCCACACCTGTTTTACTAATCTTTCTTCACTTGTTCTTTCCATGTGTCCAAAACATCCCAATATTTTTTCATCAACCTTACCTTCCAACTCCCTTTTCACCCAGCTTTCTTCCTCACATCCTTGTTTCTCACTCTATCCAGCCTAGTTAGCTATACCATACTTCTCAGGTATTTTTCTCTCAAACACATTTAAACTCTTCCTCTCTTATGTCCCATGTTTTGGCCCCATACAGTGTCAGCACAATCACCCCTTCATGCAATCTCTTCATAGCAACCATGAGTATTCCCAAATATCTATTTCTCATTGCATTTTTTTAATCCCCCAAGGCATTTACTTGCTTCTCTCAATCTACATTCTACCTCCACCTCCACTCCTTTTCTCACCACATTCGCCCCCAAGTATCTAAAGCTATCCACTTCCTCCATCTCTCCCTTAACACTTGCTTCCAGTTTGCTGCCACTTTGTCCCCTTGTACATCTCATCACCTTACTTTTATCCACATTTATCTTCCACTTCCTTCTTTTGCACACCTTCCCAAACTCTGCCACTAACTTCCTTAATACCTCCTCTGACCCTGCTACAAGCACAGTATCATCAGCAAACAACAACTGGCTCATCTCCCACCTCTCTCCACTCTCCCCAGCCATCTCCTATCCCCAGCCCCTCACAAAGTGTGCAAAGATGGTGTGTGGAACAAGAAGGATGGGAGGAAATAGAAGGAAGGATAGTGAGTGGTACATACATATACCAAAGACTTCCCCTTACACGGGGGGTAGCCAAAAAGAAAAAGGCATAGAAACCACTCCCACCCATTCCACTCCTTACATATTCCACTCCCCTCCACCCACCTCCCTCCCTCTTATCTTGGCACCTCCTGAATGATGGGTCATCCCTGCATCCTGTCCACTGTCTTGGGTCAGAAGCAGTGTCACAAGACACAGCACATCCACAGCAAGGCCGCTTCATAAAATCAGTGACCCCTCCATCCCCTCATCCAGAAAAGGAAGATAGGGAGAAATCCCTTTGGGCTGCATCAAATTTTTTTCTCATATACACTTCCTCACCCCCCCTCCCCCACCCACTCCCCCTTCATTTATCACAGCCTCATCCATACACAACCCTTCTCCATTCACCCCTATCTTCTGTCCTCTCCCGTCCTTCCTCAACAGACATTCCTCTCTTTTGTAATTCCCCTTTCACCCCATCCATCCATCTCATCCTAGGACGCCCCCTCATATTCACTCCTTCCATCTCTGCCTTCCACACCTCTTTTACTAATCTTTCTTCACTCATTCTTCCATGTGTCCAAACCATCCTAATACTCTTTCATCAACCCTATCCCCCAGCTCCCTCTCCATCCCTGTTCTCCTCCTCACCTCCTCATTTATCACTCTATCCAGCCTATTAACCCTTATCATACTTCTCAGACATTTAATCTCAAGCACATTCAAACTCCTCTCTTCCTCTCTCATGGTCCATGTTTCTGCCCCATACATTGCTGTTGGCACAATCAATCTTTCATATAACCTCCTCTTAGCATCCATTCCCAGATGTCTATTTCTCATTATACTTTTTAATCCACCAAGGCATTTACTCGCTTCTCACAATCTACATTCTACCTCTACCCCCACTCCTCCCTTTCCTGCAACATTCGCACCCAAGTATCTAAAACTATCCACTTCCTCCAGTCTTTCACCCTTAATGCTCACTTCCAGCCTGCTGTTACTCTCTCCCCTTGTACATCTCATCACCTTACTTTTGCCCACATTTATCTTTAGCTTCCTTCTTTCACACACCTTCTCAAACTCTGTCACTAATTTCCTCAATCCCTCCTCTGATCCTGCTACAAGCGCAGTGTCATCAGCAAACAACAACTGGCTTATTTCCCACTTTTCTCCATTTTCTTTAACCATCTCCAACCCCTGACCCACTACCCTTACATTCACCTCTCGCACCACCCCATCCATGTATAGATTGAACAGCTAGGGCGACATAACACATCCCTGACAAAGTCCCACCTTTACCTCAAACCATTCACTCTCTCCATTTCTAATCCTAACACAAGCTCTACTACTATCGTAAAAACTCATGACTGCTCTTAACCCATATCGGACACAGAGCCGAGATATCGGTTTGTTCGACAGAGTCCTAATGACGATATTTCGGCTCCGTTTAAATTTCGCGGTTCTTAAAGATATTTCTGATTCTAATTTAATTTTTCTTAGTTTCCTTTTCATCAAAAGAAAATACAGACTCTAAGCTTTATTTTGATGTATAATCATCCATATTATGTTTAATAACAAGTACATTTGTAAATAAAATTAAAATGTGAGTGTATGGGCCATTGTATCCATTGTTTTTATGAACGCATAGCAAATGCTTTGTTTACATATGTGCTCCGGGCAATAAGGGTTAACAGCTTTCCTCCTATCCCATATATCTACAGTACCTCCCACAGTGCCTTCCTGTCTTCCCTGTTTTAAGTCTTTTCCAGATCCTTAAAAGCCAAAAAAAACATCCTTACCTTTTCCTATAGCTTTCTCACATATCTGTCTTATCACAAAAATCTGACCTACACAACCCCTACCTGTCCTAAAACCACACTGTTCCTCACCAATTACTCCCTCTGTTCCTCTCCTAATCCTCTCAATCAAGATCCTCCCATAAGCCTTCCCAACTACACTCAACAAGCTGATCCCTCTGAAACTACTACACTCACACTTGTCCCCCTTTCCCTTGTAAAGCAGAACTATATAGGCACTCCTCCAGTCCTGTGGCACTCTACCCTCTCTTAAACAAACATTAAATAACCTCACCAGCCAGTCCACCATAACTGTACCTCCTTTCTTCAGACATTCTGCATGGCATCCATCTAACCCAGGTGCCTTACCTGCTCTCATCATCTTAACAGCTGCTTTCACTTCATCTTTCCCTATTCCTCCTCCATTTTCCTCACTCATCCCTCTCATTTTCTTAGCACTTCCCACTGCAACTACCTTTCCCTCCCTATCCTCCTTCACATTTAGCAACTCCTTAAAATACTCTGCCCACCTTCCTCTCACTGACTTCTCTTCCATTATCATCTCTCCATCTGCACCTTTTACCTTTTCTTCTCTACTTGATTCGCCTCCTCTTCCTTTTTTAATTTGTTTCCAAAACATCTTATTACTTTCAAAAATTTCTGTCATACTCTTACCCCATTTCACATCTGCTCTCCTTTTTGCTTCCTTTATCTTATGCTTAACTTCCCTTCTCTTTACTTTGTACCTCTCATATGATTCCCTCGTCCTAATTTGTAGCCAATCTATGAAAGACTGTATCTTCTCTTCTACACTCCTCTTTGCTTCCTCATCCCACCACTCACTACCCTTCCTTCTATTTCCTCCTGTCCTTCTTGTTCCACACACCATCTTTGCACACCTTATGACTCCCTCCTTGAATCATCCCCATTCCTCCTCCACTCTTAGTTCTACCCTGTCCTTCACTCCCTCCCACTCCTTTCTCAGCTTCTTATACTCATTCTCCTTTTCTTTCTCATCTAAGCAGTTCACTCTAAGTACCTCCCTACCTTCTGCCCTTTTCCTCTTTCTCCACCTATTCTCCACTCTCAATTTACCTTCCACCAGAAATTGATCTGATATTCCCCCACTCTCTCCCCTTAGAACATGTACATCCTTAACTCTTCCTACCATACTCCTGGTCACCACTATATAGTCCATTAATGCTCGTATCTGCCACCCTTCCATCCACCACCCTCTCCCATGTGTACTTATGCTTGACTTTCTTCCTAAACACTGTATTTGCTATCATCAACTCTCTTTCAAGACACATCTCCACCATCAGTTCTCCACTGCGATTTTTACCTAGAACTATATACTTCCCAATCACTCCATCTATTGGTTCATTTCCTACACCTAGCATTAAGGTCTCCCAATACAACTACATTGACATTTCTCCCTAATCTCTCTATGCACTCATTTATATCTACCCAAAAAGCCTCCCTTTCCTCTACGCACTTCTCACTACCAGGAAATGAAGAGGTTATAGACAAGAAGAAGGGAGCTTTCACAGCTTGGTTACAAAATAGGATGAGGGAGTCATATGAGAGGTACAAAGAAAAGAGAAGAGAACTAAAGCTTAAGGTAAAGGAGGCAAAGAGGAGAGCAGATGGGAAATGGGCTAAGAGTATGACAGAAAATTTTGAAAGTAATAAAAAGATGTTTTGGAAAGAAATTAAGAGAGGAAGAGGAGGTGAATCAAATAGAGAAGAAAAGGTAAAAGGTGCAGATGGTGAGATGACAATGGAAGAGAAGGCAGTAAGAGGGAGATAGGCAGAGTACTTGTATTTTAGGGAGTTGCTAAATGTGAAGGAGGGTAGGGAGGGAAAGGTAGTTGCAGTGGGAAGTGCTAAGAAAATAAGAGTGATGAGTGAGGAAAATGGAGGAGAAATAAGGAAGGATGAAGTAAAGGCAGTTGTTAAGATGATGAGAGCAGCTAAGGCACCTGGTCTGGATGGATGCCATGCAGAATGTCTAAAAAAAAGGAGGTAGAGTGATGGTGGACTGGCTGGTGAGGCTACTTAATGTTTGTTGGAGAGAGGGTAGAGTGCCAGAGGACTGGAGGAGTGCCTGTATAGTTCCACTCTACAAGGGAAAAGGGGACAAGTGTGAGTGTAGTAGTTTCTGAGGGATTAGCTTGTTGAATGTAGTTGGGAAGGCTTATGGGAGGATCTTGATTGAGAGGATTAGGAGAGGAACAGAGGGAGTAATTGGTGATGAACAGTGTGGATTTAGGACAAGTAGAGGTTGCGTAGATCAGATTTTTGTTGTAAGAGATTTGTGAGAAAGCTATAGAAAAGGGTAAGGATGTTTTTTGGCCTTTTATGGATTTGGAAAAAACTTTTGATAGGGTAGACAGGAAGGCACTGTGGGAGGTTATGCAGATATATGGGATAGGAGGAAAGCTTTTAGGAGCTGTCAAAAGTTTTTACGAGAGTAGTAAAGCATGTGTTAGGATTAGAAATGGAGAGAGTGAATGGTTTGAGGTAAAGGATGGGTCTTTGTCAGGGATGTGTTATGTCGCCCTGGCTGTTCAACTTATACATGGATGGGGCGGTGCAAGAGGTAAATGCAAGGGTGGTGGGTCAGGGGTTGGAGATGGTTAAAGAAAATGGAGAAAAGTGGGAGGTGAGCCAGCTGGTGTTTGCGGATGACACTGCGCTTGTAGCAGGATCATAGGAGGGATTGAGGAAGTTGGTGACAGAGTTTGGGAGAGTGTGTGAAACAAGAAAGTTGAAGATAAATGTGGGTAAAAGTAAGGTGATGAGATGTACAAGGGGTGAAAGTGGCAGCAGACTGGAAGTGAGCATTAAGGGAGAGCGACTGGAGGAAGTGGATAGTTTTAGATACATGGGTGCGAATGTTGCAGGAAAGGGAGGAGTGGAGGTGGAGGTAGAATGTAGATTGAGAGAAGCGAGTAAATGCCTTGGTGGATTAAAAAGTGTAATGAGAAATAGACATTTGGGAATGGATGCTAAGAGGAGATTGTGTGAAGGAGTGATTGTGCCAACAGCACTGTATGGGGTAGAAACATGGAACATAAGAGAGGAAGAGAGAAGGAGTTTGAATGTGTTTGAGATGAAATGTCTGAGAAGTATGATAGGGGTTACTAGGCTGGATAGAGTGAGAAATGAGGAGGTGAGGAGGAGAACAAGGGTGGCAAGGGAGTTGGGAGATAGGATGGATGAAAGAGTATTGGGATGGTTTGGACACATGGAAAGAATGAGTGAAGAAAGACTAGTAAAAGAGGTATGGAAGGCAGATGTGGAGGGAGTGAACATGAGAGGGTGACCTAGGATGAGATGGATGGATGGGGTGAAAGGGGCTTTGGGGAAGAGGGAATGTCTGTTGAGGAAGGATGGGAGAGGACAGAAGACAGGGGTGAATGGAGAATGGTTGTATATGGATGATATTGTGATGCATGAGGTGGAATGGGTGGGGGGATGGGGGGTGAGGTAGTATGTGTGAGAAAAATTTGACACAGCCCAAAGGGATTTCTCCCCGTCTTCTCCTTTTCTGCATGAGGGGACAGAGAGGGGAGGGGGTCGCCAATTTAATGAAGCAACCTTGCTGTAGATGTGCTGTGTCTTGTGACTGCTTAGACTGACCCAGCACAATGGACAAGATACAGGGATGACCCATCATCTAGGAGGTGCCAAGATAAGAGGGAGGGGAGTGGAGTGTATTGGGGATGGAATGGGTGGGAATGATTTTTATGCCTTTGTTTTTTTGGCTACCTCCCTTGTAAGGGGGAAAAGGCCTTGGTATGTGTATGTATGTATGTCTTGAGTAGCCCCTATCCCTCCCATACATGAGGAAGGGCTCTTTTGGTATGAGTTTTACATGTTTTCTTTTTTCTTTGACAGAACAATGTAGCTACAAGGTGTATAAATTCTGTCCTGATTCAGAAAAGGTTCATGTGTTTGGGCAGTTCAGAAGTGCTCCTGTGAATGTGTGCCAAGTGGATGGAAAACTGTACAGTTTCAGTCATGACGATTTCGATGACAGCCACGTGATTGAAGTATTAGACTTGAAAACTGAAGGCGATCACCCACAACAAGGGCAGACTTGCTCTAGTAAAGACTCGTCATTTACTGATTCTTGTGAAAAAAGTGCCATACAGGAGCAGTCAGATTTAGAAGTTAGTCAGCAGGAACAATGTTCTATAGCTACTACCATCAGGATGTCCCAGGAAGAGTGGCAAGAGACAGAAAGTGGTCCTCACATGTTCACAATCTGCTGTCCAGCTGATGTTACTTTTTGCCTTGGCTGCTTCCCTCTTCTTCAGTATGCTTAGGGATAGGATACATGAGAATGAATAGCTAGAGGGAGGTTGCACATTCTATCTTAAAACATGTTTTATATTGTAAAAAATGGGACTGTATCAAATGCATATGTGATAAATGTGATATTGTACACCTACGTTTTTGTATGTAAATGTATGTCAATATGATTCCTATATAAATATTGTCAAATAGTAGTTTAAAGGAAATAAACGTATACTAGGCACCAGTAATAAGTACTTAATGTTTTACACCAATGAGAGATGGATAATTCATATACATATGTGTTATGAAATTTTCACATATTGAAGACGAGCTTTAACATGTATTGAATTTACTTGTGAAATTGCTTTAAAATAGGTAGCTCTCTGTTATTCATAATGTTTTTGAAAATAATTACACTAATGTAAATATAGAAGTTAGTCTTATCACATAGCCTTTGACCTGAATGATGTGCCAAGGGGCAGGGATGACTTCATCCACAAGGTCCTAAATTGGGAGGGGCAACAAATGAGCTATGCATGAGTGTGGGTTGGTTATATGTTTTAACTCTGCCAATCCCCATATATGGGGGTTAAAAGGTCTTTTGGTATGGATGTATATAGTACTTAGTTGAAAGCTCTGTCATTTTGCAATTATCTTTTTATTAAAACAGGGCATGTAAATATATCCACATTGTTTACAAAAAGTTAGAATGTGAAGATTAGCTGGTTAAAACTAAATCTGGCAGTTCCTGCAATGTACTGATGATTACTTTCCTAATTGGATTGCAATTAATTTTACTACAAGAGCCAGTGGCTAAGAATAGGATGTTCTTGTTCATCATCCAAAGTAGCTGATTAACAGTGATACTGTGACTGTTGCCTTTAATTTCACCAACAGGAAATGTGTTGCCCCGCTATGTTGGGCAACATTACTCAGGCCCTCCCTTATATCTTTCT
Source organism: Oratosquilla oratoria (assembly GCF_046742065.1). Taxonomy (NCBI): domain Eukaryota; kingdom Metazoa; phylum Arthropoda; class Malacostraca; order Stomatopoda; family Squillidae; genus Oratosquilla; species Oratosquilla oratoria. Next base: position 46,535,155 of record NC_134780.1, on the reverse strand, counting down.
GGGAAGAAATTTTAAACTGTTGCATGTGAAGTATGTATTGACGCAGCCTGAAGGGATTTCTCACCCGCCTTCTTTTCTGATGAGGGGGGTTGCAGAATTAATGAAGTGGCCTTGCTGTGAATGTGCTGTGTCTTGCAACACTGCTTCTGACCCAGGGCTGTGGACAAGATGCAGGGATGACCTGTCATCCCAAGATAAGAGGGAGGGAAGAGGGGAGTGGAGCATATAGGAGATGGAATGGGTGGGAGTGGTTTTTATGCCTTTGTCTTTTGGCCACCTCCCCTGTAAGGGGGAAAAAAGCCTTTGGTATATGTATGTATGTGAAGTATTTACTATCTAATTTTAGTATGTAGTAACATGAAGGAATGATTGTACAAATAACACTGTATGGAATAAAGTATAAGGAAAGTAGCAAGGAAGAGCAAATGTTTTTGAGATAGGTGTTGAGAATGCTAAGTTTCACAACAATGGATTGAGAAGTGTGGAAGTAAGGCAATGAATATGGATGGCAATTGCTTTCAGGGTAGATCAAATAGCGATGAGGTGGTATGGGTAGAAAGAAAAAGCAGATAGAATGAGGTTGATAGAAAGATCAAGTGAATGAAGAGGTTGTGAATGGATTAAGGGATGAAGTGGCCAAAAGAGTTATTATTCTCACCTATCTATTGATGAGGTGCCAAGATAAGAGGGAGGGTGGAGGGGAGTGAAATATATAGGAAATGGAATGGGTGGGAGTGGTTTATATGCATTTTTCTTTTTGGCTACCCCCTGTGTAAGGGGGAAAAAGCCTTTGGTATATGTATGTATCTATTGAATTCCTGAACCTGGTCAGGAGACTAGGCAGCAGCCCCTGGTTGGAAGTGAGGAACATAAGGACTTATACACACGGTCATCACAATTGATGTTTCTTGATTTTGCATCCTCCTTTCCAGCAGCATTGCCTTAGACAGGCTACACACATCCCCAGACATAACAATGTGCTTGCCTTCACTCCAACCACAACAACACGGAGAACCATCCATTATCTCCTCCATATCACTTATCTACAAAGATCATATGTTAAAATCAAGCATGTATAAAAAAAAACACAAACTACAGGAAAACTGAATGGCAAGACTACATGGAAGAAATAGAAAAAATTGAACTTCACAACAACCCAATATCCACACATTAACAAGACAATAGAGGAGATCACAAACATCATACACCAAGAAATACATTCCTAGAAAAATGTATTCCAGAAAAAAGGGACCCCAACTATATACCAGAAATGAACTATACACTCTGGGATTGGTGCCACCTGCATAGAGTTGGTGCCACCAGCCTCCTGAAACATACTCATAATCATATCACTCACTGATCCATCAACAAACTGAAAGACAACACATTTCTGCATGCCAGACCCCCTGATGTTCATCCATCTGAATCCTCTCTCCCATAGAAGGACAGAGTCCACCTGACCAGACTGCAATGCAGGCACTATCCAGCCCATCTAAGCTACCAGAAGAAGCTGGATGACAGCAATACAAATAACTGCCTAGGATGCAGCACTCCACCCCATACTATAAAACACATTATGGAAGACTGCATTGTACACAATCACACATGCCAACAACACAATATACACTATAAAGGATTTGTGGGAAAGCCTTGTTTCAGTCATGGCATTCCTTAGGGAGACAGAACTACTCAGCCAGATGGTTTAGGGCAGCATTTCTCAACCTTTTTACCCTTGTGAAATATTCAAAATAAATTGCATGTCTCAAGGAACCTGCGCAAAAAAAAAATGCATATACCATATCTTTCTCATTTTATTTTCATCATAATAATAGGTTAGATAGGATGATGTCTATATTACATTATTACAATAACCAAGAATATGTTGTGCGTGTTTAATTATATTACATATATGAAATCAGATAAAAAATCAAAAGTGCATTAGCTTATCTCACTTGTTCTCATGGAACCCATAGGGACCTTTTGCGGAACCTTAGTTGAGAAACGTTGGTCTAGGAGTGACAACTGCAACAACTATACACTTAATATACACCCTCATAACAAAGATAAATGAATAAACAAACAAGTAAACTGGAACCCAGATAAATGGGGAAAAAAAGGAAAACTTCAGGAGCTAAATAAAAACAACAAAAAGAAAAGAAAATCCACAAAAAATATAGATGTGTAAACAACAAACATCTAAAAAAATAAAAAAAAGTAGTGGGAGCAACTCTAAGGACAATCTTTTCTCCAAAACAGCAGAGCAACATAATTGACAAGCATTTCTTTGATACAAGTTTCAAACATTTCCAGAAAATAGGAGGAATAGAAAATGTATAGAAGATAAGACCAGACACAAATGTCACCCTTTCCTTTTCTAACAAATGTATAGAAAATAAAAAGAATACTCTCATGCTGAAAACCCATACATGGTATCAAACTTTCATCTAAACCACCTAGGCCCAATAGCAGTAAAAGCCGTAAGAAATACCAATCACTTATATATATATAGACCATAGGCCTCTATCCCCCATATAAGGGAGGTAGCTAGCCATCCTGGAAGCACAAAATTCCTACAATTTTGACTAGAGCATATACTGTACTCGTACATACAATAATTCTCATTGTAAAAACAAACCAACTAGTCAAAAACCTGGCATGCAATAGACCTGAAGTGCTAGCACACGAGGTATAGCTGAAATCAGTTTTGGTTGGGTACTTGAAAAGGCTGCTCTTTAATTGTAGTATTGTAATGCCATGTCCACACAATTGCACTGTGCCCTAGCCAGGCAGTGTCTCCAGACTATGCCATATGCCTGCAAAGGTGTCCACATGGTTGACTATGGTGGTTAGTCAGCCATAAGCAGGGATTGTGGGCGAGTGGTCTAGTGCAGTACGATCACCATGGTGTGCTCTATACAGGTCAATTAATGTTACTCTGTCTTGTTGAGACCAGTATGTATTTGGTGTGGACATCATGTCCTACTAACTCAGTACTGAGTTGGTCTGCCTACACCTTACCTAGTGCGTTTGTCAGTGATGTCAAACTTCCGCCCACTTCTGCTCTCTAATAGCACTGGGAACAGGCAGTTTGATGGTTTGGCCAGTAAAGGTGCCCATAGATGGGCAAAGCCCTCATGACTGACGAACAGTGCTTGACTGTGTAGATGTGAGATAAGAGCTGCGTTCTCAACCAATTATATACTAGGGAGTCCTAGACTACCATGAATGGAATACTGGGGATGCTAAAGTCAAGAAATGTTGGAGTGCTGCTATAAACCATTCTCCCTATTTTTCAGCCAAATTGATGGATAGTCAGATCACAGAAAGAAAACAACTAACAGCCTCCCTCCCCCAATCAACATGGATACATTGAGGAACGCCACTAGCATGCTACTCATAAACATCACTCAAAAAGTACTAGAGGGATTGAGAAAGAAGTTGGCAATAGACACATATATGGCATTTAGTACAATCCCTAGACATAAAAAAAAGATGGTAGACATGCGTTCATGAAACGACGTATCATTTACCATATCCGCGTTATTTCCTGGCTCTTCTTTTTCGTTTTTTTTTTTTTTTTTTTTTTTGCTAACATCTCTAACGAAGACTTTTCTCATTAATTTCTCTTTCACTTATATCACCTATCAATCCTACTCTAGTAGGTTTGTGCTTTTTGTTTTTTCACTGAAGGGCAGGGTCGCCACGAAGCCCGACGTTGACTAGAAGGCAGCACCTTGTACAATTGAGGACGAAGACTTCCCGGCGAAATTAGATGGCCATAAGTGGGAGGTAGAGTGGTACCTCAAAGTCATCCTTCACCCCCTTTCCGAGAGTCTATTCCCAGCAGCCTCCTTTGTTCTTCAATATAGGCGAGCCTCCTTTGAGATACCACTCTACCTCTCACTTCTGGCCATCAAATTTCGCCAGGAAGTCTTTGTCCTCAAATGTACAAGGTGCCGCCTTCTCGTCAAGGTTGAGCGGCCATCATTGTCATTCCTACTTCTATTTCCAGCCTCTGACGGCTCCTCCTTCTCCATTCCGTGCTCGAGTCACGTCCCGCTCCAACCCTCACTTGTCCGGCGACAGGCGTGACTTCTTCGAGCTGTGTAACTGCATCCATTCCCAGCACCATTTCAATTCCCTCTATGACCATTCTAATAACAAGCACTCTTAGTCGTATTGGAATGCCCTCCACCGTCAATTCAACCTCCTGGTCGCCCTCGCACTTTGTTTCCCGTCAACTGTGATCAGGGCCATATCTCCCTGTCTGAATTTCTTTAATCAGCTCGGCCGTTACAATCGTGGTTGAACAGCTGGAATCTACTAGTGCTCTTGCACATCTTCCTCTCAACCAGACATCTACAATCGGCATACAGTTGGAGAGCGCCCTTACATTGACTGGGCGGCAGCTCGCACAGCAGCCACCCTTTGTCCGTTTCCCTGTTCGTATTGTCGAGCGATATGTCCAGGTTCTCTGCATTCGTAACATACAGGATCCGTCTCTCTACAATCCCTCACGAGGTACCCGGGGCGCCCACACGTATAACAACGCATCCTAGGTGGTCCCCTTTATCCGCTGTGGTCATGGCGGTATTGGTGATGTCGCCGGGATGCATCGGTACTCGGTAGTACCCCTAATTTGGTAAAGAAATTTGGCTCCATCCAGGAATGAAGTGGCGGAGATGTTTGGAAGGGGTAGTTTGACCTGGGTGGAGGGGGGTTGTCCTCTGGGTAGATGGAATCACTGAGGGCATCGGTTTTGTTTGGTGACGAAGTATCTGAAAAAGCTGTATTAATAAGCGAAATGTCGTACTAATACAATAAAGGCTCCGTCCTCACTTGCGGTGTTTATTTCGATAGACTTGTTGGGAACTGCTATTTTTCTACAACAACAGGAGTACCATATCACTCCGAACAAACTCGTCAATCAGAGCTTTCTCCAAGCTCCTCAATAGTCTTCCTTAACTACCTTCCAAGAGACAGTGTCTTCCTACAAGAAACTGAAGACACACCTCCAAGCCATTAGCCACAAGGGGGGTGGACTATTGAGGGGCTTTGCCCCCCCACCCCCGACTCTCAAGCTCATATGTTTGCATTCTTCAGTAATTTTTCATATATATTGATTGTCGGAATAAAAATGCAAGTTAGTTTCTAGCTCGGTGAAAACTATTGGATTTCGAGAATATTCTTTGCTGCAAACATATGTTCTTAATCTATTATCTTGCAACTTGGTGCCACCTGCATAGGCCTGTACTGCGTGATCCGTACACGATGTTCAATGCACTGTTGGCCCTGTCTGATAAGATAACCATAGTTAGTTAGTGCCTGATGGTTCTACAGTGTTGTTACAACACTGATGTGTTACTGTTTCCATAAGTGGTATACAAGATTAATTAGGTAATTACGTTCACCCCCTCCCCCAAGTCATAAGTTCTGCCTATGGGCATGCACACCTCCCATACTATCCTATAGTAACACGTAGACCCTCAACAACAAGCCGGTACTGTACATCGTATACCACTTCACTGGAGGCAACACTAACTGGGAGGAAACACTGGCAGCTCCTCTAGCTTAGGCGAGTTCGCCGAGATGTACACAAGGTAACACAAGGTAAGGTACTTCTTGTTTAAATGTATCTGGATTCTTTGTTCCAGAGGACCACAATGGAAATAAGTTCCAAAGGCTTTTTTGTGTATCCTATTGCAAAATAAAAACTAAACTACCATCCTTGTCAGAGGGAAGAGGCTTTTTTTTTTTGTATATAGGTAGAAACTGAAACTGAGCATTTATTCTTGCATTGTCTCGCATGAGTGTTTTTGGATCTGTTGTATAGACACGGTAAAGGAAATATGGACTGGAGGTGAAGCTTTTATTCCTGACGTTTCGTCTAACGACTTTCTCAAAGGAATGAGCATACTAGATACATACAGAGTTTATAAACACGCCATATGGCTCAAGGGGGTGTGCGAGCGTATAGCGCTGTGTTCTGATTGGCCCGCTGAGACAGCCAATCACGAAGCGCTATATTCGCTGAAGATTTGGCCCAGGTGAAGCTCCCAGCCTTATTGTTGATATTCGGACGAGTGGTGATGTACGCAGCTTCTATAGATTTTCTGGTCTTTTTATCCATACCTTCGTGTAGAGTCTCGGCTCGGTTCCATTGTGGGAGGCGCCGAGCCGAGATTCTACACGAAGGTATGGATAAAAAGACCAGAAAATCTATAGAAGCTGCGTACATCACCACTCGTCCGAATATCAACAATAAGGCTGGGAGCTTCACCTGGGCCAAATCTTCAGCGAATATAGCGCTTCGTGATTGGCTGTCTCAGCGGGCCAATCAGAACACAGCGCTATACGCTCGCACACCCCCTTGAGCCATATGGCGTGTTTATAAACTCTGTATGTATCTAGTATGCTCATTCCTTTGAGAAAGTCGTTAGACGAAACGTCAGGAATAAAAGCTTCACCTCCAGTCCATGTTTCCTTTATCGTGTCTATACAATTTGTTCACATCGATTTTCATCTGTTTTTGGATCAATTGTACAATCTCTCTCCACCCCACCCACACACCGATCGACATAGTTCCGAAGCGCTCCGCGCTATCACTAAGGTCATGGCAACGTATTTCTAGTATTCAATTGCTAGGTTAGTTGATTAAAAACGTAACTATGACTTCAGGTACAGCGTGTGTCTGAGTGACGGCGGAGAACGATTGCGGAACATTACGGATCAGCAGGGGGGGGTCCACATTTGATCTGCATTTTTCTTTTGTATTTTGTTTCTTGATTTTTGTACACATAAGTTTATCACGTTGTGTGAATATTCATAATAGAATAAAGACAAGCTGGTATACACGAGCGATTGAGTACAATAGTTAACACTAAACAGTTTATTTTTTTAATACGATACTATCACATCTTCAGTTATGTAAACAAAAACAAGCTCAAACGAATGTTTATGGTCGTAGTTGCGTAGTGTTCGAAGAGTGAATTAAGCGTATGTTCTCGATTTGTTTTTGAGTCAAATAAGATATTCTGCAAACTAAAGCAGATATTTCGTGGAAATGTTCTTCACTTCTGTTTGTATTTGAATGGTAGGAAGTTGACATGAAATTATATAAAAATATAAAAGCTCTATTAGTCTATATACATACTGTCAAGTCTTTGAGTATATTATATTTATAATATAGATATTATATGTAATTTCTCTTGCTGTGATTCTTATCAGTGTGTATTAGATGTGTAAAATGAAACCAGTTCAAATAGATTATGTGAAATGAATGTGGGTGACAAGTTATCGTTATCAATTCGCGCCTAAACTAGTCACCAGTCTAGTGTTCCTTAAATTGTTAATTTTCATGAATTCCAAGAACTGAGGACAGGAATATGTCTGAAAATTGCACTCAGCTCTTATTTTTATATTCTATAAATAATGAGACAACTCATGTCCTGTTCATAGTGTGTGTGTGAAGTATATAATTTTCCCATCCAGAAATAGTAAACATTATATAATTATTTACCCCTTCACACACACAACATAGGAAAATAAATTACCTACAGCACCTTGTATACTCAGACTTAGGTAATTTGAATGCTTGGTGTGAGAATAGATTGTAAATAATAAATTTTACCATATTTAGTACTGGGAATGGGTGGGGCCTTCCAGGGAGATCATACTTCAGGAGTACCCGTACCCATGGGTATGTTTACACAACTGCTGGCTGCTTCATATTTGCTTCATGTTGTCTTTGGCTCAGAAATTTATTACTAGGTACATAGAAAAGGATGGTGTTATTTTCATAACAGTGATTTTAGATCAGTGCTATTTCACTGCCTGTCATACAGATTTAGGTAGTTGACTTCCTACTTGTGAATGGGCAGTAACTTGTATATTTTCTTTGTGTCAAGGAGAGTTAAAATAAGATCTCCAAGACAATGGGAAACCATAGGCAGTACAAAGAAATTAAATATGACTTGTGAATGTAGCTGTTTTATTTTCATTATCATCTAGGTTGAAAATCAGTGACTATCTATATACCTATTGGTATATAGATAGATAAATATATATATATATATATATATATATATATATATATATGTATATATATATATATGTATATATATATATATATATATGTATATATATATATATATATATACCTTGCAATAAAGATGCATACTTAAACTAAGCATACAAGTGTTTCTTATTAGAATGTATATATATATATATATATATAAATAAAGTTTCCTGTACCCTTTTATAATTTATGTTATATAAGAACTGAACCAATTATGTCATTTTTGTGTATTCCAGAGAAAAGGGAGCTTCACATACAAGATGGCAGATGCCAGTGATATGGACAAAGAAGTGGCAGATGCTCTGGCAGCATTTGTAGATGATGATATACAAGATGATGATTTTCCTGATGATCATTTTCCTGATGATGATTTTCCTGATGATGAATTTCCAGATGATGATTTTCCAGATGATGACTGCTTTGAAAACATTGATGAAGGGAAACTTGAAGAAGTAAGTTTTAATGCAGCAATAGAAATATGTTAAATATACTTTGCACACATACACACATCTCGTGGCACAGTTGGTAGAGTTCCCAGCTGCCACTACGGAGATCCGGGTTTGAATCATGCCCAGGGTTGAAATAATTTCAGTATTGCTGCACTGCAGGCTGTTACTCCAACTCTCGTGGGTGGGGAGTTTGGGGTGTGGGTGCATGTAAGGTCACAGCATTATCCATAGATCAGTCATATACGAGTTCTGAGCTCTCTTCCAGGAGGGAAATGGTTGTTGACCACAAGTCCAACACATGATCCAAAGACCATGGTGAATCACATACACACACACACAAGTTTTACAGGTTTATTAATGGTAAATTGAGAAACAGGGTAGTAAAGGAAGTGCTCAATCTTTTGTGAGCATTAGATATGATGAAAGCATCAGGACCTGAGGAAATCACATACTAAATACTTAACCCCTTCCATACGGTGCCGCACACGTAGGCGTCATGAGGAGCAAGTGTATTCGCGACGCTGCCATATCGGCGTCTTGATTATATTTATTGTAGTCGCCCCTGTGTTTTTACATTCTCCCAAATGCGACCTGAATCCCATTCTCTGTGGTTTTCAAAATTCGCGGGTGAAAGAGAGAACGATCGATATAAGCGGCGACTATATTTTATGATGCGAATATTATTTCGTTACGTCATACGTCTGGCATTGGTTGCTGCCCGCGAGATTTAAGTCCCGTATTGAAGTGGTTAAAGAATGTAAGGGACAACAGGCAGACAAAAGATGGCATAGTGCTGCTTGATTGGAAAAGGGTTAATGTGGTACCAATTCACAAAAGTGGAAGTAAGGAGACACCACTAAATTATAGTCCAGTATGACTGACCAGCACAATACTGTAGTGAAATTATGTGAAAGGATTGTGAAAGATCAATAGACTAAATATCTTGAGGAGATGAATTTGGCTTCAGATCAGGATGGTTATGTGTCTCAAACCATTGAACCTCTTCAATACAAGTCAAATTCTTGCACGCAGCATCAGATGCCTGAGGTATGGGGACTGATGCATCACAATACTTGCAATATAAAATATAAAGTCATTCCTGTATTACTCATTCTCTTCCACTGAGTAATAATAAACACAGAAAATGTGATCAAGCCAGTTTACAGAATTTGGGGGTCACTTGGCTACAACTACAAAATGAATATAATCAAGATGCTGACACTGGGATCTTTGTATACCCACTCATGACGTCTACGTAGGCGTTATCGTATGGAAGAGGTTAAGGTTTTACTCAAGAGTGATTGATGTGCTACAAGAGAGAGAAGGGTGGGTGGACTGTGTGTAGCTAGACCTAGAGAAAGCTTTAGATAAAGTATCTCATAGTCAACTCATGTGGAAATTGGAGCATATTGAGGACAAGGTTAACTACTCAAATGGATAAATTTTCTTCTCATCCAGGAGGTCCCAAGATAGGGAGGGAGGAGGGTGGAGGGGAGTGGAATATTTAGGAAATGGAATGGGTGGGAGTGGTTTCTATGCCTTTTTCTTTTTGGCTACCACCTGTGTAGGGGGAAAAAGACACTGGTATATGTATATATGTAAAGGGAAGGTACATGAGGACAGTAGTAAAGGATGAGATATCAAGATGGAGAGCAGTAATGAGTGGAGTTCCACAAGGTTCAGTGCTTGCTCCAATAATGTATCTTCTATATCAATGACATGATGGAAGATACAACAAGCTGTACTAACATGTTTGCTGATGATGCAAAAACCATGAGAAGAGTGGAAAATGGGGAGGACTGTTGGTTATTGCAAAAATATCTTGACAACATTTTTGCAGGGAGCCAAGAATTGGTGATGAATTTCAATGCCAAAAAATGAAAAGTACTGGGAATGGACAATAGCTGCAAAGGGCCATCCTCAAACTATTCTTTGGGAAGTGAACCCATTACAAAAACCAGGAGAAATACTTGGGAGTGTTGATAAAAGACAACCTATTACCTGACAGACATATCAGCAGAATTGTGGGAGAGATGTATGGAAAACTGCAGTAGATTAAGTTGGCTTTTCACAATATGGATGAAGAAATATTGAAAAAAACTCACTGAAATCCTGATCTATCTAAGGGTGGAATATGTATTAGTGGTATGATCCCCACACATAGTGAAGGATATAAGTAAGATTGAGAGAATATGAAGGGTAGCAATCAAACTGGTCCCCAGTCTGGCAGATGAACCATATGAGGGATCTACCAACTTTGAAAGTTCGAAGAGAAATAGGTGACATGATTACAGTGTTCATGTCACAGGGGATAGATTGCATTGATAGAAGAGATCTCCTGATTAAAGATGGGATGGCTTTAAGAGGTCGTGGAAGTAAATTAAGACCATATGTCGAAAAGATGTGAAGAAATACAGTTTTCCATATAGATGTATATATATGTGGAACAGCTTAGGAGATATAGCCCAAGTTCAAACAATATATGAGTTCAAATCTAAATATGATAATTGGAAATCAAAGATATAGATTAAGATGGAACCATATATGAATTTGAGTCTATGTTAGAAAATTAGAGAATAGGAGACAAGACCCAACAAGTGTTGTCCCTTTCCTGTATACAGTACTACCTCTCATTAACGGACTAAAAGGGGGGTAACGGTGTCCGTTGAAGTATATGATCTGTTGATTTGGAGTGTTTTTTTGGGTGGCATAGTGATTGCACAGCAATAAACAACAGCACCAAAAACACCGAAAACACAGCTAATAAACATTCATTAATGAGAGGTAGTGCTGTACTACAATTAGGTAAATATACACACTGGCACACATACACACACAAAGTAAAAACTGAGGAGGATTGCAACTCATTACAACAAGACTTGGACAAGTTCTGGAAATGGACTCGAAAGTGGGAAGTGAAATTCAATATCAAGAAATGTAGTATAATGGAATTTGGAAAAAGTAAAAACAGAATATCGAGAGATTATAAAATTGGTGAAGAAGAGGTAAAAAAAGTAAACTCAGAAAAAGACCTTGGAGTGATGATCAGCAAAGACTTGACACCGGATAAGCATATTAATAAAATAGTCAGAGGTCAATAAAAGTGGTATTTGCCTATTTGGACAAGGAAATGATAAAAAAAAATTAACTACACTAATAAGACCAAAACTCAAGTACGCAGCAACACCATGGACATCCAGTACCAAAAACAACATAAGAAAATTAGAAAGAATACAAAGAGCAACAACAAAACTGACACCAACTCTTTCCAAAATTACATATGAACAAAGACTGTCCAAATTAGAATTACCAACTCTGGTACAAAGAAGGGAAAGAGGAGACCTACTAACTATCTATAGAATTATGAAGGGAATGGAAATCTTAGATAGGAATGATTTATTGAAATGGGACAATGGAAAAGCAAGAGGACATGGAAAGAAACTAAAAAAAGATAATTACAGATAAGATCTGAAAAAAATAGCTTCCCACACAGAGTGATAGATACTTGGAACAAATTAGACAAAGAAACAGTGTGTGCAAACAATATTCAAGATTTTAAGAAAAAACTTAATGCTGAGATATAGTAAGACGGGTCACCACAAGCATAGCTTCCTTCCCGTATAATACAACTAGGTAAATACACTGTCCAGACCAACAATGTAAACAAATTTAAAGCAAAGTTTGTTAAGTGAAGACAGAGATGGGATCCCAGGAACACCACTCCATTCCTGTATGTATTTACATACATATACCAAAGGCTTTTTCCTCCATACAAGGGAGATTGCCAAAAAACAAAGGCATAAAATCCACTCCCACCCATTCCATTTCATGTATTTACCTAATGTTACCTAATCATAGTATACAGGAATACACAATGCATTATACTACACTGTCTCACACTTTTTTTTCAGACATTAACATATTTTTTTCACTGACTTAGACTGACCCAGTGACCATGGTTGTGCGCAGTTTCTTTGGACTATGGGTTTCCTGGAAAATATAACTAAGACAACAGATTGATTGATATATGAATGTACTTTTATATGTATATATATATAAAGACTGACTAAATAGATGACATGATTGATTTTTGATAAATAAAGTACATGTTTCAGGTATAAGTTGACCTTTTTTGTACAATGATTGGGGTCTCACAGTAGTCACTCTGTCTTCATTTTTCATCATAATACATACATACATATACCAAGGCTTTTTCCCCTTTACAAGGGAGGTAGCCAAAAAGGAAAAGTCATAAAATCATTCCCACCCATTCCATCCCTGAATACACTCCACACCCCTCCATCCACCCTCTTATCTTAGCACCTCCTGGATGACGGGTCATCCCTGCACCTTGTTCACTGCCCTGGGTCAGAAGCAGTGTTGTAAGACACAGCACATCCACAGCAAGGCCGCTTCATTAAATCGGCGACCCCCCCCCCTCTGTCCCCCCATGCATAAAAGGAGAAGACGGGGAGAAATCCCTTCGGGCTGCGTCAAATTTTGCTCACACATACTACCTCACCCCCCATCCCCCCACCCATTCCACCTCATGCATCACAACATCATCCATATACAACCATTCTCCATTCACCCCTGTCCTCTGTCCTCTCCCGTCCTTCCTCAACAGACATTCCCCTCTTCCCCAAAGCCCCCTTCACCCCATCCATCCACCTCATCCTAGGACATCCCCTCATGTTCACTCTCTCTACATCTGCCTTCCATACCTCTTTTACTAGTCTTTCTTCACTCATTCTTTCCATGTGTCCAAACCATCCCAATACTCTTTCATCCACCATATCTCCCAACTCCCTTGCCACCCTTGTTCTCCTTCTCACCTTCTCATTTCTCACTTTATCCAGCCTAGTAACCCCCATCATACTTCTCAGACACCTCATCTCAAACACATTCAAACTCCTCTCTTCCTCTCTCATGTTCCATGTTTCTGCCCCATACAGTGATGTTGGCACAATCACTCCTTCATACAGTCTCCTTTTAGCATCCATTCCCAAATGTCTATTCCTCATTACACTTTTTAATCCACCAAGGCATTTACTCGCTTCTCTCAATCTTCATCAAAAATTTTTTGTAAATTTTTTAATATTGATCCCAACATTTGTACAACTTATAATGTAATTCACTTGTAACTGAAAGAACTAAGAAAACACTCATCTTGAATTAATTATTTAGACAATCTTTTGTTTTATTTCAGCGACATGGAGAAGAAACTGACGAGGCTCAAATGGCTGGAGTGCCTGAGCCAGGTCATGAGCATCTGGAGGTGCTGCATGCCCACTTTGGTCATGCCAAGTTTAGGCCTATGCAGTGGAAAATTATCAACTCGGTGTTGAAAGTAAGATTTTTTTTTTTTCCCTTCTTTTTTTATGAGCTATTTTTTACTGAAATTGTGGCAGATATGTTATTTGTACTTTGTGAGAATTATTTATATTGTCTCTCATCTTTGAATTGCTCCTGGGCAGTCCTGCAAGTACTGTACTTCTGTAAACCAAAAATTGCACAGCTTCAGAAGTATGGTTTTGTTTGCAGATTTACATTTGCAGGAGAAAGGCTGCAAATGCAAATCTATTTACAATTTTCCTGCATGACCGAACCCTCTAGTACTACCACTAGTAATTAGGCAGCATTAGGGTGTGTGCATCATCTTCCAAGAACTTCAGACATCTCAGTCTTATGAAGGGGAACATGGACCTGTTCAAAATGGTTTTGGCTTAATTGAGCATACTAGAGGAGGATGACTGAGTTAGAGGATTTTGGTTGACAGTGATTCAGTGATGTTGACTAATAGCACTGATTTGTTAACTATGGTGGGCAGTGCCAGTACCAGTAATATACACTTGTAGAGGGATTAGATTATATAGTGAATTCAAATTAGGTACAGTGCTAGCTTTATATAATTTGTTACTAGTTTGTATATGGTAGCCTCATCTAATGTGTAAAAGTCTCAGAAATTATTGAATTATTAGTCATTAGTAGTACTACCAAGTTAGTTACTTATAGTATTTGGTATTTTGTCAACAATAACCGTCACTCCTGTCCTTGGGGACAATATTACACAAATAGGTGGAGTCATAGAAGTAATAAAAGAGAGTTAAAGTAATCAGCATTCTATTTTGAGTGGAGATTAGTCTCCAGTCATGAGAAGGAAAAGAATCAGAAGTGCAAAGAGAAGCAGAGAGAAGTATGGAAGGTGGTGAAGGATAGAGTGGAAGTAGGTGTGGAAGAGGAATGGTGGTGTTTCAAGGAGGGAGTGACAAGTTGTGCAAAGCTGGCATGTGGAACAAGGAGGATGGAAGGTTATAGAAGGAAGGGTAGTGAGTAGTGGGATGATGAAGTGAAGAAGGTAGTAGAAGAGAGCATTCAGGGACTGGTTGCAAAGTAGGATGAGAGAAAAATATGAGAGGTATAAAGAAGAAAGAAGAGAAGCAAAACAAAAGATCTATTTATCTATATACCAAGAGCTTTTCTCCCTTATAAGGGAAGTAGCCAAGTCTAAGGTATGTACCTATTCCCACCCATTCCATTTCCACTACCCTTTCCCCCCTATCATCATAGCTCCTCATGGATGACAGGTCATCCCTGTATCCCGCCCACTGCCCTGGGTCAGAAGCAATGTAGCAAGACACAGTACATCCACAGCAAGGCTGCTTCACATAATCAGCACTACACCCCCACCCCTCTGGTCCCCTCATGCAGAACAAGAGAAGACAGGGAGGAATCCCTTCTGGCTGTGTCAAAATATCATTTACACATAGCACCCCATCCCCCACCCTTTCCTTCCTTGCATAACAGTATCATGTATACAAAGTCACCCTCCACTCATCCCTATCTCGTACCTTCTCCCTTGCTCAACAGACATTCCCCTCTTTCTCAATGCCCCCTTCACCCTGTCCATCCATCTCATCCTCAGTCATCCCCTCAAATTCACTTCCTCCACCTCTGCCTACCACACCTCTTTTACTAATCTTTCATTACTTGTACTTTCCATGTGTCCAAACCATCCCAATAATCTTTCATCAGCCCTCTCTGCCATCTCCTTTTTCATTCCCACTCTCCTCCACATGTCCTCATTTCTCACTCAATCCAACCTAGTAGCCCCTACTATACTTCTCAGACGTTTCATCTCAGATATAAACTTTTCCTCTCTACCTCTCTTAAATTCTAAGTCTCTGCCCCATACAATGCCATTAGCACAATCACCCCTTTGTACAATCTCCTCTTTGCATCCACTTTTAGATGCCTATTTCTCATAAGACTATTTTAATCCCCCAAGGCATTTACTTGCTTATCTCAATCTACAATTTACCTCCACCTCTGCTCCTCCCTTTCCTGCCACATTTGACCCCAAAGACCTAAAGCCAATTAAGTGAAGCAGCCTTGCAGTGAATGTACTCTGTCCTGCTACATTACTTTTGACCCAGGGCAGTGGGTGGGATACAGGGACAATCCATCATCCATGAGGAGCTAAGATTAGAGGGAGGAAAGGGTGGTGGATGGGAGTGGAATGGGTGAAAGTAGGTGCCTTTGACTTAGCTACCTCCCATATAAAGGGGAAAAAGCTCTTGGTACATAGATATAGACATTAGAGAATGCTACATGAATTAAGTGTAAAGGGACTGGAGTCATAACATTCTTTAATGACTGGAGGTTATTCTCCTCTTAAAATGGAATGTTGATCACTTAGCTTCTACTATCCCTCCTTTCTACTGCCTCCTCAAATCTCTCCTTTTCATGAAGTTAAGATGAGAGGAGAAAAGGGTGATAGAAAGGAGTGGAATGGGTAGGAGAGGCTGCGAGTGTAGGGATGTCACTAGGCATGTGAATTTTGTGTTTTCATGAAATTCCACATATGTAAGAACACTTTCTCACTGTCTGGTCAGACTACTACCTGTTTAATCCAAACCTTTTTTTTTTTTAATGCACATGCAGAAAAGGCAGAACCAAAGAATGCTGTCCCTGAACAATGTGCACCAGATTGCACTATTTGAAGCTTAAAAAATGCAAAAGCTTTCTACCATGAGAAGGGTACTCCCCACTCTGTTGTTTTGTGCCAATGCAACTTTCCTCTTCTTTTTGTCAGACCACACTCATATGCCTGGATGTCACTAAAATCCCTAAAATAGGCTGTAATGAACCTACTGTTATCTTAATATGTTGAACCTATTTGTATATACACTACATGGAGAGTCTGTGATTATACTATTTTTTCATGTTCCAGGTCTTGGACTTATTTTTGTTAATTTTTTATTTCAGGGAAATGATAACTGTGTGATTATGGCAACTGGCTATGGAAAGAGTTTATGCTATCAGTTCCCTGCAGTGTTTACTGGGGGTGTTACAGTTGTTGTCTCCCCTTTAATTTCTCTGATGGAAGACCAAGTCCTTGCGCTCAAGGTTTGTAGCAATAAACATCTTGTTGCTTATACCTAGAATTTTTATGCTTGCTTTTGTTAGAATAAAGATGCTTTTTGTATGGGCCGGACATTTATTATATAGATTATCACTATGCTGATTTTGAATTAGACCACCTTCAACAGTTCACTGATTTCTTTAGTTCCATGGCCTGCCTTCTTTAGTCCAGTGACTTGGGCAAATATATCTTTAATTAGTTTCTTTGTAGGGGGCCATGGTAATGATACAGAACCCTAGGGAAATAAAGAAACCCAGTGTGAAGAAAAGGCAAGGTCCCAAAGAGAGGGTTTTCCTGTAAATGCTCTTCCCATGGCAGTGTGGGCATAACTGGCTGGGTTCTCCCTCATGTTCTACTTTGTTGGCCCTGCATGGCAGGAGGGGGTTGCCAGATACATTTTATCTACATAAATTTACTTCAGAAAATGCCTTCCTATTTTTGTCATGAATATGCACCCACAAGGGGTAGGTGCTGCATGCTGTATATGCTCCCAAAAAATTATTATAATTTATAATTATCTTTATAGAAAACAAGTCAACATAGGGGATGTTTCTGGAGAGAAAGAGCTATGATAGTTTTATTTTAAGGATATGATATGTTTAAGGTCAATTTATTATAAGTACATTTTAATGTAATTACATAACCAAAGTAATTACTTTAAAATGTACATACATGTATGTATATATGTTTACATGTACATTTTAAAGGAACAGCATAACCATCAAAGTACTTTGTATTTCAGGCTGCAAATATTGGTGCTTGTTTCTTAGGATCTGCACAGACAAATAAATCTCAAGTTTACTCAGAGATGTTCAGGAGTGAATATCGAGTGGTTTACATTACCCCAGAGTTTGTAGATAGTAAGTGAACTTTTTACCAATAGCATTTGATACACAAATACTTTTAAATTCTGTCAGATATGTATGATTTTCCTTGCCAAGCCACCTCATAGAATGAGTGGCAACTGAAAAATTAAACACACACAACTTGTGGCACAGCGGTGGAGTTCCCAGTTGTCACTATGGCAGTCCAGATTCAAATCCCACCCAGGGCTGAAATAATTTCAGTATCGTTGTGCTGTGGGTTGTTACTCCAACTCTTGTGGGCAGGAAGTTGGGGATGTGTGTGTGTGTAAGGTCACAGCATTACCCATAGATCAGTCATATATAAGCTCTGAGCTCTCTTCCAGGAGGGAAATAGCTGTCAGTCATGAGTCCAACACATGATCCAAAGACCATGGTGAATCACACAAGCACACACACATGTGGCACAGTTGATAGAGTTCCCAGCTGCCACTACGGAGGTTGGGGTTCAAATCCCGCCAAGGGCTGAAATGATTTCAGTATCGCTGTGCTGCAGGTTGTTGATCCAACTCTCGTGGGTGGGGAGTTGGGGGTATGTGTGCATGTAAGGTCACTGTATTACCCATAGATCTGTCATATACGAGCTCTGAGCTCTATTCCGGGAGGGAAATAGCTGTTGATCATGAGTCCAACACATGATCCAAAGACCATGGTGAATCACACACACAAAGGAAGTAAAGAAAGTGGGATCTGAAAAAACCTGGGAGTAATTATTTCAAATGACTTGTTCCCTTATAAACAAATAAACAAAATTGTTGGAGAATCCTATAACTTGCAAAGATCAATAAAAGTGGCTTTTACCTATTTAGATGAAGAAATGGTTAAAAAATATTAGTCACACTAATAAGGCCTAGACTGGAGTATGCTGCAACACTATGGTCACCCAGTACCAAAAAGAATATAAAGAAAATTGAAAGAATCCAGAGAGCAACCACAAAAATGGCCCCAGCACTTTCAAACCTGTCATATGAGGAGAGACTGGCTAAATTGAAATTACTGACTTTGGAACAAAGAAGAGAGAGAGGTGACTTACTGACCATCTACAGAATCATGAAAGGCATGGAAGTCCTTGATAGAGAGGACTTACTAAATTGGGACAAGAGAAACACAAGAGGACATGAAAAAATCTCAAAAAAGATTGTTATAGAAGAGATCTGAAAAAAATAAAACAGTTTTCCACACAGAGTGGTGGACATCTGCAACAAACTGGACAAAACAGTGTGTGCAAAAATCATACATGAATTTAAGAGCAAACTAGACACTGAGAGATACAAAGGCGTAACACCACAAGCATAGCTTGCCTTCCTGTAAGATACAACTAGGTAAATACACACACACACACACACACACACAGGTGTTCTAGGTTTATAAATATCAAGAGACCTGGCCCAACAAATTGATGGAATAACCACTTTCACACTCCACAACTCTGCTCCATACAGTGCTTTGGGCACAAATTCTCCTTCATACAAACTCTGTGTTCACCCCTAGATACCTATTTCTTGTAACACTTTTCATCCACCTGACATTTACTTGCTTCCTATGCTCTAATTCAATAAAAATGATGATTTACTTTTATTTGTTTAGATGTGTGATGGCACTTGTATTGCACTTAAATACATGTATTTTCAGGGTAGTTAACATGGGAAGTTCATTTGAAATTGTATTTATTATTGTGATTGATCAAGAAAATCATCCTTGCAGCTTGTATATCCCATCTTCACACCTTGAATCAGAAAGTGGGCATATCTTTATTTGCAATAGATGAAGCCCATTGTGTTAGTCAATGGGGACATGACTTCAGAAGTTCATACAGGTAAGAAAAAAATTCTGACGTGTGTGTGTGTACCGTATTTTTCGGACCATAAGGCGCACCCGTAATTTGCTATTCCCCGTCCTTACATAAGGCGCACCTGGTCTCCTCACCGGATAATCATGTATATGTGAGTGCATTCAGAACTGAACATTTTCGTTGTTGAATGAGAAAAATCGGTTGGGATTTAGCAAAATTACAAAAATAAATTATATATATTTTTATTTTGGTCAGTGAAATCAGACCACCTCCATGGACAGTCTGCCCTGCCAATACCCCTAAAAAACAACATAAACACGTTACGGGAATTGTGGGGAATAAAACCAACATTAGCAGTTTTATTCCCGGAATTCTCTATTCACAAAACACAAGATTTATTACAAATGGTGGTAAATTTTTAGTTTCGACCATGGGCACAATATAGCAATAGAAAATTAATTATTAATTTTGTAAATTATAATGTATCAACATAATACGCAATTTTGTGAGCGGAAATAAAATACAAAAAAGCTGCTAAACAGATTTCGTAAGTATCGAAGTCGTGTCGGACGAATGGTACGCCATGTTTGTTATGATAGATGCCGACGATGAAGAAATGAAAGGATGATAAATTCGTCTAACCTAACCTAACCTGTGTTTAATAAATCATTACCTGCAAATTAAATGTCATCCGGCTCGTCCTCGTTGTCGTCGTCGTGAGAGACGTTGGCGGGCTTTTCAATCACTCTCTTAGCTTGCGGGGTATACAAAGTTCTTGCAGCTTGAAGGAATGCATGTATCTCCACTCCATAACATTCCTTCAAGAAAATGTACCTGGCGAGGTACTGTTGGAAGTACCGAGGCTGTCAGTTGACAGACAAGATGACGTCCCGATCCTATGCTACCGACATTAGTATATTTGCTTGTAGCAAGGTATTTTTTTATTTTCATTTCCGTCCACAAAATTGCATATTACGTTGATACATTTTAATTTAAAAAATCAATAATTAATTTTTATTGCTATATTGCGCCCATGGTCGAAACTAAAAAATACCCAAATGACTACAGTCGGAGTGGAGCGAGACTAGACCGATGCAAAATGGCTGTCTGTGTTGTGGACGCTATCATGTCATAGCCATGATAGCGTGAATGAATGCGGTGGCATGGACTCGAAAACTGTGGAAGTTTTCGCAATTTTCTTGTCAAGATACATGCATCTTGGTTATAACTTGGTTGTAACATTTGCTAGGCCTATGCACTGTCGCCGTCGGCAGGCTAGCTACGAAACATGTCAAAATAGTACGGCACTGTCTAAGGCATTTTTTTGCACTGAAGCCACACATAAGGCGCACCTCATGATAAGGCGCACACCTGATTTTGGCCGATTTTAAGGATTTTACCCTCGCCTTATGGTCCGAAAAATACGGTATATATATATATATATATATATATATATATATATATATATATAATATATATATATATATATATATATATGGAATGATTTGGATATACATTTGAATACGAAGTTTTTGTTTGTCAGAGATTTGTTTACAAGCCTAAATAATGTGAATGATACTTTTTAGTAGCTGCAGTTATAGATTTTACTAATTAATACATATTGTCTCAGACGACTAGGATCCATCAGAAAAGAATTCCCCCAAGTACCAATTATGGCTTTAACAGCAACAGCAACTCCACAAGTTCAGAATGATATATGTATTTGTCTGAAACTCAGGTAAATCAGCTCCAGCTTATAATGTTCCCTTTGTGATATAAAAAGAAAGTGTTTTAATGCAAGGTACATCCTAGGTGGTTGCATGAAATTTAATTTAAAGTTGGTTATATTCTCAGGCATCCAGACATAACAATTACAAGCTTTGATAGGCCAAATCTCTACCTTGAAGTTCGAAGTAAAGGCAACAGTATTTTGGGAGATATTCTACCTCTGTTGGAAAAAAGTACAGATGGTAGTTACTCGGTTGAAGGCGCAACAATCATTTACTGTCCAACCAAGAAAGCAGTTGAAGAGGTTGTCAATCATCTTAAGGGTAAAACTGATCTTTTATTTCTTTTTTATTGTGTAGTGCACTTCAACTCAATATAGGAAATGGAATGGGTGGGAGTGGTTTCTATGCCTTTTTCTTTTTGGCTACCACCCTGTGTAGGGGAAAAAAGCCTTTGGTATATGTATGTAATTCAATTCTGATTCTAGAATTAATCCTTCCTTCAGTTTAGATATGGGAGAAAGGAAAGAAGTATGTCTGTAGGATGGTGGATTATAATGGTGGCTAAATTAAAGAACAATAAAAGTACAGAATAAATATATTAACACTGACAACATGAAAAATGATAGAGCAAACATGTGCTCTCATTCAAGACAAGGGAAAGACTGATGCCTCACAGCATCAGATGCACGTTTGTGCGGGAACTTGCTACATGGTTCTATGTAATTTTATACATACATATATATAATATATAATATGCAACATTTGTTATACATGTGCCACCATTACAGGGTTTTTTTAATGGTTTGGTTTTAGGATGTTTACCAATATATACATTTTTATATTTGTGTTTTTTTGGGATGAGGTATGAAGGTCGGGCATGTGTCAGGTTTCTTTGGTTATTTGTTGTCTTGAAGAAAATAAAGAGAGTAATCAGTTAATGGGATTCATCTGACCAGAAACATGTAGTTCCATATCAGTTCACGAGAGTCCTTAGATCCATTCATATATCTCTTTAGAAGTTTGTATTGCTGTCTGTGTTAATTGAGTTTAGGGTTGTTTCTATATCATCAGGAAGAAGTAAGCAATTGGTGGTTCAGCTTTCCTTATGTGAAAAGTTGATGTGAAAATGGTGGAAGCTCATAGAAACCAAAGTTATGGGCCAAAAGGAGAGACTGAGTGTGAATGAGGTTGTTGATAAGCTTTGGAGACAAGCACCAGGGAGATGATCTCTCCTATATTCATACCTTAGGACCACCTTGTGTAGGGGCCTATCTTTTGTCTCCAACAGATATATATTTTGCTTCCAGTGTTGACACATGTATAAGAGTTGTGTCACTCACTGCAGTCTTTATATATTGTATATTTTTGGCATTGCAGCATCTGGAATTGAATGTTCAATGTATCATGCTGGTCTCTCAACTACCCGCCGAAGGGAAGCTCATGAAAATTTTGTCAGAGATAAGGTCAGAAAGTGTTGTTTTCTTATCGTGTAGGAAACATTATTCATTCTTGTTTATTTGTTTAATTATACTTCCCTTTTAAAGGTCAGATATCAACAGATATACCATTCGCTAAAAATCATCGTATTGCCTGAAAAAGTACTTTTTAAAAGCATACAAATAAAGTTTTTACCTATTACAGAAGAATTTATTCAGAAAATTCACTTTTGATTGCGCCTCGCATACCACTTGTCCGAAGTCTAGATATTCAGAATAACAATATTGTTTGTTTGGCAACTGTGACGTCACGAACGCGGAATTCCCCGAACCTTTCCCGAAGCGCACGGGCGGAATGTTTCGAATAGCAGACGACGCAATGAAATGAAGACAAAACCAGTTTTTGCCAAATTTGATAAGATGTAGATGGTGGAATTATATAGAATACTGTCAGTATGTTTTTTTATGTACATTAAACTGTAAATACAAAAAGTTATGGAAGTCTTGATATCTGACCTTTAAAGGTCAGATATCAAGACTTCCATAACTTTTTGTATTTACAGTTTAATGTACATAAAAAAACATACTGACAGTATTCTATATAATTCCACCATCTACATCTTATCAAATTTGGCAAAAAAACAGTTTTGTCTTCATTTCATTGTGTCGTCTGCTATTCGAAACATTCCGCCCGTGCGCTTCGGGAAAGGTTCGGGGAATTCCGCGTTCGTGACGTCACAGTTGCCAAACAAACAATATTGTTATTCTGAATATCTAGACTTCGGACAAGTGGTATGCGAGGCGCAATTAAAAGTGAATTTTCTGAATAAATTCTTCTGTAATAGGTAAAAACTATTTGTATGCTTTTAAAAAGTACTTTTTCGATGATTTTTAGTGAATGGTATATCTGTTGATATCTGACCTTTAAGGGGGAAAAAGCCCTTGGTATATGTATGTATGTATTTACCTGTGGTGGAGGAAAAGAATGCTGCTTCTATGTTCCAGTGCATGTCTAAGGAAGAAGCTATAAGGGAAAGAGTGAGGGGATTAAGGTTCCCCTACTCTTTTACTCCTACACAAAAGCAAGGCATGAAAAATTCTTGGAGGGGGACTCCAACCAAAATTTTAGTAATTGGGTTATTGAAAATGCATGGATGTGGTATAGATAAGAGCAAAAGGGAGGAGAGTGCCATTATATTTCTGAAAAGAAAGCTGGATGCGTTTGCATTTAGTGAAATGAAACTGAAAGGGTAAAGTGAGTTGGAGTTTGGGAGTATGGTAAGTAAGGTGCATGTATAAAAGGTACAGATGGACAGATATTAATGTAAGTGGAGATGATAAGGGGAAAATGGGTAGATTATTTCAAAATTGTTGAATGTAAAGGAGGATAGCAGGGGATGTTTGATTGTGGTATCTGGAAATAGAAGGTGAAAGATTGTGATAGGAGAGATGATTGATAGGGCTATGGAAGAAGAGAACATATGAAGAACAGTGAACAAAGTGAAATGTGTTATGATACCTGGGTTAGATGGTTGTCATATGGAGTGTAATGAAGGAAGTAGTTATTGAATGGTTGGAAAGATTGTTTAATTTGTGCCTAAGAGAAGGAAGTGTACTTGTGGACTGGAGGAAAGTATGTATAGTTCCATTGTACAAGAGGAAAGGGATAATTATGAATGTAACTTTAGAGGGATCAGTCTGTTAAGTGTAGTTGGTAAGGCATATAGGATGGTGTTCATTGAAAGGATATGGAGTAGACGGAAGGAGTAATTGGAGGAAAAGGAAATTGGGCTTAGGAGAGGAAGTGGATGTGTAGATTGAGTTTATGTAGTAACATATACCTGAAATTTTTGGGCAAAGGGTAAGGATGTCTTTTGGGTCTTCTTGAATTTGAAGGTGTATGACAGGTTGAGAGAGAGAGATATGGGATGTATTTTATCTCAATTTGCTTTTATGACTTCTTGAAGACCTCCCATCCCTAATCAAGAAATCTCTTTTCTCAATGTAGTCTTCCTCCCTTTTGCAACCTAGACATTGTAATCAGTTCACCTACTTCTCTTTGATCTTTCACTGTTATCATTTCAATCTTCCTTGTATCTTTCACTCTTTATAGGGACCATATCACTGACACATATTCCAGTCTTGGAGGGATTAGAGTTTATGAACTTTTCATCATCTCTTCATCCTTATAGTGAAAAGCCACCTCACTGTTCTCCAGCAATCGTTACATCTCTCCCACAATCTGTCAGGTGATAGGTTGTCGTACGAGTATATCAACACTCCCAAATCTTTTTCCTGTTTTGCCTTTATAATGGATTTTCTTACCAAGGAATAGTTCACAGGTGGTCTTTTTGAGCTATTACCCATTTACAGGTCTTTGCATTTTTTATATTGAAATTCATTTTCCTTTTCTGGCTCCATGCAGATATAGTGTCTAGATCTTTTTGCGGTAGCTGACAGTCCTTCTTTATCACTTTTCTCATGATCTTTGCATCATCTACAAACATGTTGGCATAGCTTGTTGTACCTACGATCATGTCATCAGTATAGGTAAGAAATGTTGTAGGTGATGATGATGATGATATGGTTTAACATCACACACACCCCCCTGTTGGGAGGCTAGGACAGTGTCCCTTACAGAGGGCTTTGTAGCGTGGAATTTAATGAACCATGCCCTTGGTTCAACTTCTCTGGTGGCAGGATTCGAACCGCCCTCACCTCGACCTTCACCGCAAGTAATGACGCCCTAACCCGCTCAGCCAGCGAGCTAGCATCAAACTGTATGGAACTCTGCTTGTCACTACTCTCTTCATCCTTACATCTTATCCTCATGTAACTTCCCCTTAAAAATATGCTATCTATTTGAGTAATTTACCTCTTAATACCCAGGGCAGTGGGTGAGATGCAGGGATCATCCAGGAGGAGCCAAGATAAGAGGCAGGGAGGAGGGTTAATGAGAGTAGATTATGTGGGGATGGAATGGGTGGGAGTGGATTTTATGCCTTTGTTTTTTAGCTACATCCCTTCTAAAGGGGAAAAAGCCTTTGGTATATGTATGCTCTTAGTACTCCACCATGCTCCAGTATCAGCATAAAATGACTATGGGTACTCATCAAAAACTTCTAGATTGAGGTACACACCCAGCCCTCCCCCTCTTGCATTACGTCAATCACTCTTAAGTAAATGCTTAATAGGTTCAACATGCATGACCTTCCAGATCTAAAGCCATACTGACTGTCTGTCAAAATACTCATCTCAAGATCTGTCACAATCCTTTCTCACTTAACTATTGTCCTCATCATTGGTACTGGTCTATAATTCAGTGGTGTACCTTACTTTCACCTTTGTAAATTGGTACCACATTAGCCCTTTTCCAATCCTGTGATACTGTTCCTTCTTTTAATGAACACACAATATGACTATGAATTTTTGTTGTTGTATGTGTTGGTCTGTTTGACTATCTGTTTCTCTGTTTACCCACTTGTAATATACAGGAAAAAAATATACTTGTGAGGTTCCTTCTGTTTCCTTTGATCAAATGCTGCTTTGAATTAATTTGTTTTTTATTTCACCATTTCCTCTTATCAACTATTCCATAAGTTACACTTGTATAGAAAGCTGTGTTTTGTTCATAGCCTTCAGGCACTTTTTTTTTCTTCTTCTTCTTCTTCATAGCCTTCAGGCACTTCTTCTTCTTCTTCTTCTTCTTCTTCTTCTTCTTCTTCTTCTTCTTCTTCTTCTTCTTCTTCTTCTTCTTCTTCTTCTTCTTCTTCTTCTTCTTCTTCTTCTTCTTCTTCTTCTTCTTCTTCTTCTTCTTCTTCTTCTTCTTCTTCTTCTTCTTCTTCTTCTTCTTCTTCTTCTTCTTCTTCTTCTTCTTCTTCTTCTTCTTCTTCTTCTTCTTCTTCTTCTTCTTCTTCTTCTTCTTCTTCTTCTTCAAGTAACTACTTTGGTTTACAAAAGATGGTTCTTAAATTGATCAATAATCTTTTGTACATTACAGGTTCCTCTAATTGTTGCCACTATTGCTTTTGGTATGGGTATTGACAAACCAGATGTAAGAAGAATCATTCATTATGGAGCACCTCGTGATTTAGAGTCTTACTACCAAGAAATTGGTAGGGCAGGCCGAGATGGTTTACCAGCAGTTTGTACAGTGTTCTATAGTGGACAAGATTTTGCGGTCCATAGGTAAGTCAATGAGATTTTGAATTTGTAATGATAAAGTTTCTCACAGACATTTTAGTTTGACATAGTTTTGTAGAATCTAATTTTCATATTGCTATTATTAGATAGAGACTTCTTTATGTTTAAGATAGTGGAGCAGTCATTTGATACATTTGAATTATGATTGTACATGTATACATATACCAAGGGCTCTTTCCCCCTTACAAGAGAGGTAGCCAAAGTCAAAAGGCATAATTCTACTCCCACCCATTTCATCCCTACCCATTCCACTCCCATTTGTCACCCCTCCTTCTCATCTTGGTTCCTCCTGGATGATGGGTTATCCGTGCATCTTGCCCTTCACCCTTGGTCAGAAGCAATGCAGCAAGACACAGCACATTCACAGTAAGGCCACTTCATTTAATTGGTGACACCCCTCTCTGTCCCCTCCTGCAGAAACATTGAAGATAGGGAGAAACCTTTTTGTACTGTATCAAAATATCATTCACACATATTCACTCCCTAGCCTCCACCCTCAGTTCCCCACCCATTTCCTTCCATGCATCACGGTATCATCCATACACAGCCATTCTCCATTCACCCCTATCTTTTGCCCTCTCCCTTTCTTCCTCAACAGACATCCCCCTCTTGATTAATACCCCTTTCACCCCATCCACCCATCTCATCCTCAGTTGCCCTCTCATATTTACTCCATCTACCTCTGCATTCCACTCTTCATTTATCAATCTTTCTTCACTCATTCTTACAAACCACCCCAATACTCTTTCATCAAGCCTGTCTCCCATCACCTTTTCCACCCCTGCTCTCCTCCTCACCTCATTTCTCACTCTGTTCTTGTAACCCCTACCATACTTTTCAGACATTTCATCTCAAACACATTTAAACTCTTCCTCTCTTATGTTCCATGTTTCTGTCCTATACAGTGCTGTTGGCACAATCACCGCTTCATACTATCTCCTCTTAGCATCCATTCCCAAATGTCTATTTCTCATTACACATTTTTATCCTCCAAAGCACTTCCTTGCTTCTTTCTATATGTAATCTACTGGCTTGACACACTCCAGCCACAGTTTCTTCCTACAATCATTCATTGTTTTTCTGTCACCTCCTTCCATGCTGCATTGATATTGTCAATGATCTTTTTGATATTATAATTGGCCCAGAACTGCTTGACTGTGGGCTTGTCTGGGCTGTCAGTCATGTTAATCGGCAGACTCATTGTGTGGCACTGGTAATATGCATCAAAATATTCTCACTTACTCCTTCACCCCCCATCCCCACCCACTCCCTTCCATGCATCACAGCATCATCCATACACAACCATTCTCCACTTACCCCTGTCTTCTGTCTTCTCCCTTCCTTCATCAACATATGTGTATATATATATACATACATACATACATACATATACCAAGGCTTTTTCCCCCTTACTAGGGAGGTAGCCAAAAAGGAAAAGGCATAAAATCATTCCCACCCATTCCATCCCTGAAAACACTCCACACCCCTCCACCCTCCCTCCCATCTTAGCACCTCCTAGATGACGGGTCATCCCTGCACCCTGTCCACTGCCCTGGGTCAGAAGCAGTGTCGCAAGACACAGCACATCCACAGCAAGGCCGCTTCATTAAATTAGCGACCCCCCCTCTCCGTCCCCCATGCATAAAAGGAGAGGACTGGGAGAAATCCCTTCGGGCTGTGTCAAAATTTTGCTCACACACACTACCTCACCCCCCATCCCCCCGTCCACTCCACCTCATGCATCACAACATCTTCCATATACAACCATTCTCCATTCACCCCTGTCTTCTGTCCTCTCCCGTCCTTCCTCAACAGACATTCCCCTCTTCCCCAAAGCCCCCTTCACCCCATCCATCCATCTCATCCTAGGACGTCCCCTCATGTTCACTCCCTCCACATCTGCCTTCCATACCTCCTTTACTAGTCTTTCATCACTCATTCTTTCCATGTGTCCAAACCATCCTAATACTTTTTCATCAACCCTATCTCCCAACTCCCTTTCCACCCCTGATCTCCTCACCTCATTTCTCACTCTATCTAGCCTAGTAACCCCCATCATACTTCTCAGACACTTCATCTCAAACACATTCAAGCTCCTTCTCTCTTCCTCTCTTATGTTCTATGTTTCTGCTCCATACAGTGCTGTTGGCACAATCACTCCTTCATACAATCTCCTCTTAGCATCCACTCCCAAATCTCTATTCCTCATATATATATATATATATATATATATATATATATATATATATATATATATATATATATATATATATATATATATATATATAATTGTCTACTTGCTTTTTTCACTCCTCAATCAAATGTACATGACCCTTATGCCCTCCAGTCTCAGATACCACCACAGCCTTCATACCTCCTAAGTTTATTCTGTACAACTTGATTTTTACAGATACTTTCTGGGAAATTCAGCATCTTCAAGGCACAAAGAACATCGTGGCAAGATGATTATAAAAATGGAACAGTTTCTTGGTGTTGCAGGCTGCCGTAGGGTAGAATTACTCTCACATTTTACTCAAAAGGTTCCATCTTCAGACCCCAAGAAAAATTGCTGTGATAATTGTACCAGGAGGTATTACTTATATTGTGTTTCATTTATTTTTTCCACCATTATATATATATATATATATATATATATATATATATATATATATATATATATATATGTATATATATATATATATTCTGGTTGAAATCAACTGCACTAGTTGCTTTAACAATCTTCAAGACTATTCTTTAATCTGGAGAATACTTTCCTATTAGCAACTGAGAGGGACTGGAAGTAGTCATTCATGACTCTCAAAAGAATATACGCAGTGTATGCCAACTGATATATTTTTGCATAGTAATAGTATTGAACAACTAATTGATCCCTGGTTTCTATGGGATTGTAGGCGACGTCGCAGTGTAGAGGAGGTCCTGCCTACAATCCCATAGAAACCAGGGATCAATTTTCCAGCATTTCACTGAAACACACAACATGAAGCCTCCTCTACAGAAGCTGCTAGACCAAACGGAAATTCTTCACAAGGAGTCTGCCTTCAGGAAGCTGCAGATTGCAGAAGCAGTATCCATTACTTGCCAGCACCCTACCATCAACATACTGCAAGCTGCCGATTTTATTCTCCCTTCTGCGCGCCCTGTAAAGAATAACCCCCTCCAGGAACAACAAGCCCTTAGACAGCAGCAGCCCCGCGAACAAATGAAACATGTCCAGCTAGTTAGTCAGCGCCTAGGACCAGTAACCAGAGCAGCAGCAAATCAGGCCAGAGCTTCTAGACAAAATCCCACCCCCTTGGCTCCCGGACAAAATCCCACCCTCTTGGCTCCCAGACAAAATCCCACCCTCTTGACTCCCAGACAAAATCCCACCCTCTTGAATCCCAGACAAAATCCCACCCTCTTGGCTCCCAGACAAAATCCCACCCCCTTGGCTCCCAGACAAAAGCCCACCCCCTTGGCTTCCAGACAAAATCCCACCCCCTTGGCTCCCAGACAAAATCCCACCCCCTTGGCTCCCGGACAAAATCCCATACTGCACCTCTCAGCCAATGAGAGGCCAGTATTCCGTCTGAGCTAGGCAGGCTGAGCCTTATAAGCCAGCCCATCCAACCAGCGGTCATTATTCGTTGGAAGACCTTCAATATAGCAGAGCATCCTACAAAGCAGTCCTCACCCTGAAGACGCCTCACGACGAGGCAAAAAACTATAGTTTCGGTGGAGTCAATAGTTGTTCAATACTATTACTATGCAAAAATATATCAGTTGGCATACACTGCGTATATTCTTTTGAGAGTCATGAATGACTACTTCCAGTCCCTCTCAGTTGCTAATAGGAAAGTATTCTCCAGATTAAAGAATACAGTCTTGAAGATTGTTAAAGCGACTAGTGCAGTTGATTTCAACCAGAATTGCCTTAGAGAAAACCTGTGCCCCAGAAATATATATATATATATATATGCAATAAAAACACTAGGAGCGTGTGTTCACAAATGCGTAAGTAACCACTAGGAAAAGTAAACTAACGAAGCAGAGCGCTTTCGTATAATTACATCTTCAGTGCAGATACAAAGAAGGAATTATAAGATGAAGAAACAAGGAACAGAATATATGACATAGTGAAGAGGACATTCGGAGAGGTAGTGGAAGAAGTACACGTGACGGACGTTTGGGCCGTCCTGGTAGCCAACAAGTATGGGACGTTTGGGCCGTCCTGGTAACCAACAAGTATGGGACAACTGCTCATAATTTATATTACAATTCAAACAATTTTGAAATTTCATGAGAAATAAAACTATCTAATTTGTACAAACCTTGATGAAGATTAACATTTATCCCCTTACTAGATTTGATCAAACTGCATTCAATTAAATTTCTTTCTGTTATGTTGTTGTTGTATGTGATGACTTTAGCGTTATCCCAGTCAACTGGGTGGTTAAAATGGTTCATGTGGTTGAATATACCGCTAGATTGGTTTCCCTCTCTAACGAATTTCTTGTGTTGATTGATTTGTGTTGTGAGTGTTTTAGCAGTCTGACCAACATAAAACTGATTACACCCTGATGGCGTAAAGATATCTGTTTTTTCGTCGATGTACCTCAGGGCCCTACGCATTTGCAGACCAGAGTACATTGATGATGAAATAAGATGTATTTACGACATTGGTACTAAGCTACAATACCCCACACATGTTCTTGACAAAGCTTACAATCGTGCTAAAAGGACATTTTATAACCTTAGGTCAACTCAAACTTTCAATATGAATAACTTGCTAATTTTACCGTACCAAGAGAACCTGCAAAATATTCCAAATATATTACGTAAATTTAACATTAATGTAGTTTTCAATAATAAGAACACTGTAAGACAACTGCTCATAAATAATTCTGTCAATAGTAATAAAGGGTGTGTGTACAAAATACCTTGCAAATCATGTAATCAGTTTTATGTTGGTCAGACTGCTAAAACACTCACAACACGAATCAATCAACACAAGAAATACGTTAGAGAGGGAAACCAATCTAGCGGTATATTCAACCACATGAACCATTTTAACCACCCAGTTGACTGGGATAACGCTAAAGTCATCACATACAACAACAACATAACAGAAAGAAATTTAATTGAATGCAGTTTGATCAAATCTAGTGAGGGGATAAATGTTAATCTTCATCAAGGTTTGTACAAATTAGATAGTTTTATTTCTCATGAAATTTCAAAATTGTTTGAATTGTAATATAAATTATGAGCAGTTGTCCCATACTTTTTGGTTACCAGGACGGCCTAAACGTCCCATACTTGTTGGCTACCAGGACGGCCCAAACGTCCGTCACGTGTACTTCTTCCACTACCTCTCCGAATGCCCTCTTCACTATGTCATATATTCTGTACCTTGTTTCTTCATCTTATAATTCCTTCTTTGTATCTGCACTGAAGATGTAATTATACGAAAGCGCTCTGCTTCATTAGTTTACTTTTCCTAGTGGTTACTTACGCATATATATATATATATATATATATATATATATATATATATATACATACATACATACATTTATACATACACATATGTACATACACAACTGACTTCTTATTGCCTTAGAGAAAACCTGTGCCCCAGAAATATATATATACACATACATACATACATACATACATACACATATGTACATACACAACTGACTTCTTATTGCACAATAGTGGATACTATAATTATAGCCATTTTTTTTCATACAGGCTCTCCAAAGGAAATTGTGGTATTTCAAGAATAGATTCTGCTCTCGATGAGAACGGAAAGTACAATTTCACACAAGATGGCCTTTCTTTCCTGAAAGCAGTACAGGTACACATTTTATTACAAAAAATGCATATATCTCGATTGTTTATTGATTTTTCATGCTTGTCTTCCCTCAATAATTTTTGTTCCTTGTAATTTAACATCTCTTTACATCCTTTTTGCATCATGTGACTAAAGAGTTGTGGCAGCTCTGCTGTTGGTACCATCATCATGGTGCTTCGAGGTTCTCAAAATCAGCGTGTCAAAGGATGGTGGAAAAAATTGCCCTGCTTTGGATCTATGAAAAACAAAAATGAAAATTACGTAAAAGCATTAGGTAAGATGAAAAAACTAATGTTTATTGCCATGAGTTGTATTTAGAAATATTTCAGATATGATTCAAAGATGCAAAAGAATGTTATTTGTTGATCAAATGGCCAGTAATGTGATGTAAAAACTCATAATCAAAGGTGAGGTAATGTGCAGTTTGCTTTTAAAGTAAAACATTTAAGAGTGGGTGACATAATTGATTATTTTTTGTTAGATTTCTTTAGCCTCATATAATTTTGAAGTTTGAACAGTTGTTAACCACTTCCATACGGTGACACCTTCGTAGGCGGCATGAGTAGCAAGTGGGTACTCGATGATGCCGACGTCGCCATCTTGATTATATTTATTGTAGTCGTACCTACGTAATTTCCATTCTCTCTAAACTGGCTTCATCAATTTTCTATGGTTATCAAAATACACAGGTGAAAGAGAACAAACGATTGAGCACTGACTTTATTTTTTATAATGCGATTATTATGATGCAACATCGCACGTCGGGCAGCTAATGCTGCCAGACGTGCAATGTGCCCCGGAGTGAAGAAGTTAACTGCTGACTATAGTCATTCATGCATGAAGTTTGAGATCTGTGCATATATACCTAGAGCCCTTTCCTGCAAGGGGGTGGCTGACTCAAAGCACAGACCCACTATGCACAGCCCATTGAACACGACTCGGTGGCATGGTTGGTAGAGTCCCAGACTATCACTAAGGCGGTTCAGGTTCGAATCCTGCCCAGGGCTGAAAATAATTTCAGTATCGCTGCAGTTCAAGTTGTTACTCCAACTCTCGTGGCCGTGTGGGGGTGTGTGTGCGTGTAAGGTCAAAGCATTACCCATAGATTGGTCATACGAGCTCTGAGCTGTCTTCCAGGAGGGAAATAGCTGTCAATCAGGAGTTCAACATGTGTTCCAAAGACCAAGGTGAATCACATCTTCCATCTCAGAACTTCATGGGTGAAGAATTATTCCTGTTCTCTGCCACACTACTCAAGCCAAAGGCAATGCAACTAGACCAGTGGTTCCCAACCGGTGTGCCGTGGCACCAAAAGGTGCCATGTGATCAACTGAGGGTGCCACCAATATTCAGGGGAAAAATAATTTTCTTATTACCAACTCTGTCATCCATTTTTGTTCATCAAAGCAGCATCAGTATAAAGATGAGTATTTTCATATTATACAGGGACAAAATTTTGTTACACTGATGTTGAATCAACAAAATACTGACAAACTAGGATTTAGATTTTCTAATAAGGGTGCCGGGGACTTCTGAAAGGCTTGGCAAGGGGGCCTCAAGCCAGAAAAGGTTGGGAACCACTGAACTAGACACAGGGTTTACATAGCAGAGCTTGACAACCAGAGTTGGTTAACTTACTACTTCATTTTATATCAACCTCTCCTCCTCATCCATTGGAAAAAATACAAAACAGAATGCTCAATGGCCAAGCAAGTTAGAGCATCACTACTTGTAGCAGATATCAAGGTGATTGCAGTTTAAACCCTGCCACCAGCAGGTTGGACCAAGTGCATGGTTCACTAAGTTCTACACTACAAAGTCATCTGCAAGAGGCATCATCCTAGCCTCCTGATAGGGGGATTTTTGCAACATTTAACCGAATCACAAAATTAATGAGAAAATCCTTTCAGGCCACATTGTTCTTTAATTGATTTACTCATATCTTTTGCACTTTATATACCTTGTTTCACAGATGTTCCTTTTACAACCAAGCTCCTTTGGAGTTGGTGAATGAGGATGAAGGGATTTAGGAGTTGTTGTTGTTGTTCCCTAGACTGTCTGTCCGAGCAGTCCCATCTCCCCAAGGAATGCCACGGCCAGAACGGGGTTTTCCCACAAATCCTTTATAGAGTGTATGTTGTGTTGTTTGTGTGCGTGAATGTGTATAATGCAGTCTTCCATGACATGTTGAATAGTATGAGGTGAAGTGTTACATCCCGGGCATTCATCCACAATGCGGTCATCCAGTCTCTTCTTGGACATAGGAGTTGAGCTAGTTGTTTACAGATGGCACTGCTTGTGCCTGATTCTGAAAAACTGAAGTAGTTGGATATTCCTTTTACAACCAAGCTCCTTTGGAGTTGGTGAATGAGGATGAAGGGATTTTGGAGTTGTTGGTGTTGTTCCCTAGACTGTCTGTCCGAGCAGTACCATCTCCCCAAGGAATGCCACGGCCAGAACGGGGTTTTCTCACAAATCCTTTATGGAGTGTATGTTGTGTTATTTGTGTGGGTGAATGTGTATAATGCAGTCTTCCATGACATGTTGAATAGTATGGGGTGAAGTGTTACATCCCGGGCATTCATCCACAAAGCGGTCATCCAGTCTCTTCTGGGACATAGGAGTTGAGCTAGTTGTTTACAGATAGCACTGTTTGTGCCTTATTCTGAAAAACTGAAGTAGTTGGTAATGAACTTGAAAGGGTATGCGAGAAAAGAAAGTTGAGAGTAAATGTGGGCAAAAGTAAAGTGATGAGATGTACAAGGAGAAATGTGGGTAGGAGGTTGAATGTGTGTGTGAAGGGAGAAAGGCTGGAGGAATTGGAGCATTTAAAATACTTCAGGTCATGTGTACCAGTGAACAAAGGAGTGAATGTGGAGATGAATTATAGAATGAAGACAAATAAGTGTATGGGTGGAGTGCAAAGTGTTGTGAGAAATAGGTAATTTATGCTCCTGCCTGGTGGATGTTGCCAGTTATACTTATCCCTACATTTTATCTGATCTTTTAAAAGTTTTCTTTCATATGTTTTCAATAGAATATTAGTACGAATGTGAATATATGTGGATGTGCTGTGTCTTGCGACACTGCTTCTGACCCATGGCAATGGACAGGATGCAGGGATAACCCGTCATCCAGGAGATGCCAAGATAAGAGGGAGGGTGGAGGGGAGTGGAATATATAGGAAATGGAATGGGTGGGAGTGGTTTCTATGTATTTTTCTTTTTGGCTACCCCCGTTTAGGGGGAAAAAGCCTTTGGTATATGTATGTATGTATGTGAATATTTTTGGATTTTGATATTATTTTGAGAGTAAGAATAATAATCTCCTTTTTACCATAAAATAAAATGATTCTTGTATGAACAACCAGTTTTCATGAAATGGAACCCAATTATAAAGTGAGATGTGCTTGTATTGCACTTAAAACTATTTTCATTACACATCCTCAGGCAAAATGATGGTATATGAAGGATTCCTTGATGAAGTTACTATATCTGTGGGAGGAGGACGTGGTGGACGAGGGAACTATGGAAGACAAAGGAGCTTATTTTCCTACACAACATATGAAATTCTTACAAAAGGTAGACAAGTCATGAATGCAGGATCAAGGTTGGTAATATTGTATTATGATTAGCAAGTGACATATAGTTAGGAGATTATTAGTTGTTTTTTTTTTTCTTTTTCATCATATCAAATGTAAAAAAAAAGTTTTTGTCATAATGATATTGTGTTAATGATAGACATTTTGATTGTTTGAAACAATGTTTTGTTGTCAGGAAGATAATGAATATGTATTTTGGGGCAGTATATATTTCAACTTATAACTTAGGAATAATTGTGATGTGCTGACTGTTATAGTTTTTCTCTTTTCAGAATTTTTTTTGCATACATATGTACATATATGGCTTTTTCCCTCTTACAAGGGAGGTAGCCAAAGTCAAAGGCATAAATATTTTACTTATTCAAAAGTTAAATAATTTAGGTTTAAAGAGTTCTTGTGTTCTGTCTGAATGATCATGAAGTTGTTAGCTTAATTTTGGAGACACAATACTCAAAAGTATACCTTTATAGGGAACGAATTCATATAATTGGCTTGGTTAAGTCATTCAGTGGAAGTTTGTTCTTATTTTCAGTGCAAAGATACTTTTAACTCCGTCATCTGATATGCGTGAGGAACTACGATACATCATAAAGGTTCCCCGCCCAGGATTTGACAGTAGTTCTAAAGAAAATTATGTTTATAGACCACAGTAAGTAAATTTGTATTAAGAGGAATGCACTTGTATTGAGGAAAAGAAACCATTTGTTGATTGATTTTAGGGGATTTTTATAAAGTGAGCAAATTAAATAAGATGAGGAAAGATGGAAGAATACCAGGTAAGGCTGAGAGAAGTATGGTTTGTATAAAAAGGTAAAAGAAAAACAGGAGTAGAGGAAAAATGGGTTTGTTTCAAGGAGGAAGTGCTAAAAGACACTATTTAGGATGAGGAAGCTATGGAGGAACGGATAGCAGGGAACGAAGAGGCAAGAGTGGCGGCAGAAAAGAAATGAACATATGAAAAATGGGTGAAAAGAAGAAATGGGGGAACCATATTAGAGGTAGAAGTCAAAGAGAGTGAAAGTAAAATGTTAGGTGAGGGAAGCCATGAGGAGAGCAGACTGTAGCAAGCCACTGTGTGACTTAACCCATTCAACTCCGATGACAAGATGTCTTGTCATTTGGTCAAATAAAACAAAAAATCATAATAAAACAACAAAATGTTTGATGATCAAACAGCACCAGAAAAATATGACGTCATCAGTCCTCCTCGAGGAGGACTGATGACGTCATATTTTTCTGGTGCTGTTTGATCATCAAACATTTTGTTGTTTTATTATGATTTTTTGTTTTATTTGACCAAATGACAAGACATCTTGTCATCGGAGTTGAATGGGTTAAGAGTTTCCAGTCAGTGAAACTTGAGGCAACAATTATGATATTAATCTCCTCCTCATCTTCATCTTCATCATCTTTCTCTCTTTCCTTCTCCTCTTCCTCCTCTTCCTCCTCCTCCTCCTCCTCCTCCTCCTCCTACTCCAACTCCTGTAGCTCCACAGGGGCTGGTAACAGTCATTAGACTCACCCCTAGATCTCTCTGGGAAGACATTTTGGACTTGCCTGTTTTGTATAAATGCGAGGCTGTTTCTGTTTCATCAACTTCTATGAGTAGGAGGAAGGGAGCAGTTGCTAATTGTCTGCTCTCCTTTTGTGAAAACTGTAAGAAATACAGTTGAAATTGGAAGAGATCTTGGGTCCAACCTGTTTCTGAGATACACCTTCAGACAGAGTTGAGGTTGTCGATGGGTTTTAAAGCCAAGTGGCAGGGCAATGATTCTCTGATGTGTATCTTGGAAGGCTACCGGTATTAGATGTGTCATTCTCTCATCTGGTGGCTGTCAGAACAAAATTTAGTCTTGAAATACAGTGAAAGGGTTTATATATATGTAAAAAAAGTTTAATAATTTTACTGTAGAGGTAGTTTCCAATGACTGAATGAAATGGTTTAGCAGCATTTAGAATAAAGATGCATGTTTTAAGATGCAGTGGATGTTATTTTTTTTATTTATTTATTCTTTTTCAGAATTGCAAATAGATTACTTCTTTCAAAAGACTCATCAGTCAAAAAATCGGATCATGGCAGCACACAAGTCGAAGTAGAAGAAGAGGAGACTCCTGTAGATCCTAGGGAAGAGAAATTAAAAGTGAGTAAATAAGGAAAATGTAATCTTGCAGTACTCTTATATGCATGGACAACTCTACTCAAAGACATATAGAACACCTGAACTATTAATTATGAAATTAATTCACATCTAAGTTTATTTGTATTGTGATTTTCCTAAATTTGTGTATATTTTGGCACACCAAACCCTTTAGACAAATTATTTTGTCTTTCTAAGCTGTAGTTTCCTTCACTGATAAAAAAAAAATACATGAATTTACATATTTGCACATCACAAAACTAACATACATACATACATATACCAAGACTTTTTCCCCCTTACAAGAAAGGTAGCCAAAAAGGAAAAGGCATAAAATCATTCCCACCCATTCCATCCCTCAATACACTCCACACCCCTCCACCCTCCCTCTTATCTGAGCACCCCCTGGATGACGGGTCATCCCTGCACCTTGTCCACTGCCCTGGGTCAGAAGTAGTGTTGCAAGACACAGCACATCCACAGCAAGGCCGCTTCATTAAATCGGCGACCCCCTTCTCCGTCCCCCCATACATAAAAGGAGTAGACGGGGAGAAATCCCTTCGGGCTGCGTCAAAATTTTGCTCACACATGCTACCTCACCCCCCATCCCCCCGCCCATTCCACCTCATGCATCACAACTTCATCCATATACAACCATTCTCCATTCATCCCTGTCTTCTGTCCTCTCCCATCCTTCCTCAACAGACATTCCCCTCTTCCCCAAAGCCCCCTTCACCCCATCCATCCACCTCATCCTAGAACGTCCCCTCATGTTCACTCCCTCCACATCTGCCTTCCATACCTCTTTTACTAGTCTTTCTTCACTCATTCTTTCCATGTGTCCAAACCATCCTAATATTCTTTCATCAACCCTATCTCCCAACTCCCTTTCCACCCCTGATCTCCTCACCTCATTTCTCACTCTATCTAGCCTAGTAACCCCCATCATACTTCTCAGACACCTCATCTCAAACACATTCAAACTCCTTCTCTCTTCCTCTCTTATGTTCCATGTTTCTGCCCCATACAGTGCTGTTGGCACAATCACTCCTTCATACAGTCTCCTCTTAGCATCCATTCCCAAATATCTATTCCTCATTACACAAAACTAACACTGTGCAAAAATGTAGTACAAGGCATATTACCCTCTGGGCACTTACTGGTACAAACTTTGGCCAAGACAAGTATATCAGCAAACTATACAAATATTACATAAGGTCCATGAGTGAAGAAAGATTAGCAAAAGAGATGTGGAAGGAAGAGATGAATGGAGTGAACTTGAGGGGATGACTGAGGATGAAATAGATGGATGGGTTGAAAGGGGCTTTGAACAATAGGGGAATGTTTGTTGAGCAAGGAAGGGAGAGGGCAAAAGATAGGGGTGAATGAAGATTGGCTGTGTATGGATGATATTTTGACACAGCCCAAAGGGATTTTCTCCCTTTCTTCTCTCTTTTCTATGTCTGTCGAGCAAGGAAGAGAGGGGACAGAGGAGTGGTTGTGTGTGGACAGTATTTTGATGGAGCTTGAAGGGGTTTACCCCCATCTTCTATATTTTCCATATGAGGGGACAGAAAGGAGGGTAGCCAATTATGTGAAGTAGCCTTGCTATGGATGTGCTGTGTCTTATTGCACTGCTTCTGACATGAGCAGTGGGTAGGAAATAGGGATGATCCTTCATTCTCAAGGAGCTAAGATAAGAGTGAAATAAGGGTGGTGTACGGGAGTGGAATGGATGGGAGTGGGTGCATATCTTTGACTCAACAACTTCCCTTACAAGAGGAAAGAAGTCTTTGGTATATAGATTGACAGATAGACATAAGGTCCATGTTGGACCATGCATACCTACCATGGGTAGCAACTATCTCAGAAATTGTATTGTGACACTGATAATCTATGCTTCTATTCTTGAGGACAACATCATGTTGAAGAGGTTGGTATATAGATTGAGAGATAGACATAAGGTCCATGTTGGACTATGCATACCTACCATGGGTAGCAACTATCTCAAAAATTGTATTTTGACACTGATAATCTATGCTTTTATTCTTGAGGACAACATCATGTTGAAGAGGTTAGTATATAGATTGATAGATAGACATAAGGTCCATGTTGGACTATGCATACCTACCATGGGTAGCAACTATCTCAAAAATTGTATTTTGACACTGATAACCTATGCTTCTATTCTTGAGGACATCATGTTGAAGAGGTTGTCATAAAGGAGAGACTAAAGGAGATTAGCAGCAAGGATGAATATTAGAAGTTTAAAAGCGATTTAAGAAAGATTCTTTTCTGAGTAAAGATTAGTCTCCAATCACATAGCTGTGTGACTTTTCCATAGGGGTGTTGCTTAAATCCCTAAGGATTGATTGAAGAAAATGTAAGCAGTCAGTATCTCTCAAATTCAACCATATTTTGAACACCTTTTCATTCATAGAGAGCTGACTACTGGTAACTACTTCTCATCTATCACTTTCAGTTAGTGACAAATAAATAGCTCCAGACCAATATAAACAGACATCTCATCTCTTCAAAATTTCTTCCTAGAAAGATCTATGGGAGGGCTAGAGGACTGTTGCCATCCACTGTGGAGCTGTGAGGAAGAGTAAGGATGAAGTGGATGGATGGGTTGAAGGGGGGGCATCGGATATAAGATAGGAATGTCTGTCAAACATGGAAGAGTATGTATAAAAGATAGGTGTGAATGAAGAATGGTTTCAAATGGATAAAAAGATGCTCTGTAAACTGTTTTGAGTGAGTGAAGAAGTAGTATAAGTAGTATTAGTACTTTATTTGGCATTGAATCAATATACATGAAGTGCAGGTAAAGAAAAGAATACATAGTTCGAAATAACAATTACAAATGCCAAGGGTAACACAAAAAAGCATGTAAGCTTATTTCCATTGTGGTCCTGTCATACAATGAAGCAGCAGGGGTAAACCAACTCCAGTTGTCTGACCTTACTGTAGAAGAGTAGTGTCTCATTGCATCGCCTTTGACTCGACTGGTGTGGCAGAGGGCATTGGTGACCCAACATCCATGAGGTGCTAAGATGGGAGGGGTGGCAATTGGGTGTAAGGTGTGTGTATATTTTGACTCAGCCACCCCACTTATAAGGGGAAAAGGGTCTTTTGATAGAGAGGACCTATTAAAGTGGGACAGAAGAAAAACAAGAGGACATGCCTTTTTCTTTTTGGCTACCCCCCCCTCCCTGTAAGGGGGGGAAAAAAGCCTTTGGTATATGTATGTACAGAAGACCTGAAAACGAACAGCTTCCCACATAGAGTGATAGATATATGGAACAAATTGGATGAAAAAATACTGTGTGGAAACACAATGCAAGAATTTAAGAACAAACGTGATCTTGCGAGATACAAAAACGGGTCACCACGAGCATAGCTCCCCATCCCGTATAATACAACTAGGTAAATATAAATAGGGTAAATATTATTGAGTGATTTTATAATTTCTTTTTCAGGCTGAACTATATTATTCTTTAGTGACTTTAAGAAATAGACTTGCTGATGAGAGTGGGTTCATGCCATATATGGTGGCAAACAATCGAGTCCTTCTTATTCTTGCTCAGTCAAGACCTGTCACAGTAGAAGCACTCAAGAAAGGTAAGTCTCTGTCATAATATGCTCTATAGTATAGTTATTGAAAACTGGGCAGGTATAGTTGTAGATGCTTTAATTTTAGTTTTATTTCTCATGCCATGTATACTTGGTGATTCACTGAGCTTTTCTCTCGTCTTGTAACCAGTGGGCTCAATCTTGGTTGCTACATATGACAAAGAGGATAGCTTTAGCAATAACTAAGCAACTCATTATATGAAACGGTAATTTGATAAGTGTTTATTGATATCTTTATCTCAATTGTTGTGTCTCTTCTTTTTCTTATTCTGGTGATTTCTTTCCTGTTTTTGTTTCTCCATCTTACTAGAGACGGGTCATCTCTAGTAAGATGGAGAAACAAAAACAGGAAAGAAGAAATCACCAGAATTAGAAAAAGAGGAGATACAACAATGAGATAAAGATATCAATAAATACTAATGCAGATTGCAGGGATGACCCGTCATTCAGGAGGTGCTAAGATGAGAGGGAGGGTGGAAGGTGGTGGAGTGTATTCAGGGATGGAATGGGTGGGAATGATTTTATGCCTTTTTCTTTTTGGCTACCCCCCTTGTAAGGGGGAAAAAGTCTTGGTATATGATGATGATATCTTACTAGAGAAACAGCCCTTGATGTGAAATTTGGATTGCACCCCCAGGGGGAAGAAGGCTATTGGTGTATATAGATAAATAATTTTTTATGTATCCTTTGGGGATTTCTTAATTGGTTTTAGTATGGTGTTTTCAATATAGAGTTTGTGTTCCTTTCTATGGCTGGGTAGGAACTGGTTTACGTAAGAGTTTTCTAAATACTTTTGTATTTTCCTGTGTATTCTAGCCATTT
Source organism: Oratosquilla oratoria (assembly GCF_046742065.1). NCBI lineage: Eukaryota > Metazoa > Arthropoda > Malacostraca > Stomatopoda > Squillidae > Oratosquilla > Oratosquilla oratoria. The sequence continues at coordinate 46,492,126 of NC_134780.1, read as the reverse complement.
TGCCATGGATGTAGTTTATGTCTTGGTGACAGGATGGATGATATATGTATGGATAATATTGTTATGCAAGGAAGGGAGGAATGGGGGTAGGGGTGCTTATGTGTGAACAATATTTTGATGCAGCTCAAAGAGATTTCCTCCCCGGCTTATCTTTTTCTGCATGAGGGGACAGAGAGGGGAGGTTGCCAATTAAGTGAAGTGGCCTTGCTGTGGATGTAATGTGTCTTGCTGTATTGCATTTGAACCAGGGCAGTTAGCGGATTCAGGGATGACCCATCATCCATGAGGAGCCAAGATGGATGGGTGGAGAGGGTGGTGGAGGGGAGTGAAGTGGTTGGGAATAGGTACGTGCCTCTGACTTGGCTACCTCCCTTATAAGGGGGAAAAAGCTCTTGGTATATTGATAGGAAGAGTTTGATTTTTCCTGCAAGTACTGTGGTGATCTTTATGGGGAAGAGATTTAAAGTTAATTTATGAATAGTTTTCCATGTTAGTTGTGGATGGAATGAGGGGGAGCACAAATTTCTGGGGAGGTCACGTGTTGGTTATGTTAGGATTTTTATTATTATTATTATTAATTAATTATTATTATTATTGTTATTATTTATTATTATTATTTATTATTATTATTATTATTATTATTTTATTATTATTATTATTTTATTATTATTATTATTATTATTATTTTATTATTATTATTATTATTAATTATTATTATTATTAATTATTATTATTATTATTATTTATTATTATTATTATTATTATTTATTATTTATTATTATTATTATTATTTATTATTATTATTATTAATTAGCCACTGGAGTTTGATATATTTAGCTTGGGGAGTTTGTCCAGAGGTGCTAAGATAGGAAGGACAGTGAATGGGTTTTGGATAGGTGTGGAGTGGGTGTATGCATTAATGTGACTCTCCCCCCCCCTCTTTATAAAGGGGAAAAGGTTTTTTTGGTGTGTTTGTATGTATATTTATTTTTGTTTTCAACAGTTGAAGGCATGACCCAAGCCAAAGTGGAGAAGTTTGGATCCGCTATTGTGGATTACATCAAGGATTTCTGCACAAAGAATGATCTCAAGTTTGATCAATCTGTAAGTTCAAGTAATTTGAAAGTCTTTGTACATTGCACATGTAATTCTGAAGGTGGTGTAGAAATGTCAAAATTATTCTGTTTTCTAAAGTCTTGAATTCTTGTTTCAGAAAGGAGAATTTTCAAGTAGTTGTAAAAGTGAAACAGATTGCTCTTCAAGCACAAGCCTCCATAAAGAACTGCTATCAAAACCAGGTTCATCTTCGTTGGCTTCTGTAAAACCCATTTCCTCCATTCTGTCATCAGGCTGGATTAGTCCTGTTAAGAAAACCTCAGTTTTACCACCTCAAGATGCATATAAAAATGATAATAGCGATGACCAGGATGCAGATAGTGATAACAGAAATGATGCAGATGATTCCAGTAAAAAATACAGTTTCCAAAAAGATGAATCACTGAATTCAAAAGAAACCCAAATAGAAGATATGTTTGATGATTTTGGGGACGATTTGTTTGTTGATATGGAGTATGATTCTGCACCAGTAAAACCCAAGGCAGAGAAAGTCCATAAGACACCAGAACTCAGGACTGAAAGTTCAGTTGAGGAAGAGTTAGTTCCACCAATGAAGAAAAATGTAACTCATATTGGCCTTGCTGAGGAAGCAAAATCATCTAGAAAGTGCCTCCCAGAAGTGCAGTGTAAATTTTCTATGGGTTCCAAGAAAAAAAGTGGGATTGTCTACAGTGACAGCGAGTCAGAGCAAGAGGATCAATCTCTTGCAAAAGACCTGCAGCCAAAGGAAGAGAATTCTGAGAAATATGAAAGGATTTTACAAGACAATAAAAGAAAATTACAAAGCTCAGGCTGGATTGATACCAAAAAGATGAAGACTAAAATGAAGAAAAATTCTCTATTTCGTAAGTAGGAATTATGTAGAATTAAAGTATCCAGACTTCTACATTGGTTTCATTGCGTTTTACACTCTACTTGAGATCAAACCATGTGGCATAACCAGTGACAAAAAAGAAAAGAAAATATATATAATTAACCATGGTATGTATTGGTCTGCAAGGTGAACCACACCCTCCTACAACAGTTAATATGTTGTATATTTGTTCTGGCCGAGTGGGTTAGAGCATCGTTACTTGTGGCGATGGTTGAGGAGATGGCGATTCGAACCCCACCACCGGCGAAGTTGAATCAAGGGCATGCTTCATTAAATTCCAAGCTACAAAGCCCTCAGTAAGGGGCACCATCCTAGCCTCCCGATAGGGGAGAGTTTGTGATGTTAAACCATATCATCATCATCATCATCATATTTGCTTCAACAACATGATCAGCGTGTAGCTCTTGTTTTATGGAAATATGCTAAAAAAAAAAAAAAAAAAGGCATTAGAAAAGGATTGAGGGGGTAATATCAGTAGCCTACCAAAGGATCCTGTCTTGAGAATTGGTTATTTAATGTGCATAGATGCAATAATGTAACAAAAGGCTGTGAGTTATGGAAAAAAGTAGATTAAATATAACAAGTTTTACTTCGAATGTACCTGTTTGGGGTATTGGCCGCATATTATAGTGGGGTTAACAACTTAATATGAGTCAAATTCTTGCACACAGCATCAGCTGCCATGTGTACAATTCATCACACTATTCGCATTATGAAACATAAAATCACTGCTGTATTACTCATTCTCTTTTATTCTGAATAATAATAAACACAGAAAATGTTATCAAACCAGTTCACAGAATCCGGGGGTAACTCATGTACAGCTACAAAATATATATAATTAAGATGCCGATGCCAGCATTCTCATGTACCCTCTCGCACCTCATGATGCCCACGTAGGCGTCATCATACTGAAATGGTTAAAAGCTGGTCAATAAAATGCAGCTGATACTTTAGGGTCTATATGGCGTGCTCATATGGACCAGAGCCACACATCATTGTGTCTGTAATAGAAGAAATCTATTCATAGAGAAATTATAATACTTTATTATACTGCGGCTGACCCTTCATTATGCTGTCCCCCCACTCTTGATACTGTTCTGTACCACTTTTCTGAATGTTCATTTCCTTTTTTTTGCTGAACCCTGTAGTGGGGGAGAAGAATACTGCCACTGAGTGTTCCCACTTGAGTTGTAAAAGGTGACAAAAATGGGACAGGGATAGGACTAGGCATCCATCTCTCTGTAGCCCCAAAGGGGACATTCCTAAAAAGAGCAAAGGCATAAGAGGGTCAGGGAGGCGTTTTCCAACCAGAACCCTAAGGTTTGGGTCTTTTAATGTGTGTGGATGTGGTACAGATGAGAGTAAAAGGGAAGAGATAGGCAGTGTGTTTGTGATAAGATGGATGTGTTAGCACTGAGTGAAACTAAATTGAAAGAGAGGAGCAAGTTTGAGTTTGGGACTGTAGTTGGGAGGGTGTTAGTAGTGAAGAGAGGATGAGGGAGAGAAGGGGTGGCTATACTTGTAAATGAAGAGATAGGTAAACATTGTGGTGGAGTGGAAGTTTCTTTATGGTTAATGTGAAGGAAGGTGAAACTGGGAAGGGAGATGTGGGTTTTTGTAAGTGCATATGGGCCTAGTGGTGAGAAGAGTGTAGAGGAAAGGGATGTGTTTTATATAGATTTAAATGAGTGTATAGAGGGTTTAGGGAGAAATGTCAATGTAGTGATATTGGGAGATCTTAATGCTGGGGTAGGAAATGAACCAATAAACTGAGTGGTTGGGAAGTGTGCAGTTCCAGGAAAAAATTGTAGTGAAGAGTTGATGATGTGTCTAGAGAGTTTATGATAGCAAATACATTATTTAGGAAGAAAGTCAAGCATAAGTACACATGGAAGAGGGTGGTGGACTACATAGTGGTAACCAGGAGAATAGTAGGAAGAGTTGTAGATGTGCATGTTCTCTGGGGAGAGAGTGGGGGAATATCAGATCATTTTTTGGTGAAAAATAAGTTGAGAGTGGAGGATAGATGGAGAAAGAGGTAAAGGATAGAAAGTAAGGTGTTTAGAGTAAACTGCCTGAATGATATAAAAAAGGAGGAGTACAAGAAGAAGCAAAGATAGAAGTGGGAGGGAGTGAAGGATAGAGTAGAACTAGGAATGGAGATGGTTCAAGGAGGGACTCACAAGGTGTGCTGAACAAGGAGGACAGTATTGTATGCATGTATTGGTTAGAAATTAAACTACATGTAGAATTAGATTAATGCGTAGTTTCTGTGTACGTGTGTGCGTGCGTGCGTGCTTTAGCGTGAGTTCCAGAGTTCTAGAAGTCGTTGTACCTGTTAATTATTTGTCATATAAATTGTAATGCGAAAGTTGAGTGAATGGGATATAGATCTTTATTACTATCAAATTTGAAGTTGTCATGTAACTGAAAGTGTGTAAATGTAAAATTCTGTATGCAAATGATTAATTGAAATAATTAGATAAATAAAAGTTAGCAACTGTTTTGGATAGGATCCCGAGTGCTTTGTCACGCAGCACTAATCAGATCATTGTGCGAAGTCGTCCTGTACGCATCAGTGCATTTCCGTGACTGTGGTGAAGAGTGGAAAGACGAAGTGTACCTTACTCGTACAATATATTAACTTTTGACGTGCAGCGTTTTACTTCACCTTATTGTTAACCGAAAAACAATAAATGGTGGCGCGGTGTCGAAAGTTAAGTGCTCCCCAACCGGCCTACCCACAGCGTCTACGCCATTAGTGCATCGGCAGTGTACAAGTCTCTCTCTGCATTGTTTACAACAGAGTGAAGATCTGTGTGACCCTTTTCCAGTCTGCGCTCCTTGTGTGATCCCATATTGCATTTTCAAGCAATTCTCTGCCCTGCAAGCGGCATTCCACCATACACAAGCGCCAGTGCTATAAGGTCACCTCACCACGCTACCTCCAACCACGTTCGTCGCTACCCAAGCCATCGTTCGCATTTCCCGTCTTTCACTCTCACCGTCACCCTTCAGCTCGCACCCCCTACCCAGCTGTCAATCATTCTACGAGTCAGCTCACCAACTACCTTCGGCATACGCGTGACTCCAATTCCTGCAAACGCGTACTTCCAGCATCATCTTCTTCCTCAAGTGGATTACGCAGTTCCAGTCTCTGCTCCACTTCTCCACTTCCAAAGTGGAATCCAGAAACCACGACCGTTTTGAAGTCTCCGCTCCAGCTTCAACTACTTCCACAAACGTCCGGTACTGTGCTTTGCAAAAACGAGGTCACCAGCCCAGCTCACGGCCTAGCTCCATGCGTGACGTCACCGTCCGCGCAAGGCACCACTCCACCTCCATCCGCTCTCCGTTCCTCACAGCGAGACCCAACGGACTCGCCTCCACTGCGACACCAACCACCTCCGCCGTCTTTGCTGAGCGCTCCACCCTCCACATCACCCACCCGACGTCGTCTCCGTTACACGACGATTCCAGTCGGTTTACTGAGCCCCTCCTCCATAAGTGACATTCTTACAGTTTCTAAAGCAGTTCTTTATACTCGTAAAATCAGTGTTGTGTTATAACTTAGCATTGCCATACAAACAATAGTGTTACTTTTTGTTTTCTTTATATCATTACCATTATTACTTGTATTATTTTGTGTATGTATATATTAATGTTAAAATACCTTCATAAGTCCTTATAACTCCAATAGATTTCTGTGTACCCTTACTAAAATCTTCCACTGTTTGCAGCAAGTTCCACTGCTCTTCCATTTCACCTGTGTGTTTCTCCATCCCTCTGTGTCTTCTCTCTACATCTCAAGACGTCTTCTTCTAGTATTTCTAAGGTAAGTGGAAAACCATTTTGGCAGTCAGTACATCCTTTATGACAGACCTTCCTTGTAATATTTTTCGTAGCCCCTCCCTCCAGAGTCTACCTTCATCCACAGACTCAACACCTTCACCTCATCCCTCCCCAAAATTCTCATCGCTACTCAGTGTGTCACTAAACGACCTTCCACCCCTACCTTTTTCTCCGTTCTCATCCCCAAGTTTAAGCCCTACCAACATGGCTTCTTCCTCAACCCAACAACCCCGTCAACTCATGACTATTGTACACGACACGGTAGACGTACCCAAATTCACAGGTTCCAATATTCCCTTCCATTCATTCCTTAACAATGTCGAAGCAGCTATTAATCGTAGAAATTGCACTACTGATGATGAAAAACTCAGTGTCCTACGCAGCTTTGTTGATCAGAACTCCGTAGCTGGAGACATCCTGCAAACAGATGCATTTCAAGAATGCAACACATATTCTACTTTTGTTGACTTAATAAAGACTCAATTTGGCCAACACACTACCCTTGGTGTTCTCACTCCCCTATATGACCTTGCCTTACAAATAAACTCTCCTCCTTATGTCAGAAAAGAAAAGGCTGCAAGACTTGCTTCAGACATAAAGGCTCGTCTAAAATCCACTCTAGCATCTTCCAACTGGGTTGATGCCGATGGAAAAATCTCCCTTAACCAGGTTGCATCCCTCTTTGCGTACTTTCGCTTTCTTTCTCTTCTCCATCCAGACACCTTAAACAAAACCAAATCCATACAGTTCACTCCAAATATGACCATCTCAACTTTGTCTCATCAGATCCAAGAGTCACCAAAGACACTGACAGACATTGATGCCCAGCCAGCCCCAATCCCCAAACCTACCTTAGCAGTTGCACATGTGTCCCGATCTGCCTCTCGGCAAAGATCCACTTTCCGTCCCAGATCCATTTCTCGACCTAGACAAAGATCCTTCTCACGTTCAACGGTTATTTGTTACTATTGCAAAACCCCAGGCCACTATGCTAACAGATGTGCTATTCGTCTCTCCACTCCTCCCGATAAAGATTGCCCTGTCCACGGTAAATGCTTCCATACGGCTGCAGAATGTCGTGTTTTGAACTCCAACCCCTCTCAACAGACTTTCTCTTCCCGTCGAAGTTCTCCTTCTTCTTCTCCTATATGACTATCTCCCTCTCCTTCTCTCAGCACAACCCCTACTAGCATGCCTATCCCATCCCCACCACCCACCCTTCCCATTTGTACTCTTTCTAACTCTAACACATGGTCCAATGCTATTTCCATTCCTGCTATGGTTCATACCTTTCCTATATCTCTCTTCATAGATACTGGTTCTCCTGTAAATATCATAACTTCTTCCACCTTCCACAAACTCCGCCTATCCTATAAGCATGTTACAATCTTGGAACCTTCTGATATCCAACTTACTAACGTAGATGGTGTTCCATTTCCAGTTTTAGGTAAGATCCATCTTCCAATAATTCTTCATCCTAACAGTCACGAGATTCATATCCCTCTATATGTGGCTGATGTACAGTTTCCTGCAGATGTCCTTCTGGGACTAGCCACTATGCAGCAATATGGAATTAGCGTCTTTCCCCAACGCCATGGCATTGCTTACGGTCGTCATTTTATACCAGCCCTACCCTTGGCGACTACTTCTCACCCACCTTCTGCAAATCCCCCCTCCCACAGCATGCCAACTGTGTCAGTGCCCACTATTGTTGCTCCTCCTACCCCCTCTACCCAGATTCAGATAACTCAAACTGAGAGTACTTCCTCCCCTTCTCCTCTAGCTCCCACGTCCCAGGATACTGTAAAATCATCATCTGAACCTTCTCTTCAGAATTCACTTCCTACTAGTGAACAGACCTTGCACAAACTTCCCACCCGTACAAAGCGTTTGCGTTCTTCTCGCATGCCTAAATCAAGGAAAAGGAATACCAAATGTTCTCCCCCTTCTACAGAATTCTCTCCAACAGAAAGCCAGATTTCTCCTTCCTTGGATGATTTAGTAATTACCTCCTCCCCTGTCTCTGATGTGCTTTCCACAATGTGTCGCACTACTCATGCAGTGTTAACAAGACCTGTGACTCTTCCACCACATGAGTATTTCAAAGTGCAGCTTCGCATTTTCCAAGCTCCGGAATGTGATGTTCTCTGTATGCCAGAATCCACACGTGTCAAAGGCATATCACTAATTTCAGCCTTATGCACTACCTCCAAGAAAGGTCATACATCTTTTCTTGTTGCCAATGATACTCATGCTCCCCTCCACCTCAAACTTGGTACTAACTTATGTGATTTTCTTGTGTATCCTTCAAGAGTAAAAGTCATAGATGACCAAAATTCTTCCTTGCCAGTTTGTACCATTAACTCCGATGTGCATCAAGCACACGTTCCTATTGACGCATCTCACTTCAAAACCCTTGACTTCCCCGATGCTCAACAGGAATTAACTTCTTTATGCAATGCCTTTCGCCATGTCATTGCCTTGCCAGGTGAATCCCTAGGTTCTACAGACCTCATTCACCACCACATTCCCCTTCGTGATGGCTCTAAACCTTGCTATATTCCGGCTTATAGACTCCCGCACAGTAAGCGCAAGATTGTAGACAAGCTCATTGCAGACATGCTTGCCCAAGATATCATTGAACCTTCTATTTCTGAGTGGAATTTTCCCCTATTTGTTGTTCCCAAACCAGATGGTACATTTCGACCTGTTGTTGATTTTAGAGAGCTTAACAAAATCACTGTCCCCGAAAGAACGCCCATTCCCGTTCTCCAGGAAATCCTACATTCTGTTGGTCAGAATAATACTGTCTTTTCAACTTTAGACCTAATGTCAGGATATTTTCAAATTCCTCTTGCTCCGGAAAGCAGACCTCTAACAGCCTTCTCTACCCCTTCTGGTCATTTCCAATTCAAACGTTTGGCTATGGGTCTCACTTCTGCTCCTTCTGTCTTCACACGACTTATGCATACCGTACTTCATGGCTTAATTGGTGAAAATGTTTTCATGTATTTGGATGACATCATAATAGCTTCCAAATCTGTACCCGACCACATTCACACCCTTCAACAAGTCTTTTCTCGTCTTGCAGATGCCAACCTTAAACTTAAACTCAGCAAATGCTCCTTTCTTAAGAAAGAAATTCGTTTCTTGGACATGTACTAACTTCTGATGGCATTCTTACGGTTCCTGATAAAGTCAAAGCTGTTGCTGACTTCCCTTGTCCAACGAACCTTGAGCACCTTCGCTCCTTCCTTGGTCTTTCAGGTTATTACCGTAGGTACATCCGCAATTATTCAAAAATTGCAGCCCCTCTTACTTCCCTACTAAAGAAAGATGTACCCTTCCACTGGTCGTCTGCCCAGGAACAAGCCTTTGCAGACTTAAAGAATGCCCTTACCACTGCTCCTGTCTTAGCCTTTCCTAACTATGACTTACCCTTTATTCTCTACACCGATGCCTCATTCCAAGGTCTTGGTGCTGTCCTCATGCAAGAACAAGACACACACCTTCGCCCTATTGCCTTTACCAGCAGACTCCTTAACAAAGCTGAACGGAACTATTCTGTCACAGAAATTGAAGCTCTTGCTGTAATATATGCACTTAGACATTTTAAGGAAATCATTCTAGGCTATCCTGTCACAGTCCATACAGACCACCAGGCACTTCTTCAACTTTTCAGAGGCAAGAACTTGTCCGGGAAACTTACTCGCTGGTTCTTGACTATTCAAGAATTCAGTCCCACCTTCTCATTTGTGCGCGGATCAGCAAACCATGTTGCAGACGCACTTTCTAGAAATGTTGCTGCTATCAATACCCTCCCTCAGCCAGTCACTCTTACTCATGCGCGTATACAAGCAGCTCAAAGATCCGACCCAATGTGGAAACGTGTGATATTCTCTCTCGAGTCAGGAGATACATCTGATCTTACAGACTTACCTACCTCCTTGGAACACTTCAGACTTGTCAATGACGTTCTTTATCACGAAACCACACTTTCCAACAAGCATGAACCAAACAGACTTGTACAACAACTCGTAGTTCCTTCTGACTTAGTACCTGAAGTTCTGTTCCTTTTACATGATTCTCCACTTGCTGCACATCCAGGAAAAGACAAATGTGTTACACAGGCCAGACTTCAGTACTTTTGGCTTACGATGAGAAAGGATATTCATAACCACATTGACGCCTGTCATTCATGTGCTAGCCATAAAGGTCATATTCAAAGTAAAGTTCCAATATTGACATACCCAATCCCTAGCAAACCCTTTGATATGGTTGCAATTGACCTTCTCAAATTACCACTCACTTCTAGTGGAAACCAGTACCTGTTTGTGTGTATGGATCATTTTTCCAGATTTTGCATACTTGCACCTATCCCAGACAAGACTGCGACAACAATTGCAAAGACATTCATTGACAAAGTTATTTGCCCCTTCACTACTCCCAAAGTTCTTCTCTCTGACAATGGCACGGAATTCAACAATGAGATTCTTTCCAATATTTGCAAGTCCTTTCAAATCACAAAATGTAATATTGTTGCATACCACCCCAGTTCAAATGGCCTTGTTGAACGGCAAAACAGAAAGATTCTCAATGTTCTCCGACACCTCGCTTCTGATCTCCATCTCTCCTGGGATCACCATGTCCCTATGATTCAGTCTTGCCTTAACAGTGCCATCAATAGGTCCATATCAGAGTCGCCTCACTTTGTCATCTTTGGTTCCGACAAGCGACTCCCTTATGACCTTCTTGCTTCAGAAATAGGTCCCATTTACAACCTTGATGATTTTGTAAAGGTTTCACTTTCAAATTTCAGCTCTCTCTTCAAGAGAATTACTCAGTCTCTTTCTCTCGCTAAAGACGAGATGGCCCGTCTTCACAATAAAAATGCTAGAGAATCTAACATTACAGTAGGTGACATTGTATATGCCCAGAACCATTCTCCATCTTCCAAGCTTTCACCAAAATTTCTTGGTCCTTTCCGTGTCCTCGCACTAGAACCTACAAACAAAGTCAAACTAAAACACTTGCATTCAGACACAGAATCCATCATGCACCTGGACACCCTTAAGCTTTTCTCTCGAGGTGTAGACTGTGACAATGACACTCCGACTCCCGCAGAACCCCTTCCTCCCTCCCCTCCCATTTCAACATCCCCTGTCTCCCACCCATATAATCTTCGCAACCATCATACTTCTTGAACCTTCAATCCCTATAGCTGCCAAAAATGTTCTCCACTACCTTCCTTTATTAAATTAATGTTCCATGTATGTTCTCCATGTATATATATATAATGTTCAAATGCCAGCATGTACTAATTGCATTTATATCTTTTGTACGTTACATTGTAAGTCGCTGGGGCCAGCTCCTTTCACGTGGCCGAGCGTTTATTGTATGCATGTATTGGTTAGAAATTAAACTACATGTAGAATTAGATTAATGCGTAGTTTCTGTGTACGTGTGTGCGTGCGTGCGTGCTTTAGCGTGAGTTCCAGAGTTCTAGAAGTCGTTGTACCTGTTAATTATTTGTCATATAAATTGTAATGCGAAAGTTGAGTGAATGGGATATAGATCTTTATTACTATCAAATTTGAAGTTGTCATGTAACTGAAAGTGTGTAAATGTAAAATTCTGTATGCAAATGATTAATTGAAATAATTAGATAAATAAAAGTTAGCAACTGTTTTGGATAGGATCCCGAGTGCTTTGTCACGCAGCACTAATGAGATCATTGTGCGAAGTCGTCCTGTACGCATCAGTGCATTTCCGTGACTGTGGTGAAGAGTGGAAAGACGAAGTGTACCTTACTCGTACAATATATTAACTTTTGACGTGCAGCGTTTTACTTCACCTTATTGTTAACCGAAAAACAATAACAGGAGGAAATAGAAGGAAAGGTAGTGAGTGGAGAGATGATGAAACAAAGAAGGTTGTAGAGTAGGTAAAAGTAACAGTAAGTACGATTACAAGTTATTTGGAAATTCGTTAACAAAAGTGGATAGTGAAAAAGATCTCGGCGTAATTATCAGTAACGACCTCAAATCATCCAAGCAGTGTATTTCAGCCTCTGAGAAAGCAAATAAGATTCTGGGATTGATTGCGCGATCTTTTGATTTCAAAAGTCCATCACTCATTAACAAGCTATATAAATCGTTAGTTCGTCCACATTTGGAATATGCTGTTTCCGTAAGGTCACCGAATCTCATTAAAGACATTGACAGACTGGAAAAAGTACAACGGCGAGCCACAAAACTGATTCCAAATATCAAAAATAAATCATACGAAAATCGACTTAAGCACATGAATCTGTTTTCCCTAAAAAAGCGTAGACTCAGAGGTGACTTGATACAGGTCTTTAAGATATTAAAGGGAATTGACAACATCAAAAGTGACCAAATTTTCACATTGAATGAGAATCAGACAAGAAACAATGGTCTCAAACTGTCCGGAAATAGATTCAATTTGGAAGTAGGTAGAAACAACTTTGCCAACCGTGTAGTTAATGAATGGAATAAACTTCCTGCACAGGTAGTGCAATGTAGTTCAGTTCAAAGCTTTAAGAATCATTTAGATAAATACCTAAGTAAGATGCTGTAATTATTTTGTTTTGTTATAATTTGTCTGTCTGATTTTCATTATTATTATAGGTTTATTCAACAATATTAAATACAATTAGACATACATATATACATTTTTTTTTTATAAAATTGGTAGTTGAAAAGGGAGAGCGAGAAGCAAAGCTTATGGGGAGTTGCTCTCCCTTAAGGAAAAAATTATTTTAATTTATTTATTTTTGTTACATGGTAGTATGGTACATACACATCTACACACATATATACACGATCGTAGGACAACTCGTCCACGGACACCCCGTCCACAAAACTGCAAAGCAGGACAACCCGTCCACAGACACCACCATGGGTGGTCGACTCGTCCACGGACAAGATTTCAAAAAACTTTTAGACAATTATTTTATTACCTTTTTTTAATATTTCATGTTATTTCATTAAAATTTGCTTTAGATGATATATTCTGGTAAGTAATAGATGTGTTTATAAATGTTATGGACATGCTTATTTTAACACCCTAGAATAGCTCCAACTATGATAAAAAAGAAATAATCACACCTGTATTCTGTATATATAAATATGTAAATAAAGTTTAATTGTTCTGCAAATTATGTTTATTATTCTTAAAAAAAAAAGTCATTGGACGAGATGTCCATATTCCTGTGGACGAGCTGTCCCACCTCCCAGTCCCGCGGACGAGCCGTCCACGATATACACACATACATGCATACACATATATACACACACACAATGGCATGCGTCACGACGTCCGCTAACTCCGACCTCACGTAGAAATCGGGGGCACGAGCGAGCATCGCAACTTGTGGGGGTCAGGTGAGAGGTGAGAGGTCAGGTCGATTGTTGACGGGACGATAATTGCTTAATGCGCAGATCTGGGTCACCGTGACCTGCTGGAATAGAAAAAAAAAAAAGAGCGGCAGACTTGGGCAGTTTCTCCATGAATACAACCATGAAATGGACCTGAAGTGTTCAATATACTAATACTTATAGATTAAAGACTTTTTTAAGTATCGTTTGAATGATGATAAACATTTTGTCTTAGGTAAATCCTTTTCCAGTTTATTCCATGTGTTAACACCTATAATAGATAAGCATTGGCTTTTTTTGGTTGTTCTGTATTGAGTTTTAAAGAAGTCGTTTGTTTGCCTAGTCGCATAGCGAGTTTCGTAAGTTGAGTAAAATTTCAATATGTTTTGATTCATGTGTTTATTGTAGATTTGGTGCATAACAATAGCAGTTTTGTACTTTATTAAGTCATTGAATTTGAGTAGATTTAGTTTTTTAAATAAATTATTTGTATGTTCCAAACGACCTACATTGCAGATTATACGCAGTGCCCTTTTTTGAGAGGTAATTATGCGTTGAAGATTAGTTTGATAAGTATTACCCCAAATTTCTGAACAATAGTTTAAGTATGGTAGTAGTAGACTACAATAAATGGTACGTAGGGTATTTTCATTGAGAATATTTCTCATTTTATGCATAATTCCTAAAGTTTTGGATATCTTATTTATCACGTGATTTATATGATGTTTCCAATTAAGTTGATCGTCTAAATACACGCCTAGGAATTTACTGACGGACGCTTTTTCAATAATTTCGTTGTTTATTTTGATCGGCTTAGTACTTTCATTATTTTTGTAGAAAAGCAGGTAGTTAGTTTTTGATACGTTTAAGGATAGCTTATTGGCTGAAAACCAGTTGGATAGTTGACATAATCCTTCATTAATTGTTTTGATCAGTTTGTCGGAATTTGTATCGGAGCATAGAATGGTGGTATCGTCGGCGAACAGTATAAATTTCATAAGGTTGGATACATTTGTAATGTCATTAATGTATAGTAAGAATAGTTTGGGTCCTAGAACTGAACCTTGAGGTACTCCGCATGTAACTGGTAGAATGTGTGATCTTTCTTCCTCAATGGCCACATATTGTTTCCTGTTTTTTAGATAACTTTTTAACCAGTCATTAACTTTACCTCTTAGCCCATAGTATTCGGCCTTTCGAATTAGGATTTCATGATTTACTGTGTCAAATGCCTTTTTAAGATCAATAAATATGCCGGCTGTCTTTTTCTTTTGTTCTATATTGTTAGTTATCTCTTCAATTAATTCCATTACTGCTGTAGACGTTTAATGATTTCGTTGAAATCCATATTGACTATGGTAAATGACGTCATTTTTTTTTAGAAATGAGTCAAGGCGAATTGTGAATAACTTTTCAAGAATTTTGGAAAACTGTGGTAATAGTGAAATTGGTCTATAGTTATTATAACTTGATTTGTCGGCTGATTTGAATATCGGTATTACTTTTGCTATTTTCATTGCATCTGGAAATATCCCTTGTTCAAATGATTTATTGCATATTGTCAGAAAATGATCTTTGATGATAGGCATAATTTGTTTTATGAGGTTCATATTGATTCCTGTGCAATCGAGTGATTTCTTGTTCTGCATTGATTTTACTGTGTTCATAAGTTCGTTTTCCGTGACGGGTTTTAAAAACATAGTGTTATTTATTCGGTGTTTCAAAAATGTCTCGTAAGTTTGATGTGTTGTCTTTATTTGTTTCGCGAGGTTAAGTCCTACATGGGAGAAAAATTCATTAAATTCGTTTGCCACTTCTTTTTTAGTTTTTCCTTTTTTAATAATGTCTATGAATTCATTGGTGTTATTAATTTTGTGCCTAGTTAAGTTGTTTATTACTTCCCATGTCTTTTTTATATTACCTTTATAACCTTCAAGCAGTGTGTCATAGTATTTTTTTTCACAGTTGCGTAAAATTGTTGTAAGTTTGTTTTTGTACACTTTGTATTTGTTTTCGTCTGTCAAGGACTTGATTTGAATTGATTTCTTGTAAAGTTGGTTTTTCTTTCGACACGCGTTCTTAAGACCGTTTGTAAACCATGGTTTTGAGTTTACGTTACGTGGTTTTATTTCTACTTCTCTCTCTGGGCAGCATTTGTTTACATTACTCATGATAATGCTTACAAATTCGTTATATGATAGATTGGCATTTTCTGACTCGTAAACCTGATCCCAATTTTCTTCTTTTAAGCATTGATTTAATTTTGCAATATCTTTTTCGTCAATTTTACGTTTAAGTACAATTCTGGGTTTTGTTATGCAGTGCATTTCTTTTGGACTGATAGTGAATACCGGTAGATGGTCACTTATATCACTTATTAAGATACCACTATGAATCTCGGAGTTTACAATGTTGGTGAAAATGTTATCTATCAATGTTTCACTTGTATTTGTTATTCGGGTTGGTTTATTTATCAAAGGATATATACCTAAAGAGAAAATCATATCTGTAAAGTGTCTTGTTTGTTCATGAGTCTCATACTTAAGTAAATCTATGTTGAAGTCACCACAGAGATATAGATTTTTATTTCTAAATGGAGTTATGATTTCTTCAAGCATATTTGTGAACTCATTGATGTTTGTGCCTGGCTTTCTGTAAATACTTGTTATGACGGTATTCTTTTTAGTTTTACTGAAAATCTCAACAGCTACGCAATCAAATAGGTTTTCATACGAATTAGTGGATTGATTTATTAGTTTGCATGAAATTGATTTTTTTATGAAGATAGAGACTCCGCCGCCTTTTTGGATCTGTCTATTAGCACTGTAAGGAGTATAGTCTTGTAAGAAGTTTACTAGACATCCTGGGTCAATCCATGTTTCGCTTATCACTATAACGTCAAAGCTTTTATTGAGTAACTTGAGATAACAGTCAATTTTCTGATAATTGGCGTTTAGGCTCCTTGCATTGATGTGAATTAGTGTGAAACCATCAATATCACGAAATACCGTGTCAAATTGTGTATCACTATAGTAATCGCTGTCTTTTGTTAATTTTGAGTAAAAATTTAATTCGGGGTCAATTTGGGTATTATTGTGATTAAATATCGAAAATTCCTTTTCTGATATTTTGTCTATTTCTTTATACTTCTTAATGGCGGTATATACATCTGGGTTTTTTGATGCGAGATTTGGCGCGGAAAACAAAATATTAATTTCTGTGTTTGAGATGGCATGATAGGGAAATGTTTTTGAGCAGTCTAGGCAGAACCAATTATTGAAAATATTGGGGTTATTTTTGGCAGTATTTACGGGTATATTTGCACACATGAGATGATATAAATGTTTGCATAATGTACATTTGAGGTGATTGGTAGGGACAAGGGTATGGCATGAAGAACAGTTTTTTGATATGTTTGTTTTAGTTTTTGTGTTAGTTGTAGTGTTCATGGTTATGTTTGTGTTAGAAGATTAAGGAATGTGAACTATTGAAATTCAACTAATTGTTCAAGATTACTTACTTGATGTACTTTTTCATCCTTGCACTTGATATACACCTTGCAGTCTCTTGTCCATGTCGAGATGATCTTCCCTTGTTTCCTCATGTCGCGTGCTGTTTTGGCAATCTCTCCAGTTCGTTTTGTCAGGTGTTCATTCACGTAGACGCCCGTCCCCTTCAATTTCTTGGCGTTTTTCAGCACGTTCACCTTCGACTTTCTTGAAACGAATCTCACGATCACATTTTGGGTACCGTCCTGTTTTCTTTTTCCCAGTGTATGGCAAGCTGATATCTCTGTGTCTCTGATCTGTATTCCCTTGTTACTTAGAGAATGGATCACTTGATTTTCTACAATGTTCTGACCACTGTTATCTGCACTATAGTCGGAGTCACCTTTCACAGCTTCCGAATACGTTTTCACAATCTTTAAACCACTAATGATTATATCTTCTCTCCTCGTGTACTGCTCTAGGTCTTCCACTCTAGCTTGGAGATTAACTACAGTCGATTTGAGATATTGTATCTCCTGCCTTTGTTGTTTAACTATCTCTTTCAACTCGCTTAGGAACTGTTGGTCTTCTTTCCTTGCTTGCATCTGGAACTGTCTGTCCTCTTCTCTTGCTTTCACAAGACTCTCCACCATATCTTCAAGTTTCTTGGAGCTGTTGCTGTTTCTGGTATGTGCCATGTTGAATTACTTTTCTCGTCGGGAGCGCTGAGCGGAGGGTGTGAACGGCACGAGAGTCAGGTGAATTAGTTATATGTCAATTTATTATCATTTACTATTTACCTGTTTGTTTGTTATTCAACTATACCAATGCATTTATTTATGTGTTTTAATTGTTATTTACATTATTATAGTTTTAATTTATTATTAATATGATTTTTTTTTTTTTTCTTTTTTTTTTTTTTTTTTTTCATCCGACCTAGATATGGATCAAAAGGTCTCCTGTCGGCATGCTTTGCCTTTGTAATCCTTTGTATTCATAGATTGGTTACAAAATAGGATGAGAGAATCACATGAGATGTACAAAAAAAAAAAAATCAGAAAATAAAGGAGGCAAAGAGGAGAGCAGATGTGAAATGGGGTAAGAGTATGACAAAATTTTGAAAGTAATAAAAAGATGTTTTGGAAAGAAATTAAGAAAGAGGAGGTGAATCGAGTAGAGAAGAAAAGGTAAAGGTGCAAATGGAGAGATGATAATGGAAGAGACTGCAGTGAGAGGAAGATGGGCAGAGTATTTCAGGGAGTTACTAAATGTGAAGGAGGGAAAGGTAGTTGCAATGGGAAGCAGTAAGAAAATGACAATGATGAGTGAGGAAAATAAGGAGAAAGAATGATGAGGTGAAAGCAGTTATTAAAATGAGAGCAGGTAAGACACCTGGGTTGGATGGGTGTCATGCAGAGTGTCTAAAAAAGGGAGGTACAGTTATGATGGACTGGCTGGTGAGGTTATTTAATGTTTGTCTAAAAGAGGATAGAGTGTTGGAGGAGTGCCTGCATAGTTCCACTTTACAAGGGAAAAGGGGACAAATGTGAGTGTAGTAGTTTCAAAGGGATCAGTTTGTAGAGTGTAGTTGGGAAGGCTCATGGGAGGGTTTTGATTGAGAGGATTAAGAGAGGAACAGAGGGAGTAAATGATGAGGACCAGTGTGGGTTTAGGACAGGTAGGGGTTGTGTGGATCAGATTTTTGTGGTAAGGCAGATAGGTGAGAAAGTTTTAGGAAAAGGTAAGGATGTTTTTTGGGCATTTATGAATTTGGAAAAGGCTTATGACAGGGTAGACAAGAAGGCACTGTGGGTGGTACTGTAGTTATATGGGATAGGAGGAAATATGTTAAGAGCAGTCAAGAATATTTAGGAGAATAGTAGAGCCTGTGTTAAAATTAGAGGTGGAGAGAGTGGTTTGAGGTAAAGGTGGGACTTTGCCAGGGATGTGTTATGCCACTTTGGGTGTTCAATTTATACATGGATGGGGTGGTGCGAGAGGTAAATGCAAAGGTAATGGGCTGGGGATTGGAGATGGTCAAAGAAAATGGAAAAAAGTGGGAGATAAACCAGTTGTTTTTTGCTGACGACATGGCCTTTTTTGCAGGATCAGAGGAGGGATTAAGGAAGTTAGTGACAAAGTTTGGGAAGGTGTGTGAAAGAAGGAAGTTGAATAAAATAAGAGACTGAAGGTAGTGGATAGCTTTAGATACTTGGGTGCAAATGTGGCGGGAAAGGGAAGAGTGGAGGTGGAATGTAGATTGAGAGAAGCAAATAAATGCCTTGGAGGATTAAAAAATGTAATGAGAAATAGACATTTGGGAATGGATGCTAAGAAGAGATTGTATGAAGGAGTGATTGTGCTTACAGAACTGTATGGGGCAGAAATATGAAACATAAGAGAGGAGGACTTTGAATGTGTTCGAGATGAAATGCCTGAGAAGATAGGGGTTACTAGGTTGGATAGAGTGAGAAATAAGGTGAGGAGGAGAGCGGACGTGGAAAGGGAGTTGAGAGATAGGGTTGATGAAAGAGTATTGGGATGGTTTGGACACCTGGAAAGAATGAGTGAAGAAAGATTAGTAAAAGAGGTGCAGAAGGCAGAGGTGGAAGGGGTGATCAAGGACGAGATGGATGGATGGGGTAAAAGGGCCATTAGGAAAGAAGGGAATGTCTGTTGAAGGAAGAGAGAAGACTGAAGATAGGGGTCAGTGGAGGGGAGGGGGGTTG
Organism: Oratosquilla oratoria; assembly: GCF_046742065.1. NCBI lineage: Eukaryota > Metazoa > Arthropoda > Malacostraca > Stomatopoda > Squillidae > Oratosquilla > Oratosquilla oratoria. The sequence continues at coordinate 46,472,664 of NC_134780.1, read as the reverse complement.
TGTATGGATGATGATGCGATGAATGGAAGGGAGTGGATGGGGGGTGAGGGAGTATGTGTGAATGATATTTTGATGCAGCCTGAAGGGATTTCTCCCCATCTCTTTCTGCTTGAGGGGATGGAGAATTGAGGGGTCGGTGATTAAATGAAGCAGCCTTGCTGTGGATGTGCTGTGTCTTGCTGCATTGCTTCTGACCCAGGGCAGTAGGCGAGATGCAGGGATGACCTGTCATCCAGGAGGAGCCAAGATAAGAGGGAGGGAGAGGGGTATGTGGGGATGGAATGGGTGGGGGTGGATTTTATGCCTTTGTTTTCTGGCTGCCTCCTTTGTAAGGGGGAAATGGCCATTAGTATGTGTATGTACTTAGAATGTTGCTGACTGGAAACCTACAGTAGTCAGCAGTGTTCCTCAGGGTTCTGTGTTTAATTAATGTGGGAATATTTCTTATCACTGGTTGATATGAGAAAGAGGGAGTATTCACTGGTTTTCAGCTCTCCTTTTAATGGCTAATGGACATTATTTGTGCTGTCATTCCCTAGACTGTCTAGCTGAGCAGTCCTGCCTCCCTGAGGAATGCCACAGCTGGAACAGGGTTTTCCCATAAATTCCTTATAAAGTATAGATTGTGGTGTTGGCATGTGTGATTATGTATAATGCACTCTTTCATAATATGTTTTATAGTATGGGGTGAAGTGCTGCATCCTGGACAGTTATCTGTGATGCAGTCATCTGGCTTCTGGTAGCTTAGAAGGACTGGATGGTGGCCATACCACAGTCTGGCCAGGTAGATTCTGGCGTTTTGGGGGAGAGAGGATTCAGAAGGATGGATATCAGGGGGTCTGGCATGTAGCAATGTATTATCTTTTAGTTTGTTAATGGAGCAGTGAGTGATATGATTATGGATATGCTTCTGGAGGCTGGTGTCTAGTGGTTGTGGAGGAAGTGTTTGGGTGTTGTTTTGATGTTTCTTAGCATGTGTGGGTGTTCTGCTATATACAGTAGTGTTGTGGGTGTGCTGTATTTGTGGATGCTGTGGCAAGTGTTTGTGTACCACTCATGTCAAGATGTTCCTGGTGTAAGTGGTCTGTAGGTGTTATATTTGTGTAGCCTGTAATTGTCTTTAGGGCTTTATTAGGTATTAAGGGAGAGAGTGTGGAAGAAGTGGATAGCTTTAGATAATTGGGGTGAATGTGGCAGGAAAAGGAGTGGAGGTGGAGGTAAAATGTAGATTGAGAGAAGCAAGTAGATGCCTTGGGGGATTAAAAAGTGTAATGAGAAATAGACATTTGGGAATGGATACTAAGAGGAGATTGTATGAAGGAGTGATTGTGCTGACAGCACTATATGGGGCAGAAACATGGAACATAAGAGAGGAAGAGAGAGAGTTTAAATGTGTTTGAGATGAAATCAAGGATGCGTTATGTCGCCCTGGCTGTTCAACTTATACATGGATGGGGTGGTGCGAGAGGTGAATGCTAGGGTAGTGAGTCAGGGATTGGAGATGGTTAAAGAAAATGGAGAAAAGTGGGAGGTGAGCCAGCTGTTGTTTGCAGACGACACTGTGCTTGTGGCAGGGTCAGAGGAGGGATTGAGGAAGCTGGTGGCAGAGTTTGGGAGAGTATGTGATAGAAGAAAGCTAAAGATAAATGTGGGTAAAAGTAAGGTGATGAGATGTACAAGGGGTGAAAGTGGCAGTAGACTGGAAGTGAACATTAAGGGAGAGTGACTGGAGGAAGTGGATAGTTTTAGATACTTGGGTGCAAGTGTAGCAGGAAAAGGTGGAGTGAAGGTGGAGGTAGAATGTAGATTGAGAGAAGCGAGTAAATGCCTTGGTGGTTTAAAGAGTGTAATGAGGAATAGACATTTGGGAATGGATGCGAAGAGGAGACTGTATGAAGGAGTGATTGTGCCAACAGCACTGTATGGGGCAGAAACGTGGAACATAAGAGAAGAAGAGAGAAGGAGTTTGAATGTGTTTGAGATGAGGTGTCTGAGAAGTATGGTGGGGGTTACTAGGCTGGATAGAGTGAGAAATGAGGAGGTGAGGAGGAGAACAGGGGTGAAAAAGGATTTGGGAGATAGGGTTGATGAAAGAATATTAGGATGGTTTGGACACATGGAAAGAATGAGTGAAGAAAGACTAGTAAAAGAGGTATGGAAGGCAGATGTGGAGGGAGTGAACATGAGGGGACGTCCTAGGATGAGGTGGATGGATGGGGTGAAGGGGGCTTTGGGGAAGAGGGGAATGTCTGTTGAGGAAGGAAGGGAGAGGACGGAAGACAGAGGTGAGTGGAGAATGGTTGTATATGGATGATGTTGTGACTGCATGAGGAGGAATGGGCGGGGGGTGGGGGGGTGGGGTAGTATGTGTGAGTAAATTTTGACGCAGCCCGAAGGGATTTCTCCCCGTCCTCGCCTTATATGCAAAGGGGGACGGAGAGGGGGGGTCGCCGATTAAATGAAGCGGCCTTGCTGTGGATGTACTGTGTCTTGCGACACTGCTTCTGACCCAAGGCGGTGGGCAGGGTGCAGGGATGACCCGTCATCCAGGAGGTGCTCAGATGAGAGGAGGGGTGGGAGGGGTGTGGAGTGTATTTAGGGATGAAATGGGTGGGAGTGTTTTTATGCCTTTCCCTTTTTGGCTACCTCCCTTGGAAGGGGGAAAAAGCCTTGGTATATGTATGTATGAGATGAAATCTCTTAAGAAGTATGGTAGGAGTTACTAGGCTGGATAGAGTGAGAAATGAGAAGAGCGGGAGTGGAAAAGGAGTTGGGAGGTAGAGTTGATGAAAGAGTATTGGGATGGTTTGAACACATGGAAAAAATTGTTGAAAGAAATGCCTGTAGATTATGATTATCATTGATTCATAATA